>NW_028254768.1:0-600000 GCF_964263255.1 Lissotriton vulgaris
GTTAGAGCTAAAATTAGCATGTTTAAAGTGATTTTCATGCTTCCAGGGGCTCGGGAAGTGAAATAAATACCATTTGGAGGCATTTAATGTTCGAGCAAAAACGGCTGATTTTCGACAAAAGAGATAACACCCCCCCCATTACGTCCTGCTTCAGAAATGTGGAAAATGGTCCGTTTTCAAATGTTTTATTTTTGAACGTCAGTTCACATTTGTAGGTGGATCATCAGTGTTAGAGCTAAAATTAGCATGTTTAAAGTGATTTTCATGCTTCCAGGGGCTCGGGAAGTGAAATAAATACCATTTGGAGGCATTTAATGTTCGAGCAAAAACGGCTGATTTTCGACAAAAGAGATAACACCCCCCCATTACGTCCTGCTTCAGAAATGTGGAAAATGGTCCGTTTTCAAATGCTTTATTTTGGAACGTCAGTTCACATTTGTAGGTGGATCATCAGTGTTAGAGCTAAAATTAGCATGTTTAAAGTGATTTTCATGCTTCCAGGGGCTCGGGAAGTTAATTAAATACCATTTGGAGGCATTTAATGTTCGAGCAAAAACGGCTGATTTTCGACAAAAGAGATAACACCCCCCCATTACGTCATGCTTCAGAAATGTGGAAAATGGTCCGTTTTCAAATGTTTTATTTTTGAACGTCAGTTCACATTTGTAGGTGGATCATCAGTGTTAGAGCTAAAATTAGCATGTTTAAAGTGATTTTCATGCTTCCAGGGGCTCGGGAAGTGAAATAAATACCATTTGGAGGCATTTAATGTTCGAGCAAAAACGGCTGATTTTCGACAAAAGACATAACACCCCCCCATTACGTCCTGCTTCAGAAATGTGGAAAATGGTCCGTTTTCAAATGCTTTATTTTGGAACGTCAGTTCACATTTGTAGGTGGATCATCAGTGTTAGAGCTAAAATTAGCATGTTTAAAGTGATTTTCATGCTTCCAGGGGCTCGGGAAGTTAATTAAATACCATTTGGAGGCATTTAATGTTCGAGCAAAAACGGCTGATTTTCGACAAAAGAGATAACACCCCCCCATTACGTCATGCTTCAGAAATGTGGAAAATGGTCCGTTTTCAAATGTTTTATTTTTGAACGTCAGTTCACATTTGTAGGTGGATCATCAGTGTTAGAGCTAAAATTAGCATGTTTAAAGTGATTTTCATGCTTCCAGGGGCGCTGGAAGTTAATTAAATACCATTTGGAGGCATTTAATGTTCGAGCAAAAACGGCTGATTTTCGACAAAAGAGATAACACCCCCCCATTACGTCCTGCTTCAGAAATGTGGAAAATGGTCCGTTTTCAAATGTTTTATTTTTGAACGTCAGTTCACATTTGTAGGTGGATCATCAGTGTTAGAGCTAAAATTAGCATGTTTAAAGTGATTTTCATGCTTCCAGGGGCTCGGGAAGTGAAATAAATACCATTTGGAGGCATTTAATGTTCGAGCAAAAACGGCTGATTTTCGACAAAAGAGATAACACCCCCCCCATTACGTCCTGCTTCAGAAATGTGGAAAATGGTCCGTTTTCAAATGTTTTATTTTTGAACGTCAGTTCACATTTGTAGGTGGATCATCAGTGTTAGAGCTAAAATTAGCATGTTTAAAGTGATTTTCATGCTTCCAGGGGCTCGGGAAGTGAAATAAATACCATTTGGAGGCATTTAATGTTCGAGCAAAAACGGCTGATTTTCGACAAAAGAGATAACACCCCCCCATTACGTCCTGCTTCAGAAATGTGGAAAATGGTCCGTTTTCAAATGCTTTATTTTGGAACGTCAGTTCACATTTGTAGGTGGATCATCAGTGTTAGAGCTAAAATTAGCATGTTTAAAGTGATTTTCATGCTTCAAGGGGCTCGGGAAGTTAATTAAATACCATTTGGAGGCATTTAATGTTCGAGCAAAAACGGCTGATTTTCGACAAAAGAGATAACACCCCCCCATTACGTCATGCTTCAGAAATGTGGAAAATGGTCCGTTTTCAAATGTTTTATTTTTGAACGTCAGTTCACATTTGTAGGTGGATCATCAGTGTTAGAGCTAAAATTAGCATGTTTAAAGTGATTTTCATGCTTCCAGGGGCGCTGGAAGTTAATTAAATACCATTTGGAGGCATTTAATGTTCGAGCAAAAACGGCTGATTTTCGACAAAAGAGATAACACCCCCCCATTACGTCCTGCTTCAGAAATGTGGAAAATGGTCCGTTTTCAAATGTTTTATTTTTGAACGTCAGTTCACATTTGTAGGTGGATCATCAGTGTTAGAGCTAAAATTAGCATGTTTAAAGTGATTTTCATGCTTCCAGGGGCTCGGGAAGTGAAATAAATACCATTTGGAGGCATTTAATGTTCGAGCAAAAACAGCTGATTTTCGACAAAAGAGATAACACCCCCCCATTACGTCATGCTTCAGAAATGTGGAAAATGGTCCGTTTTCAAATGTTTTATTTTTGAACGTCAGTTCACATTTGTAGGTGGATCATCAGTGTTAGAGCTAAAATTAGCATGTTTAAAGTGAATTTCATGCTCCCAGGGGCCCTAAACACAAGGTTTATGGAATGGTTAAAAGTGCATGAAAATGGCCAATTTACCCCCTCTGAGTTCTCAAAAAGGGTTTCTTCACCCCGGGAAGTTAATTAAATACCATTTGGAGGCATTTAATGTTCGAGCAAAAACGGCTGATTTTCGACAAAAGAGATAACACCCCCCCATTACGTCATGCTTCAGAAATGTGGAAAATGGTCCGTTTTCAAATGTTTTATTTTTGAACGTCAGTTCACATTTGTAGGTGGATCATCAGTGTTAGAGCTAAAATTAGCATGTTTAAAGTGATTTTTATGCTTCCAGGGGCCCTAAACACAAGATTTATGGAATGGTTAAAAGTGCATGAAAATGGCCAATTTACCCACTCTGAGTTCTCAAAAAGGGTTTCTTAACCCCGGGAAGTTAATTAAATACCATTTGGAGGCATTTAATGTTCGAGCAAAAACGGCTGATTTTCGACAAAAGAGATAACACCCCCCCATTACGTCATGCTTCAGAAATGTGGAAAATGGTCCGTTTTCAAATGTTTTATTTTTGAACGTCAGTTCACATTTGTAGGTGGATCATCAGTGTTAGAGCTAAAATTAACATGTTTAAAGTGATTTTCATGCTCCCAGAGGCCCTAAACACAAGATTTATGGAATGGTTAAAAGTGCATGAAAATGGCCAATTTACCCACTCTGAGTTCTCAAAAAGGGTTTCTTCACCCCTGAAAGTTAATTAAATACCATTTGGAGGCATTTAATGTTCGAGCAAAAACGGCTGATTTTCGACAAAAGAGATAACACCCCCCCATTACGTCCTGCTTCAGAAATGTGGAAAATGGTCCGTTTTCAAATGTTTTATTTTTGAACGTCAGTTCACATTTGTAGGTGGATCATCAGTGTTAGAGCTAAAATTAGCATGTTTAAAGTGATTTTCATGCTTCCAGGGGCTCGGGAAGTGAAATAAATACCATTTGGAGGCATTTAATGTTCGAGCAAAAACGGCTGATTTTCGACAAAAGAGATAACACCCCCCCATTACGTCCTGCTTCAGAAATGTGGAAAATGGTCCGTTTTCAAATGTTTTATTTTTGAACGTCAGTTCACATTTGTAGGTGGATCATCAGTGTTAGAGCTAAAATTAGCATGTTTAAAGTGATTTTCATGCTCCCAGGGGCCCTAAACACAAGATTTATGGAATGGTTAAAAGTGCATGAAAATGGCCAATTTACCCACTCTGAGTTCTCAAAAAGGGTTTCTTCACCCCGGGAAGTTAATTAAATACCATTTGGAGGCATTTAATGTTCGAGCAAAAACGGCTGATTTTCGACAAAAGAGATAACACCCCCCCATTACGTCCTGCTTCAGAAATGTGGAAAATGGTCCGTTTTCAAATGTTTTATTTTTGAACGTCAGTTCACATTTGTAGGTGGATCATCAGTGTTAGAGCTAAAATTAGCATGTTTAAAGTGATTTTCATGCTTCCAGGGGCTCGGGAAGTGAAATAAATACCATTTGGAGGCATTTAATGTTCGAGCAAAAACGGCTGATTTTCGACAAAAGAGATAACACCCCCCCATTACGTCCTGCTTCAGAAATGTGGAAAATGGTCCATTTTCAAATGTTTTATTTTTGAACGTCAGTTCACATTTGTAGGTGGATCATCAGTGTTAGAGCTAAAATTAGCATGTTTAAAGTGATTTTCATGCTCCCAGGGGCTCGGGAAGTGAAATAAATACCATTTGGAGGCATTTAATGTTCGAGCAAAAACGGCTGATTTTCGACAAAAGAGATAACACCCCCCCATTACGTCATGCTTCAGAAATGTGGAAAATGGTCCATTTTCAAATGTTTTATTTTTGAACGTCAGTTCACATTTGTAGGTGGATCATCAGTGTTAGAGCTAAAATTAGCATGTTTAAAGTGATTTTCATGCTCCCAGGGGCTCGGGAAGTTAATTAAATACCATTTGGAGGCATTTAATGTTCGAGCAAAAACGGCTGATTTTCGACAAAAGAGATAACACCCCCCCATTACGTCCTGCTTCAGAAATGTGGAAAATGGTCCGTTTTCAAATGTTTTATTTTTGAATGTCAGTTCACATTTGTAGGTGGATCATCAGTGTTAGAGCTAAAATTAGCATGTTTAAAGTGATTTTCATGCTCCCAGGGGCTCGGGAAGTGAAATAAATACCATTTGGAGGCATTTAATGTTCGAGCAAAAACGGCTGATTTTCGACAAAAGAGATAACACCCCCCCATTACGTCCTGCTTCAGAAATGTGGAAAATGGTCCGTTTTCAAATGTTTTATTTTTGAACGTCAGTTCACATTTGTAGGTGGATCATCAGTGTTAGAGCTCAAATTAGCATGTTTAAAGTGATTTTCATGCTTCCAGGGGCTCGGGAAGTTAATTAAATACCATTTGGAGGCATTTAATGTTCGAGCAAAAACGGCTGATTTTCGACAAAAGAGATAACACCCCCCCATTACGTCATGCTTCAGAAATGTGGAAAATGGTCCGTTTTCAAATGTTTTATTTTTGAACGTCAGTTCACATTTGTAGGTGGATCATCAGTGTTAGAGCTAAAATTAGCATGTTTAAAGTGATTTTCATGCTTCCAGGGGCGCTGGAAGTTAATTAAATACCATTTGGAGGCATTTAATGTTCGAGCAAAAACGGCTGATTTTCGACAAAAGAGATAACACCCCCCCATTACGTCCTGCTTCAGAAATGTGGAAAATGGTCCGTTTTCAAATGTTTTATTTTTGAACGTCAGTTCACATTTGTAGGTGGATCATCAGTGTTAGAGCTAAAATTAGCATGTTTAAAGTGATTTTCATGCTACCAGGGGCTCGGGAAGTGAAATAAATACCATTTGGAGGCATTTAATGTTCGAGCAAAAACGGCTGATTTTCGACAAAAGAGATAACACCCCCCCATTACGTCCTGCTTCAGAAATGTGGAAAATGGTCCGTTTTCAAATGTTTTATTTTTGAACGTCAGTTCACATTTGTAGGTGGATCATCAGTGTTAGAGCTAAAATTAGCATGTTTAAAGTGATTTTCATGCTCCCAGGGGCTCGGGAAGTGAAATAAATACCATTTGGAGGCATTTAATGTTCGAGCAAAAACGGCTGATTTTCGACAAAAGAGACAACACCCCCCCATTACGTCATGCTTCAGAAATGTGGAAAATGGTCCGTTTTCAAATGTTTTATTTTTGAACGTCAGTTCACATTTGTAGGTGGATCATCAGTGTTAGAGCTAAAATTAGCATGTTTAAAGTGATTTTCATGCTCCCAGGGGCCCTAAACACAAGATTTATGGAATGGTTAAAAGTGCATGAAAATGGCCAATTTACCCACTCTGAGTTCTCAAAAAGGGTTTCTTCACCCCGGGAAGTTAATTAAATACCATTTGGAGGCATTTAATGTTCGAGCAAAAACGGCTGATTTTCGACAAAAGAGATAACATCCCCCATTACGTCCTGCTTCAGAAATGTGGAAAATGGTCCGTTTTCAAATGTTTTATTTTTGAACGTCAGTTCACATTTGTAGGTGGATCATCAGTGTTAGAGCTAAAATTAGCATGTTTAAAGTGATTTTCATGCTCCCAGGGGCTCGGGAAGTGAAATAAATACCATTTGTAGGCATTTAATGTTCGAGCAAAAACGGCTGATTTTCGACAAAAGAGATAACACCCCCCCCATTACGTCCTGCTTCAGAAATGTGGAAAATGGTCCGTTTTCAAATGTTTTATTTTTGAACGTCAGTTCACATTTGTAGGTGGATCATCAGTGTTAGAGCTAAAATTAGCATGTTTAAAGTGATTTTCATGCTTCCAGGGGCGCTGGAAGTGAAATAAATACCATTTGGAGGCATTTAATGTTCGAGCAAAAACGGCTGATTTTCGACAAAAGAGATAACACCCCCCCATTACGTCCTGCTTCAGAAATGTGGAAAATGGTCCGTTTTCAAATGTTTTATTTTTGAACGTCAGTTCACATTTGTAGGTGGATCATCAGTGTTAGAGCTAAAATTAGCATGTTTAAAGTGATTTTCATGCTCCCAGGGGCTCGGGAAGTGAAATAAATACCATTTGGAGGCATTTAATGTTCGAGCAAAAACGGCTGATTTTCGACAAAAGAGATAACACCCCCCCATTACGTCCTGCTTCAGAAATGTGGAAAATGGTCCGTTTTCAAATGTTTTATTTTTGAACGTCAGTTCACATTTGTAGGTGGATCATCAGTGTTAGAGCTAAAATTAGCATGTTTAAAGTGATTTTCATGCTCCCAGGGGCCCTAAACAAAAGATTTATGGAATGGTTAAAAGTGCATGAAAATGGCCAATTTACCCACTCTGAGTTCTCAAAAAGGGTTTCTTCACCCCGGGAAGTTAATTAAATACCATTTGGAGGCATTTAATGTTCGAGCAAAAAGGGCTGATTTTCGACAAAAGAGATAACACCCCCCCATTACGTCATGCTTCAGAAATGTGGAAAATGGTCCGTTTTCAAATGTTTTATTTTTGAACGTCAGTTCTCATTTGTAGGTGGATCATCAGTGTTAGAGCTAAAATTAGCATGTTTAAAGTGATTTTTATGCTTCCAGGGGCCCTAAACAGAAGATTTATGGAATGGTTAAAAGTGCATGAAAATGGCCAATTTACCCACTCTGAGTTCTCAAAAAGGGTTTCTTCACCCCGGGAAGTTAATTAAATACCATTTGGAGGCGCTTAATGTTCGAGCAAAAACGGCTGATTTTCGACAAAAGAGATAACACCCCCCCATTACGTCATGCTTCAGAAATGTGGAAAATGGTCCGTTTTCAAATGTTTTATTTTTGAACGTCAGTTCACATTTGTAGGTGGATCATCAGTGTTAGAGCTAAAATTAGCATGTTTAAAGTGATTTTCATGCTCCCAGGGGCCCTAAACACAAGATTTATGGAATGGTTAAAAGTGCATGAAAATGGCCAATTTACCCACTCTGAGTTCTCAAAAAGGGTTTCTTCACCCCGGGAAGTTAATTAAATACCATTTGGAGGCATTTAATGTTCGAGCAAAAACGGCTGATTTTCGACAAAAGAGATAACACCCCCCCATTACGTCCTGCTTCAGAAATGTGGAAAATGGTCCGTTTTCAAATGTTTTAAATTTGAACATCAGTTCACATTTGTAGGTGGATCATCAGTGTTAGAGCTAAAATTAGCATGTTTAAAGTGATTTTCATGCTTCCAGGGGCTCCGGAAGTGAAATAAATACCATTTGGAGGCATTTAATGTTCGAGCAAAAACGGCTGATTTTCGACAAAAGAGATAACACCCCCCCATTACGTCCTGCTTCAGAAATGTGGAAAATGGTCCGTTTTCAAATGTTTTATTTTTGAACGTCAGTTCACATTTGTAGGTGGATCATCAGTGTTAGAGCTTAAATTAGCATGTTTAAAGTGATTTTCATGCTCCCAGGGGCTCGGGAAGTGAAATAAATACCATTTGGAGGCATTTAATGTTCGAGCAAAAACGGCTGATTTTCGACAAAAGAGATAACACCCCCCATTACGTCATGCTTCAGAAATGTGGAAAATGGTCCGTTTTCAAATGTTTTATTTTTGAACGTCAGTTCACATTTGTAGGTGGATCATCAGTGTTAGAGCTAAAATTAGCATGTTTAAAGTGATTTTCATGCTCCCAGGGGCTCGGGAAGTTAATTAAATACCATTTGGAGTCATTTAATGTTCGAGCAAAAACGGCTGATTTTCGACAAAAGAGATAACACCCCCCCATTACGTCATGCTTCAGAAATGTGGAAAATGGTCCGTTTTCAAATGTTTTATTTTTGAACGTCAGTTCACATTTGTAGGTGGATCATCAGTGTTAGAGCTAAAATTAGCATGTTTAAAGTGATTTTTATGCTTCCAGGGGCGCTGGAAGTTAATTAAATACCATTTGGAGGCATTGAATGTTCGAGCAAAAACGGCTGATTTTCGACAAAAGAGATAACACCCCCCCATTACGTCATGCTTCAGAAATGTGGAAAATGGTCCGTTTTCAAATGTTTTATTTTTGAACGTCAGTTCACATTTGTAGGTGGATCATCAGTGTTAGAGCTAAAATTAGCATGTTTAAAGTGATTTTCATGCTTCCAGGGGCGCTGGAAGTGAAATAAATACCATTTGGAGGCATTTAATGTTCGAGCAAAAACGGCTGATTTTCGACAAAAGAGATAACACCCCCCCATTACGTCCTGCTTCAGAAATGTGGAAAATGGTCCGTTTTCAAATGTTTTATTTTTGAACGTCAGTTCACATTTGTAGGTGGATCATCAGTGTTAGAGCTAAAATTAGCATGTTTAAAGTGATTTTCATGCTCCCAGGGGCTCGGGAAGTGAAATAAATACCATTTGGAGGCATTTAATGTTCGAGCAAAAACGGCTGATTTTCGACAAAAGAGATAACACCCCCCCATTACGTCCTGCTTCAGAAATGTGGAAAATGGTCCGTTTTCAAATGTTTTATTTTTGAACGTCAGTTCACATTTGTAGGTGGATCATCAGTGTTAGAGCTAAAATTAGCATGTTTAAAGTGATTTTCATGCTCCCAGGGGCCCTAAACAAAAGATTTATGGAATGGTTAAAAGTGCATGAAAATGGCCAATTTACCCACTCTGAGTTCTCAAAAAGGGTTTCTTCACCCCGGGAAGTTAATTAAATACCATTTGGAGGCATTTAATGTTCGAGCAAAAAGGGCTGATTTTCGACAAAAGAGATAACACCCCCCCATTACGTCATGCTTCAGAAATGTGGAAAATGGTCCGTTTTCAAATGTTTTATTTTTGAACGTCAGTTCTCATTTGTAGGTGGATCATCAGTGTTAGAGCTAAAATTAGCATGTTTAAAGTGATTTTTATGCTTCCAGGGGCCCTAAACAGAAGATTTATGGAATGGTTAAAAGTGCATGAAAATGGCCAATTTACCCACTCTGAGTTCTCAAAAAGGGTTTCTTCACCCCGGGAAGTTAATTAAATACCATTTGGAGGCGCTTAATGTTCGAGCAAAAACGGCTGATTTTCGACAAAAGAGATAACACCCCCCCATTACGTCATGCTTCAGAAATGTGGAAAATGGTCCGTTTTCAAATGTTTTATTTTTGAACGTCAGTTCACATTTGTAGGTGGATCATCAGTGTTAGAGCTAAAATTAGCATGTTTAAAGTGATTTTCATGCTCCCAGGGGCCCTAAACACAAGATTTATGGAATGGTTAAAAGTGCATGAAAATGGCCAATTTACCCACTCTGAGTTCTCAAAAAGGGTTTCTTCACCCCGGGAAGTTAATTAAATACCATTTGGAGGCATTTAATGTTCGAGCAAAAACGGCTGATTTTCGACAAAAGAGATAACACCCCCCCATTACGTCCTGCTTCAGAAATGTGGAAAATGGTCCGTTTTCAAATGTTTTAAATTTGAACATCAGTTCACATTTGTAGGTGGATCATCAGTGTTAGAGCTAAAATTAGCATGTTTAAAGTGATTTTCATGCTTCCAGGGGCTCCGGAAGTGAAATAAATACCATTTGGAGGCATTTAATGTTCGAGCAAAAACGGCTGATTTTCGACAAAAGAGATAACACCCCCCCATTACGTCCTGCTTCAGAAATGTGGAAAATGGTCCGTTTTCAAATGTTTTATTTTTGAACGTCAGTTCACATTTGTAGGTGGATCATCAGTGTTAGAGCTTAAATTAGCATGTTTAAAGTGATTTTCATGCTCCCAGGGGCTCGGGAAGTGAAATAAATACCATTTGGAGGCATTTAATGTTCGAGCAAAAACGGCTGATTTTCGACAAAAGAGATAACACCCCCCATTACGTCATGCTTCAGAAATGTGGAAAATGGTCCGTTTTCAAATGTTTTATTTTTGAACGTCAGTTCACATTTGTAGGTGGATCATCAGTGTTAGAGCTAAAATTAGCATGTTTAAAGTGATTTTCATGCTCCCAGGGGCTCGGGAAGTTAATTAAATACCATTTGGAGTCATTTAATGTTCGAGCAAAAACGGCTGATTTTCGACAAAAGAGATAACACCCCCCCATTACGTCATGCTTCAGAAATGTGGAAAATGGTCCGTTTTCAAATGTTTTATTTTTGAACGTCAGTTCACATTTGTAGGTGGATCATCAGTGTTAGAGCTAAAATTAGCATGTTTAAAGTGATTTTTATGCTTCCAGGGGCGCTGGAAGTTAATTAAATACCATTTGGAGGCATTGAATGTTCGAGCAAAAACGGCTGATTTTCGACAAAAGAGATAACACCCCCCCATTACGTCATGCTTCAGAAATGTGGAAAATGGTCCGTTTTCAAATGTTTTATTTTTGAACGTCAGTTCACATTTGTAGGTGGATCATCAGTGTTAGAGCTAAAATTAGCATGTTTAAAGTGATTTTCATGCTTCCAGGGGCTCGGAAAGTGAAATAAATACCATTTGGAGGCATTTAATGTTCGAGCAAAAACGGCTGATTTTCGACAAAAGAGATAACACCCCCCCATTACGTCATGCTTCAGAAATGTGGAAAATGGTCCGTTTTCAAATGTTTTATTTTTGAACGTCAGATCACATTTGTAGGTGGATCATCAGTGTTAGAGCTAAAATTAGCATGTTTAAAGTGATTTTCATGCTCCCAGGGGCCCTAAACACAAGATTTATGGAATGGTTAAAAGTGCATGAAAATGGCCAATTTACCCACTCTGAGTTCTCAAAAAGGGTTTCTTCACCCCGGGAAGTTAATTAAATACCATTTGGAGGCATTTAATGTTCGAGCAAAAACGGCTGATTTTCGACAAAAGAGATAACACCCCCCCATTACATCCTGCTTCAGAAATGTGGAAAATGGTCCGTTTTCAAATGTTTTATTTTTGAACGTCAGTTCACATTTGTAGGTGGATCATCAGTGTTAGAGCTTAAATTAGCATGTTTAAAGTGATTTTCATGCTTCCAGGGGCTCGGGAAGTGAAATAAATACCATTTGGAGGCATTTAATGTTTGAGCAAAAACGGCTGATTTTCGACAAAAGAGATAACACCCCCCATTACGTCATGCTTCAGAAATGTGGAAAATGGTCTGTTTTCAAATGTTTTATTTTTGAACGTCAGTTCACATTTGTAGGTGGATCATCAGTGTTAGAGCTAAAATTAGCATGTTTAAAGTGATTTTCATGCTTCCAGGGGCCCTAAACACAAGATTTATGGAATGGTTAAAAGTGCATGAAAATGGCCAATTTACCCACTCTGAGTTCTCAAAAAGGGTTTCTTCACCCCGGGAAGTTAATTAAATACCATTTGGAGGCATTTAATGTTCGAGCAAAAACGGCTGATTTTCGACAAAAGAGATAACACCCCCCCATTACGTCCTGCTTCAGAAATGTGGAAAATGGTCCGTTTTCAAATGTTTTATTTTTGAACGTCAGTTCACATTTGTAGGTGGATCATCAGTGTTAGAGCTAAAATTAGCATGTTTAAAGTGATTTTCATGCTTCCAGGGGCGCTGGAAGTTAATTAAATACCATTTGGAGGCATTTAATGTTCGAGCAAAAACGGCTGATTTTCGACAAAAGAGATAACACCCCCCCATTACGTCCTGCTTCAGAAATGTGGAAAATGGTCCGTTTTCAAATGTTTTATTTTTGAACGTCAGTTCACATTTGTAGGTGGATCATCAGTGTTAGAGCTAAAATTAGCATGTTTAAAGGGATTTTCATGCTTCCAGGGGCTCGGGAAGTGAAATAAATACCATTTGGAGGCATTTAATGTTCGAGCAAAAACGGCTGATTTTTGACAAAAGAGATAACACCCCCCCATTACGTCATGCTTCAGAAATGTGGAAAATGGTCCGTTTTCAAATGTTTTATTTTTGAACGTCCGTTCACATTTGTAGGTGGATCATCAGTGTTAGAGCTAAAATTAGCATGTTTAAAGTGATTTTCATGCTTCCAGGGGCGCTGGAAGTTAATTAAATACCATTTGGAGGCATTTAATGTTCGAGCAAAAACGGCTGATTTTCGACAAAAGAGATAACACCCCCCCCATTACGTCCTGCTTCAGAAATGTGGAAAATGGTCCGTTTTCAAATGTTTTATTTTTGAACGTCAGTTCACATTTGTAGGTGGATCATCAGTGTTAGAGCTAAAATTAGCATGTTTAAAGTGATTTTCATGCTTCCAGGGGCGCTGGAAGTTAATTAAATACCATTTGGAGGCATTTAATGTTCGAGCAAAAACGGCTGATTTTCGACAAAAGAGATAACACCCCCCCATTACGTCCTGCTTCAGAAATGTGGAAAATGGTCCGTTTTCAAATGTTTTATTTTTGAACGTCAGTTCACATTTGTAGGTGGATCATCAGTGTTAGAGCTAAAATTAGCATGTTTAAAGTGATTTTCATGCTTCCAGGGGCTCGGGAAGTGAAATAAATACCGTTTGGAGGCATTTAATGTTCGAGCAAAAACGGCTGATTTTCGACAAAAGAGATAACACCCCCCCCATTACGTCCTGCTTCAGAAATGTGGAAAATGGTCCGTTTTCAAATGTTTTATTTTTGAACGTCAGTTCACATTTGTAGGTGGATCATCAGTGTTAGAGCTAAAATTAGCATGTTTAAAGTGATTTTCATGCTTCCAGGGGCTCGGGAAGTTAATTAAATACCATTTGGAGGCATTTAATGTTCGAGCAAAAACGGCTGATTTTCGACAAAAGAGATAACACCCCCCCATTACGTCATGCTTCAGAAATGTGGAAAATGGTCCGTTTTCAAATGTTTTATTTTTGAACGTCAGTTCACATTTGTAGGTGGATCATCAGTGTTAGAGCTAAAATTAGCATGTTTAAAGTGATTTTCATGCTTCCAGGGGCGCTGGAAGTTAATTAAATACCATTTGGAGGCATTTAATGTTCGAGCAAAAACGGCTGATTTTCGACAAAAGAGATAACACCCCCCCATTACGTCCTGCTTCAGAAATGTGGAAAATGGTCCGTTTTCAAATGTTTTATTTTTGAACGTCAGTTCACATTTGTAGGTGGATCATCAGTGTTAGAGCTAAAATTAGCATGTTTAAAGTGATTTTCATGCTACCAGGGGCTCGGGAAGTGAAATAAATACCATTTGGAGGCATTTAATGTTCGAGCAAAAACGGCTGATTTTCGACAAAAGAGATAACACCCCCCCATTACGTCCTGCTTCAGAAATGTGGAAAATGGTCCGTTTTCAAATGTTTTATTTTTGAACGTCAGTTCACATTTGTAGGTGGATCATCAGTGTTAGAGCTAAAATTAGCATGTTTAAAGTGATTTTCATGCTCCCAGGTGCTCGGGAAGTGAAATAAATACCATTTGGAGGCATTTAATGTTCGAGCAAAAACGGCTGATTTTCGACAAAAGAGACAACACCCCCCCATTACGTCATGCTTCAGAAATGTGGAAAATGGTCCGTTTTCAAATGTTTTATTTTTGAACGTCAGTTCACATTTGTAGGTGGATCATCAGTGTTAGAGCTAAAATTAGCATGTTTAAAGTGATTTTCATGCTCCCAGGGGCCCTAAACACAAGATTTATGGAATGGTTAAAAGTGCATGAAAATGGCCAATTTACCCACTCTGAGTTCTCAAAAAGGGTTTCTTCACCCCGGGAAGTTAATTAAATACCATTTGGAGGCATTTAATGTTCGCGCAAAAACGGCTGATTTTCGACAAAAGAGATAACATCCCCCATTAGGTCCTGCTTCAGAAATGTGGAAAATGGTCCGTTTTCAAATGTTTTATTTTTGAACGTCAGTTCACATTTGTAGGTGGATCATCAGTGTTAGAGCTAAAATTAGCATGTTTAAAGTGATTTTCATGCTTCCAGGGGCTCGGGAAGTGAAATAAATACCATTTGGAGGCATTTAATGTTCGAGCAAAAACGGCTGATTTTCGACAAAAGAGATAACACCCCCCCATTACGTCATGCTTCAGAAATGTGGAAAATGGTCCGTTTTCAAATGTTTTATTTTTGAACGTCAGTTCACATTTGTAGGTGGATCATCAGTGTTAGAGCTAAAATTAGCATGTTTAAAGTGATTTTCATGCTTCCAGGTGCTCGGGAAGTGAAATAAATACCATTTGGAGGCATTTAATGTTCGAGCAAAAACGGCTGATTTTCGACAAAAGAGATAACACCCCCCATTACGTCATGCTTCAGAAATGTGGAAAATGGTCCGTTTTCAAATGTTTTATTTTTGAACGTCAGTTCACATTTGTAGGTGGATCATCAGTGTTAGAGCTAAAATTAGCATGTTTAAAGTGATTTTTATGCTTCCAGGGGCGCTGGAAGTTAATTAAATACCATTTGGAGGCATTTAATGTTCGAGCAAAAACGGCTGATTTTCGACAAAAGAGATAACACCCCCCCATTACGTCCTGCTTCAGAAATGTGGAAAATGGTCCGTTTTCAAATGTTTTATTTTTGAACGTCAGTTCACATTTGTAGGTGGATCATCAGTGTTAGAGCTAAAATTAGCATGTTTAAAGTGATTTTCATGCTTCCAGGGGCTCGGGAAGTGAAATAAATACCATTTGGAGGCATTTAATGTTCGAGCAAAAACGGCTGATTTTTGACAAAAGAGATAACACCCCCCATTACGTCCTGCTTCAGAAATGTGGAAAATGGTCCGTTTTCAAATGTTTTATTTTTGAACGTCAGTTCACATTTGTAGGTGGATCATCAGTGTTAGAGCTAAAATTAGCATGTTTAAAGTGATTTTCATGCTCCCAGGGGCTCGGGAAGTGAAATAAATACCATTTGGAGGCATTTAATGTTCGAGCAAAAACGGCTTATTTTCGACAAAAGAGATAACACCCCCCCATTACGTCCTGCTTCAGAAATGTGGAAAATGGTCCGTTTTCAAATGTTTTATTTTTGAACGTCAGTTCACATTTGTAGGTGGATCATCAGTGTTAGAGCTAAAATTAGCATGTTTAAAGTGATTTTCATGCTTCCAGGGGCTCGGGAAGTGAAACAAATACCATTTGGAGGCATTTAATGTTCGAGCAAAAACGGCTGATTTTCGACAAAAGAGATAACACCCCCCCATTACGTCATGCTTCGGAAATGTGGAAAATGGTCCGTTTTCAAATGTTTTATTTTTGAACGTCAGTTCACATTTGTAGGTGGATCATCAGTGTTAGAGCTAAAATTAGCATGTTTAAAGTGATTTTCATGCTTCCAGGGGCGCTGGAAGTTAATTAAATACCATTTGGAGGCATTTAATGTACGAGCAAAAACGGCTGATTTTCGACAAAAGAGATAACACCCCCCCCATTACGTCCTGCTTCAGAAATGTGGAAAATGGTCCGTTTTCAAATGTTTTATTTTTGAACGTCAGTTCACATTTGTAGGTGGATCATCAGTGTTAGAGCTAAAATTAGCATGTTTAAAGTGATTTTCATGCTTCCAGGGGCTCGGGAAGTGAAATAAATACCATTTGGAGGCATTTAATGTTCGAGCAAAAACGGCTGATTTTCGACAAAAGAGATAACACCCCCCCATTACGTCCTGCTTCAGAAATGTGGAAAATGGTCCGTTTTCAAATGCTTTATTTTGGAACGTCAGTTCACATTTGTAGGTGGATCATCAGTGTTAGAGCTAAAATTAGCATGTTTAAAGTGATTTTCATGCTTCCAGGGGCTCGGGAAGTTAATTAAATACCATTTGGAGGCATTTAATGTTCGAGCAAAAACGGCTGATTTTCGACAAAAGAGATAACACCCCCCCATTACGTCATGCTTCAGAAATGTGGAAAATGGTCCGTTTTCAAATGTTTTATTTTTGAACGTCAGTTCACATTTGTAGGTGGATCATCAGTGTTAGAGCTAAAATTAGCATGTTTAAAGTGATTTTCATGCTTCCAGGGGCGCTGGAAGTTAATTAAATACCATTTGGAGGCATTTAATGTTCAAGCAAAAACGGCTGATTTTCGACAAAAGAGATAACACCCCCCCATTACGTCCTGCTTCAGAAATGTGGAAAATGGTCCGTTTTCAAATGTTTTATTTTTGAACGTCAGTTCACATTTGTAGGTGGATCATCAGTGTTAGAGCTAAAATTAGCATGTTTAAAGTGATTTTCATGCTTCCAGGGGCTCGGGAAGTGAAATAAATACCATTTGGAGGCATTTAATGTTCGAGCAAAAACGGCTGATTTTCGACAAAAGAGATAACACCCCCCCCATTACGTCCTGCTTCAGAAATGTGGAAAATGGTCCGTTTTCAAATGTTTTATTTTTGAACGTCAGTTCACATTTGTAGGTGGATCATCAGTGTTAGAGCTAAAATTAGCATGTTTAAAGTGATTTTCATGCTTCCAGGGGCTCGGGAAGTGAAATAAATACCATTTGGAGGCATTTAATGTTCGAGCAAAAACGGCTGATTTTCGACAAAAGAGATAACACCCCCCCATTACGTCCTGCTTCAGAAATGTGGAAAATGGTCCGTTTTCAAATGCTTTATTTTGGAACGTCAGTTCACATTTGTAGGTGGATCATCAGTGTTAGAGCTAAAATTAGCATGTTTAAAGTGATTTTCATGCTTCCAGGGGCTCGGGAAGTTAATTAAATACCATTTGGAGGCATTTAATGTTCGAGCAAAAACGGCTGATTTTCGACAAAAGAGATAACACCCCCCCATTACGTCATGCTTCAGAAATGTGGAAAATGGTCCGTTTTCAAATGTTTTATTTTTGAACGTCAGTTCACATTTGTAGGTGGATCATCAGTGTTAGAGCTAAAATTAGCATGTTTAAAGTGATTTTCATGCTTCCAGGGGCGCTGGAAGTTAATTAAATACCATTTGGAGGCATTTAATGTTCGAGCAAAAACGGCTGATTTTCGACAAAAGAGATAACACCCCCCCATTACGTCCTGCTTCAGAAATGTGGAAAATGGTCCGTTTTCAAATGTTTTATTTTTGAACGTCAGTTCACATTTGTAGGTGGATCATCAGTGTTAGAGCTAAAATTAGCATGTTTAAAGTGATTTTCATGCTTCCAGGGGCTCGGGAAGTGAAATAAATACCATTTGGAGGCATTTAATGTTCGAGCAAAAACAGCTGATTTTCGACAAAAGAGATAACACCCCCCCATTACGTCATGCTTCAGAAATGTGGAAAATGGTCCGTTTTCAAATGTTTTATTTTTGAACGTCAGTTCACATTTGTAGGTGGATCATCAGTGTTAGAGCTAAAATTAGCATGTTTAAAGTGAATTTCATGCTCCCAGGGGCCCTAAACACAAGGTTTATGGAATGGTTAAAAGTGCATGAAAATGGCCAATTTACCCCCTCTGAGTTCTCAAAAAGGGTTTCTTCACCCCGGGAAGTTAATTAAATACCATTTGGAGGCATTTAATGTTCGAGCAAAAACGGCTGATTTTCGACAAAAGAGATAACACCCCCCCATTACGTCATGCTTCAGAAATGTGGAAAATGGTCCGTTTTCAAATGTTTTATTTTTGAACGTCAGTTCACATTTGTAGGTGGATCATCAGTGTTAGAGCTAAAATTAGCATGTTTAAAGTGATTTTTATGCTTCCAGGGGCCCTAAACACAAGATTTATGGAATGGTTAAAAGTGCATGAAAATGGCCAATTTAACCACTCTGAGTTCTCAAAAAGGGTTTCTTAACCCCGGGAAGTTAATTAAATACCATTTGGAGGCATTTAATGTTCGAGCAAAAACGGCTGATTTTCGACAAAAGAGATAACACCCCCCCATTACGTCATGCTTCAGAAATGTGGAAAATGGTCCGTTTTCAAATGTTTTATTTTTGAACGTCAGTTCACATTTGTAGGTGGATCATCAGTGTTAGAGCTAAAATTAACATGTTTAAAGTGATTTTCATGCTCCCAGAGGCCCTAAACACAAGATTTATGGAATGGTTAAAAGTGCATGAAAATGGCCAATTTACCCACTCTGAGTTCTCAAAAAGGGTTTCTTCACCCCTGAAAGTTAATTAAATACCATTTGGAGGCATTTAATGTTCGAGCAAAAACGGCTGATTTTCGACAAAAGAGATAACACCCCCCCATTACGTCCTGCTTCAGAAATGTGGAAAATGGTCCGTTTTCAAATGTTTTATTTTTGAACGTCAGTTCACATTTGTAGGTGGATCATCAGTGTTAGAGCTAAAATTAGCATGTTTAAAGTGATTTTCATGCTTCCAGGGGCTCGGGAAGTGAAATAAATACCATTTGGAGGCATTTAATGTTCGAGCAAAAACGGCTGATTTTCGACAAAAGAGATAACACCCCCCCATTACGTCCTGCTTCAGAAATGTGGAAAATGGTCCGTTTTCAAATGTTTTATTTTTGAACGTCAGTTCACATTTGTAGGTGGATCATCAGTGTTAGAGCTAAAATTAGCATGTTTAAAGTGATTTTCATGCTCCCAGGGGCCCTAAACACAAGATTTATGGAATGGTTAAAAGTGCATGAAAATGGCCAATTTACCCACTCTGAGTTCTCAAAAAGGGTTTCTTCACCCCGGGAAGTTAATTAAATACCATTTGGAGGCATTTAATGTTCGAGCAAAAACGGCTGATTTTCGACAAAAGAGATAACACCCCCCCATTACGTCCTGCTTCAGAAATGTGGAAAATGGTCCGTTTTCAAATGTTTTATTTTTGAACGTCAGTTCACATTTGTAGGTGGATCATCAGTGTTAGAGCTAAAATTAGCATGTTTAAAGTGATTTTCATGCTTCCAGGGGCTCGGGAAGTGAAATAAATACCATTTGGAGGCATTTAATGTTCGAGCAAAAACGGCTGATTTTCGACAAAAGAGATAACACCCCCCCATTACGTCCTGCTTCAGAAATGTGGAAAATGGTCCATTTTCAAATGTTTTATTTTTGAACGTCAGTTCACATTTGTAGGTGGATCATCAGTGTTAGAGCTAAAATTAGCATGTTTAAAGTGATTTTCATGCTCCCAGGGGCTCGGGAAGTGAAATAAATACCATTTGGAGGCATTTAATGTTCGAGCAAAAACGGCTGATTTTCGACAAAAGAGATAACACCCCCCCATTACGTCATGCTTCAGAAATGTGGAAAATGGTCCATTTTCAAATGTTTTATTTTTGAACGTCAGTTCACATTTGTAGGTGGATCATCAGTGTTAGAGCTAAAATTAGCATGTTTAAAGTGATTTTCATGCTCCCAGGGGCTCGGGAAGTTAATTAAATACCATTTGGAGGCATTTAATGTTCGAGCAAAAACGGCTGATTTTCGACAAAAGAGATAACACCCCCCCATTACGTCCTGCTTCAGAAATGTGGAAAATGGTCCGTTTTCAAATGTTTTATTTTTGAATGTCAGTTCACATTTGTAGGTGGATCATCAGTGTTAGAGCTAAAATTAGCATGTTTAAAGTGATTTTCATGCTCCCAGGGGCTCGGGAAGTGAAATAAATACCATTTGGAGGCATTTAATGTTCGAGCAAAAACGGCTGATTTTCGACAAAAGAGATAACACCCCCCCATTACGTCCTGCTTCAGAAATGTGGAAAATGGTCCGTTTTCAAATGTTTTATTTTTGAACGTCAGTTCACATTTGTAGGTGGATCATCAGTGTTAGAGCTCAAATTAGCATGTTTAAAGTGATTTTCATGCTTCCAGGGGCTCGGGAAGTGAAATAAATACCATTTGGAGGCATTTAATGTTCGAGCAAAAACGGCTGATTTTCGACAAAAGAGATAACACCCCCCCCATTACGTCCTGCTTCAGAAATGTGGAAAATGGTCCGTTTTCAAATGCTTTATTTTGGAACGTCAGTTCACATTTGTAGGTGGATCATCAGTGTTAGAGCTAAAATTAGCATGTTTAAAGTGATTTTCATGCTTCCAGGGGCTCGGGAAGTTAATTAAATACCATTTGGAGGCATTTAATGTTCGAGCAAAAACGGCTGATTTTCGACAAAAGAGATAACACCCCCCCATTACGTCATGCTTCAGAAATGTGGAAAATGGTCCGTTTTCAAATGTTTTATTTTTGAACGTCAGTTCACATTTGTAGGTGGATCATCAGTGTTAGAGCTAAAATTAGCATGTTTAAAGTGATTTTCATGCTTCCAGGGGCGCTGGAAGTTAATTAAATACCATTTGGAGGCATTTAATGTTCGAGCAAAAACGGCTGATTTTCGACAAAAGAGATAACACCCCCCCATTACGTCCTGCTTCAGAAATGTGGAAAATGGTCCGTTTTCAAATGTTTTATTTTTGAACGTCAGTTCACATTTGTAGGTGGGTCATCAGTGTTAGAGCTAAAATTAGCATGTTTAAAGTGATTTTCATGCTTCCAGGGGCTCGGGAAGTGAAATAAATACCATTTGGAGGCATTTAATGTTCGAGCAAAAACAGCTGATTTTCGACAAAAGAGATAACACCCCCCCATTACGTCATGCTTCAGAAATGTGGAAAATGGTCCGTTTTCAAATGTTTTATTTTTGAACGTCAGTTCACATTTGTAGGTGGATCATCAGTGTTAGAGCTAAAATTAGCATGTTTAAAGTGAATTTCATGCTCCCAGGGGCCCTAAACACAAGGTTTATGGAATGGTTAAAAGTGCATGAAAATGGCCAATTTACCCCCTCTGAGTTCTCAAAAAGGGTTTCTTCACCCCGGGAAGTTAATTAAATACCATTTGGAGGCATTTAATGTTCGAGCAAAAACGGCTGATTTTCGACAAAAGAGATAACACCCCCCCATTACGTCATGCTTCAGAAATGTGGAAAATGGTCCGTTTTCAAATGTTTTATTTTTGAACGTCAGTTCACATTTGTAGGTGGATCATCAGTGTTAGAGCTAAAATTAGCATGTTTAAAGTGATTTTCATGCTCCCAGGGGCCCTAAACACAAGATTTATGGAATGGTTAAAAGTGCATGAAAATGGCCAATTTACCCACTCTGAGTTCTCAAAAAGGGTTTCTTCACCCCGGGAAGTTAATTAAATACCATTTGGAGGCATTTAATGTTCGAGCAAAAACGGCTGATTTTCGACAAAAGAGATAACACCCCCCCATTACGTCCTGCTTCAGAAATGTGGAAAATGGTCCGTTTTCAAATGTTTTATTTTTGAACGTCAGTTCACATTTGTAGGTGGATCATCAGTGTTAGAGCTAAAATTAGCATGTTTAAAGTGATTTTCATGCTTCCAGGGGCTTGGGAAGTGAAATAAATACCATTTGGAGGCATTTAATGTTCGAGCAAAAACGGCTGATTTTCGACAAAAGAGATAACACCCCCCCATTACGTCCTGCTTCAGAAATGTGGAAAATGGTCCGTTTTCAAATGTTTTATTTTTGAACGTCAGTTCACATTTGTAGGTGGATCATCAGTGTTAGAGCTAAAATTAGCATGTTTAAAGTGATTTTCATGCTCCCAGGGGCCCTAAACACAAGATTTATGGAATGGTTAAAAGTGCATGAAAATGGCCAATTTACCCACTCTGAGTTCTCAAAAAGGGTTTCTTCACCCCGGGAAGTTAATTAAATACCATTTGGAGGCCTTTAATGTTCGAGCAAAAACGGCTGATTTTCGACAAAAGAGATAACACCCCCCCATTACGTCCTGCTTCAGAAATGTGGAAAATGGTCCGTTTTCAAATGTTTTATTTTTGAACGTCAGTTCACATTTGTAGGTGGATCATCAGTGTTAGAGCTAAAATTAGCATGTTTAAAGTGATTTTCATGCTTCCAGGGGCTCGGGAAGTGAAATAAATACCATTTGGAGGCATTTAATGTTCGAGCAAAAACGGCTTATTTTCGACAAAAGAGATAACACCCCCCCATTACGTCCTGCTTCAGAAATGTGGAAAATGGTCAGTTTTCAAATGTTTTATTTTTGAACGTCAGTTCACATTTGTAGGTGGATCATCAGTGTTAGAGCTAAAATTAGCATGTTTAAAGTGATTTTCATGCTCCCAGGGGCTCGGGAAGTGAAATAAATACCATTTGGAGGCATTTAATGTTCGAGCAAAAACGGCTGATTTTCGACAAAAGAGATAACACCCCCCCATTACGTCCTGCTTCAGAAATGTGGAAAATGGTCCGTTTTCAAATGTTTTATTTTTGAACGTCAGTTCACATTTGTAGGTGGATCATCAGTGTTAGAGCTAAAATTAGCATGTTTAAAGTGATTTTCATGCTTCCAGGGGCTCGGGAAGTGAAATAAATACCATTTGGAGGCATTTAATGTTCGAGCAAAAACGGCTGATTTTCGACAAAAGAGATAACACCCCCCCATTACGTCATGCTTCAGAAATGTGGAATATGGTCCGTTTTCAAATGTTTTATTTTTGAACGTCAGTTCACATTTGTAGGTGGGATCATCAGTGTTAGAGCTAAAATTAGCATGTTTAAAGTGATTTTCATGCTTCCAGGGGCTCGGGAAGTGAAATAAATACCATTTGGAGGCATTTAATGTTCGAGCAAAAACGGCTGATTTTCGACAAAAGAGATAACACCCCCCCATTACGTCCTGCTTCAGAAATGTGGAAAATGGTCCGTTTTCAAATGTTTTATTTTTGAACGTCAGTTCACATTTGTAGGTGGATCATCAGTGTTAGAGCTAAAATTAGCATGTTTAAAGTGATTTTCATGCTTCCAGGGGCTCGGGAAGTTAAATAAATACCATTTGGAGGCATTTAATGTTCGAGCAAAAACGGCTGATTTTCGACAAAAGAGATAACACCCCCCCATTACGTCCTGCTTCAGAAATGTGGAAAATGGTCTGTTTTCAAATGTTTTATTTTTGAACGTCAGTTCACATTTGTAGGTGGATCATCAGTGTTAGAGCTAAAATTAGCATGTTTAAAGTGATTTTCATGCTCCCAGGGGCTCGGGAAGTGAAATAAATACCATTTGGAGGCATTTAATGTTCGAGCAAAAACGGCTGATTTTCGACAAAAGAGATAACACCCCCCCATTAAGTCCTGCTTCAGAAATGTGGAAAATGGTCAGTTTTCAAATGTTTTATTTTTGAACGTCAGTTCACATTTGTAGGTGGATCATCAGTGTTAGAGCTAAAATTAGCATGTTTAAAGTGATTTTCATGCTTCCAGGGGCTTGGGAAGTGAAATAAATACCATTTGGAGGCATTTAATGTTCGAGCAAAAACGGCTGATTTTCGACAAAAGAGATAACACCCCCCCATTACGTCATGCTTCAGAAATGTGGAAAATGGTCCGTTTTCAAATGTTTTATTTTTGAACGTCAGTTCACATTTGTAGGTGGATCATCAGTGTTAGAGCTAAATTTAGCATGTTGAAAGTGATTTTCATGCTTCCAGGGGCTCGGGAAGTGAAATAAATACCATTTGGAGGCATTTAATGTTCGAGCAAAAACGGCTGATTTTCGACAAAAGAGATAACACCCCCCCATTACGTCCTGCTTCAGAAATGTGGAAAATGGTCCGTTTTCAAATGTTTTATTTTTGAACGTCAGTTCACATTTGTAGGTGGATCATCAGTGTTAGAGCTAAAATTAGCATGTTTAAAGTGATTTTCATGCTCCCAGGGGCTCGGGAAGTGAAATAAATACCATTTGGAGGCATTTAATGTTCGAGCAAAAACGGCTGATTTTCGACAAAAGAGATAACACCCCCCCATTACGTCCTGCTTCAGAAATGTGGAAAATGGTCCGTTTTCAAATGTTTTATTTTTGAACGTCAGTTCACATTTGTAGGTGGATCATCAGTGTTAGAGCTAAAATTAGCATGTTTAAAGTGATTTTCATGCTCCCAGGGGCCCTAAACACAAGATTTATGGAATGGTTAAAAGTGCATGAAAATGGCCAATTTACCCACTCTGAGTTCTCAAAAAGGGTTTCTTCACCCCGGGAAGTTAATTAAATACCATTTGGAGGCCTTTAATGTTCGAGCAAAAACGGCTGATTTTCGACAAAAGAGATAACACCCCCCCATTACGTCCTGCTTCAGAAATGTGGAAAATGGTCCGTTTTCAAATGTTTTATTTTTGAACGTCAGTTCACATTTGTAGGTGGATCATCAGTGTTAGAGCTAAAATTAGCATGTTTAAAGTGATTTTCATGCTTCCAGGGGCTCGGGAAGTGAAATAAATACCATTTGGAGGCATTTAATGTTCGAGCAAAAACGGCTTATTTTCGACAAAAGAGATAACACCCCCCCATTACGTCCTGCTTCAGAAATGTGGAAAATGGTCAGTTTTCAAATGTTTTATTTTTGAACGTCAGTTCACATTTGTAGGTGGATCATCAGTGTTAGAGCTAAAATTAGCATGTTTAAAGTGATTTTCATGCTCCCAGGGGCTCGGGAAGTGAAATAAATACCATTTGGAGGCATTTAATGTTCGAGCAAAAACGGCTGATTTTCGACAAAAGAGATAACACCCCCCCATTACGTCCTGCTTCAGAAATGTGGAAAATGGTCCGTTTTCAAATGTTTTATTTTTGAACGTCAGTTCACATTTGTAGGTGGATCATCAGTGTTAGAGCTAAAATTAGCATGTTTAAAGTGATTTTCATGCTTCCAGGGGCTCGGGAAGTGAAATAAATACCATTTGGAGGCATTTAATGTTCGAGCAAAAACGGCTGATTTTCGACAAAAGAGATAACACCCCCCCATTACGTCATGCTTCAGAAATGTGGAATATGGTCCGTTTTCAAATGTTTTATTTTTGAACGTCAGTTCACATTTGTAGGTGGGATCATCAGTGTTAGAGCTAAAATTAGCATGTTTAAAGTGATTTTCATGCTTCCAGGGGCTCGGGAAGTGAAATAAATACCATTTGGAGGCATTTAATGTTCGAGCAAAAACGGCTGATTTTCGACAAAAGAGATAACACCCCCCCATTACGTCCTGCTTCAGAAATGTGGAAAATGGTCCGTTTTCAAATGTTTTATTTTTGAACGTCAGTTCACATTTGTAGGTGGATCATCAGTGTTAGAGCTAAAATTAGCATGTTTAAAGTGATTTTCATGCTTCCAGGGGCTCGGGAAGTTAAATAAATACCATTTGGAGGCATTTAATGTTCGAGCAAAAACGGCTGATTTTCGACAAAAGAGATAACACCCCCCATTACGTCCTGCTTCAGAAATGTGGAAAATGGTCTGTTTTCAAATGTTTTATTTTTGAACGTCAGTTCACATTTGTAGGTGGATCATCAGTGTTAGAGCTAAAATTAGCATGTTTAAAGTGATTTTCATGCTCCCAGGGGCTCGGGAAGTGAAATAAATACCATTTGGAGGCATTTAATGTTCGAGCAAAAACGGCTGATTTTCGACAAAAGAGATAACACCCCCCCATTAAGTCCTGCTTCAGAAATGTGGAAAATGGTCAGTTTTCAAATGTTTTATTTTTGAACGTCAGTTCACATTTGTAGGTGGATCATCAGTGTTAGAGCTAAAATTAGCATGTTTAAAGTGATTTTCATGCTTCCAGGGGCTCGGGAAGTGAAATAAATACCATTTGGAGGCATTTAATGTTCGAGCAAAAACGGCTGATTTTCGACAAAAGAGATAACACCCCCCCATTACGTCATGCTTCAGAAATGTGGAAAATGGTCCGTTTTCAAATGTTTTATTTTTGAACGTCAGTTCACATTTGTAGGTGGATCATCAGTGTTAGAGCTAAATTTAGCATGTTGAAAGTGATTTTCATGCTTCCAGGGGCTCGGGAAGTGAAATAAATACCATTTGGAGGCATTTAATGTTCGAGCAAAAACGGCTGATTTTCGACAAAAGAGATAACACCCCCCCATTACGTCCTGCTTCAGAAATGTGGAAAATGGTCCGTTTTCAAATGTTTTATTTTTGAACATCAGTTCACATTTGTAGGTGGATCATCAGTGTTAGAGCTAAAATTAGCATGTTTAAAGTGATTTTCATGCTCCCAGGGGCTCGGGAAGTGAAATAAATACCATTTGGAGGCATTTAATGTTCGAGCAAAAACGGCTGATTTTCGACAAAAGAGATAACACCCCCCCATTACGTCCTGCTTCAGAAATGTGGAAAATGGTCCGTTTTCAAATGTTTTATTTTTGAACGTCAGTTCACATTTGTAGGTGGATCATCAGTGTTAGAGCTAAAATTAGCATGTTTAAAGTGATTTTCATGCTCCCAGGGGCTCTGGAAGTGAAATAAATACCATTTGGAGGCATTTAATGTTCGAGCAAAAACGGCTGATTTTCGACAAAAGAGATAACACCCCCCCATTACGTCCTGCTTCAGAAATGTGGAAAATGGTCCGTTTTCAAATGTTTTATTTTTGAACGTCAGTTCACATTTGTAGGTGGATCATCAGTGTTAGAGCTAAAATTAGCATGTTTAAAGTGATTTTCATGCTTCCAGGGGCTCGGGAAGTGAAATAAATACCATTTGGAGGCATTTAATGTTCGAGCAAAAACGGCTGATTTTCGACAAAAGAGATAACACCCCCCCATTACGTCCTGCTTCAGAAATGTGGAAAATGGTCCGTTTTCAAATGTTTTATTTTTGAACGTCAGTTCACATTTCTAGGTGGATCATCAGTGTTAGAGCTAAAATTAGCATGTTTAAAGTGATTTTCATGCTCCCAGGGGCTCGGGAAGTGAAATAAATACCATTTGGAGGCATTTAATGTTCGAGCAAAAACGGCAGATTTTCGACAAAAGAGATAACACCCCCCCCATTACGTCCTGCTTCAGAAATGTGGAAAATGGTCCGTTTTCAAATGTTTTATTTTTGAACGTCAGTTCACATTTGTAGGTGGATCATCAGTGTTAGAGCTAAAATTAGCATGTTTAAAGTGATTTTCATGCTTCCAGGGGCTCGGGAAGTGAAATAAATACCATTTGGAGGCATTTAATGTTCGAGCAAAAACGGCTGATTTTCGACAAAAGAGATAACACCCCCCCATTACGTCATGCTTCAGAAATGTGGAAAATGGTCCGTTTTCAAATGTTTTATTTTTGAACGTCAGTTCACATTTGTAGGTGGATCATCAGTGTTAGAGCTAAAATTAGCATGTTTAAAGTGATTTTCATGCTTCCAGGTGCTCGGGAAGTGAAATAAATACCATTTGGAGGCATTTAATGTTCGAGCAAAAACGGCTGATTTTCGACAAAAGAGATAACACCCCCCATTACGTCATGCTTCAGAAATGTGGAAAATGGTCCGTTTTCAAATGTTTTATTTTTGAACGTCAGTTCACATTTGTAGGTGGATCATCAGTGTTAGAGCTAAAATTAGCATGTTTAAAGTGATTTTTATGCTTCCAGGGGCGCTGGAAGTTAATTAAATACCATTTGGAGGCATTTAATGTTCGAGCAAAAACGGCTGATTTTCGACAAAAGAGATAACACCCCCCCCATTACGTCCTGCTTCAGAAATGTGGAAAATGGTCCGTTTTCAAATGTTTTATTTTTGAACGTCAGTTCACATTTGTAGGTGGATCATCAGTGTTAGAGCTAAAATTAGCATGTTTAAAGTGATTTTCATGCTTCCAGGGGCTCGGGAAGTGAAATAAATACCATTTGGAGGCATTTAATGTTCGAGCAAAAACGGCTGATTTTTGACAAAAGAGATAACACCCCCCATTACGTCCTGCTTCAGAAATGTGGAAAATGGTCCGTTTTCAAATGTTTTATTTTTGAACGTCAGTTCACATTTGTAGGTGGATCATCAGTGTTAGAGCTAAAATTAGCATGTTTAAAGTGATTTTCATGCTCCCAGGGGCTCGGGAAGTGAAATAAATACCATTTGGAGGCATTTAATGTTCGAGCAAAAACGGCTTATTTTCGACAAAAGAGATAACACCCCCCCATTACGTCCTGCTTCAGAAATGTGGAAAATGGTCCGTTTTCAAATGTTTTATTTTTGAACGTCAGTTCACATTTGTAGGTGGATCATCAGTGTTAGAGCTAAAATTAGCATGTTTAAAGTGATTTTCATGCTTCCAGGGGCTCGGGAAGTGAAACAAATACCATTTGGAGGCATTTAATGTTCGAGCAAAAACGGCTGATTTTCGACAAAAGAGATAACACCCCCCCATTACGTCATGCTTCGGAAATGTGGAAAATGGTCCGTTTTCAAATGTTTTATTTTTGAACGTCAGTTCACATTTGTAGGTGGATCATCAGTGTTAGAGCTAAAATTAGCATGTTTAAAGTGATTTTCATGCTTCCAGGGGCGCTGGAAGTTAATTAAATACCATTTGGAGGCATTTAATGTACGAGCAAAAACGGCTGATTTTCGACAAAAGAGATAACACCCCCCCCATTACGTCCTGCTTCAGAAATGTGGAAAATGGTCCGTTTTCAAATGTTTTATTTTTGAACGTCAGTTCACATTTGTAGGTGGATCATCAGTGTTAGAGCTAAAATTAGCATGTTTAAAGTGATTTTCATGCTTCCAGGGGCTCGGGAAGTGAAATAAATACCATTTGGAGGCATTTAATGTTCGAGCAAAAACGGCTGATTTTCGACAAAAGAGATAACACCCCTCCATTACGTCCTGCTTCAGAAATGTGGAAAATGGTCCGTTTTCAAATGCTTTATTTTGGAACGTCAGTTCACATTTGTAGGTGGATCATCAGTGTTAGAGCTAAAATTAGCATGTTTAAAGTGATTTTCATGCTTCCAGGGGCTCGGGAAGTTAATTAAATACCATTTGGAGGCATTTAATGTTCGAGCAAAAACGGCTGATTTTCGACAAAAGAGATAACACCCCCCCATTACGTCATGCTTCAGAAATGTGGAAAATGGTCCGTTTTCAAATGTTTTATTTTTGAACGTCAGTTCACATTTGTAGGTGGATCATCAGTGTTAGAGCTAAAATTAGCATGTTTAAAGTGATTTTCATGCTTCCAGGGGCGCTGGAAGTTAATTAAATACCATTTGGAGGCATTTAATGTTCGAGCAAAAACGGCTGATTTTCGACAAAAGAGATAACACCCCCCCATTACGTCCTGCTTCAGAAATGTGGAAAATGGTCCGTTTTCAAATGTTTTATTTTTGAACGTCAGTTCACATTTGTAGGTGGATCATCAGTGTTAGAGCTAAAATTAGCATGTTTAAAGTGATTTTCATGCTTCCAGGGGCTCGGGAAGTGAAATAAATACCATTTGGAGGCATTTAATGTTCGAGCAAAAACGGCTGATTTTCGACAAAAGAGATAACACCCCCCCCATTACGTCCTGCTTCAGAAATGTGGAAAATGGTCCGTTTTCAAATGTTTTATTTTTGAACGTCAGTTCACATTTGTAGGTGGATCATCAGTGTTAGAGCTAAAATTAGCATGTTTAAAGTGATTTTCATGCTTCCAGGGGCTCGGGAAGTGAAATAAATACCATTTGGAGGCATTTAATGTTCGAGCAAAAACGGCTGATTTTCGACAAAAGAGATAACACCCCCCCATTACGTCCTGCTTCAGAAATGTGGAAAATGGTCCGTTTTCAAATGCTTTATTTTGGAACGTCAGTTCACATTTGTAGGTGGATCATCAGTGTTAGAGCTAAAATTAGCATGTTTAAAGTGATTTTCATGCTTCCAGGGGCTCGGGAAGTTAATTAAATACCATTTGGGGGCATTTAATGTTCGAGCAAAAACGGCTGATTTTCGACAAAAGAGATAACACCCCCCCATTACGTCATGCTTCAGAAATGTGGAAAATGGTCCGTTTTCAAATGTTTTATTTTTGAACGTCAGTTCACATTTGTAGGTGGATCATCAGTGTTAGAGCTAAAATTAGCATGTTTAAAGTGATTTTCATGCTTCCAGGGGCTCGGGAAGTGAAATAAATACCATTTGGAGGCATTTAATGTTCGAGCAAAAACGGCTGATTTTCGACAAAAGACATAACACCCCCCCATTACGTCCTGCTTCAGAAATGTGGAAAATGGTCCGTTTTCAAATGCTTTATTTTGGAACGTCAGTTCACATTTGTAGGTGGATCATCAGTGTTAGAGCTAAAATTAGCATGTTTAAAGTGATTTTCATGCTTCCAGGGGCTCGGGAAGTTAATTAAATACCATTTGGAGGCATTTAATGTTCGAGCAAAAACGGCTGATTTTCGACAAAAGAGATAACACCCCCCCATTACTTCATGCTTCAGAAATGTGGAAAATGGTCCGTTTTCAAATGTTTTATTTTTGAACGTCAGTTCACATTTGTAGGTGGATCATCAGTGTTAGAGCTAAAATTAGCATGTTTAAAGTGATTTTCATGCTTCCAGGGGCGCTGGAAGTTAATTAAATACCATTTGGAGGCATTTAATGTTCGAGCAAAAACGGCTGATTTTCGACAAAAGAGATAACACCCCCCCATTACGTCCTGCTTCAGAAATGTGGAAAATGGTCCGTTTTCAAATGTTTTATTTTTGAACGTCAGTTCACATTTGTAGGTGGATCATCAGTGTTAGAGCTAAAATTAGCATGTTTAAAGTGATTTTCATGCTTCCAGGGGCTCGGGAAGTGAAATAAATACCATTTGGAGGCATTTAATGTTCGAGCAAAAACGGCTGATTTTCGACAAAAGAGATAACACCCCCCCCATTACGTCCTGCTTCAGAAATGTGGAAAATGGTCCGTTTTCAAATGTTTTATTTTTGAACGTCAGTTCACATTTGTAGGTGGATCATCAGTGTTAGAGCTAAAATTAGCATGTTTAAAGTGATTTTCATGCTTCCAGGGGCTCGGGAAGTGAAATAAATACCATTTGGAGGCATTTAATGTTCGAGCAAAAACGGCTGATTTTCGACAAAAGAGATAACACCCCCCCATTACGTCCTGCTTCAGAAATGTGGAAAATGGTCCGTTTTCAAATGCTTTATTTTGGAACGTCAGTTCACATTTGTAGGTGGATCATCAGTGTTAGAGCTAAAATTAGCATGTTTAAAGTGATTTTCATGCTTCAAGGGGCTCGGGAAGTTAATTAAATACCATTTGGAGGCATTTAATGTTCGAGCAAAAACGGCTGATTTTCGACAAAAGAGATAACACCCCCCCATTACGTCATGCTTCAGAAATGTGGAAAATGGTCCGTTTTCAAATGTTTTATTTTTGAACGTCAGTTCACATTTGTAGGTGGATCATCAGTGTTAGAGCTAAAATTAGCATGTTTAAAGTGATTTTCATGCTTCCAGGGGCGCTGGAAGTTAATTAAATACCATTTGGAGGCATTTAATGTTCGAGCAAAAACGGCTGATTTTCGACAAAAGAGATAACACCCCCCCATTACGTCCTGCTTCAGAAATGTGGAAAATGGTCCGTTTTCAAATGTTTTATTTTTGAACGTCAGTTCACATTTGTAGGTGGATCATCAGTGTTAGAGCTAAAATTAGCATGTTTAAAGTGATTTTCATGCTTCCAGGGGCTCGGGAAGTGAAATAAATACCATTTGGAGGCATTTAATGTTCGAGCAAAAACAGCTGATTTTCGACAAAAGAGATAACACCCCCCCATTACGTCATGCTTCAGAAATGTGGAAAATGGTCCGTTTTCAAATGTTTTATTTTTGAACGTCAGTTCACATTTGTAGGTGGATCATCAGTGTTAGAGCTAAAATTAGCATGTTTAAAGTGAATTTCATGCTCCCAGGGGCCCTAAACACAAGGTTTATGGAATGGTTAAAAGTGCATGAAAATGGCCAATTTACCCCCTCTGAGTTCTCAAAAAGGGTTTCTTCACCCCGGGAAGTTAATTAAATACCATTTGGAGGCATTTAATGTTCGAGCAAAAACGGCTGATTTTCGACAAAAGAGATAACACCCCCCCATTACGTCATGCTTCAGAAATGTGGAAAATGGTCCGTTTTCAAATGTTTTATTTTTGAACGTCAGTTCACATTTGTAGGTGGATCATCAGTGTTAGAGCTAAAATTAGCATGTTTAAAGTGATTTTTATGCTTCCAGGGGCCCTAAACACAAGATTTATGGAATGGTTAAAAGTGCATGAAAATGGCCAATTTACCCACTCTGAGTTCTCAAAAAGGGTTTCTTAACCCCGGGAAGTTAATTAAATACCATTTGGAGGCATTTAATGTTCGAGCAAAAACGGCTGATTTTCGACAAAAGAGATAACACCCCCCCATTACGTCATGCTTCAGAAATGTGGAAAATGGTCCGTTTTCAAATGTTTTATTTTTGAACGTCAGTTCACATTTGTAGGTGGATCATCAGTGTTAGAGCTAAAATTAACATGTTTAAAGTGATTTTCATGCTCCCAGAGGCCCTAAACACAAGATTTATGGAATGGTTAAAAGTGCATGAAAATGGCCAATTTACCCACTCTGAGTTCTCAAAAAGGGTTTCTTCACCCCTGAAAGTTAATTAAATACCATTTGGAGGCATTTAATGTTCGAGCAAAAACGGCTGATTTTCGACAAAAGAGATAACACCCCCCCATTACGTCCTGCTTCAGAAATGTGGAAAATGGTCCGTTTTCAAATGTTTTATTTTTGAACGTCAGTTCACATTTGTAGGTGGATCATCAGTGTTAGAGCTAAAATTAGCATGTTTAAAGTGATTTTCATGCTCCCAGGGGCCCTAAACACAAGATTTATGGAATGGTTAAAAGTGCATGAAAATGGCCAATTTACCCACTCTGAGTTCTCAAAAAGGGTTTCTTCACCCCGGGAAGTTAATTAAATACCATTTGGAGGCATTTAATGTTCGAGCAAAAACGGCTGATTTTCGACAAAAGAGATAACACCCCCCCATTACGTCCTGCTTCAGAAATGTGGAAAATGGTCCGTTTTCAAATGTTTTATTTTTGAACGTCAGTTCACATTTGTAGGTGGATCATCAGTGTTAGAGCTAAAATTAGCATGTTTAAAGTGATTTTCATGCTTCCAGGGGCTCGGGAAGTGAAATAAATACCATTTGGAGGCATTTAATGTTCGAGCAAAAACGGCTGATTTTCGACAAAAGAGATAACACCCCCCCATTACGTCCTGCTTCAGAAATGTGGAAAATGGTCCATTTTCAAATGTTTTATTTTTGAACGTCAGTTCACATTTGTAGGTGGATCATCAGTGTTAGAGCTAAAATTAGCATGTTTAAAGTGATTTTCATGCTCCCAGGGGCTCGGGAAGTGAAATAAATACCATTTGGAGGCATTTAATGTTCGAGCAAAAACGGCTGATTTTCGACAAAAGAGATAACACCCCCCCATTACGTCATGCTTCAGAAATGTGGAAAATGGTCCATTTTCAAATGTTTTATTTTTGAACGTCAGTTCACATTTGTAGGTGGATCATCAGTGTTAGAGCTAAAATTAGCATGTTTAAAGTGATTTTCATGCTCCCAGGGGCTCGGGAAGTTAATTAAATACCATTTGGAGGCATTTAATGTTCGAGCAAAAACGGCTGATTTTCGACAAAAGAGATAACACCCCCCCATTACGTCCTGCTTCAGAAATGTGGAAAATGGTCCGTTTTCAAATGTTTTATTTTTGAATGTCAGTTCACATTTGTAGGTGGATCATCAGTGTTAGAGCTAAAATTAGCATGTTTAAAGTGATTTTCATGCTCCCAGGGGCTCGGGAAGTGAAATAAATACCATTTGGAGGCATTTAATGTTCGAGCAAAAACGGCTGATTTTCGACAAAAGAGATAACACCCCCCCATTACGTCCTGCTTCAGAAATGTGGAAAATGGTCCGTTTTCAAATGTTTTATTTTTGAACGTCAGTTCACATTTGTAGGTGGATCATCAGTGTTAGAGCTCAAATTAGCATGTTTAAAGTGATTTTCATGCTTCCAGGGGCTCGGGAAGTTAATTAAATACCATTTGGAGGCATTTAATGTTCGAGCAAAAACGGCTGATTTTCGACAAAAGAGATAACACCCCCCCATTACGTCATGCTTCAGAAATGTGGAAAATGGTCCGTTTTCAAATGTTTTATTTTTGAACGTCAGTTCACATTTGTAGGTGGATCATCAGTGTTAGAGCTAAAATTAGCATGTTTAAAGTGATTTTCATGCTTCCAGGGGCGCTGGAAGTTAATTAAATACCATTTGGAGGCATTTAATGTTCGAGCAAAAACGGCTGATTTTCGACAAAAGAGATAACACCCCCCCATTACGTCCTGCTTCAGAAATGTGGAAAATGGTCCGTTTTCAAATGTTTTATTTTTGAACGTCAGTTCACATTTGTAGGTGGATCATCAGTGTTAGAGCTAAAATTAGCATGTTTAAAGTGATTTTCATGCTACCAGGGGCTCGGGAAGTGAAATAAATACCATTTGGAGGCATTTAATGTTCGAGCAAAAACGGCTGATTTTCGACAAAAGAGATAACACCCCCCCATTACGTCCTGCTTCAGAAATGTGGAAAATGGTCCGTTTTCAAATGTTTTATTTTTGAACGTCAGTTCACATTTGTAGGTGGATCATCAGTGTTAGAGCTAAAATTAGCATGTTTAAAGTGATTTTCATGCTCCCAGGGGCTCGGGAAGTGAAATAAATACCATTTGGAGGCATTTAATGTTCGAGCAAAAACGGCTGATTTTCGACAAAAGAGACAACACCCCCCCATTACGTCATGCTTCAGAAATGTGGAAAATGGTCCGTTTTCAAATGTTTTATTTTTGAACGTCAGTTCACATTTGTAGGTGGATCATCAGTGTTAGAGCTAAAATTAGCATGTTTAAAGTGATTTTCATGCTCCCAGGGGCCCTAAACACAAGATTTATGGAATGGTTAAAAGTGCATGAAAATGGCCAATTTACCCACTCTGAGTTCTCAAAAAGGGTTTCTTCACCCCGGGAAGTTAATTAAATACCATTTGGAGGCATTTAATGTTCGAGCAAAAACGGCTGATTTTCGACAAAAGAGATAACATCCCCCATTACGTCCTGCTTCAGAAATGTGGAAAATGGTCCGTTTTCAAATGTTTTATTTTTGAACGTCAGTTCACATTTGTAGGTGGATCATCAGTGTTAGAGCTAAAATTAGCATGTTTAAAGTGATTTTCATGCTCCCAGGGGCTCGGGAAGTGAAATAAATACCATTTGTAGGCATTTAATGTTCGAGCAAAAACGGCTGATTTTCGACAAAAGAGATAACACCCCCCCCATTACGTCCTGCTTCAGAAATGTGGAAAATGGTCCGTTTTCAAATGTTTTATTTTTGAACGTCAGTTCACATTTGTAGGTGGATCATCAGTGTTAGAGCTAAAATTAGCATGTTTAAAGTGATTTTCATGCTTCCAGGGGCGCTGGAAGTGAAATAAATACCATTTGGAGGCATTTAATGTTCGAGCAAAAACGGCTGATTTTCGACAAAAGAGATAACACCCCCCCATTACGTCCTGCTTCAGAAATGTGGAAAATGGTCCGTTTTCAAATGTTTTATTTTTGAACGTCAGTTCACATTTGTAGGTGGATCATCAGTGTTAGAGCTAAAATTAGCATGTTTAAAGTGATTTTCATGCTCCCAGGGGCTCGGGAAGTGAAATAAATACCATTTGGAGGCATTTAATGTTCGAGCAAAAACGGCTGATTTTCGACAAAAGAGATAACACCCCCCCATTACGTCCTGCTTCAGAAATGTGGAAAATGGTCCGTTTTCAAATGTTTTATTTTTGAACGTCAGTTCACATTTGTAGGTGGATCATCAGTGTTAGAGCTAAAATTAGCATGTTTAAAGTGATTTTCATGCTCCCAGGGGCCCTAAACAAAAGATTTATGGAATGGTTAAAAGTGCATGAAAATGGCCAATTTACCCACTCTGAGTTCTCAAAAAGGGTTTCTTCACCCCGGGAAGTTAATTAAATACCATTTGGAGGCATTTAATGTTCGAGCAAAAAGGGCTGATTTTCGACAAAAGAGATAACACCCCCCCATTACGTCATGCTTCAGAAATGTGGAAAATGGTCCGTTTTCAAATGTTTTATTTTTGAACGTCAGTTCTCATTTGTAGGTGGATCATCAGTGTTAGAGCTAAAATTAGCATGTTTAAAGTGATTTTTATGCTTCCAGGGGCCCTAAACAGAAGATTTATGGAATGGTTAAAAGTGCATGAAAATGGCCAATTTACCCACTCTGAGTTCTCAAAAAGGGTTTCTTCACCCCGGGAAGTTAATTAAATACCATTTGGAGGCGCTTAATGTTCGAGCAAAAACGGCTGATTTTCGACAAAAGAGATAACACCCCCCCATTACGTCATGCTTCAGAAATGTGGAAAATGGTCCGTTTTCAAATGTTTTATTTTTGAACGTCAGTTCACATTTGTAGGTGGATCATCAGTGTTAGAGCTAAAATTAGCATGTTTAAAGTAGTTTTCATGCTCCCAGGGGCCCTAAACACAAGATTTATGGAATGGTTAAAAGTGCATGAAAATGGCCAATTTACCCACTCTGAGTTCTCAAAAAGGGTTTCTTCACCCCGGGAAGTTAATTAAATACCATTTGGAGGCATTTAATGTTCGAGCAAAAACGGCTGATTTTCGACAAAAGAGATAACACCCCCCCATTACGTCCTGCTTCAGAAATGTGGAAAATGGTCCGTTTTCAAATGTTTTAAATTTGAACATCAGTTCACATTTGTAGGTGGATCATCAGTGTTAGAGCTAAAATTAGCATGTTTAAAGTGATTTTCATGCTTCCAGGGGCTCCGGAAGTGAAATAAATACCATTTGGAGGCATTTAATGTTCGAGCAAAAACGGCTGATTTTCGACAAAAGAGATAACACCCCCCCATTACGTCCTGCTTCAGAAATGTGGAAAATGGTCCGTTTTCAAATGTTTTATTTTTGAACGTCAGTTCACATTTGTAGGTGGATCATCAGTGTTAGAGCTTAAATTAGCATGTTTAAAGTGATTTTCATGCTCCCAGGGGCTCGGGAAGTGAAATAAATACCATTTGGAGGCATTTAATGTTCGAGCAAAAACGGCTGATTTTCGACAAAAGAGATAACACCCCCCATTACGTCATGCTTCAGAAATGTGGAAAATGGTCCGTTTTCAAATGTTTTATTTTTGAACGTCAGTTCACATTTGTAGGTGGATCATCAGTGTTAGAGCTAAAATTAGCATGTTTAAAGTGATTTTCATGCTCCCAGGGGCTCGGGAAGTTAATTAAATACCATTTGGAGTCATTTAATGTTCGAGCAAAAACGGCTGATTTTCGACAAAAGAGATAACACCCCCCCATTACGTCATGCTTCAGAAATGTGGAAAATGGTCCGTTTTCAAATGTTTTATTTTTGAACGTCAGTTCACATTTGTAGGTGGATCATCAGTGTTAGAGCTAAAATTAGCATGTTTAAAGTGATTTTTATGCTTCCAGGGGCGCTGGAAGTTAATTAAATACCATTTGGAGGCATTGAATGTTCGAGCAAAAACGGCTGATTTTCGACAAAAGAGATAACACCCCCCCATTACGTCATGCTTCAGAAATGTGGAAAATGGTCCGTTTTCAAATGTTTTATTTTTGAACGTCAGTTCACATTTGTAGGTGGATCATCAGTGTTAGAGCTAAAATTAGCATGTTTAAAGTGATTTTCATGCTTCCAGGGGCGCTGGAAGTGAAATAAATACCATTTGGAGGCATTTAATGTTCGAGCAAAAACGGCTGATTTTCGACAAAAGAGATAACACCCCCCCATTACGTCCTGCTTCAGAAATGTGGAAAATGGTCCGTTTTCAAATGTTTTATTTTTGAACGTCAGTTCACATTTGTAGGTGGATCATCAGTGTTAGAGCTAAAATTAGCATGTTTAAAGTGATTTTCATGCTCCCAGGGGCTCGGGAAGTGAAATAAATACCATTTGGAGGCATTTAATGTTCGAGCAAAAACGGCTGATTTTCGACAAAAGAGATAACACCCCCCCATTACGTCCTGCTTCAGAAATGTGGAAAATGGTCCGTTTTCAAATGTTTTATTTTTGAACGTCAGTTCACATTTGTAGGTGGATCATCAGTGTTAGAGCTAAAATTAGCATGTTTAAAGTGATTTTCATGCTCCCAGGGGCCCTAAACAAAAGATTTATGGAATGGTTAAAAGTGCATGAAAATGGCCAATTTACCCACTCTGAGTTCTCAAAAAGGGTTTCTTCACCCCGGGAAGTTAATTAAATACCATTTGGAGGCATTTAATGTTCGAGCAAAAAGGGCTGATTTTCGACAAAAGAGATAACACCCCCCCATTACGTCATGCTTCAGAAATGTGGAAAATGGTCCGTTTTCAAATGTTTTATTTTTGAACGTCAGTTCTCATTTGTAGGTGGATCATCAGTGTTAGAGCTAAAATTAGCATGTTTAAAGTGATTTTTATGCTTCCAGGGGCCCTAAACAGAAGATTTATGGAATGGTTAAAAGTGCATGAAAATGGCCAATTTACCCACTCTGAGTTCTCAAAAAGGGTTTCTTCACCCCGGGAAGTTAATTAAATACCATTTGGAGGCGCTTAATGTTCGAGCAAAAACGGCTGATTTTCGACAAAAGAGATAACACCCCCCCATTACGTCATGCTTCAGAAATGTGGAAAATGGTCCGTTTTCAAATGTTTTATTTTTGAACGTCAGTTCACATTTGTAGGTGGATCATCAGTGTTAGAGCTAAAATTAGCATGTTTAAAGTGATTTTCATGCTCCCAGGGGCCCTAAACACAAGATTTATGGAATGGTTAAAAGTGCATGAAAATGGCCAATTTACCCACTCTGAGTTCTCAAAAAGGGTTTCTTCACCCCGGGAAGTTAATTAAATACCATTTGGAGGCATTTAATGTTCGAGCAAAAACGGCTGATTTTCGACAAAAGAGATAACACCCCCCCCATTACGTCCTGCTTCAGAAATGTGGAAAATGGTCCGTTTTCAAATGTTTTAAATTTGAACATCAGTTCACATTTGTAGGTGGATCATCAGTGTTAGAGCTAAAATTAGCATGTTTAAAGTGATTTTCATGCTTCCAGGGGCTCCGGAAGTGAAATAAATACCATTTGGAGGCATTTAATGTTCGAGCAAAAACGGCTGATTTTCGACAAAAGAGATAACACCCCCCCATTACGTCCTGCTTCAGAAATGTGGAAAATGGTCCGTTTTCAAATGTTTTATTTTTGAACGTCAGTTCACATTTGTAGGTGGATCATCAGTGTTAGAGCTTAAATTAGCATGTTTAAAGTGATTTTCATGCTCCCAGGGGCTCGGGAAGTGAAATAAATACCATTTGGAGGCATTTAATGTTCGAGCAAAAACGGCTGATTTTCGACAAAAGAGATAACACCCCCCATTACGTCATGCTTCAGAAATGTGGAAAATGGTCCGTTTTCAAATGTTTTATTTTTGAACGTCAGTTCACATTTGTAGGTGGATCATCAGTGTTAGAGCTAAAATTAGCATGTTTAAAGTGATTTTCATGCTCCCAGGGGCTCGGGAAGTTAATTAAATACCATTTGGAGTCATTTAATGTTCGAGCAAAAACGGCTGATTTTCGACAAAAGAGATAACACCCCCCCATTACGTCATGCTTCAGAAATGTGGAAAATGGTCCGTTTTCAAATGTTTTATTTTTGAACGTCAGTTCACATTTGTAGGTGGATCATCAGTGTTAGAGCTAAAATTAGCATGTTTAAAGTGATTTTTATGCTTCCAGGGGCGCTGGAAGTTAATTAAATACCATTTGGAGGCATTGAATGTTCGAGCAAAAACGGCTGATTTTCGACAAAAGAGATAACACCCCCCCATTACGTCATGCTTCAGAAATGTGGAAAATGGTCCGTTTTCAAATGTTTTATTTTTGAACGTCAGTTCACATTTGTAGGTGGATCATCAGTGTTAGAGCTAAAATTAGCATGTTTAAAGTGATTTTCATGCTTCCAGGGGCTCGGAAAGTGAAATAAATACCATTTGGAGGCATTTAATGTTCGAGCAAAAACGGCTGATTTTCGACAAAAGAGATAACACCCCCCCATTACGTCATGCTTCAGAAATGTGGAAAATGGTCCGTTTTCAAATGTTTTATTTTTGAACGTCAGATCACATTTGTAGGTGGATCATCAGTGTTAGAGCTAAAATTAGCATGTTTAAAGTGATTTTCATGCTCCCAGGGGCCCTAAACACAAGATTTATGGAATGGTTAAAAGTGCATGAAAATGGCCAATTTACCCACTCTGAGTTCTCAAAAAGGGTTTCTTCACCCCGGGAAGTTAATTAAATACCATTTGGAGGCATTTAATGTTCGAGCAAAAACGGCTGATTTTCGACAAAAGAGATAACACCCCCCCATTACATCCTGCTTCAGAAATGTGGAAAATGGTCCGTTTTCAAATGTTTTATTTTTGAACGTCAGTTCACATTTGTAGGTGGATCATCAGTGTTAGAGCTTAAATTAGCATGTTTAAAGTGATTTTCATGCTTCCAGGGGCTCGGGAAGTGAAATAAATACCATTTGGAGGCATTTAATGTTTGAGCAAAAACGGCTGATTTTCGACAAAAGAGATAACACCCCCCCATTACGTCATGCTTCAGAAATGTGGAAAATGGTCTGTTTTCAAATGTTTTATTTTTGAACGTCAGTTCACATTTGTAGGTGGATCATCAGTGTTAGAGCTAAAATTAGCATGTTTAAAGTGATTTTCATGCTTCCAGGGGCCCTAAACACAAGATTTATGGAATGGTTAAAAGTGCATGAAAATGGCCAATTTACCCACTCTGAGTTCTCAAAAAGGGTTTCTTCACCCCGGGAAGTTAATTAAATACCATTTGGAGGCATTTAATGTTCGAGCAAAAACGGCTGATTTTCGACAAAAGAGATAACACCCCCCCATTACGTCCTGCTTCAGAAATGTGGAAAATGGTCCGTTTTCAAATGTTTTATTTTTGAACGTCAGTTCACATTTGTAGGTGGATCATCAGTGTTAGAGCTAAAATTAGCATGTTTAAAGTGATTTTCATGCTTCCAGGGGCGCTGGAAGTTAATTAAATACCATTTGGAGGCATTTAATGTTCGAGCAAAAACGGCTGATTTTCGACAAAAGAGATAACACCCCCCCATTACGTCCTGCTTCAGAAATGTGGAAAATGGTCCGTTTTCAAATGTTTTATTTTTGAACGTCAGTTCACATTTGTAGGTGGATCATCAGTGTTAGAGCTAAAATTAGCATGTTTAAAGGGATTTTCATGCTTCCAGGGGCTCGGGAAGTGAAATAAATACCATTTGGAGGCATTTAATGTTCGAGCAAAAACGGCTGATTTTTGACAAAAGAGATAACACCCCCCCATTACGTCATGCTTCAGAAATGTGGAAAATGGTCCGTTTTCAAATGTTTTATTTTTGAACGTCAGTTCACATTTGTAGGTGGATCATCAGTGTTAGAGCTAAAATTAGCATGTTTAAAGTGATTTTCATGCTTCCAGGGGCGCTGGAAGTTAATTAAATACCATTTGGAGGCATTTAATGTTCGAGCAAAAACGGCTGATTTTCGACAAAAGAGATAACACCCCCCCCATTACGTCCTGCTTCAGAAATGTGGAAAATGGTCCGTTTTCAAATGTTTTATTTTTGAACGTCAGTTCACATTTGTAGGTGGATCATCAGTGTTAGAGCTAAAATTAGCATGTTTAAAGTGATTTTCATGCTTCCAGGGGCGCTGGAAGTTAATTAAATACCATTTGGAGGCATTTAATGTTCGAGCAAAAACGGCTGATTTTCGACAAAAGAGATAACACCCCCCCATTACGTCCTGCTTCAGAAATGTGGAAAATGGTCCGTTTTCAAATGTTTTATTTTTGAACGTCAGTTCACATTTGTAGGTGGATCATCAGTGTTAGAGCTAAAATTAGCATGTTTAAAGTGATTTTCATGCTTCCAGGGGCTCGGGAAGTGAAATAAATACCGTTTGGAGGCATTTAATGTTCGAGCAAAAACGGCTGATTTTCGACAAAAGAGATAACACCCCCCCCATTACGTCCTGCTTCAGAAATGTGGAAAATGGTCCGTTTTCAAATGTTTTATTTTTGAACGTCAGTTCACATTTGTAGGTGGATCATCAGTGTTAGAGCTAAAATTAGCATGTTTAAAGTGATTTTCATGCTTCCAGGGGCTCGGGAAGTTAATTAAATACCATTTGGAGGCATTTAATGTTCGAGCAAAAACGGCTGATTTTCGACAAAAGAGATAACACCCCCCCATTACGTCATGCTTCAGAAATGTGGAAAATGGTCCGTTTTCAAATGTTTTATTTTTGAACGTCAGTTCACATTTGTAGGTGGATCATCAGTGTTAGAGCTAAAATTAGCATGTTTAAAGTGATTTTCATGCTTCCAGGGGCGCTGGAAGTTAATTAAATACCATTTGGAGGCATTTAATGTTCGAGCAAAAACGGCTGATTTTCGACAAAAGAGATAACACCCCCCCATTACGTCCTGCTTCAGAAATGTGGAAAATGGTCCGTTTTCAAATGTTTTATTTTTGAACGTCAGTTCACATTTGTAGGTGGATCATCAGTGTTAGAGCTAAAATTAGCATGTTTAAAGTGATTTTCATGCTACCAGGGGCTCGGGAAGTGAAATAAATACCATTTGGAGGCATTTAATGTTCGAGCAAAAACGGCTGATTTTCGACAAAAGAGATAACACCCCCCCATTACGTCCTGCTTCAGAAATGTGGAAAATGGTCCGTTTTCAAATGTTTTATTTTTGAACGTCAGTTCACATTTGTAGGTGGATCATCAGTGTTAGAGCTTAAATTAGCATGTTTAAAGTGATTTTCATGCTCCCAGGGGCTCGGGAAGAGAAATAAATACCATTTGGAGGCATTTAATGTTCGAGCAAAAACGGCTGATTTTCGACAAAAGAGATAACACCCCCCATTACGTCATGCTTCAGAAATGTGGAAAATGGTCCGTTTTCAAATGTTTTATTTTTGAACGTCAGTTCACATTTGTAGGTGGATCATCAGTGTTAGAGCTAAAATTAGCATGTTTAAAGTGATTTTCATGCTCCCAGGGGCTCGGGAAGTTAATTAAATACCATTTGGAGTCATTTAATGTTCGAGCAAAAACGGCTGATTTTCGACAAAAGAGATAACACCCCCCCATTACGTCATGCTTCAGAAATGTGGAAAATGGTCCGTTTTCAAATGTTTTATTTTTGAACGTCAGTTCACATTTGTAGGTGGATCATCAGTGTTAGAGCTAAAATTAGCATGTTTAAAGTGATTTTCATGCTTCCAGGGGCGCTGGAAGTTAATTAAATACCATTTGGAGGCATTTAATGTTCGAGCAAAAACGGCTGATTTTCGACAAAAGAGATAACACCCCCCCATTACGTCCTGCTTCAGAAATGTGGAAAATGGTCCGTTTTCAAATGTTTTATTTTTGAACGTCAGTTCACATTTGTAGGTGGATCATCAGTGTTAGAGCTAAAATTAGCATGTTTAAAGTGATTTTCATGCTACCAGGGGCTCGGGAAGTGAAATAAATACCATTTGGAGGCATTTAATGTTCGAGCAAAAACGGCTGATTTTCGACAAAAGAGATAACACCCCCCCATTACGTCCTGCTTCAGAAATGTGGAAAATGGTCCGTTTTCAAATGTTTTATTTTTGAACGTCAGTTCACATTTGTAGGTGGATCATCAGTGTTAGAGCTAAAATTAGCATGTTTAAAGTGATTTTCATGCTCCCAGGTGCTCGGGAAGTGAAATAAATACCATTTGGAGGCATTTAATGTTCGAGCAAAAACGGCTGATTTTCGACAAAAGAGACAACACCCCCCCATTACGTCATGCTTCAGAAATGTGGAAAATGGTCCGTTTTCAAATGTTTTATTTTTGAACGTCAGTTCACATTTGTAGGTGGATCATCAGTGTTAGAGCTAAAATTAGCATGTTTAAAGTGATTTTCATGCTCCCAGGGGCCCTAAACACAAGATTTATGGAATGGTTAAAAGTGCATGAAAATGGCCAATTTACCCACTCTGAGTTCTCAAAAAGGGTTTCTTCACCCCGGGAAGTTAATTAAATACCATTTGGAGGCATTTAATGTTCGAGCAAAAACGGCTGATTTTCGACAAAAGAGATAACATCCCCCATTAGGTCCTGCTTCAGAAATGTGGAAAATGGTCCGTTTTCAAATGTTTTATTTTTGAACGTCAGTTCACATTTGTAGGTGGATCATCAGTGTTAGAGCTAAAATTAGCATGTTTAAAGTGATTTTCATGCTTCCAGGGGCTCGGGAAGTGAAATAAATACCATTTGGAGGCATTTAATGTTCGAGCAAAAACGGCTGATTTTCGACAAAAGAGATAACACCCCCCCATTACGTCATGCTTCAGAAATGTGGAAAATGGTCCGTTTTCAAATGTTTTATTTTTGAACGTCAGTTCACATTTGTAGGTGGATCATCAGTGTTAGAGCTAAAATTAGCATGTTTAAAGTGATTTTCATGCTTCCAGGTGCTCGGGAAGTGAAATAAATACCATTTGGAGGCATTTAATGTTCGAGCAAAAACGGCTGATTTTCGACAAAAGAGATAACACCCCCCATTACGTCATGCTTCAGAAATGTGGAAAATGGTCCGTTTTCAAATGTTTTATTTTTGAACGTCAGTTCACATTTGTAGGTGGATCATCAGTGTTAGAGCTAAAATTAGCATGTTTAAAGTGATTTTTATGCTTCCAGGGGCGCTGGAAGTTAATTAAATACCATTTGGAGGCATTTAATGTTCGAGCAAAAACGGCTGATTTTCGACAAAAGAGATAACACCCCCCCATTACGTCCTGCTTCAGAAATGTGGAAAATGGTCCGTTTTCAAATGTTTTATTTTTGAACGTCAGTTCACATTTGTAGGTGGATCATCAGTGTTAGAGCTAAAATTAGCATGTTTAAAGTGATTTTCATGCTTCCAGGGGCTCGGGAAGTGAAATAAATACCATTTGGAGGCATTTAATGTTCGAGCAAAAACGGCTGATTTTTGACAAAAGAGATAACACCCCCCATTACGTCCTGCTTCAGAAATGTGGAAAATGGTCCGTTTTCAAATGTTTTATTTTTGAACGTCAGTTCACATTTGTAGGTGGATCATCAGTGTTAGAGCTAAAATTAGCATGTTTAAAGTGATTTTCATGCTCCCAGGGGCTCGGGAAGTGAAATAAATACCATTTGGAGGCATTTAATGTTCGAGCAAAAACGGCTTATTTTCGACAAAAGAGATAACACCCCCCCATTACGTCCTGCTTCAGAAATGTGGAAAATGGTCCGTTTTCAAATGTTTTATTTTTGAACGTCAGTTCACATTTGTAGGTGGATCATCAGTGTTAGAGCTAAAATTAGCATGTTTAAAGTGATTTTCATGCTTCCAGGGGCTCGGGAAGTGAAACAAATACCATTTGGAGGCATTTAATGTTCGAGCAAAAACGGCTGATTTTCGACAAAAGAGATAACACCCCCCCATTACGTCATGCTTCGGAAATGTGGAAAATGGTCCGTTTTCAAATGTTTTATTTTTGAACGTCAGTTCACATTTGTAGGTGGATCATCAGTGTTAGAGCTAAAATTAGCATGTTTAAAGTGATTTTCATGCTTCCAGGGGCGCTGGAAGTTAATTAAATACCATTTGGAGGCATTTAATGTACGAGCAAAAACGGCTGATTTTCGACAAAAGAGATAACACCCCCCCCATTACGTCCTGCTTCAGAAATGTGGAAAATGGTCCGTTTTCAAATGTTTTATTTTTGAACGTCAGTTCACATTTGTAGGTGGATCATCAGTGTTAGAGCTAAAATTAGCATGTTTAAAGTGATTTTCATGCTTCCAGGGGCTCGGGAAGTGAAATAAATACCATTTGGAGGCATTTAATGTTCGAGCAAAAACGGCTGATTTTCGACAAAAGAGATAACACCCCCCCATTACGTCCTGCTTCAGAAATGTGGAAAATGGTCCGTTTTCAAATGCTTTATTTTGGAACGTCAGTTCACATTTGTAGGTGGATCATCAGTGTTAGAGCTAAAATTAGCATGTTTAAAGTGATTTTCATGCTTCCAGGGGCTCGGGAAGTTAATTAAATACCATTTGGAGGCATTTAATGTTCGAGCAAAAACGGCTGATTTTCGACAAAAGAGATAACACCCCCCCATTACGTCATGCTTCAGAAATGTGGAAAATGGTCCGTTTTCAAATGTTTTATTTTTGAACGTCAGTTCACATTTGTAGGTGGATCATCAGTGTTAGAGCTAAAATTAGCATGTTTAAAGTGATTTTCATGCTTCCAGGGGCGCTGGAAGTTAATTAAATACCATTTGGAGGCATTTAATGTTCAAGCAAAAACGGCTGATTTTCGACAAAAGAGATAACACCCCCCCATTACGTCCTGCTTCAGAAATGTGGAAAATGGTCCGTTTTCAAATGTTTTATTTTTGAACGTCAGTTCACATTTGTAGGTGGATCATCAGTGTTAGAGCTAAAATTAGCATGTTTAAAGTGATTTTCATGCTTCCAGGGGCTCGGGAAGTGAAATAAATACCATTTGGAGGCATTTAATGTTCGAGCAAAAACGGCTGATTTTCGACAAAAGAGATAACACCCCCCCCATTACGTCCTGCTTCAGAAATGTGGAAAATGGTCCGTTTTCAAATGTTTTATTTTTGAACGTCAGTTCACATTTGTAGGTGGATCATCAGTGTTAGAGCTAAAATTAGCATGTTTAAAGTGATTTTCATGCTTCCAGGGGCTCGGGAAGTGAAATAAATACCATTTGGAGGCATTTAATGTTCGAGCAAAAACGGCTGATTTTCGACAAAAGAGATAACACCCCCCCATTACGTCCTGCTTCAGAAATGTGGAAAATGGTCCGTTTTCAAATGCTTTATTTTGGAACGTCAGTTCACATTTGTAGGTGGATCATCAGTGTTAGAGCTAAAATTAGCATGTTTAAAGTGATTTTCATGCTTCCAGGGGCTCGGGAAGTTAATTAAATACCATTTGGAGGCATTTAATGTTCGAGCAAAAACGGCTGATTTTCGACAAAAGAGATAACACCCCCCCATTACGTCATGCTTCAGAAATGTGGAAAATGGTCCGTTTTCAAATGTTTTATTTTTGAACGTCAGTTCACATTTGTAGGTGGATCATCAGTGTTAGAGCTAAAATTAGCATGTTTAAAGTGATTTTCATGCTTCCAGGGGCGCTGGAAGTTAATTAAATACCATTTGGAGGCATTTAATGTTCGAGCAAAAACGGCTGATTTTCGACAAAAGAGATAACACCCCCCCATTACGTCCTGCTTCAGAAATGTGGAAAATGGTCCGTTTTCAAATGATTTATTTTTGAACGTCAGTTCACATTTGTAGGTGGATCATCAGTGTTAGAGCTAAAATTAGCATGTTTAAAGTGATTTTCATGCTTCCAGGGGCTCGGGAAGTGAAATAAATACCATTTGGAGGCATTTAATGTTCGAGCAAAAACAGCTGATTTTCGACAAAAGAGATAACACCCCCCCCATTACGTCATGCTTCAGAAATGTGGAAAATGGTCCGTTTTCAAATGTTTTATTTTTGAACGTCAGTTCACATTTGTAGGTGGATCATCAGTGTTAGAGCTAAAATTAGCATGTTTAAAGTGAATTTCATGCTCCCAGGGGCCCTAAACACAAGGTTTATGGAATGGTTAAAAGTGCATGAAAATGGCCAATTTACCCCCTCTGAGTTCTCAAAAAGGGTTTCTTCACCCCGGGAAGTTAATTAAATACCATTTGGAGGCATTTAATGTTCGAGCAAAAACGGCTGATTTTCGACAAAAGAGATAACACCCCCCCATTACGTCATGCTTCAGAAATGTGGAAAATGGTCCGTTTTCAAATGTTTTATTTTTGAACGTCAGTTCACATTTGTAGGTGGATCATCAGTGTTAGAGCTAAAATTAGCATGTTTAAAGTGATTTTTATGCTTCCAGGGGCCCTAAACACAAGATTTATGGAATGGTTAAAAGTGCATGAAAATGGCCAATTTAACCACTCTGAGTTCTCAAAAAGGGTTTCTTAACCCCGGGAAGTTAATTAAATACCATTTGGAGGCATTTAATGTTCGAGCAAAAACGGCTGATTTTCGACAAAAGAGATAACACCCCCCCATTACGTCATGCTTCAGAAATGTGGAAAATGGTCCGTTTTCAAATGTTTTATTTTTGAACGTCAGTTCACATTTGTAGGTGGATCATCAGTGTTAGAGCTAAAATTAACATGTTTAAAGTGATTTTCATGCTCCCAGAGGCCCTAAAGCCAAGATTTATGGAATGGTTAAAAGTGCATGAAAATGGCCAATTTACCCACTCTGAGTTCTCAAAAAGGGTTTCTTCACCCCTGAAAGTTAATTAAATACCATTTGGAGGCATTTAATGTTCGAGCAAAAACGGCTGATTTTCGACAAAAGAGATAACACCCCCCCATTACGTCCTGCTTCAGAAATGTGGAAAATGGTCCGTTTTCAAATGTTTTATTTTTGAACGTCAGTTCACATTTGTAGGTGGATCATCAGTGTTAGAGCTAAAATTAGCATGTTTAAAGTGATTTTCATGCTTCCAGGGGCTCGGGAAGTGAAATAAATACCATTTGGAGGCATTTAATGTTCGAGCAAAAACGGCTGATTTTCGACAAAAGAGATAACACCCCCCCATTACGTCCTGCTTCAGAAATGTGGAAAATGGTCCGTTTTCAAATGTTTTATTTTTGAACGTCAGTTCACATTTGTAGGTGGATCATCAGTGTTAGAGCTAAAATTAGCATGTTTAAAGTGATTTTCATGCTCCCAGGGGCCCTAAACACAAGATTTATGGAATGGTTAAAAGTGCATGAAAATGGCCAATTTACCCACTCTGAGTTCTCAAAAAGGGTTTCTTCACCCCGGGAAGTTAATTAAATACCATTTGGAGGCATTTAATGTTCGAGCAAAAACGGCTGATTTTCGACAAAAGAGATAACACCCCCCCATTACGTCCTGCTTCAGAAATGTGGAAAATGGTCCGTTTTCAAATGTTTTATTTTTGAACGTCAGTTCACATTTGTAGGTGGATCATCAGTGTTAGAGCTAAAATTAGCATGTTTAAAGTGATTTTCATGCTTCCAGGGGCTCGGGAAGTGAAATAAATACCATTTGGAGGCATTTAATGTTCGAGCAAAAACGGCTGATTTTCGACAAAAGAGATAACACCCCCCCATTACGTCCTGCTTCAGAAATGTGGAAAATGGTCCATTTTCAAATGTTTTATTTTTGAACGTCAGTTCACATTTGTAGGTGGATCATCAGTGTTAGAGCTAAAATTAGCATGTTTAAAGTGATTTTCATGCTCCCAGGGGCTCGGGAAGTGAAATAAATACCATTTGGAGGCATTTAATGTTCGAGCAAAAACGGCTGATTTTCGACAAAAGAGATAACACCCCCCCATTACGTCATGCTTCAGAAATGTGGAAAATGGTCCATTTTCAAATGTTTTATTTTTGAACGTCAGTTCACATTTGTAGGTGGATCATCAGTGTTAGAGCTAAAATTAGCATGTTTAAAGTGATTTTCATGCTCCCAGGGGCTCGGGAAGTTAATTAAATACCATTTGGAGGCATTTAATGTTCGAGCAAAAACGGCTGATTTTCGACAAAAGAGATAACACCCCCCCATTACGTCCTGCTTCAGAAATGTGGAAAATGGTCCGTTTTCAAATGTTTTATTTTTGAATGTCAGTTCACATTTGTAGGTGGATCATCAGTGTTAGAGCTAAAATTAGCATGTTTAAAGTGATTTTCATGCTCCCAGGGGCTCGGGAAGTGAAATAAATACCATTTGGAGGCATTTAATGTTCGAGCAAAAACGGCTGATTTTCGACAAAAGAGATAACACCCCCCCATTACGTCCTGCTTCAGAAATGTGGAAAATGGTCCGTTTTCAAATGTTTTATTTTTGAACGTCAGTTCACATTTGTAGGTGGATCATCAGTGTTAGAGCTCAAATTAGCATGTTTAAAGTGATTTTCATGCTTCCAGGGGCTCGGGAAGTGAAATAAATACCATTTGGAGGCATTTAATGTTCGAGCAAAAACGGCTGATTTTCGACAAAAGAGATAACACCCCCCCATTACGTCCTGCTTCAGAAATGTGGAAAATGGTCCGTTTTCAAATGTTTTATTTTTGAACGTCAGTTCACATTTGTAGGTGGATCATCAGTGTTAGAGCTAAAATTAGCATGTTTAAAGTGATTTTCATGCTCCCAGGGGCCCTAAACACAAGATTTATGGAATGGTTAAAAGTGCATGAAAATGGCCAATTTACCCACTCTGAGTTCTCAAAAAGGGTTTCTTCACCCCGGGAAGTTAATTAAATACCATTTGGAGGCATTTAATGTTCGAGCAAAAACGGCTGATTTTCGACAAAAGAGATAACATCCCCCATTACGTCCTGCTTCAGAAATGTGGAAAATGGTCCGTTTTCAAATGTTTTATTTTTGAACGTCAGTTCACATTTGTAGGTGGATCATCAGTGTTAGAGCTAAAATTAGCATGTTTAAAGTGATTTTCATGCTCCCAGGGGCTCGGGAAGTGAAATAAATACCATTTGTAGGCATTTAATGTTCGAGCAAAAACGGCTGATTTTCGACAAAAGAGATAACACCCCCCCCATTACGTCCTGCTTCAGAAATGTGGAAAATGGTCCGTTTTCAAATGTTTTATTTTTGAACGTCAGTTCACATTTGTAGGTGGATCATCAGTGTTAGAGCTAAAATTAGCATGTTTAAAGTGATTTTCATGCTTCCAGGGGCGCTGGAAGTGAAATAAATACCATTTGGAGGCATTTAATGTTCGAGCAAAAACGGCTGATTTTCGACAAAAGAGATAACACCCCCCCATTACGTCCTGCTTCAGAAATGTGGAAAATGGTCCGTTTTCAAATGTTTTATTTTTGAACGTCAGTTCACATTTGTAGGTGGATCATCAGTGTTAGAGCTAAAATTAGCATGTTTAAAGTGATTTTCATGCTCCCAGGGGCTCGGGAAGTGAAATAAATACCATTTGGAGGCATTTAATGTTCGAGCAAAAACGGCTGATTTTCGACAAAAGAGATAACACCCCCCCATTACGTCCTGCTTCAGAAATGTGGAAAATGGTCCGTTTTCAAATGTTTTATTTTTGAACGTCAGTTCACATTTGTAGGTGGATCATCAGTGTTAGAGCTAAAATTAGCATGTTTAAAGTGATTTTCATGCTCCCAGGGGCCCTAAACAAAAGATTTATGGAATGGTTAAAAGTGCATGAAAATGGCCAATTTACCCACTCTGAGTTCTCAAAAAGGGTTTCTTCACCCCGGGAAGTTAATTAAATACCATTTGGAGGCATTTAATGTTCGAGCAAAAAGGGCTGATTTTCGACAAAAGAGATAACACCCCCCCATTACGTCATGCTTCAGAAATGTGGAAAATGGTCCGTTTTCAAATGTTTTATTTTTGAACGTCAGTTCTCATTTGTAGGTGGATCATCAGTGTTAGAGCTAAAATTAGCATGTTTAAAGTGATTTTTATGCTTCCAGGGGCCCTAAACAGAAGATTTATGGAATGGTTAAAAGTGCATGAAAATGGCCAATTTACCCACTCTGAGTTCTCAAAAAGGGTTTCTTCACCCCGGGAAGTTAATTAAATACCATTTGGAGGCGCTTAATGTTCGAGCAAAAACGGCTGATTTTCGACAAAAGAGATAACACCCCCCCATTACGTCATGCTTCAGAAATGTGGAAAATGGTCCGTTTTCAAATGTTTTATTTTTGAACGTCAGTTCACATTTGTAGGTGGATCATCAGTGTTAGAGCTAAAATTAGCATGTTTAAAGTGATTTTCATGCTCCCAGGGGCCCTAAACACAAGATTTATGGAATGGTTAAAAGTGCATGAAAATGGCCAATTTACCCACTCTGAGTTCTCAAAAAGGGTTTCTTCACCCCGGGAAGTTAATTAAATACCATTTGGAGGCATTTAATGTTCGAGCAAAAACGGCTGATTTTCGACAAAAGAGATAACACCCCCCCATTACGTCCTGCTTCAGAAATGTGGAAAATGGTCCGTTTTCAAATGTTTTAAATTTGAACATCAGTTCACATTTGTAGGTGGATCATCAGTGTTAGAGCTAAAATTAGCATGTTTAAAGTGATTTTCATGCTTCCAGGGGCTCCGGAAGTGAAATAAATACCATTTGGAGGCATTTAATGTTCGAGCAAAAACGGCTGATTTTCGACAAAAGAGATAACACCCCCCCATTACGTCCTGCTTCAGAAATGTGGAAAATGGTCCGTTTTCAAATGTTTTATTTTTGAACGTCAGTTCACATTTGTAGGTGGATCATCAGTGTTAGAGCTTAAATTAGCATGTTTAAAGTGATTTTCATGCTCCCAGGGGCTCGGGAAGAGAAATAAATACCATTTGGAGGCATTTAATGTTCGAGCAAAAACGGCTGATTTTCGACAAAAGAGATAACACCCCCCATTACGTCATGCTTCAGAAATGTGGAAAATGGTCCGTTTTCAAATGTTTTATTTTTGAACGTCAGTTCACATTTGTAGGTGGATCATCAGTGTTAGAGCTAAAATTAGCATGTTTAAAGTGATTTTCATGCTCCCAGGGGCTCGGGAAGTTAATTAAATACCATTTGGAGTCATTTAATGTTCGAGCAAAAACGGCTGATTTTCGACAAAAGAGATAACACCCCCCCATTACGTCATGCTTCAGAAATGTGGAAAATGGTCCGTTTTCAAATGTTTTATTTTTGAACGTCAGTTCACATTTGTAGGTGGATCATCAGTGTTAGAGCTAAAATTAGCATGTTTAAAGTGATTTTTATGCTTCCAGGGGCGCTGGAAGTTAATTAAATACCATTTGGAGGCATTGAATGTTCGAGCAAAAACGGCTGATTTTCGACAAAAGAGATAACACCCCCCCATTACGTCATGCTTCAGAAATGTGGAAAATGGTCCGTTTTCAAATGTTTTATTTTTGAACGTCAGTTCACATTTGTAGGTGGATCATCAGTGTTAGAGCTAAAATTAGCATGTTTAAAGTGATTTTCATGCTTCCAGGGGCTCGGAAAGTGAAATAAATACCATTTGGAGGCATTTAATGTTCGAGCAAAAACGGCTGATTTTCGACAAAAGAGATAACACCCCCCCATTACGTCATGCTTCAGAAATGTGGAAAATGGTCCGTTTTCAAATGTTTTATTTTTGAACGTCAGATCACATTTGTAGGTGGATCATCAGTGTTAGAGCTAAAATTAGCATGTTTAAAGTGATTTTCATGCTCCCAGGGGCCCTAAACACAAGATTTATGGAATGGTTAAAAGTGCATGAAAATGGCCAATTTACCCACTCTGAGTTCTCAAAAAGGGTTTCTTCACCCCGGGAAGTTAATTAAATACCATTTGGAGGCATTTAATGTTCGAGCAAAAACGGCTGATTTTCGACAAAAGAGATAACACCCCCCCATTACATCCTGCTTCAGAAATGTGGAAAATGGTCCGTTTTCAAATGTTTTATTTTTGAACGTCAGTTCACATTTGTAGGTGGATCATCAGTGTTAGAGCTTAAATTAGCATGTTTAAAGTGATTTTCATGCTTCCAGGGGCTCGGGAAGTGAAATAAATACCATTTGGAGGCATTTAATGTTTGAGCAAAAACGGCTGATTTTCGACAAAAGAGATAACACCCCCCCATTACGTCATGCTTCAGAAATGTGGAAAATGGTCTGTTTTCAAATGTTTTATTTTTGAACGTCAGTTCACATTTGTAGGTGGATCATCAGTGTTAGAGCTAAAATTAGCATGTTTAAAGTGATTTTCATGCTTCCAGGGGCCCTAAACACAAGATTTATGGAATGGTTAAAAGTGCATGAAAATGGCCAATTTACCCACTCTGAGTTCTCAAAAAGGGTTTCTTCACCCCGGGAAGTTAATTAAATACCATTTGGAGGCATTTAATGTTCGAGCAAAAACGGCTGATTTTCGACAAAAGAGATAACACCCCCCCATTACGTCCTGCTTCAGAAATGTGGAAAATGGTCCGTTTTCAAATGTTTTATTTTTGAACGTCAGTTCACATTTGTAGGTGGATCATCAGTGTTAGAGCTAAAATTAGCATGTTTAAAGTGATTTTCATGCTTCCAGGGGCGCTGGAAGTTAATTAAATACCATTTGGAGGCATTTAATGTTCGAGCAAAAAGGCTGATTTTCGACAAAAGAGATAACACCCCCCCATTACGTCCTGCTTCAGAAATGTGGAAAATGGTCCGTTTTCAAATGTTTTATTTTTGAACGTCAGTTCACATTTGTAGGTGGATCATCAGTGTTAGAGCTAAAATTAGCATGTTTAAAGGGATTTTCATGCTTCCAGGGGCTCGGGAAGTGAAATAAATACCATTTGGAGGCATTTAATGTTCGAGCAAAAACGGCTGATTTTTGACAAAAGAGATAACACCCCCCCATTACGTCATGCTTCAGAAATGTGGAAAATGGTCCGTTTTCAAATGTTTTATTTTTGAACGTCAGTTCACATTTGTAGGTGGATCATCAGTGTTAGAGCTAAAATTAGCATGTTTAAAGTGATTTTCATGCTTCCAGGGGCGCTGGAAGTTAATTAAATACCATTTGGAGGCATTTAATGTTCGAGCAAAAACGGCTGATTTTCGACAAAAAAGATAACACCCCCCCCATTACGTCCTGCTTCAGAAATGTGGAAAATGGTCCGTTTTCAAATGTTTTATTTTTGAACGTCAGTTCACATTTGTAGGTGGATCATCAGTGTTAGAGCTAAAATTAGCATGTTTAAAGTGATTTTCATGCTTCCAGGGGCGCTGGAAGTTAATTAAATACCATTTGGAGGCATTTAATGTTCGAGCAAAAACGGCTGATTTTCGACAAAAGAGATAACACCCCCCCATTACGTCCTGCTTCAGAAATGTGGAAAATGGTCCGTTTTCAAATGTTTTATTTTTGAACGTCAGTTCACATTTGTAGGTGGATCATCAGTGTTAGAGCTAAAATTAGCATGTTTAAAGTGATTTTCATGCTTCCAGGGGCTCGGGAAGTGAAATAAATACCGTTTGGAGGCATTTAATGTTCGAGCAAAAACGGCTGATTTTCGACAAAAGAGATAACACCCCCCCCATTACGTCCTGCTTCAGAAATGTGGAAAATGGTCCGTTTTCAAATGTTTTATTTTTGAACGTCAGTTCACATTTGTAGGTGGATCATCAGTGTTAGAGCTAAAATTAGCATGTTTAAAGTGATTTTCATGCTTCCAGGGGCTCGGGAAGTTAATTAAATACCATTTGGAGGCATTTAATGTTCGAGCAAAAACGGCTGATTTTCGACAAAAGAGATAACACCCCCCCATTACGTCATGCTTCAGAAATGTGGAAAATGGTCCGTTTTCAAATGTTTTATTTTTGAACGTCAGTTCACATTTGTAGGTGGATCATCAGTGTTAGAGCTAAAATTAGCATGTTTAAAGTGATTTTCATGCTTCCAGGGGCGCTGGAAGTTAATTAAATACCATTTGGAGGCATTTAATGTTCGAGCAAAAACGGCTGATTTTCGACAAAAGAGATAACACCCCCCCATTACGTCCTGCTTCAGAAATGTGGAAAATGGTCCGTTTTCAAATGTTTTATTTTTGAACGTCAGTTCACATTTGTAGGTGGATCATCAGTGTTAGAGCTAAAATTAGCATGTTTAAAGTGATTTTCATGCTACCAGGGGCTCGGGAAGTGAAATAAATACCATTTGGAGGCATTTAATGTTCGAGCAAAAACGGCTGATTTTCGACAAAAGAGATAACACCCCCCCATTACGTCCTGCTTCAGAAATGTGGAAAATGGTCCGTTTTCAAATGTTTTATTTTTGAACGTCAGTTCACATTTGTAGGTGGATCATCAGTGTTAGAGCTAAAATTAGCATGTTTAAAGTGATTTTCATGCTCCCAGGTGCTCGGGAAGTGAAATAAATACCATTTGGAGGCATTTAATGCTCGAGCAAAAACAGCTGATTTTCGACAAAAGAGACAACACCCCCCCATTACGTCATGCTTCAGAAATGTGGAAAATGGTCCGTTTTCAAATGTTTTATTTTTGAACGTCAGTTCACATTTGTAGGTGGATCATCAGTGTTAGAGCTAAAATTAGCATGTTTAAAGTGATTTTCATGCTCCCAGGGGCCCTAAACACAAGATTTATGGAATGGTTAAAAGTGCATGAAAATGGCCAATTTACCCACTCTGAGTTCTCAAAAAGGGTTTCTTCACCCCGGGAAGTTAATTAAATACCATTTGGAGGCATTTAATGTTCGAGCAAAAACGGCTGATTTTCGACAAAAGAGATAACATCCCCCATTAGGTCCTGCTTCAGAAATGTGGAAAATGGTCCGTTTTCAAATGTTTTATTTTTGAACGTCAGTTCACATTTGTAGGTGGATCATCAGTGTTAGAGCTAAAATTAGCATGTTTAAAGTGATTTTCATGCTCCCAGGGGCTCGGGAAGTGAAATAAATACCATTTGGAGGCATTTAATGTTCGAGCAAAAACGGCTGATTTTCGACAAAAGAGATAACACCCCCCCATTACGTCCTGCTTCAGAAATGTGGAAAATGGTCCGTTTTCAAATGTTTTATTTTTGAACGTCAGTTCACATTTGTAGGTGGATCATCAGTGTTAGAGCTAAAATTAGCATGTTTAAAGTGATTTTCATGCTTCCAGGGGCGCTGGAAGTGAAATAAATACCATTTGGAGGCATTTAATGTTCGAGCAAAAACGGCTGATTTTCGACAAAAGAGATAACACCCCCCCATTACGTCCTGCTTCAGAAATGTGGAAAATGGTCCGTTTTCAAATGTTTTATTTTTGAACGTCAGTTCACATTTGTAGGTGGATCATCAGTGTTAGAGCTAAAATTAGCATGTTTAAAGTGATTTTCATGCTCCCAGGGGCTCGGGAAGTGAAATAAATACCATTTGGAGGCATTTAATGTTCGAGCAAAAACGGCTGATTTTCGACAAAAGAGATAACACCCCCCCATTACGTCCTGCTTCAGAAATGTGGAAAATGGTCCGTTTTCAAATGTTTTATTTTTGAACGTCAGTTCACATTTGTAGGTGGATCATCAGTGTTAGAGCTAAAATTAGCATGTTTAAAGTGATTTTCATGCTCCCAGGGGCCCTAAACACAAGATTTATGGAATGGTTAAAAGTGCATGAAAATGGCCAATTTAACCACTCTGAGTTCTCAAAAAGGGTTTCTTAACCCCGGGAAGTTAATTAAATACCATTTGGAGGCATTTAATGTTCGAGCAAAAACGGCTGATTTTCGACAAAAGAGATAACACCCCCCCATTACGTCATGCTTCAGAAATGTGGAAAATGGTCCGTTTTCAAATGTTTTATTTTTGAACGTCAGTTCACATTTGTAGGTGGATCATCAGTGTTAGAGCTAAAATTAACATGTTTAAAGTGATTTTCATGCTCCCAGAGGCCCTAAAGCCAAGATTTATGGAATGGTTAAAAGTGCATGAAAATGGCCAATTTACCCACTCTGAGTTCTCAAAAAGGGTTTCTTCACCCCTGAAAGTTAATTAAATACCATTTGGAGGCATTTAATGTTCGAGCAAAAACGGCTGATTTTCGACAAAAGAGATAACACCCCCCCATTACGTCCTGCTTCAGAAATGTGGAAAATGGTCCGTTTTCAAATGTTTTATTTTTGAACGTCAGTTCACATTTGTAGGTGGATCATCAGTGTTAGAGCTAAAATTAGCATGTTTAAAGTGATTTTCATGCTTCCAGGGGCTCGGGAAGTGAAATAAATACCATTTGGAGGCATTTAATGTTCGAGCAAAAACGGCTGATTTTCGACAAAAGAGATAACACCCCCCCATTACGTCCTGCTTCAGAAATGTGGAAAATGGTCCGTTTTCAAATGTTTTATTTTTGAACGTCAGTTCACATTTGTAGGTGGATCATCAGTGTTAGAGCTAAAATTAGCATGTTTAAAGTGATTTTCATGCTCCCAGGGGCCCTAAACACAAGATTTATGGAATGGTTAAAAGTGCATGAAAATGGCCAATTTACCCACTCTGAGTTCTCAAAAAGGGTTTCTTCACCCCGGGAAGTTAATTAAATACCATTTGGAGGCATTTAATGTTCGAGCAAAAACGGCTGATTTTCGACAAAAGAGATAACACCCCCCCATTACGTCCTGCTTCAGAAATGTGGAAAATGGTCCGTTTTCAAATGTTTTATTTTTGAACGTCAGTTCACATTTGTAGGTGGATCATCAGTGTTAGAGCTAAAATTAGCATGTTTAAAGTGATTTTCATGCTTCCAGGGGCTCGGGAAGTGAAATAAATACCATTTGGAGGCATTTAATGTTCGAGCAAAAACGGCTGATTTTCGACAAAAGAGATAACACCCCCCCATTACGTCCTGCTTCAGAAATGTGGAAAATGGTCCATTTTCAAATGTTTTATTTTTGAACGTCAGTTCACATTTGTAGGTGGATCATCAGTGTTAGAGCTAAAATTAGCATGTTTAAAGTGATTTTCATGCTCCCAGGGGCTCGGGAAGTGAAATAAATACCATTTGGAGGCATTTAATGTTCGAGCAAAAACGGCTGATTTTCGACAAAAGAGATAACACCCCCCCATTACGTCATGCTTCAGAAATGTGGAAAATGGTCCATTTTCAAATGTTTTATTTTTGAACGTCAGTTCACATTTGTAGGTGGATCATCAGTGTTAGAGCTAAAATTAGCATGTTTAAAGTGATTTTCATGCTCCCAGGGGCTCGGGAAGTTAATTAAATACCATTTGGAGGCATTTAATGTTCGAGCAAAAACGGCTGATTTTCGACAAAAGAGATAACACCCCCCCATTACGTCCTGCTTCAGAAATGTGGAAAATGGTCCGTTTTCAAATGTTTTATTTTTGAATGTCAGTTCACATTTGTAGGTGGATCATCAGTGTTAGAGCTAAAATTAGCATGTTTAAAGTGATTTTCATGCTCCCAGGGGCTCGGGAAGTGAAATAAATACCATTTGGAGGCATTTAATGTTCGAGCAAAAACGGCTGATTTTCGACAAAAGAGATAACACCCCCCCATTACGTCCTGCTTCAGAAATGTGGAAAATGGTCCGTTTTCAAATGTTTTATTTTTGAACGTCAGTTCACATTTGTAGGTGGATCATCAGTGTTAGAGCTCAAATTAGCATGTTTAAAGTGATTTTCATGCTTCCAGGGGCTCGGGAAGTGAAATAAATACCATTTGGAGGCATTTAATGTTCGAGCAAAAACGGCTGATTTTCGACAAAAGAGATAACACCCCCCCATTACGTCCTGCTTCAGAAATGTGGAAAATGGTCCGTTTTCAAATGTTTTATTTTTGAACGTCAGTTCACATTTGTAGGTGGATCATCAGTGTTAGAGCTAAAATTAGCATGTTTAAAGTGATTTTCATGCTCCCAGGGGCCCTAAACACAAGATTTATGGAATGGTTAAAAGTGCATGAAAATGGCCAATTTACCCACTCTGAGTTCTCAAAAAGGGTTTCTTCACCCCGGGAAGTTAATTAAATACCATTTGGAGGCATTTAATGTTCGAGCAAAAACGGCTGATTTTCGACAAAAGAGATAACATCCCCCATTACGTCCTGCTTCAGAAATGTGGAAAATGGTCCGTTTTCAAATGTTTTATTTTTGAACGTCAGTTCACATTTGTAGGTGGATCATCAGTGTTAGAGCTAAAATTAGCATGTTTAAAGTGATTTTCATGCTCCCAGGGGCTCGGGAAGTGAAATAAATACCATTTGTAGGCATTTAATGTTCGAGCAAAAACGGCTGATTTTCGACAAAAGAGATAACACCCCCCCCATTACGTCCTGCTTCAGAAATGTGGAAAATGGTCCGTTTTCAAATGTTTTATTTTTGAACGTCAGTTCACATTTGTAGGTGGATCATCAGTGTTAGAGCTAAAATTAGCATGTTTAAAGTGATTTTCATGCTTCCAGGGGCGCTGGAAGTGAAATAAATACCATTTGGAGGCATTTAATGTTCGAGCAAAAACGGCTGATTTTCGACAAAAGAGATAACACCCCCCCATTACGTCCTGCTTCAGAAATGTGGAAAATGGTCCGTTTTCAAATGTTTTATTTTTGAACGTCAGTTCACATTTGTAGGTGGATCATCAGTGTTAGAGCTAAAATTAGCATGTTTAAAGTGATTTTCATGCTCCCAGGGGCTCGGGAAGTGAAATAAATACCATTTGGAGGCATTTAATGTTCGAGCAAAAACGGCTGATTTTCGACAAAAGAGATAACACCCCCCCATTACGTCCTGCTTCAGAAATGTGGAAAATGGTCCGTTTTCAAATGTTTTATTTTTGAACGTCAGTTCACATTTGTAGGTGGATCATCAGTGTTAGAGCTAAAATTAGCATGTTTAAAGTGATTTTCATGCTCCCAGGGGCCCTAAACAAAAGATTTATGGAATGGTTAAAAGTGCATGAAAATGGCCAATTTACCCACTCTGAGTTCTCAAAAAGGGTTTCTTCACCCCGGGAAGTTAATTAAATACCATTTGGAGGCATTTAATGTTCGAGCAAAAAGGGCTGATTTTCGACAAAAGAGATAACACCCCCCCATTACGTCATGCTTCAGAAATGTGGAAAATGGTCCGTTTTCAAATGTTTTATTTTTGAACGTCAGTTCTCATTTGTAGGTGGATCATCAGTGTTAGAGCTAAAATTAGCATGTTTAAAGTGATTTTTATGCTTCCAGGGGCCCTAAACAGAAGATTTATGGAATGGTTAAAAGTGCATGAAAATGGCCAATTTACCCACTCTGAGTTCTCAAAAAGGGTTTCTTCACCCCGGGAAGTTAATTAAATACCATTTGGAGGCGCTTAATGTTCGAGCAAAAACGGCTGATTTTCGACAAAAGAGATAACACCCCCCCATTACGTCATGCTTCAGAAATGTGGAAAATGGTCCGTTTTCAAATGTTTTATTTTTGAACGTCAGTTCACATTTGTAGGTGGATCATCAGTGTTAGAGCTAAAATTAGCATGTTTAAAGTGATTTTCATGCTCCCAGGGGCCCTAAACACAAGATTTATGGAATGGTTAAAAGTGCATGAAAATGGCCAATTTACCCACTCTGAGTTCTCAAAAAGGGTTTCTTCACCCCGGGAAGTTAATTAAATACCATTTGGAGGCATTTAATGTTCGAGCAAAAACGGCTGATTTTCGACAAAAGAGATAACACCCCCCCATTACGTCCTGCTTCAGAAATGTGGAAAATGGTCCGTTTTCAAATGTTTTAAATTTGAACATCAGTTCACATTTGTAGGTGGATCATCAGTGTTAGAGCTAAAATTAGCATGTTTAAAGTGATTTTCATGCTTCCAGGGGCTCCGGAAGTGAAATAAATACCATTTGGAGGCATTTAATGTTCGAGCAAAAACGGCTGATTTTCGACAAAAGAGATAACACCCCCCCATTACGTCCTGCTTCAGAAATGTGGAAAATGGTCCGTTTTCAAATGTTTTATTTTTGAACGTCAGTTCACATTTGTAGGTGGATCATCAGTGTTAGAGCTTAAATTAGCATGTTTAAAGTGATTTTCATGCTCCCAGGGGCTCGGGAAGAGAAATAAATACCATTTGGAGGCATTTAATGTTCGAGCAAAAACGGCTGATTTTCGACAAAAGAGATAACACCCCCCATTACGTCATGCTTCAGAAATGTGGAAAATGGTCCGTTTTCAAATGTTTTATTTTTGAACGTCAGTTCACATTTGTAGGTGGATCATCAGTGTTAGAGCTAAAATTAGCATGTTTAAAGTGATTTTCATGCTCCCAGGGGCTCGGGAAGTTAATTAAATACCATTTGGAGTCATTTAATGTTCGAGCAAAAACGGCTGATTTTCGACAAAAGAGATAACACCCCCCCATTACGTCATGCTTCAGAAATGTGGAAAATGGTCCGTTTTCAAATGTTTTATTTTTGAACGTCAGTTCACATTTGTAGGTGGATCATCAGTGTTAGAGCTAAAATTAGCATGTTTAAAGTGATTTTTATGCTTCCAGGGGCGCTGGAAGTTAATTAAATACCATTTGGAGGCATTGAATGTTCGAGCAAAAACGGCTGATTTTCGACAAAAGAGATAACACCCCCCCATTACGTCATGCTTCAGAAATGTGGAAAATGGTCCGTTTTCAAATGTTTTATTTTTGAACGTCAGTTCACATTTGTAGGTGGATCATCAGTGTTAGAGCTAAAATTAGCATGTTTAAAGTGATTTTCATGCTTCCAGGGGCTCGGAAAGTGAAATAAATACCATTTGGAGGCATTTAATGTTCGAGCAAAAACGGCTGATTTTCGACAAAAGAGATAACACCCCCCCATTACGTCATGCTTCAGAAATGTGGAAAATGGTCCGTTTTCAAATGTTTTATTTTTGAACGTCAGATCACATTTGTAGGTGGATCATCAGTGTTAGAGCTAAAATTAGCATGTTTAAAGTGATTTTCATGCTCCCAGGGGCCCTAAACACAAGATTTATGGAATGGTTAAAAGTGCATGAAAATGGCCAATTTACCCACTCTGAGTTCTCAAAAAGGGTTTCTTCACCCCGGGAAGTTAATTAAATACCATTTGGAGGCATTTAATGTTCGAGCAAAAACGGCTGATTTTCGACAAAAGAGATAACACCCCCCCATTACATCCTGCTTCAGAAATGTGGAAAATGGTCCGTTTTCAAATGTTTTATTTTTGAACGTCAGTTCACATTTGTAGGTGGATCATCAGTGTTAGAGCTTAAATTAGCATGTTTAAAGTGATTTTCATGCTTCCAGGGGCTCGGGAAGTGAAATAAATACCATTTGGAGGCATTTAATGTTTGAGCAAAAACGGCTGATTTTCGACAAAAGAGATAACACCCCCCCATTACGTCATGCTTCAGAAATGTGGAAAATGGTCTGTTTTCAAATGTTTTATTTTTGAACGTCAGTTCACATTTGTAGGTGGATCATCAGTGTTAGAGCTAAAATTAGCATGTTTAAAGTGATTTTCATGCTTCCAGGGGCCCTAAACACAAGATTTATGGAATGGTTAAAAGTGCATGAAAATGGCCAATTTACCCACTCTGAGTTCTCAAAAAGGGTTTCTTCACCCCGGGAAGTTAATTAAATACCATTTGGAGGCATTTAATGTTCGAGCAAAAACGGCTGATTTTCGACAAAAGAGATAACACCCCCCCATTACGTCCTGCTTCAGAAATGTGGAAAATGGTCCGTTTTCAAATGTTTTATTTTTGAACGTCAGTTCACATTTGTAGGTGGATCATCAGTGTTAGAGCTAAAATTAGCATGTTTAAAGTGATTTTCATGCTTCCAGGGGCGCTGGAAGTTAATTAAATACCATTTGGAGGCATTTAATGTTCGAGCAAAAAGGCTGATTTTCGACAAAAGAGATAACACCCCCCCATTACGTCCTGCTTCAGAAATGTGGAAAATGGTCCGTTTTCAAATGTTTTATTTTTGAACGTCAGTTCACATTTGTAGGTGGATCATCAGTGTTAGAGCTAAAATTAGCATGTTTAAAGGGATTTTCATGCTTCCAGGGGCTCGGGAAGTGAAATAAATACCATTTGGAGGCATTTAATGTTCGAGCAAAAACGGCTGATTTTTGACAAAAGAGATAACACCCCCCCATTACGTCATGCTTCAGAAATGTGGAAAATGGTCCGTTTTCAAATGTTTTATTTTTGAACGTCAGTTCACATTTGTAGGTGGATCATCAGTGTTAGAGCTAAAATTAGCATGTTTAAAGTGATTTTCATGCTTCCAGGGGCGCTGGAAGTTAATTAAATACCATTTGGAGGCATTTAATGTTCGAGCAAAAACGGCTGATTTTCGACAAAAAAGATAACACCCCCCCCATTACGTCCTGCTTCAGAAATGTGGAAAATGGTCCGTTTTCAAATGTTTTATTTTTGAACGTCAGTTCACATTTGTAGGTGGATCATCAGTGTTAGAGCTAAAATTAGCATGTTTAAAGTGATTTTCATGCTTCCAGGGGCGCTGGAAGTTAATTAAATACCATTTGGAGGCATTTAATGTTCGAGCAAAAACGGCTGATTTTCGACAAAAGAGATAACACCCCCCCATTACGTCCTGCTTCAGAAATGTGGAAAATGGTCCGTTTTCAAATGTTTTATTTTTGAACGTCAGTTCACATTTGTAGGTGGATCATCAGTGTTAGAGCTAAAATTAGCATGTTTAAAGTGATTTTCATGCTTCCAGGGGCTCGGGAAGTGAAATAAATACCGTTTGGAGGCATTTAATGTTCGAGCAAAAACGGCTGATTTTCGACAAAAGAGATAACACCCCCCCCATTACGTCCTGCTTCAGAAATGTGGAAAATGGTCCGTTTTCAAATGTTTTATTTTTGAACGTCAGTTCACATTTGTAGGTGGATCATCAGTGTTAGAGCTAAAATTAGCATGTTTAAAGTGATTTTCATGCTTCCAGGGGCTCGGGAAGTTAATTAAATACCATTTGGAGGCATTTAATGTTCGAGCAAAAACGGCTGATTTTCGACAAAAGAGATAACACCCCCCCATTACGTCATGCTTCAGAAATGTGGAAAATGGTCCGTTTTCAAATGTTTTATTTTTGAACGTCAGTTCACATTTGTAGGTGGATCATCAGTGTTAGAGCTAAAATTAGCATGTTTAAAGTGATTTTCATGCTTCCAGGGGCGCTGGAAGTTAATTAAATACCATTTGGAGGCATTTAATGTTCGAGCAAAAACGGCTGATTTTCGACAAAAGAGATAACACCCCCCCATTACGTCCTGCTTCAGAAATGTGGAAAATGGTCCGTTTTCAAATGTTTTATTTTTGAACGTCAGTTCACATTTGTAGGTGGATCATCAGTGTTAGAGCTAAAATTAGCATGTTTAAAGTGATTTTCATGCTACCAGGGGCTCGGGAAGTGAAATAAATACCATTTGGAGGCATTTAATGTTCGAGCAAAAACGGCTGATTTTCGACAAAAGAGATAACACCCCCCCATTACGTCCTGCTTCAGAAATGTGGAAAATGGTCCGTTTTCAAATGTTTTATTTTTGAACGTCAGTTCACATTTGTAGGTGGATCATCAGTGTTAGAGCTAAAATTAGCATGTTTAAAGTGATTTTCATGCTCCCAGGTGCTCGGGAAGTGAAATAAATACCATTTGGAGGCATTTAATGCTCGAGCAAAAACAGCTGATTTTCGACAAAAGAGACAACACCCCCCCATTACGTCATGCTTCAGAAATGTGGAAAATGGTCCGTTTTCAAATGTTTTATTTTTGAACGTCAGTTCACATTTGTAGGTGGATCATCAGTGTTAGAGCTAAAATTAGCATGTTTAAAGTGATTTTCATGCTCCCAGGGGCCCTAAACACAAGATTTATGGAATGGTTAAAAGTGCATGAAAATGGCCAATTTACCCACTCTGAGTTCTCAAAAAGGGTTTCTTCACCCCGGGAAGTTAATTAAATACCATTTGGAGGCATTTAATGTTCGAGCAAAAACGGCTGATTTTCGACAAAAGAGATAACATCCCCCATTAGGTCCTGCTTCAGAAATGTGGAAAATGGTCCGTTTTCAAATGTTTTATTTTTGAACGTCAGTTCACATTTGTAGGTGGATCATCAGTGTTAGAGCTAAAATTAGCATGTTTAAAGTGATTTTCATGCTCCCAGGGGCTCGGGAAGTGAAATAAATACCATTTGGAGGCATTTAATGTTCGAGCAAAAACGGCTGATTTTCGACAAAAGAGATAACACCCCCCCATTACGTCCTGCTTCAGAAATGTGGAAAATGGTCCGTTTTCAAATGTTTTATTTTTGAACGTCAGTTCACATTTGTAGGTGGATCATCAGTGTTAGAGCTAAAATTAGCATGTTTAAAGTGATTTTCATGCTTCCAGGGGCGCTGGAAGTGAAATAAATACCATTTGGAGGCATTTAATGTTCGAGCAAAAACGGCTGATTTTCGACAAAAGAGATAACACCCCCCCATTACGTCCTGCTTCAGAAATGTGGAAAATGGTCCGTTTTCAAATGTTTTATTTTTGAACGTCAGTTCACATTTGTAGGTGGATCATCAGTGTTAGAGCTAAAATTAGCATGTTTAAAGTGATTTTCATGCTCCCAGGGGCTCGGGAAGTGAAATAAATACCATTTGGAGGCATTTAATGTTCGAGCAAAAACGGCTGATTTTCGACAAAAGAGATAACACCCCCCCATTACGTCCTGCTTCAGAAATGTGGAAAATGGTCCGTTTTCAAATGTTTTATTTTTGAACGTCAGTTCACATTTGTAGGTGGATCATCAGTGTTAGAGCTAAAATTAGCATGTTTAAAGTGATTTTCATGCTCCCAGGGGCCCTAAACAAAAGATTTATGGAATGGTTAAAAGTGCATGAAAATGGCCAATTTACCCACTCTGAGTTCTCAAAAAGGGTTTCTTCACCCCGGGAAGTTAATTAAATACCATTTGGAGGCATTTAATGTTCGAGCAAAAAGGGCTGATTTTCGACAAAAGAGATAACACCCCCCCATTACGTCATGCTTCAGAAATGTGGAAAATGGTCCGTTTTCAAATGTTTTATTTTTGAACGTCAGTTCTCATTTGTAGGTGGATCATCAGTGTTAGAGCTAAAATTAGCATGTTTAAAGTGATTTTTATGCTTCCAGGGGCCCTAAACAGAAGATTTATGGAATGGTTAAAAGTGCATGAAAATGGCCAATTTACCCACTCTGAGTTCTCAAAAAGGGTTTCTTCACCCCGGGAAGTTAATTAAATACCATTTGGAGGCGCTTAATGTTCGAGCAAAAACGGCTGATTTTCGACAAAAGAGATAACACCCCCCCATTACGTCATGCTTCAGAAATGTGGAAAATGGTCCGTTTTCAAATGTTTTATTTTTGAACGTCAGTTCACATTTGTAGGTGGATCATCAGTGTTAGAGCTAAAATTAGCATGTTTAAAGTGATTTTCATGCTCCCAGGGGCCCTAAACACAAGATTTATGGAATGGTTAAAAGTGCATGAAAATGGCCAATTTACCCACTCTGAGTTCTCAAAAAGGGTTTCTTCACCCCGGGAAGTTAATTAAATACCATTTGGAGGCATTTAATGTTCGAGCAAAAACGGCTGATTTTCGACAAAAGAGATAACACCCCCCCATTACGTCCTGCTTCAGAAATGTGGAAATGGTCCGTTTTCAAATGTTTTAAATTTGAACATCAGTTCACATTTGTAGGTGGATCATCAGTGTTAGAGCTAAAATTAGCATGTTTAAAGTGATTTTCATGCTTCCAGGGGCTCCGGAAGTGAAATAAATACCATTTGGAGGCATTTAATGTTCGAGCAAAAACGGCTGATTTTCGACAAAAGAGATAACACCCCCCCATTACGTCCTGCTTCAGAAATGTGGAAAATGGTCCGTTTTCAAATGTTTTATTTTTGAACGTCAGTTCACATTTGTAGGTGGATCATCAGTGTTAGAGCTTAAATTAGCATGTTTAAAGTGATTTTCATGCTCCCAGGGGCTCGGGAAGAGAAATAAATACCATTTGGAGGCATTTAATGTTCGAGCAAAAACGGCTGATTTTCGACAAAAGAGATAACACCCCCCATTACGTCATGCTTCAGAAATGTGGAAAATGGTCCGTTTTCAAATGTTTTATTTTTGAACGTCAGTTCACATTTGTAGGTGGATCATCAGTGTTAGAGCTAAAATTAGCATGTTTAAAGTGATTTTCATGCTCCCAGGGGCTCGGGAAGTTAATTAAATACCATTTGGAGTCATTTAATGTTCGAGCAAAAACGGCTGATTTTCGACAAAAGAGATAACACCCCCCCATTACGTCATGCTTCAGAAATGTGGAAAATGGTCCGTTTTCAAATGTTTTATTTTTGAACGTCAGTTCACATTTGTAGGTGGATCATCAGTGTTAGAGCTAAAATTAGCATGTTTAAAGTGATTTTTATGCTTCCAGGGGCGCTGGAAGTTAATTAAATACCATTTGGAGGCATTGAATGTTCGAGCAAAAACGGCTGATTTTCGACAAAAGAGATAACACCCCCCCATTACGTCATGCTTCAGAAATGTGGAAAATGGTCCGTTTTCAAATGTTTTATTTTTGAACGTCAGTTCACATTTGTAGGTGGATCATCAGTGTTAGAGCTAAAATTAGCATGTTTAAAGTGATTTTCATGCTTCCAGGGGCTCGGAAAGTGAAATAAATACCATTTGGAGGCATTTAATGTTCGAGCAAAAACGGCTGATTTTCGACAAAAGAGATAACACCCCCCCATTACGTCATGCTTCAGAAATGTGGAAAATGGTCCGTTTTCAAATGTTTTATTTTTGAACGTCAGATCACATTTGTAGGTGGATCATCAGTGTTAGAGCTAAAATTAGCATGTTTAAAGTGATTTTCATGCTCCCAGGGGCCCTAAACACAAGATTTATGGAATGGTTAAAAGTGCATGAAAATGGCCAATTTACCCACTCTGAGTTCTCAAAAAGGGTTTCTTCACCCCGGGAAGTTAATTAAATACCATTTGGAGGCATTTAATGTTCGAGCAAAAACGGCTGATTTTCGACAAAAGAGATAACACCCCCCCATTACATCCTGCTTCAGAAATGTGGAAAATGGTCCGTTTTCAAATGTTTTATTTTTGAACGTCAGTTCACATTTGTAGGTGGATCATCAGTGTTAGAGCTTAAATTAGCATGTTTAAAGTGATTTTCATGCTTCCAGGGGCTCGGGAAGTGAAATAAATACCATTTGGAGGCATTTAATGTTTGAGCAAAAACGGCTGATTTTCGACAAAAGAGATAACACCCCCCCATTACGTCATGCTTCAGAAATGTGGAAAATGGTCTGTTTTCAAATGTTTTATTTTTGAACGTCAGTTCACATTTGTAGGTGGATCATCAGTGTTAGAGCTAAAATTAGCATGTTTAAAGTGATTTTCATGCTTCCAGGGGCCCTAAACACAAGATTTATGGAATGGTTAAAAGTGCATGAAAATGGCCAATTTACCCACTCTGAGTTCTCAAAAAGGGTTTCTTCACCCCGGGAAGTTAATTAAATACCATTTGGAGGCATTTAATGTTCGAGCAAAAACGGCTGATTTTCGACAAAAGAGATAACACCCCCCCATTACGTCCTGCTTCAGAAATGTGGAAAATGGTCCGTTTTCAAATGTTTTATTTTTGAACGTCAGTTCACATTTGTAGGTGGATCATCAGTGTTAGAGCTAAAATTAGCATGTTTAAAGTGATTTTCATGCTTCCAGGGGCGCTGGAAGTTAATTAAATACCATTTGGAGGCATTTAATGTTCGAGCAAAAAGGCTGATTTTCGACAAAAGAGATAACACCCCCCCATTACGTCCTGCTTCAGAAATGTGGAAAATGGTCCGTTTTCAAATGTTTTATTTTTGAACGTCAGTTCACATTTGTAGGTGGATCATCAGTGTTAGAGCTAAAATTAGCATGTTTAAAGGGATTTTCATGCTTCCAGGGGCTCGGGAAGTGAAATAAATACCATTTGGAGGCATTTAATGTTCGAGCAAAAACGGCTGATTTTTGACAAAAGAGATAACACCCCCCCATTACGTCATGCTTCAGAAATGTGGAAAATGGTCCGTTTTCAAATGTTTTATTTTTGAACGTCAGTTCACATTTGTAGGTGGATCATCAGTGTTAGAGCTAAAATTAGCATGTTTAAAGTGATTTTCATGCTTCCAGGGGCGCTGGAAGTTAATTAAATACCATTTGGAGGCATTTAATGTTCGAGCAAAAACGGCTGATTTTCGACAAAAGAGATAACACCCCCCCCATTACGTCCTGCTTCAGAAATGTGGAAAATGGTCCGTTTTCAAATGTTTTATTTTTGAACGTCAGTTCACATTTGTAGGTGGATCATCAGTGTTAGAGCTAAAATTAGCATGTTTAAAGTGATTTTCATGCTTCCAGGGGCGCTGGAAGTTAATTAAATACCATTTGGAGGCATTTAATGTTCGAGCAAAAACGGCTGATTTTCGACAAAAGAGATAACACCCCCCCATTACGTCCTGCTTCAGAAATGTGGAAAATGGTCCGTTTTCAAATGTTTTATTTTTGAACGTCAGTTCACATTTGTAGGTGGATCATCAGTGTTAGAGCTAAAATTAGCATGTTTAAAGTGATTTTCATGCTTCCAGGGGCTCGGGAAGTGAAATAAATACCGTTTGGAGGCATTTAATGTTCGAGCAAAAACGGCTGATTTTCGACAAAAGAGATAACACCCCCCCCATTACGTCCTGCTTCAGAAATGTGGAAAATGGTCCGTTTTCAAATGTTTTATTTTTGAACGTCAGTTCACATTTGTAGGTGGATCATCAGTGTTAGAGCTAAAATTAGCATGTTTAAAGTGATTTTCATGCTTCCAGGGGCTCGGGAAGTTAATTAAATACCATTTGGAGGCATTTAATGTTCGAGCAAAAACGGCTGATTTTCGACAAAAGAGATAACACCCCCCCATTACGTCATGCTTCAGAAATGTGGAAAATGGTCCGTTTTCAAATGTTTTATTTTTGAACGTCAGTTCACATTTGTAGGTGGATCATCAGTGTTAGAGCTAAAATTAGCATGTTTAAAGTGATTTTCATGCTTCCAGGGGCGCTGGAAGTTAATTAAATACCATTTGGAGGCATTTAATGTTCGAGCAAAAACGGCTGATTTTCGACAAAAGAGATAACACCCCCCCATTACGTCCTGCTTCAGAAATGTGGAAAATGGTCCGTTTTCAAATGTTTTATTTTTGAACGTCAGTTCACATTTGTAGGTGGATCATCAGTGTTAGAGCTAAAATTAGCATGTTTAAAGTGATTTTCATGCTACCAGGGGCTCGGGAAGTGAAATAAATACCATTTGGAGGCATTTAATGTTCGAGCAAAAACGGCTGATTTTCGACAAAAGAGATAACACCCCCCCATTACGTCCTGCTTCAGAAATGTGGAAAATGGTCCGTTTTCAAATGTTTTATTTTTGAACGTCAGTTCACATTTGTAGGTGGATCATCAGTGTTAGAGCTAAAATTAGCATGTTTAAAGTGATTTTCATGCTCCCAGGTGCTCGGGAAGTGAAATAAATACCATTTGGAGGCATTTAATGCTCGAGCAAAAACAGCTGATTTTCGACAAAAGAGACAACACCCCCCCATTACGTCATGCTTCAGAAATGTGGAAAATGGTCCGTTTTCAAATGTTTTATTTTTGAACGTCAGTTCACATTTGTAGGTGGATCATCAGTGTTAGAGCTAAAATTAGCATGTTTAAAGTGATTTTCATGCTCCCAGGGGCCCTAAACACAAGATTTATGGAATGGTTAAAAGTGCATGAAAATGGCCAATTTACCCACTCTGAGTTCTCAAAAAGGGTTTCTTCACCCCGGGAAGTTAATTAAATACCATTTGGAGGCATTTAATGTTCGAGCAAAAACGGCTGATTTTCGACAAAAGAGATAACATCCCCCATTAGGTCCTGCTTCAGAAATGTGGAAAATGGTCCGTTTTCAAATGTTTTATTTTTGAACGTCAGTTCACATTTGTAGGTGGATCATCAGTGTTAGAGCTAAAATTAGCATGTTTAAAGTGATTTTCATGCTCCCAGGGGCTCGGGAAGTGAAATAAATACCATTTGGAGGCATTTAATGTTCGAGCAAAAACGGCTGATTTTCGACAAAAGAGATAACACCCCCCCATTACGTCCTGCTTCAGAAATGTGGAAAATGGTCCGTTTTCAAATGTTTTATTTTTGAACGTCAGTTCACATTTGTAGGTGGATCATCAGTGTTAGAGCTAAAATTAGCATGTTTAAAGTGATTTTCATGCTTCCAGGGGCGCTGGAAGTGAAATAAATACCATTTGGAGGCATTTAATGTTCGAGCAAAAACGGCTGATTTTCGACAAAAGAGATAACACCCCCCCATTACGTCCTGCTTCAGAAATGTGGAAAATGGTCCGTTTTCAAATGTTTTATTTTTGAACGTCAGTTCACATTTGTAGGTGGATCATCAGTGTTAGAGCTAAAATTAGCATGTTTAAAGTGATTTTCATGCTCCCAGGGGCTCGGGAAGTGAAATAAATACCATTTGGAGGCATTTAATGTTCGAGCAAAAACGGCTGATTTTCGACAAAAGAGATAACACCGCCCCATTACGTCCTGCTTCAGAAATGTGGAAAATGGTCCGTTTTCAAATGTTTTATTTTTGAACGTCAGTTCACATTTGTAGGTGGATCATCAGTGTTAGAGCTAAAATTAGCATGTTTAAAGTGATTTTCATGCTCCCAGGGGCCCTAAACAAAAGATTTATGGAATGGTTAAAAGTGCATGAAAATGGCCAATTTACCCACTCTGAGTTCTCAAAAAGGGTTTCTTCACCCCGGGAAGTTAATTAAATACCATTTGGAGGCATTTAATGTTCGAGCAAAAAGGGCTGATTTTCGACAAAAGAGATAACACCCCCCCATTACGTCATGCTTCAGAAATGTGGAAAATGGTCCGTTTTCAAATGTTTTATTTTTGAACGTCAGTTCTCATTTGTAGGTGGATCATCAGTGTTAGAGCTAAAATTAGCATGTTTAAAGTGATTTTTATGCTTCCAGGGGCCCTAAACAGAAGATTTATGGAATGGTTAAAAGTGCATGAAAATGGCCAATTTACCCACTCTGAGTTCTCAAAAAGGGTTTCTTCACCCCGGGAAGTTAATTAAATACCATTTGGAGGCGCTTAATGTTCGAGCAAAAACGGCTGATTTTCGACAAAAGAGATAACACCCCCCCATTACGTCATGCTTCAGAAATGTGGAAAATGGTCCGTTTTCAAATGTTTTATATTTGAACGTCAGTTCACATTTGTAGGTGGATCATCAGTGTTAGAGCTAAAATTAGCATGTTTAAAGTGATTTTCATGCTCCCAGGGGCCCTAAACACAAGATTTATGGAATGGTTAAAAGTGCATGAAAATGGCCAATTTACCCACTCTGAGTTCTCAAAAAGGGTTTCTTCACCCCGGGAAGTTAATTAAATACCATTTGGAGGCATTTAATGTTCGAGCAAAAACGGCTGATTTTCGACAAAAGAGATAACACCCCCCCATTACGTCCTGCTTCAGAAATGTGGAAAATGGTCCGTTTTCAAATGTTTTATTTTTGAACGTCAGTTCACATTTGTAGGTGGATCATCAGTGTTAGTGCTAAAATTAGCATGTTTAAAGTGATTTTCATGCTTCCAGGGGCTCGGGAAGTGAAATAAATACCATTTGGAGGCATTTAATGTTCGAGCAAAAACGGCAGATTTTCGACAAAAGAGATAACACCCCCCCATTACATCCTGCTTCAGAAATGTGGAAAATGGTCTGTTTTCAAATGTTTTATTTTTGAACGTCAGTTCACATTTGTAGGTGGATCATCAGTGTTAGAGCTAAAATTAGCATGTTTAAAGTGATTTTCATGCTCCCAGGGGCCCTAAACACAAGATTTATGGAATGGTTAAAAGTGCATGAAAATGGCCAATTTACCCACTCTGAGTTCTCAAAAAGGGTTTCTTCACCCCGGGAAGTTAATTAAATACCATTTGGAGGCATTTAATGTTCGAGCAAAAACGGCTGATTTTCGACAAAAGAGATAACACCCCCCCATTACGTCCTGCTTCAGAAATGTGGAAAATGGTCCGTTTTCAAATGTTTTAAATTTGAACATCAGTTCACATTTGTAGGTGGATCATCAGTGTTAGAGCTAAAATTAGCATGTTTAAAGTGATTTTCATGCTTCCAGGGGCTCGGGAAGTTAATTAAATACCATTTGGAGGCATTTAATGTTCGAGCAAAAACGGCTGATTTTTGACAAAAGAGATAACAGCCCCCCATTACGCCATGCTTCAGAAATGTGGAAAATGGTCCGTTTTCAAATGTTTTATTTTTGAACGTCAGTTCACATTTGTAGGTGGATCATCAGTGTTAGAGCTAAAATTAGCATGTTTAAAGTGATTTTCATGCTTCCAGGGGCGCTGGAAGTTAATTAAATACCATTTGGAGGCATTTAATGTTCGAGCAAAAACGGCTGATTTTCGACAAAAGAGATAACACCCCCCCATTACGTCCTGCTTCAGAAATGTGGAAAATGGTCCGTTTTCAAATGTTTTATTTTTGAACGTCAGTTCACATTTGTAGGTGGATCATCAGTGTTAGAGCTAAAATTAGCATGTTTAAAGGGATTTTCATGCTTCCAGGGGCTCGGGAAGTGAAATAAATACCATTTGGAGGCATTTAATGTTCGAGCAAAAACGGCTGATTTTTGACAAAAGAGATAACACCCCCCCATTACGTCATGCTTCAGAAATGTGGAAAATGGTCCGTTTTCAAATGTTTTATTTTTGAACGTCAGTTCACATTTGTAGGTGGATCATCAGTGTTAGAGCTAAAATTAGCATGTTTAAAGTGATTTTCATGCTTCCAGGGGCGCTGGAAGTTAATTAAATACCATTTGGAGGCATTTAATGTTCGAGCAAAAACGGCTGATTTTCGACAAAAGAGATAACACCCCCCCCATTACGTCCTGCTTCAGAAATGTGGAAAATGGTCCGTTTTCAAATGTTTTATTTTTGAACGTCAGTTCACATTTGTAGGTGGATCATCAGTGTTAGAGCTAAAATTAGCATGTTTAAAGTGATTTTCATGCTTCCAGGGGCGCTGGAAGTTAATTAAATACCATTTGGAGGCATTTAATGTTCGAGCAAAAACGGCTGATTTTCGACAAAAGAGATAACACCCCCCCATTACGTCCTGCTTCAGAAATGTGGAAAATGGTCCGTTTTCAAATGTTTTATTTTTGAACGTCAGTTCACATTTGTAGGTGGATCATCAGTGTTAGAGCTAAAATTAGCATGTTTAAAGTGATTTTCATGCTTCCAGGGGCTCGGGAAGTGAAATAAATACCGTTTGGAGGCATTTAATGTTCGAGCAAAAACGGCTGATTTTCGACAAAAGAGATAACACCCCCCCCATTACGTCCTGCTTCAGAAATGTGGAAAATGGTCCGTTTTCAAATGTTTTATTTTTGAACGTCAGTTCACATTTGTAGGTGGATCATCAGTGTTAGAGCTAAAATTAGCATGTTTAAAGTGATTTTCATGCTTCCAGGGGCTCGGGAAGTTAATTAAATACCATTTGGAGGCATTTAATGTTCGAGCAAAAACGGCTGATTTTCGACAAAAGAGATAACACCCCCCCATTACGTCCTGCTTCAGAAATGTGGAAAATGGTCCGTTTTCAAATGTTTTATTTTTGAACGTCAGTTCACATTTGTAGGTGGATCATCAGTGTTAGAGCTAAAATTAGCATGTTTAAAGTGATTTTCATGCTTCCAGGGGCGCTGGAAGTTAATTAAATACCATTTGGAGGCATTTAATGTTCGAGCAAAAACGGCTGATTTTCGACAAAAGAGATAACACCCCCCCATTACGTCCTGCTTCAGAAATGTGGAAAATGGTCCGTTTTCAAATGTTTTATTTTTGAACGTCAGTTCACATTTGTAGGTGGATCATCAGTGTTAGAGCTAAAATTAGCATGTTTAAAGTGATTTTCATGCTACCAGGGGCTCGGGAAGTGAAATAAATACCATTTGGAGGCATTTAATGTTCGAGCAAAAACGGCTGATTTTCGACAAAAGAGATAACACCCCCCCATTACGTCCTGCTTCAGAAATGTGGAAAATGGTCCGTTTTCAAATGTTTTATTTTTGAACGTCAGTTCACATTTGTAGGTGGATCATCAGTGTTAGAGCTAAAATTAGCATGTTTAAAGTGATTTTCATGCTCCCAGGCGCTCGGGAAGTGAAATAAATACCATTTGGAGGCATTTAATGTTCGAGCAAAAACGGCTGATTTTCGACAAAAGAGACAACACCCCCCCATTACGTCATGCTTCAGAAATGTGGAAAATGGTCCGTTTTCAAATGTTTTATTTTTGAACGTCAGTTCACATTTGTAGGTGGATCATCAGTGTTAGAGCTAAAATTAGCATGTTTAAAGTGATTTTCATGCTCCCAGGGGCCCTAAACACAAGATTTATGGAATGGTTAAAAGTGCATGAAAATGGCCAATTTACCCACTCTGAGTTCTCAAAAAGGGTTTCTTCACCCCGGGAAGTTAATTAAATACCATTTGGAGGCATTTAATGTTCGAGCAAAAACGGCTGATTTTCGACAAAAGAGATAACATCCCCCATTACGTCCTGCTTCAGAAATGTGGAAAATGGTCCGTTTTCAAATGTTTTATTTTTGAACGTCAGTTCACATTTGTAGGTGGATCATCAGTGTTAGAGCTAAAATTAGCATGTTTAAAGTGATTTTCATGCTCCCAGGGGCTCGGGAAGTGAAATAAATACCATTTGGAGGCATTTAATGTTCGAGCAAAAACGGCTGATTTTCGACAAAAGAGATAACACCCCCCCATTACGTCCTGCTTCAGAAATGTGGAAAATGGTCCGTTTTCAAATGTTTTATTTTTGAACGTCAGTTCACATTTGTAGGTGGATCATCAGTGTTAGAGCTAAAATTAGCATGTTTAAAGTGATTTTCGTGCTTCCAGGGGCGCTGGAAGTGAAATAAATACCATTTGGAGGCATTTAATGTTCGAGCAAAAACGGCTGATTTTCGACAAAAGAGATAACACCCCCCCATTACGTCCTGCTTCAGAAATGTGGAAAATGGTCCGTTTTCAAATGTTTTATTTTTGAACGTCAGTTCACATTTGTAGGTGGATCATCAGTGTTAGAGCTAAAATTAGCATGTTTAAAGTGATTTTCATGCTCCCAGGGGCTCGGGAAGTGAAATAAATACCATTTGGAGGCATTTAATGTTCGAGCAAAAACGGCTGATTTTCGACAAAAGAGATAACACCCCCCCATTACGTCCTGCTTCAGAAATGTGGAAAATGGTCCGTTTTCAAATGTTTTATTTTTGAACGTCAGTTCACATTTGTAGGTGGATCATCAGTGTTAGAGCTAAAATTAGCATGTTTAAAGTGATTTTCATGCTCCCAGGGGCCCTAAACAAAAGATTTATGGAATGGTTAAAAGTGCATGAAAATGGCCAATTTACCCACTCTGAGTTCTCAAAAAGGGTTTCTTCACCCCGGGAAGTTAATTAAATACCATTTGGAGGCATTTAATGTTCGAGCAAAAAGGGCTGATTTTCGACAAAAGAGATAACACCCCCCCATTACGTCATGCTTCAGAAATGTGGAAAATGGTCCGTTTTCAAATGTTTTATTTTTGAACGTCAGTTCTCATTTGTAGGTGGATCATCAGTGTTAGAGCTAAAATTAGCATGTTTAAAGTGATTTTTATGCTTCCAGGGGCCCTAAACAGAAGATTTATGGAATGGTTAAAAGTGCATGAAAATGGCCAATTTACCCACTCTGAGTTCTCAAAAAGGGTTTCTTCACCCCGGGAAGTTAATTAAATACCATTTGGAGGCGCTTAATGTTCGAGCAAAAACGGCTGATTTTCGACAAAAGAGATAACACCCCCCATTACGTCATGCTTCAGAAATGTGGAAAATGGTCCGTTTTCAAATGTTTTATTTTTGAACGTCAGTTCACATTTGTAGGTGGATCATCAGTGTTAGAGCTAAAATTAGCATGTTTAAAGTGATTTTCATGCTCCCAGGGGCCCTAAACACAAGATTTATGGAATGGTTAAAAGTGCATGAAAATGGCCAATTTACCCACTCTGAGTTCTCAAAAAGGGTTTCTTCACCCCGGGAAGTTAATTAAATACCATTTGGAGGCATTTAATGTTCGAGCAAAAACGGCTGATTTTCGACAAAAGAGATAACACCCCCCCATTACGTCCTGCTTCAGAAATGTGGAAAATGGTCCGTTTTCAAATGTTTTATTTTTGAACGTCAGTTCACATTTGTAGGTGGATCATCAGTGTTAGTGCTAAAATTAGCATGTTTAAAGTGATTTTCATGCTTCCAGGGGCTCGGGAAGTGAAATAAATACCATTTGGAGGCATTTAATGTTCGAGCAAAAACGGCTGATTTTCGACAAAAGAGATAACACCCCCCCATTACGTCCTGCTTCAGAAATGTGGAAAATGGTCTGTTTTCAAATGTTTTATTTTTGAACGTCAGTTCACATTTGTAGGTGGATCATCAGTGTTAGAGCTAAAATTAGCATGTTTAAAGTGATTTTCATGCTCCCAGGGGCCCTAAACACAAGATTTATGGAATGGTTAAAAGTGCATGAAAATGGCCAATTTACCCACTCTGAGTTCTCAAAAAGGGTTTCTTCACCCCGGGAAGTTAATTAAATACCATTTGGAGGCATTTAATGTTCGAGCAAAAACGGCTGATTTTCGACAAAAGAGATAACACCCCCCCATTACGTCCTGCTTCAGAAATGTGGAAAATGGTCCGTTTTCAAATGTTTTAAATTTGAACATCAGTTCACATTTGTAGGTGGATCATCAGTGTTAGAGCTAAAATTAGCATGTTTAAAGTGATTTTCATGCTTCCAGGGGCTCCGGAAGTGAAATAAATACCATTTGGAGGCATTTAATGTTCGAGCAAAAACGGCTGATTTTCGACAAAAGAGATAACACCCCCCCATTACGTCCTGCTTCAGAAATGTGGAAAATGGTCCGTTTTCAAATGTTTTATTTTTGAACGTCAGTTCACATTTGTAGGTGGATCATCAGTGTTAGAGCTTAAATTAGCATGTTTAAAGTGATTTTCATGCTCCCAGGGGCTCGGGAAGTGAAATAAATACCATTTGGAGGCATTTAATGTTCGAGCAAAAACGGCTGATTTTCGACAAAAGAGATAACACCCCCCATTACGTCATGCTTCAGAAATGTGGAAAATGGTCCGTTTTCAAATGTTTTATTTTTGAACGTCAGTTCACATTTGTAGGTGGATCATCAGTGTTAGAGCTAAAATTAGCATGTTTAAAGTGATTTTCATGCTCCCAGGGGCTCGGGAAGTTAATTAAATACCATTTGGAGGCATTTAATGTTCGAGCAAAAACGGCTGATTTTCGACAAAAGAGATAACACCCCCCCATTACGTCATGCTTCAGAAATGTGGAAAATGGTCCGTTTTCAAATGTTTTATTTTTGAACGTCAGTTCACATTTGTAGGTGGATCATCAGTGTTAGAGCTAAAATTAGCATGTTTAAAGTGATTTTTATGCTTCCAGGGGCGCTGGAAGTTAATTAAATACAATTTGGAGGCATTTAATGTTCGAGCAAAAACGGCTGATTTTCGACAAAAGAGATAACACCCCCCCATTACGTCATGCTTCAGAAATGTGGAAAATGGTCCGTTTTCAAATGTTTTATTTTTGAACGTCAGTTCACATTTGTAGGTGGATCATCAGTGTTAGAGCTAAAATTAGCATGTTTAAAGTGATTTTCATGCTTCCAGGGGCTCGGAAAGTGAAATAAATACCATTTGGAGGCATTTAATGTTCGAGCAAAAACGGATGATTTTCGACAAAAGAGATAACACCCCCCCATTACGTCATGCTTCAGAAATGTGGAAAATGGTCCGTTTTCAAATGTTTTATTTTTGAACGTCAGATCACATTTGTAGGTGGATCATCAGTGTTAGAGCTAAAATTAGCATGTTTAAAGTGATTTTCATGCTCCCAGGGGCCCTAAACACAAGATTTATGGAATGGTTAAAAGTGCATGAAAATGGCCAATTTACCCACTCTGAGATCTCAAAAAGGGTTTCTTCACCCCGGGAAGTTAATTAAATACCATTTGGAGGCATTTAATGTTCGAGCAAAAACGGCTGATTTTCGACAAAAGAGATAACACCCCCCCATTACATCCTGCTTCAGAAATGTGGAAAATGGTCCGTTTTCAAATGTTTTATTTTTGAACGTCAGTTCACATTTGTAGGTGGATCATCAGTGTTAGAGCTAAAATTAGCATGTTTAAAGTGATTTTCATGCTTCCAGGGGCTCGGGAAGTTAATTAAATACCATTTGGAGGCATTTAATGTTCGAGCAAAAACGGCTGATTTTCGACAAAAGAGATAACAGCCCCCCATTACGCCATGCTTCAGAAATGTGGAAAATGGTCCGTTTTCAAATGTTTTATTTTTGAACGTCAGTTCACATTTGTAGGTGGATCATCAGTGTTAGAGCTAAAATTAGCATGTTTAAAGTGATTTTCATGCTTCCAGGGGCGCTGGAAGTTAATTAAATACCATTTGGAGGCATTTAATGTTCGAGCAAAAACGGCTGATTTTCGACAAAAGAGATAACACCCCCCCATTACGTCCTGCTTCAGAAATGTGGAAAATGGTCCGTTTTCAAATGTTTTATTTTTGAACGTCAGTTCACATTTGTAGGTGGATCATCAGTGTTAGAGCTAAAATTAGCATGTTTAAAGGGATTTTCATGCTTCCAGGGGCTCGGGAAGTGAAATAAATACCATTTGGAGGCATTTAATGTTCGAGCAAAAACGGCTGATTTTCGACAAAAGAGATAACACCCCCCCATTACGTCATGCTTCAGAAATGTGGAAAATGGTCCGTTTTCAAATGTTTTATTTTTGAACGTCAGTTCACATTTGTAGGTGGATCATCAGTGTTAGAGCTAAAATTAGCATGTTTAAAGTGATTTTCATGCTTCCAGGGGCGCTGGAAGTTAATTAAATACCATTTGGAGGCATTTAATGTTCGAGCAAAAACGGCTGATTTTCGACAAAAGAGATAACACCCCCCCATTACGTCCTGCTTCAGAAATGTGGAAAATGGTCCGTTTTCAAATGTTTTATTTTTGAACGTCAGTTCACATTTGTAGGTGGATCATCAGTGTTAGAGCTAAAATTAGCATGTTTAAAGTGATTTTCATGCTTCCAGGGGCTCGTGAAGTGAAATAAATACCATTTGGAGGCATTTAATGTTCGAGCAAAAACGGCTGATTTTCGACAAAAGAGATAACACCCCCCCATTACGTCCTGCTTCAGAAATGTGGAAAATGGTCCGTTTTCAAATGTTTTATTTTTGAACGTCAGTTCACATTTGTAGGTGGATCATCAGTGTTAGAGCTAAAATTAGCATGTTTAAAGTGATTTTCATGCTTCCAGGGGCTCGGGAAGTTAATTAAATACCATTTGGAGGCATTTAATGTTCGAGCAAAAACGGCTGATTTTCGACAAAAGAGATAACACCCCCCCATTACGTCATGCTTCAGAAATGTGGAAAATGGTCCGTTTTCAAATGTTTTATTTTTGAACGTCAGTTCACATTTGTAGGTGGATCATCAGTGTTAGAGCTAAAATTAGCATGTTTAAAGTGATTTTCATGCTTCCAGGGGTGCTGGAAGTTAATTAAATACCATTTGGAGGCATTTAATGTTCGAGCAAAAACGGCTGATTTTCGACAAAAGAGATAACACCCCCCCATTACGTCCTGCTTCAGAAATGTGGAAAATGGTCCGTTTTCAAATGTTTTATTTTTGAACGTCAGTTCACATTTGTAGGTGGATCATCAGTGTTAGAGCTAAAATTAGCATGTTTAAAGTGATTTTCATGCTTCCAGGGGCTCGGGAAGTTAATTAAATACCATTTGGAGGCATTTAATGTTCGAGCAAAAACGGCTGATTTTCGACAAAAGAGATAACACCCCCCCCATTACGTCCTGCTTCAGAAATGTGGAAAATGGTCCGTTTTCAAATGTTTTATTTTTGAACGTCAGTTCACATTTGTAGGTGGATCATCAGTGTTAGAGCTAAAATTAGCATGTTTGAAGTGATTTTCATGCTTCCAGGGGCCCTAAACACAAGATTTATGGAATGGTTAAAAGTGCATGAAAATGGCCAATTTACCCACTCTGAGTTCTCAAAAAGGGGTTCTTCACCCCGGGAAGTTAATTAAATACCATTTGGAGGCATTTAATGTTCGAGCAAAAACGGCTGATTTTCGACAAAAGAGATAACACCCCCCCATTACGTCATGCTTCAGAAATGTGGAAAATGGTCCGTTTTCAAATGTTTTATTTTTGAACGTCAGTTCACATTTGTAGGTGGATCATCAGTGTTAGAGCTAAAATTAGCATGTTTAAAGTGATTTTCATGCTCCCAGGGGCCCTAAACACAAGATTTATGGAATGGTTAAAAGTGCATGAAAATGGCCAATTTACCCACTCTGAGTTCTCAAAAAGGGTTTCTTCACCCCGGGAAGTTCATTAAATACCATTTGGAGGCATTTAATGTTCGAGCAAAAACGGCTGATTTTCGACAAAAGAGATAACACCCCCCCATTACGTCCTGCTTCAGAAATGTGGAAAATGGTCCGTTTTCAAATGTTTTATTTTTGAACGTCAGTTCACATTTGTAGGTGGACCATCAGTGTTAGAGCTAAAATTAGCATGTTTAAAGTGATTTTCATGCTTCCAGGGGCTCGGGAAGTGAAATAAATACCATTTGGAGGCATTTAATGTTCGAGCAAAAACGGCTGATTTTCGACAAAAGAGATAACACCCCCCCATTACGTCCTGCTTCAGAAATGTGGAAAATGGTCCGTTTTCAAATGTTTTATTTTTGAACGTCAGTTCACATTTGTAGGTGGATCATCAGTGTTAGAGCTAAAATTAGCATGTTTAAAGTGATTTTCATGCTCCCAGGGGCCCTAAACACAAGATTTATGGAATGGTTAAAAGTGCATGAAAATGGCCAATTTACCCACTCTGAGTTCTCAAAAAGGGTTTCTTCACCCCGGGAAGTTAATTAAATACCATTTGGAGGCCTTTAATGTTCGAGCAAAAACGGCTGATTTTCGACAAAAGAGATAACACCCCCCCATTACGTCCTGCTTCAGAAATGTGGAAAATGGTCCGTTTTCAAATGTTTTATTTTTGAACGTCAGTTCACATTTGTAGGTGGATCATCAGTGTTAGAGCTAAAATTAGCATGTTTAAAGTGATTTTCATGCTTCCAGGGGCTCGGGAAGTGAAATAAATACCATTTGGAGGCATTTAATGTTCGAGCAAAAACGGCTTATTTTCGACAAAAGAGATAACACCCCCCCATTACGTCCTGCTTCAGAAATGTGGAAAATGGTCAGTTTTCAAATGTTTTATTTTTGAACGTCAGTTCACATTTGTAGGTGGATCATCAGTGTTAGAGCTAAAATTAGCATGTTTAAAGTGATTTTCATGCTCCCAGGGGCTCGGGAAGTGAAATAAATACCATTTGGAGGCATTTAATGTTCGAGCAAAAACGGCTGATTTTCGACAAAAGAGATAACACCCCCCCATTACGTCCTGCTTCAGAAATGTGGAAAATGGTCCGTTTTCAAATGTTTTATTTTTGAACGTCAGTTCACATTTGTAGGTGGATCATCAGTGTTAGAGCTAAAATTAGCATGTTTAAAGTGATTTTTATGCTTCCAGGGGCTCGGGAAGTGAAATAAATACCATTTGGAGGCAGTTAATGTTCGAGCAAAAACGGCTGATTTTCGACAAAAGAGATAACACCCCCCCATTACGTCATGCTTCAGAAATGTGGAATATGGTCCGTTTTCAAATGTTTTATTTTTGAACGTCAGTTCACATTTGTAGGTGGGATCATCAGTGTTAGAGCTAAAATTAGCATGTTTAAAGTGATTTTCATGCTTCCAGGGGCTCGGGAAGTGAAATAAATACCATTTGGAGGCATTTAATGTTCGAGCAAAAACGGCTGATTTTCGACAAAAGAGATAACACCCCCCCATTACGTCCTGCTTCAGAAATGTGGAAAATGGTCCGTTTTCAAATGTTTTATTTTTGAACGTCAGTTCGCATTTGTAGGTGGATCATCAGTGTTAGAGCTAAAATTAGCATGTTTAAAGTGATTTTCATGCTCCCAGGGGCTCGGGAAGTGAAATAAATACCATTTGGAGGCATTTAATGTTCGAGCAAAAACGGCTGATTTTCGACAAAAGAGATAACACCCCCCATTACGTCATGCTTCAGAAATGTGGAAAATGGTCCGTTTTCAAATGTTTTATTTTTGAACGTCAGTTCACATTTGTAGGTGGATCATCAGTGTTAGAGCTAAAATTAGCATGTTTAAAGTGATTTTCATGCTCCCAGGGGCTCGGGAAGTTAATTAAATACCATTTGGAGGCATTTAATGTTCGAGCAAAAACGGCTGATTTTCGACAAAAGAGATAACACCCCCCCATTACGTCATGCTTCAGAAATGTGGAAAATGGTCCGTTTTCAAATTTTTTATTTTTGAACGTCAGTTCACATTTGTAGGTGGATCATCAGTGTTAGAGCTAAAATTAGCATGTTTAAAGTGATTTTTATGCTTCCAGGGGCGCTGGAAGTTAATTAAATACCATTTGGAGGCATTTAATGTTCGAGCAAAAACGGCTGATTTTCGACAAAAGAGATAACACCCCCCCATTACGTCCTGCTTCAGAAATGTGGAAAATGGTCCGTTTTCAAATGTTTTATTTTTGAACGTCAGTTCACATTTGTAGGTGGATCATCAGTGTTAGAGCTAAAATTAGCATGTTTAAAGTGATTTTCATGCTACCAGGGGCTCGGGAAGTGAAATAAATACCATTTGGAGGCATTTAATGTTCGAGCAAAAACGGCTGATTTTCGACAAAAGAGATAACACCCCCCCATTACGTCCTGCTTCAGAAATGTGGAAAATGGTCCGTTTTCAAATGTTTTATTTTTGAACGTCAGTTCACATTTGTAGGTGGATCATCAGTGTTAGAGCTAAAATTAGCATGTTTAAAGTGATTTTCATGCTCCCAGGCGCTCGGGAAGTGAAATAAATACCATTTGGAGGCATTTAATGTTCGAGCAAAAACGGCTGATTTTCGACAAAAGAGACAACACCCCCCCATTACGTCATGCTTCAGAAATGTGGAAAATGGTCCGTTTTCAAATGTTTTATTTTTGAACGTCAGTTCACATTTGTAGGTGGATCATCAGTGTTAGAGCTAAAATTAGCATGTTTAAAGTGATTTTCATGCTCCCAGGGGCCCTAAACACAAGATTTATGGAATGGTTAAAAGTGCATGAAAATGGCCAATTTACCCACTCTGAGTTCTCAAAAAGGGTTTCTTCACCCCGGGAAGTTAATTAAATACCATTTGGAGGCATTTAATGTTCGAGCAAAAACGGCTGATTTTCGACAAAAGAGATAACATCCCCCATTACGTCCTGCTTCAGAAATGTGGAAAATGGTCCGTTTTCAAATGTTTTATTTTTGAACGTCAGTTCACATTTGTAGGTGGATCATCAGTGTTAGAGCTAAAATTAGCATGTTTAAAGTGATTTTCATGCTCCCAGGGGCTCGGGAAGTGAAATAAATACCATTTGGAGGCATTTAATGTTCGAGCAAAAACGGCTGATTTTCGACAAAAGAGATAACACCCCCCCATTACGTCCTGCTTCAGAAATGTGGAAAATGGTCCGTTTTCAAATGTTTTATTTTTGAACGTCAGTTCACATTTGTAGGTGGATCATCAGTGTTAGAGCTAAAATTAGCATGTTTAAAGTGATTTTCATGCTTCCAGGGGCGCTGGAAGTGAAATAAATACCATTTGGAGGCATTTAATGTTCGAGCAAAAACGGCTGATTTTCGACAAAAGAGATAACACCCCCCCATTACGTCCTGCTTCAGAAATGTGGAAAATGGTCCGTTTTCAAATGTTTTATTTTTGAACGTCAGTTCACATTTGTAGGTGGATCATCAGTGTTAGAGCTAAAATTAGCATGTTTAAAGTGATTTTCATGCTCCCAGGGGCTCGGGAAGTGAAATAAATACCATTTGGAGGCATTTAATGTTCGAGCAAAAACGGCTGATTTTCGACAAAAGAGATAACACCCCCCCATTACGTCCTGCTTCAGAAATGTGGAAAATGGTCCGTTTTCAAATGTTTTATTTTTGAACGTCAGTTCACATTTGTAGGTGGATCATCAGTGTTAGAGCTAAAATTAGCATGTTTAAAGTGATTTTCATGCTCCCAGGGGCCCTAAACAAAAGATTTATGGAATGGTTAAAAGTGCATGAAAATGGCCAATTTACCCACTCTGAGTTCTCAAAAAGGGTTTCTTCACCCCGGGAAGTTAATTAAATACCATTTGGAGGCATTTAATGTTCGAGCAAAAAGGGCTGATTTTCGACAAAAGAGATAACACCCCCCCATTACGTCATGCTTCAGAAATGTGGAAAATGGTCCGTTTTCAAATGTTTTATTTTTGAACGTCAGTTCTCATTTGTAGGTGGATCATCAGTGTTAGAGCTAAAATTAGCATGTTTAAAGTGATTTTTATGCTTCCAGGGGCCCTAAACAGAAGATTTATGGAATGGTTAAAAGTGCATGAAAATGGCCAATTTACCCACTCTGAGTTCTCAAAAAGGGTTTCTTCACCCCGGGAAGTTAATTAAATACCATTTGGAGGCGCTTAATGTTCGAGCAAAAACGGCTGATTTTCGACAAAAGAGATAACACCCCCCATTACGTCATGCTTCAGAAATGTGGAAAATGGTCCGTTTTCAAATGTTTTATTTTTGAACGTCAGTTCACATTTGTAGGTGGATCATCAGTGTTAGAGCTAAAATTAGCATGTTTAAAGTGATTTTCATGCTCCCAGGGGCCCTAAACACAAGATTTATGGAATGGTTAAAAGTGCATGAAAATGGCCAATTTACCCACTCTGAGTTCTCAAAAAGGGTTTCTTCACCCCGGGAAGTTAATTAAATACCATTTGGAGGCATTTAATGTTCGAGCAAAAACGGCTGATTTTCGACAAAAGAGATAACACCCCCCCATTACGTCCTGCTTCAGAAATGTGGAAAATGGTCCGTTTTCAAATGTTTTATTTTTGAACGTCAGTTCACATTTGTAGGTGGATCATCAGTGTTAGTGCTAAAATTAGCATGTTTAAAGTGATTTTCATGCTTCCAGGGGCTCGGGAAGTGAAATAAATACCATTTGGAGGCATTTAATGTTCGAGCAAAAACGGCTGATTTTCGACAAAAGAGATAACACCCCCCCATTACGTCCTGCTTCAGAAATGTGGAAAATGGTCTGTTTTCAAATGTTTTATTTTTGAACGTCAGTTCACATTTGTAGGTGGATCATCAGTGTTAGAGCTAAAATTAGCATGTTTAAAGTGATTTTCATGCTCCCAGGGGCCCTAAACACAAGATTTATGGAATGGTTAAAAGTGCATGAAAATGGCCAATTTACCCACTCTGAGTTCTCAAAAAGGGTTTCTTCACCCCGGGAAGTTAATTAAATACCATTTGGAGGCATTTAATGTTCGAGCAAAAACGGCTGATTTTCGACAAAAGAGATAACACCCCCCCATTACGTCCTGCTTCAGAAATGTGGAAAATGGTCCGTTTTCAAATGTTTTAAATTTGAACATCAGTTCACATTTGTAGGTGGATCATCAGTGTTAGAGCTAAAATTAGCATGTTTAAAGTGATTTTCATGCTTCCAGGGGCTCCGGAAGTGAAATAAATACCATTTGGAGGCATTTAATGTTCGAGCAAAAACGGCTGATTTTCGACAAAAGAGATAACACCCCCCCATTACGTCCTGCTTCAGAAATGTGGAAAATGGTCCGTTTTCAAATGTTTTATTTTTGAACGTCAGTTCACATTTGTAGGTGGATCATCAGTGTTAGAGCTTAAATTAGCATGTTTAAAGTGATTTTCATGCTCCCAGGGGCTCGGGAAGTGAAATAAATACCATTTGGAGGCATTTAATGTTCGAGCAAAAACGGCTGATTTTCGACAAAAGAGATAACACCCCCCATTACGTCGTGCTTCAGAAATGTGGAAAATGGTCCGTTTTCAAATGTTTTATTTTTGAACGTCAGTTCACATTTGTAGGTGGATCATCAGTGTTAGAGCTAAAATTAGCATGTTTAAAGTGATTTTCATGCTCCCAGGGGCTCGGGAAGTTAATTAAATACCATTTGGAGGCATTTAATGTTCGAGCAAAAACGGCTGATTTTCGACAAAAGAGATAACACCCCCCCATTACGTCATGCTTCAGAAATGTGGAAAATGGTCCGTTTTCAAATGTTTTATTTTTGAACGTCAGTTCACATTTGTAGGTGGATCATCAGTGTTAGAGCTAAAATTAGCATGTTTAAAGTGATTTTTATGCTTCCAGGGGCGCTGGAAGTTAATTAAATACAATTTGGAGGCATTTAATGTTCGAGCAAAAACGGCTGATTTTCGACAAAAGAGATAACACCCCCCCATTACGTCATGCTTCAGAAATGTGGAAAATGGTCCGTTTTCAAATGTTTTATTTTTGAACGTCAGTTCACATTTGTAGGTGGATCATCAGTGTTAGAGCTAAAATTAGCATGTTTAAAGTGATTTTCATGCTTCCAGGGGCTCGGAAAGTGAAATAAATACCATTTGGAGGCATTTAATGTTCGAGCAAAAACGGATGATTTTCGACAAAAGAGATAACACCCCCCCATTACGTCATGCTTCAGAAATGTGGAAAATGGTCCGTTTTCAAATGTTTTATTTTTGAACGTCAGATCACATTTGTAGGTGGATCATCAGTGTTAGAGCTAAAATTAGCATGTTTAAAGTGATTTTCATGCTCCCAGGGGCCCTAAACACAAGATTTATGGAATGGTTAAAAGTGCATGAAAATGGCCAATTTACCCACTCTGAGATCTCAAAAAGGGTTTCTTCACCCCGGGAAGTTAATTAAATACCATTTGGAGGCATTTAATGTTCGAGCAAAAACGGCTGATTTTCGACAAAAGAGATAACACCCCCCCATTACATCCTGCTTCAGAAATGTGGAAAATGGTCCGTTTTCAAATGTTTTATTTTTGAACGTCAGTTCACATTTGTAGGTGGATCATCAGTGTTAGAGCTTAAATTAGCATGTTTAAAGTGATTTTCATGCTTCCAGGGGCTCGGGAAGTGAAATAAATACCATTTGGAGGCATTTAATGTTCGAGCAAAAACGGCTGATTTTCGACAAAAGAGATAACACCCCCCCATTACGTCATGCTTCAGAAATGTGGAAAATGGTCTGTTTTCAAATGTTTTATTTTTGAACGTCAGTTCACATTTGTAGGTGGATCATCAGTGTTAGAGCTAAAATTAGCATGTTTAAAGTGATTTTCATGCTTCCAGGGGCCCTAAACACAAGATTTATGGAATGGTTAAAAGTGCATGAAAATGGCCAATTTACCCACTCTGAGTTCTCAAAAAGGGTTTCTTCACCCCGGGAAGTTAATTAAATACCATTTGGAGGCATTTAATGTTCGAGCAAAAACGGCTGATTTTCGACAAAAGAGATAACACCCCCCCATTACGTCCTGCTTCAGAAATGTGGAAAATGGTCCTTTTTCAAATGTTTTATTTTTGAACGTCAGTTCACATTTGTAGGTGGATCATCAGTGTTAGAGCTAAAATTAGCATGTTTAAAGTGATTTTCATGCTTCCAGGGGCTCGGGAAGTTAATTAAATACCATTTGGAGGCATTTAATGTTCGAGCAAAAACGGCTGATTTTCGACAAAAGAGATAACAGCCCCCCATTACGCCATGCTTCAGAAATGTGGAAAATGGTCCGTTTTCAAATGTTTTATTTTTGAACGTCAGTTCACATTTGTAGGTGGATCATCAGTGTTAGAGCTAAAATTAGCATGTTTAAAGTGATTTTCATGCTTCCAGGGGCGCTGGAAGTTAATTAAATACCATTTGGAGGCATTTAATGTTCGAGCAAAAACGGCTGATTTTCGACAAAAGAGATAACACCCCCCCATTACGTCCTGCTTCAGAAATGTGGAAAATGGTCCGTTTTCAAATGTTTTATTTTTGAACGTCAGTTCACATTTGTAGGTGGATCATCAGTGTTAGAGCTAAAATTAGCATGTTTAAAGGGATTTTCATGCTTCCAGGGGCTCGGGAAGTGAAATAAATACCATTTGGAGGCATTTAATGTTCGAGCAAAAACGGCTGATTTTCGACAAAAGAGATAACACCCCCCCATTACGTCATGCTTCAGAAATGTGGAAAATGGTCCGTTTTCAAATGTTTTATTTGTGAACGTCAGTTCACATTTGTAGGTGGATCATCAGTGTTAGAGCTAAAATTAGCATGTTTAAAGTGATTTTCATGCTCCCAGGGGCTCGGGAAGTGAAATAAATACCATTTGGAGGCATTTAATGTTCGAGCAAAAACGGCTGATTTTCGACAAAAGAGATAACACCCCCCCATTACGTCCTGCTTCAGAAATGTGGAAAATGGTCCGTTTTCAAATGTTTTATTTTTGAACGTCAGTTCGCATTTGTAGGTGGATCATCAGTGTTAGAGCTAAAATTAGCATGTTTAAAGTGATTTTCATGCTCCCAGGGGCTCGGGAAGTGAAATAAATACCATTTGGAGGCATTTAATGTTCGAGCAAAAACGGCTGATTTTCGACAAAAGAGATAACACCCCCCATTACGTCATGCTTCAGAAATGTGGAAAATGGTCCGTTTTCAAATGTTTTATTTTTGAACGTCAGTTCACATTTGTAGGTGGATCATCAGTGTTAGAGCTAAAATTAGCATGTTTAAAGTGATTTTCATGCTCCCAGGGGCTCGGGAAGTTAATTAAATACCATTTGGAGGCATTTAATGTTCGAGCAAAAACGGCTGATTTTCGACAAAAGAGATAACACCCCCCCATTACGTCATGCTTCAGAAATGTGGAAAATGGTCCGTTTTCAAATTTTTTATTTTTGAACGTCAGTTCACATTTGTAGGTGGATCATCAGTGTTAGAGCTAAAATTAGCATGTTTAAAGTGATTTTTATGCTTCCAGGGGCGCTGGAAGTTAATTAAATACAATTTGGAGGCATTTAATGTTCGAGCAAAAACGGCTGATTTTCGACAAAAGAGATAACACCCCCCCATTACGTCATGCTTCAGAAATGTGGAAAATGGTCCGTTTTCAAATGTTTTATTTTTGAACGTCAGTTCACATTTGTAGGTGGATCATCAGTGTTAGAGCTAAAATTAGCATGTTTAAAGTGATTTTCATGCTTCCAGGGGCTCGGAAAGTGAAATAAATACCATTTGGAGGCATTTAATGTTCGAGCAAAAACGGATGATTTTCGACAAAAGAGATAACACCCCCCCATTACGTCATGCTTCAGAAATGTGGAAAATGGTCCGTTTTCAAATGTTTTATTTTTGAACGTCAGATCACATTTGTAGGTGGATCATCAGTGTTAGAGCTAAAATTAGCATGTTTAAAGTGATTTTTATGCTTCCAGGGGCGCTGGAAGTTAATTAAATACCATTTGGAGGCATTTAATGTTCGAGCAAAAACGGCTGATTTTCGACAAAAGAGATAACACCCCCCCATTACGTCCTGCTTCAGAAATGTGGAAAATGGTCCGTTTTCAAATGTTTTATTTTTGAACGTCAGTTCACATTTGTAGGTGGATCATCAGTGTTAGAGCTAAAATTAGCATGTTTAAAGTGATTTTCATGCTTCCAGGGGCTCGGGAAGTGAAATAAATACCATTTGGAGGCATTTAATGTTCGAGCAAAAACGGCTGATTTTCGACAAAAGAGATAACACCCCCCCATTACGTCATGCTTCAGAAATGTGGAAAATGGTCCGTTTTCAAATGTTTTATTTTTGAACGTCAGTTCACATTTGTAGGTGGATCATCAGTGTTAGAGCTAAAATTAGCATGTTTAAAGTGATTTTCATGCTTCCAGGGGCGCTGGAAGTTAATTAAATACCATTTGGAGGCATTTAATGTTCGAGCAAAAACGGCTGATTTTCGACAAAAGAGATAACACCCCCCCATTACGTCCTGCTTCAGAAATGTGGAAAATGGTCCGTTTTCAAATGTTTTATTTTTGAACGTCAGTTCACATTTGTAGGTGGATCATCAGTGTTAGAGCTAAAATTAGCATGTTTAAAGTGATTTTCATGCTACCAGGGGCTCGGGAAGTGAAATAAATACCATTTGGAGGCATTTAATGTTCGAGCAAAAACGGCTGATTTTCGACAAAAGAGATAACACCCCCCCATTACGTCCTGCTTCAGAAATGTGGAAAATGGTCCGTTTTCAAATGTTTTATTTTTGAACGTCAGTTCACATTTGTAGGTGGATCATCAGTGTTAGAGCTAAAATTAGCATGTTTAAAGTGATTTTCATGCTCCCAGGCGCTCGGGAAGTGAAATAAATACCATTTGGAGGCATTTAATGTTCGAGCAAAAACGGCTGATTTTCGACAAAAGAGACAACACCCCCCCATTACGTCATGCTTCAGAAATGTGGAAAATGGTCCGTTTTCAAATGTTTTATTTTTGAACGTCAGTTCACATTTGTAGGTGGATCATCAGTGTTAGAGCTAAAATTAGCATGTTTAAAGTGATTTTCATGCTCCCAGGGGCCCTAAACACAAGATTTATGGAATGGTTAAAAGTGCATGAAAATGGCCAATTTACCCACTCTGAGTTCTCAAAAAGGGTTTCTTCACCCCGGGAAGTTAATTAAATACCATTTGGAGGCATTTAATGTTCGAGCAAAAACGGCTGATTTTCGACAAAAGAGATAACATCCCCCATTACGTCCTGCTTCAGAAATGTGGAAAATGGTCCGTTTTCAAATGTTTTATTTTTGAACGTCAGTTCACATTTGTAGGTGGATCATCAGTGTTAGAGCTAAAATTAGCATGTTTAAAGTGATTTTCATGCTCCCAGGGGCTCGGGAAGTGAAATAAATACCATTTGGAGGCATTTAATGTTCGAGCAAAAACGGCTGATTTTCGACAAAAGAGATACCACCCCCCCATTACGTCCTGCTTCAGAAATGTGGAAAATGGTCCGTTTTCAAATGTTTTATTTTTGAACGTCAGTTCACATTTGTAGGTGGATCATCAGTGTTAGAGCTAAAATTAGCATGTTTAAAGTGATTTTCATGCTCCCAGGGGCTCGGGAAGTGAAATAAATACCATTTGGAGGCATTTAATGTTCGAGCAAAAACGGCTGATTTTCGACAAAAGAGATAACACCCCCCCATTACGTCCTGCTTCAGAAATGTGGAAAATGGTCCGTTTTCAAATGTTTTATTTTTGAACGTCAGTTCACATTTGTAGGTGGATCATCAGTGTTAGAGCTAAAATTAGCATGTTTAAAGTGATTTTCATGCTCCCAGGGGCCCTAAACAAAAGATTTATGGAATGGTTAAAAGTGCATGAAAATGGCCAATTTACCCACTCTGAGTTCTCAAAAAGGGTTTCTTCACCCCGGGAAGTTAATTAAATACCATTTGGAGGCATTTAATGTTCGAGCAAAAAGGGCTGATTTTCGACAAAAGAGATAACACCCCCCCATTACGTCATGCTTCAGAAATGTGGAAAATGGTCCGTTTTCAAATGTTTTATTTTTGAACGTCAGTTCTCATTTGTAGGTGGATCATCAGTGTTAGAGCTAAAATTAGCATGTTTAAAGTGATTTTTATGCTTCCAGGGGCCCTAAACAGAAGATTTATGGAATGGTTAAAAGTGCATGAAAATGGCCAATTTACCCACTCTGAGTTCTCAAAAAGGGTTTCTTCACCCCGGGAAGTTAATTAAATACCATTTGGAGGCGCTTAATGTTCGAGCAAAAACGGCTGATTTTCGACAAAAGAGATAACACCCCCCATTACGTCATGCTTCAGAAATGTGGAAAATGGTCCGTTTTCAAATGTTTTATTTTTGAACGTCAGTTCACATTTGTAGGTGGATCATCAGTGTTAGAGCTAAAATTAGCATGTTTAAAGTGATTTTCATGCTCCCAGGGGCCCTAAACACAAGATTTATGGAATGGTTAAAAGTGCATGAAAATGGCCAATTTACCCACTCTGAGTTCTCAAAAAGGGTTTCTTCACCCCGGGAAGTTAATTAAATACCATTTGGAGGCATTTAATGTTCGAGCAAAAACGGCTGATTTTCGACAAAAGAGATAACATCCCCCATTACGTCCTGCTTCAGAAATGTGGAAAATGGTCCGTTTTCAAATGTTTTATTTTTGAACGTCAGTTCACATTTGTAGGTGGATCATCAGTGTTAGAGCTAAAATTAGCATGTTTAAAGTGATTTTCATGCTCCCAGGGGCTCGGGAAGTGAAATAAATACCATTTGGAGGCATTTAATGTTCGAGCAAAAACGGCTGATTTTCGACAAAAGAGATAACACCCCCCCATTACGTCCTGCTTCAGAAATGTGGAAAATGGTCCGTTTTCAAATGTTTTATTTTGGAACGTCAGTTCACATTTGTAGGTGGATCATCAGTGTTAGAGCTAAAATTAGCATGTTTAAAGTGATTTTCATGCTTCCAGGGGCGCTGGAAGTGAAATAAATACCATTTGGAGGCATTTAATGTTCGAGCAAAAACGGCTGATTTTCGACAAAAGAGATAACACCCCCCCATTACGTCCTGCTTCAGAAATGTGGAAAATGGTCCGTTTTCAAATGTTTTATTTTTGAACGTCAGTTCACATTTGTAGGTGGATCATCAGTGTTAGAGCTAAAATTAGCATGTTTAAAGTGATTTTCATGCTCCCAGGGGCTCGGGAAGTGAAATAAATACCATTTGGAGGCATTTAATGTTCGAGCAAAAACGGCTGATTTTCGACAAAAGAGATAACACCCCCCCATTACGTCCTGCTTCAGAAATGTGGAAAATGGTCCGTTTTCAAATGTTTTATTTTTGAACGTCAGTTCACATTTGTAGGTGGATCATCAGTGTTAGAGCTTAAATTAGCATGTTTAAAGTGATTTTCATGCTCCCAGGGGCTCGGGAAGTGAAATAAATACCATTTGGAGGCATTTAATGTTCGAGCAAAAACGGCTGATTTTCGACAAAAGAGATAACACCCCCCATTACGTCATGCTTCAGAAATGTGGAAAATGGTCCGTTTTCAAATGTTTTATTTTTGAACGTCAGTTCACATTTGTAGGTGGATCATCAGTGTTAGAGCTAAAATTAGCATGTTTAAAGTGATTTTCATGCTCCCAGGGGCTCGGGAAGTTAATTAAATACCATTTGGAGGCATTTAATGTTCGAGCAAAAACGGCTGATTTTCGACAAAAGAGATAACACCCCCCCATTACGTCATGCTTCAGAAATGTGGAAAATGGTCCGTTTTCAAATGTTTTATTTTTGAACGTCAGTTCACATTTGTAGGTGGATCATCAGTGTTAGAGCTAAAATTAGCATGTTTAAAGTGATTTTTATGCTTCCAGGGGCGCTGGAAGTTAATTAAAATTCAATTTGGAGGCATTTAATGTTCGAGCAAAAACGGCTGATTTTCGACAAAAGAGATAACACCCCCCCATTACGTCATGCTTCAGAAATGTGGAAAATGGTCCGTTTTCAAATGTTTTATTTTTGAACGTCAGTTCACATTTGTAGGTGGATCATCAGTGTTAGAGCTAAAATTAGCATGTTTAAAGTGATTTTCATGCTTCCAGGGGCTCGGAAAGTGAAATAAATACCATTTGGAGGCATTTAATGTTCGAGCAAAAACGGATGATTTTCGACAAAAGAGATAACACCCCCCCATTACGTCATGCTTCAGAAATGTGGAAAATGGTCCGTTTTCAAATGTTTTATTTTTGAACGTCAGATCACATTTGTAGGTGGATCATCAGTGTTAGAGCTAAAATTAGCATGTTTAAAGTGATTTTCATGCTCCCAGGGGCCCTAAACACAAGATTTATGGAATGGTTAAAAGTGCATGAAAATGGCCAATTTACCCACTCTGAGTTCTCAAAAAGGGTTTCTTCACCCCGGGAAGTTAATTAAATACCATTTGGAGGCATTTAATGTTCGAGCAAAAACGGCTGATTTTCGACAAAAGAGATAACACCCCCCCATTACGTCCTGCTTCAGAAATGTGGAAAATGGTCCTTTTTCAAATGTTTTATTTTTGAACGTCAGTTCACATTTGTAGGTGGATCATCAGTGTTAGAGCTAAAATTAGCATGTTTAAAGTGATTTTCATGCTTCCAGGGGCTCGGGAAGTTAATTAAATACCATTTGGAGGCATTTAATGTTCGAGCAAAAACGGCTGATTTTCGACAAAAGAGATAACAGCCCCCCATTACGCCATGCTTCAGAAATGTGGAAAATGGTCCGTTTTCAAATGTTTTATTTTTGAACGTCAGTTCACATTTGTAGGTGGATCATCAGTGTTAGAGCTAAAATTAGCATGTTTAAAGTGATTTTCATGCTTCCAGGGGCGCTGGAAGTTAATTAAATACCATTTGGAGGCATTTAATGTTCGAGCAAAAACGGCTGATTTTCGACAAAAGAGATAACACCCCCCCATTACGTCCTGCTTCAGAAATGTGGAAAATGGTCCGTTTTCAAATGTTTTATTTTTGAACGTCAGTTCACATTTGTAGGTGGATCATCAGTGTTAGAGCTAAAATTAGCATGTTTAAAGGGATTTTCATGCTTCCAGGGGCTCGGGAAGTGAAATAAATACCATTTGGAGGCATTTAATGTTCGAGCAAAAACGGCTGATTTTCGACAAAAGAGATAACACCCCCCCATTACGTCATGCTTCAGAAATGTGGAAAATGGTCCGTTTTCAAATGTTTTATTTTTGAACGTCAGTTCACATTTGTAGGTGGATCATCAGTGTTAGAGCTAAAATTAGCATGTTTAAAGTGATTTTCATGCTTCCAGGGGCGCTGGAAGTTAATTAAATACCATTTGGAGGCATTTAATGTTCGAGCAAAAACGGCTGATTTTCGACAAAAGAGATAACACCCCCCCCCATTACGTCCTGCTTCAGAAATGTGGAAAATGGTCCGTTTTCAAATGTTTTATTTTTGAACGTCAGTTCACATTTGTAGGTGGATCATCAGTGTTAGAGCTAAAATTAGCATGTTTAAAGTGATTTTCATGCTTCCAGGGGCTCGTGAAGTGAAATAAATACCATTTGGAGGCATTTAATGTTCGAGCAAAAACGGCTGATTTTCGACAAAAGAGATAACACCCCCCCATTACGTCCTGCTTCAGAAATGTGGAAAATGGTCCGTTTTCAAATGTTTTATTTTTGAACGTCAGTTCACATTTGTAGGTGGATCATCAGTGTTAGAGCTAAAATTAGCATGTTTAAAGTGATTTTCATGCTTCCAGGGGCTCGGGAAGTTAATTAAATACCATTTGGAGGCATTTAATGTTCGAGCAAAAACGGCTGATTTTCGACTCGACAAAAGAGATAACACCCCCCCATTACGTCATGCTTCAGAAATGTGGAAAATGGTCCGTTTTCAAATGTTTTATTTTTGAACGTCAGTTCACATTTGTAGGTGGATCATCAGTGTTAGAGCTAAAATTAGCATGTTTAAAGTGATTTTATGCTTCCAGGGGCGCTGGAAGTTAATTAAATACATTTGGAGGCATTTAATGTTCGAGCAAAAACGGCTGATTTTCGACAAAAGAGATAACACCCCCCCATTACGTCATGCTTCAGAAATGTGGAAAATGGTCCGTTTTCAAATGTTTTATTTTTGAACGTCAGTTCACATTTGTAGGTGGATCATCAGTGTTAGAGCTAAAATTAGCATGTTTAAAGTGATTTTCATGCTTCCAGGGGCTCGGAAAGTGAAATAAATACCATTTGGAGGCATTTAATGTTCGAGCAAAAACGGATGATTTTCGACAAAAGAGATAACACCCCCCCATTACGTCATGCTTCAGAAATGTGGAAAATGGTCCGTTTCAAATGTTTTATTTTTGAACGTCAGATCACATTTGTAGGTGGATCATCAGTGTTAGAGCTAAAATTAGCATGTTTAAAGTGATTTCATGCTCCCAGGGGCCCTAAACACAAGATTTATGGAATGGTTAAAAGTGCATGAAAATGGCCAATTTACCCACTCTGAGATCTCAAAAAGGGTTTCTTCACCCCGGGAAGTTAATTAAATACCATTTGGAGGCATTTAATGTTCGAGCAAAAACGGCTGATTTTCGACAAAAGAGGATAACACCCCCCCATTACATCCTGCTTCAGAAATGTGGAAAATGGTCCGTTTTCAAATGTTTTATTTTTGAACGTCAGTTCACATTTGTAGGTGGATCATCAGTGTTAGAGCTTAAATTAGCATGTTTAAAGTGATTTTCATGCTTCCAGGGGCTCGGGAAGTGAAATAAATACCATTTGGAGGCATTTAATGTTCGAGCAAAACGGCTGATTTTCGGACAAAAGAGATAACACCCCCCATTACGTCATGCTTCAGAAATGTGGAAAATGGTCTGTTTTCAAATGTTTTATTTTTGAACGTCAGTTCACATTTGTAGGTGGATCATCAGTGTTAGAGCTAAAATTAGCATGTTTAAAGTGATTTTCATGCTTCCAGGGGCCCTAAACACAAGATTTATGGAATGGTTAAAAGTGCATGAAAATGGCCAATTTACCCACTCTGAGTTCTCAAAAAGGGTTTCTTCACCCCGGGAAGTTAATTAAATACCATTTGGAGGCATTTAATGTTCGAGCAAAAACGGCTGATTTCGACAAAAGAGATAACACCCCCCCATTACGTCCTGCTTCAGAAATGTGGAAAATGGTCCTTTTTCAATGTTTTATTTTTGAACGTCAGTTCACATTTGTAGGTGGATCATCAGTGTTAGAGCTAAAATTAGCATGTTTAAAGTGATTTTCATGCTTCCAGGGGCTCGGGAAGTTAATTAAATACCATTTGGAGGCATTTAATGTTCGAGCAAAAACGGCTGATTTTCGACAAAAGAGATAACAGCCCCCCATTACGCCATGCTTCAGAAATGTGGAAAATGGTCCGTTTTCAAATGTTTTATTTTTGAACGTCAGTTCACATTTGTAGGTGGATCATCAGTGGTTAGAGCTAAAATTAGCATGTTTAAAGTGATTTTCATGCTTCCAGGGGCGCTGGAAGTTAATTAAATACCATTTGGAGGCATTTAATGTTCGAGCAAAAACGGCTGATTTTCGACAAAAGAGATAACACCCCCCCATTACGTCCTGCTTCAGAAATGTGGAAAATGGTCCGTTTTCAAATGTTTTATTTTTGAACGTCAGTTCACATTTGTAGGTGGATCATCAGTGTTAGAGCTAAAATTAGCATGTTTAAAGGGATTTTCATGCTTCCAGGGGCTCGGGAAGTGAAATAAATACCATTTGGAGGCATTTAATGTTCGAGCAAAAACGGCTGATTTTCGACAAAAGAGATAAAACCCCCCCATTACGTCATGCTTCAGAAATGTGGAAAATGGTCCGTTTTCAAATGTTTTATTTTTGAACGTCAGTTCACATTTGTAGGTGGATCATCAGTGTTAGAGCTAAAATTAGCATGTTTAAAGTGATTTTCATGCTCCCAGGGGCTCGGGAAGTGAAATAAATACCATTTGGAGGCATTTAATGTTCGAGCAAAAACGGCTGATTTTCGACAAAAGAGATAACACCCCCCCATTACGTCCTGCTTCAGAAATGTGGAAAATGGTCCGTTTTCAAATGTTTTATTTTTGAACGTCAGTTCACATTTGTAGGTGGATCATCAGTGTTAGAGCTAAAATTAGCATGTTTAAAGGGATTTTCATGCTTCCAGGGGCTCGGGAAGTGAAATAAATACCATTTGGAGGCATTTAATGTTCGAGCAAAAACGGCTGATTTTCGACAAAAGAGATAAAACCCCCCCATTACGTCATGCTTCAGAAATGTGGAAAATGGTCCGTTTTCAAATGTTTTATTTTTGAACGTCAGTTCACATTTGTAGGTGGATCATCAGTGTTAGAGCTAAAATTAGCATGTTTAAAGTGATTTTCATGCTCCCAGGGGCTCGGGAAGTGAAATAAATACCATTTGGAGGCATTTAATGTTCGAGCAAAAACGGCTGATTTTCGACAAAAGAGATAACACCCCCCCATTACGTCCTGCTTCAGAAATGTGGAAAATGGTCCGTTTTCAAATGTTTTATTTTTGAACGTCAGTTCGCATTTGTAGGTGGATCATCAGTGTTAGAGCTAAAATTAGCATGTTTAAAGTGATTTTCATGCTCCCAGGGGCTCGGGAAGTGAAATAAATACCATTTGGAGGCATTTAATGTTCGAGCAAAAACGGCTGATTTTCGACAAAAGAGATAACACCCCCCATTACGTCATGCTTCAGAAATGTGGAAAATGGTCCGTTTTCAAATGTTTTATTTTTGAACGTCAGTTCACATTTGTAGGTGGATCATCAGTGTTAGAGCTAAAATTAGCATGTTTAAAGTGATTTTCATGCTCCCAGGGGCTCGGGAAGTTAATTAAATACCATTTGGAGGCATTTAATGTTCGAGCAAAAACGGCTGATTTTCGACAAAAGAGATAACACCCCCCCATTACGTCATGCTTCAGAAATGTGGAAAATGGTCCGTTTTCAAATTTTTTATTTTTGAACGTCAGTTCACATTTGTAGGTGGATCATCAGTGTTAGAGCTAAAATTAGCATGTTTAAAGTGATTTTTATGCTTCCAGGGGCGCTGGAAGTTAATTAAATACAATTTGGAGGCATTTAATGTTCGAGCAAAAACGGCTGATTTTCGACAAAAGAGATAACACCCCCCCATTACGTCATGCTTCAGAAATGTGGAAAATGGTCCGTTTTCAAATGTTTTATTTTTGAACGTCAGTTCACATTTGTAGGTGGATCATCAGTGTTAGAGCTAAAATTAGCATGTTTAAAGTGATTTTCATGCTTCCAGGGGCTCGGAAAGTGAAATAAATACCATTTGGAGGCATTTAATGTTCGAGCAAAAACGGATGATTTTCGACAAAAGAGATAACACCCCCCCATTACGTCATGCTTCAGAAATGTGGAAAATGGTCCGTTTTCAAATGTTTTATTTTTGAACGTCAGATCACATTTGTAGGTGGATCATCAGTGTTAGAGCTAAAATTAGCATGTTTAAAGTGATTTTTATGCTTCCAGGGGCGCTGGAAGTTAATTAAATACCATTTGGAGGCATTTAATGTTCGAGCAAAAACGGCTGATTTTCGACAAAAGAGATAACACCCCCCCATTACGTCCTGCTTCAGAAATGTGGAAAATGGTCCGTTTTCAAATGTTTTATTTTTGAACGTCAGTTCACATTTGTAGGTGGATCATCAGTGTTAGAGCTAAAATTAGCATGTTTAAAGTGATTTTCATGCTTCCAGGGGCTCGGGAAGTGAAATAAATACCATTTGGAGGCATTTAATGTTCGAGCAAAAACGGCTGATTTTCGACAAAAGAGATAACACCCCCCCATTACGTCATGCTTCAGAAATGTGGAAAATGGTCCGTTTTCAAATGTTTTATTTTTGAACGTCAGTTCACATTTGTAGGTGGATCATCAGTGTTAGAGCTAAAATTAGCATGTTTAAAGTGATTTTCATGCTTCCAGGGGCGCTGGAAGTTAATTAAATACCATTTGGAGGCATTTAATGTTCGAGCAAAAACGGCTGATTTTCGACAAAAGAGATAACACCCCCCCATTACGTCCTGCTTCAGAAATGTGGAAAATGGTCCGTTTTCAAATGTTTTATTTTTGAACGTCAGTTCACATTTGTAGGTGGATCATCAGTGTTAGAGCTAAAATTAGCATGTTTAAAGTGATTTTCATGCTACCAGGGGCTCGGGAAGTGAAATAAATACCATTTGGAGGCATTTAATGTTCGAGCAAAAACGGCTGATTTTCGACAAAAGAGATAACACCCCCCCATTACGTCCTGCTTCAGAAATGTGGAAAATGGTCCGTTTTCAAATGTTTTATTTTTGAACGTCAGTTCACATTTGTAGGTGGATCATCAGTGTTAGAGCTAAAATTAGCATGTTTAAAGTGATTTTCATGCTCCCAGGCGCTCGGGAAGTGAAATAAATACCATTTGGAGGCATTTAATGTTCGAGCAAAAACGGCTGATTTTCGACAAAAGAGACAACACCCCCCCATTACGTCATGCTTCAGAAATGTGGAAAATGGTCCGTTTTCAAATGTTTTATTTTTGAACGTCAGTTCACATTTGTAGGTGGATCATCAGTGTTAGAGCTAAAATTAGCATGTTTAAAGTGATTTTCATGCTCCCAGGGGCCCTAAACACAAGATTTATGGAATGGTTAAAAGTGCATGAAAATGGCCAATTTACCCACTCTGAGTTCTCAAAAAGGGTTTCTTCACCCCGGGAAGTTAATTAAATACCATTTGGAGGCATTTAATGTTCGAGCAAAAACGGCTGATTTTCGACAAAAGAGATAACATCCCCCATTACGTCCTGCTTCAGAAATGTGGAAAATGGTCCGTTTTCAAATGTTTTATTTTTGAACGTCAGTTCACATTTGTAGGTGGATCATCAGTGTTAGAGCTAAAATTAGCATGTTTAAAGTGATTTTCATGCTCCCAGGGGCTCGGGAAGTGAAATAAATACCATTTGGAGGCATTTAATGTTCGAGCAAAAACGGCTGATTTTCGACAAAAGAGATAACACCCCCCCATTACGTCCTGCTTCAGAAATGTGGAAAATGGTCCGTTTTCAAATGTTTTATTTTTGAACGTCAGTTCACATTTGTAGGTGGATCATCAGTGTTAGAGCTAAAATTAGCATGTTTAAAGTGATTTTCATGCTTCCAGGGGCGCTGGAAGTGAAATAAATACCATTTGGAGGCATTTAATGTTTGAGCAAAAACGGCTGATTTTCGACAAAAGAGATAACACCCCCCCATTACGTCCTGCTTCAGAAATGTGGAAAATGGTCCGTTTTCAAATGTTTTATTTTTGAACGTCAGTTCACATTTGTAGGTGGATCATCAGTGTTAGAGCTAAAATTAGCATGTTTAAAGTGATTTTCATGCTCCCAGGGGCTCGGGAAGTGAAATAAATACCATTTGGAGGCATTTAATGTTCGAGCAAAAACGGCTGATTTTCGACAAAAGAGATAACACCCCCCCATTACGTCCTGCTTCAGAAATGTGGAAAATGGTCCGTTTTCAAATGTTTTATTTTTGAACGTCAGTTCACATTTGTAGGTGGATCATCAGTGTTAGAGCTAAAATTAGCATGTTTAAAGTGATTTTCATGCTCCCAGGGGCCCTAAACAAAAGATTTATGGAATGGTTAAAAGTGCATGAAAATGGCCAATTTACCCACTCTGAGTTCTCAAAAAGGGTTTCTTCACCCCGGGAAGTTAATTAAATACCATTTGGAGGCATTTAATGTTCGAGCAAAAAGGGCTGATTTTCGACAAAAGAGATAACACCCCCCCATTACGTCATGCTTCAGAAATGTGGAAAATGGTCCGTTTTCAAATGTTTTATTTTTGAACGTCAGTTCTCATTTGTAGGTGGATCATCAGTGTTAGAGCTAAAATTAGCATGTTTAAAGTGATTTTTATGCTTCCAGGGGCCCTAAACAGAAGATTTATGGAATGGTTAAAAGTGCATGAAAATGGCCAATTTACCCACTCTGAGTTCTCAAAAAGGGTTTCTTCACCCCGGGAAGTTAATTAAATACCATTTGGAGGCGCGTAATGTTCGAGCAAAAACGGCTGATTTTCGACAAAAGAGATAACACCCCCCATTACGTCATGCTTCAGAAATGTGGAAAATGGTCCGTTTTCAAATGTTTTATTTTTGAACGTCAGTTCACATTTGTAGGTGGATCATCAGTGTTAGAGCTAAAATTAGCATGTTTAAAGTGATTTTCATGCTCCCAGGGGCCCTAAACACAAGATTTATGGAATGGTTAAAAGTGCATGAAAATGGCCAATTTACCCACTCTGAGTTCTCAAAAAGGGTTTCTTCACCCCGGGAAGTTAATTAAATACCATTTGGAGGCATTTAATGTTCGAGCAAAAACGGCTGATTTTCGACAAAAGAGATAACACCCCCCCATTACGTCCTGCTTCAGAAATGTGGAAAATGGTCCGTTTTCAAATGTTTTATTTTTGAACGTCAGTTCACATTTGTAGGTGGATCATCAGTGTTAGTGCTAAAATTAGCATGTTTAAAGTGATTTTCATGCTTCCAGGGGCTCGGGAAGTGAAATAAATACCATTTGGAGGCATTTAATGTTCGAGCAAAAACGGCTGATTTTCGACAAAAGAGATAACACCCCCCCATTACGTCCTGCTTCAGAAATGTGGAAAATGGTCTGTTTTCAAATGTTTTATTTTTGAACGTCAGTTCACATTTGTAGGTGGATCATCAGTGTTAGAGCTAAAATTAGCATGTTTAAAGTGATTTTCATGCTCCCAGGGGCCCTAAACACAAGATTTATGGAATGGTTAAAAGTGCATGAAAATGGCCAATTTACCCACTCTGAGTTCTCAAAAAGGGTTTCTTCACCCCGGGAAGTTAATTAAATACCATTTGGAGGCATTTAATGTTCGAGCAAAAACGGCTGATTTTCGACAAAAGAGATAACACCCCCCCATTACGTCCTGCTTCAGAAATGTGGAAAATGGTCCGTTTTCAAATGTTTTAAATTTGAACATCAGTTCACATTTGTAGGTGGATCATCAGTGTTAGAGCTAAAATTAGCATGTTTAAAGTGATTTTCATGCTTCCAGGGGCTCCGGAAGTGAAATAAATACCATTTGGAGGCATTTAATGTTCGAGCAAAAACGGCTGATTTTCGACAAAAGAGATAACACCCCCCATTACGTCATGCTTCAGAAATGTGGAAAATGGTCCGTTTTCAAATGTTTTATTTTTGAACGTCAGTTCACATTTGTAGGTGGATCATCAGTGTTAGAGCTTAAATTAGCATGTTTAAAGTGATTTTCATGCTCCCAGGGGCTCGGGAAGTGAAATAAATACCATTTGGAGGCATTTAATGTTCGAGCAAAAACGGCTGATTTTCGACAAAAGAGATAACACCCCCCATTACGTCATGCTTCAGAAATGTGGAAAATGGTCCGTTTTCAAATGTTTTATTTTTGAACGTCAGTTCACATTTGTAGGTGGATCATCAGTGTTAGAGCTAAAATTAGCATGTTTAAAGTGATTTTCATGCTCCCAGGGGCTCGGGAAGTTAATTAAATACCATTTGGAGGCATTTAATGTTCGAGCAAAAACGGCTGATTTTCGACAAAAGAGATAACACCCCCCCATTACGTCATGCTTCAGAAATGTGGAAAATGGTCCGTTTTCAAATGTTTTATTTTTGAACGTCAGTTCACATTTGTAGGTGGATCATCAGTGTTAGAGCTAAAATTAGCATGTTTAAAGTGATTTTTATGCTTCCAGGGGCGCTGGAAGTTAATTAAAATTCAATTTGGAGGCATTTAATGTTCGAGCAAAAACGGCTGATTTTCGACAAAAGAGATAACACCCCCCCATTACGTCATGCTTCAGAAATGTGGAAAATGGTCCGTTTTCAAATGTTTTATTTTTGAACGTCAGTTCACATTTGTAGGTGGATCATCAGTGTTAGAGCTAAAATTAGCATGTTTAAAGTGATTTTCATGCTTCCAGGGGCTCGGAAAGTGAAATAAATACCATTTGGAGGCATTTAATGTTCGAGCAAAAACGGATGATTTTCGACAAAAGAGATAACACCCCCCCATTACGTCATGCTTCAGAAATGTGGAAAATGGTCCGTTTTCAAATGTTTTATTTTTGAACGTCAGATCACATTTGTAGGTGGATCATCAGTGTTAGAGCTAAAATTAGCATGTTTAAAGTGATTTTCATGCTCCCAGGGTCCCTAAACACAAGATTTATGGAATGGTTAAAAGTGCATGAAAATGGCCAATTTACCCACTCTGAGATCTCAAAAAGGGTTTCTTCACCCCGGGAAGTTAATTAAATACCATTTGGAGGCATTTAATGTTCGAGCAAAAACGGCTGATTTTCGACAAAAGAGATAACACCCCCCCATTACATCCTGCTTCAGAAATGTGGAAAATGGTCCGTTTTCAAATGTTTTATTTTTGAACGTCAGTTCACATTTGTAGGTGGATCATCAGTGTTAGAGCTTAAATTAGCATGTTTAAAGTGATTTTCATGCTTCCAGGGGCTCGGGAAGTGAAATAAATACCATTTGGAGGCATTTAATGTTCGAGCAAAAACGGCTGATTTTCGACAAAAGAGATAACACCCCCCCATTACGTCATGCTTCAGAAATGTGGAAAATGGTCTGTTTTCAAATGTTTTATTTTTGAACGTCAGTTCACATTTGTAGGTGGATCATCAGTGTTAGAGCTAAAATTAGCATGTTTAAAGTGATTTTCATGCTTCCAGGGGCCCTAAACACAAGATTTATGGAATGGTTAAAAGTGCATGAAAATGGCCAATTTACCCACTCTGAGTTCTCAAAAAGGGTTTCTTCACCCCGGGAAGTTAATTAAATACCATTTGGAGGCATTTAATGTTCGAGCAAAAACGGCTGATTTTCGACAAAAGAGATAACACCCCCCCATTACGTCCTGCTTCAGAAATGTGGAAAATGGTCCTTTTTCAAATGTTTTATTTTTGAACGTCAGTTCACATTTGTAGGTGGATCATCAGTGTTAGAGCTAAAATTAGCATGTTTAAAGTGATTTTCATGCTTCCAGGGGCTCGGGAAGTTAATTAAATACCATTTGGAGGCATTTAATGTTCGAGCAAAAACGGCTGATTTTCGACAAAAGAGATAACAGCCCCCCATTACGCCATGCTTCAGAAATGTGGAAAATGGTCCGTTTTCAAATGTTTTATTTTTGAACGTCAGTTCACATTTGTAGGTGGATCATCAGTGTTAGAGCTAAAATTAGCATGTTTAAAGTGATTTTCATGCTTCCAGGGGCGCTGGAAGTTAATTAAATACCATTTGGAGGCATTTAATGTTCGAGCAAAAACGGCTGATTTTCGACAAAAGAGATAACACCCCCCCCATTACGTCCTGCTTCAGAAATGTGGAAAATGGTCCGTTTTCAAATGTTTTATTTTTGAACGTCAGTTCACATTTGTAGGTGGATCATCAGTGTTAGAGCTAAAATTAGCATGTTTAAAGGGATTTTCATGCTTCCAGGGGCTCGGGAAGTGAAATAAATACCATTTGGAGGCATTTAATGTTCGAGCAAAAACGGCTGATTTTCGACAAAAGAGATAACACCCCCCCATTACGTCATGCTTCAGAAATGTGGAAAATGGTCCGTTTTCAAATGTTTTATTTTTGAACGTCAGTTCACATTTGTAGGTGGATCATCAGTGTTAGAGCTAAAATTAGCATGTTTAAAGTGATTTTCATGCTTCCAGGGGCGCTGGAAGTTAATTAAATACCATTTGGAGGCATTTAATGTTCGAGCAAAAACGGCTGATTTTCGACAAAAGAGATAACATCCCCCCCATTACGTCCTGCTTCAGAAATGTGGAAAATGGTCCGTTTTCAAATGTTTTATTTTTGAACGTCAGTTCACATTTGTAGGTGGATCATCAGTGTTAGAGCTAAAATTAGCATGTTTAAAGTGATTTTCATGCTTCCAGGGGCTCGTGAAGTGAAATAAATACCATTTGGAGGCATTTAATGTTCGAGCAAAAACGGCTGATTTTCGACAAAAGAGATAACACCCCCCCATTACGTCCTGCTTCAGAAATGTGGAAAATGGTCCGTTTTCAAATGTTTTATTTTTGAACGTCAGTTCACATTTGTAGGTGGATCATCAGTGTTAGAGCTAAAATTAGCATGTTTAAAGTGATTTTCATGCTTCCAGGGGCTCGGGAAGTTAATTAAATACCATTTGGAGGCATTTAATGTTCGAGCAAAAACGGCTGATTTTCGACAAAAGAGATAACACCCCCCCATTACGTCATGCTTCAGAAATGTGGAAAATGGTCCGTTTTCAAATGTTTTATTTTTGAACGTCAGTTCACATTTGTAGGTGGATCATCAGTGTTAGAGCTAAAATTAGCATGTTTAAAGTGATTTTCATGCTTCCAGGGGTGCTGGAAGTTAATTAAATACCATTTGGAGGCATTTAATGTTCGAGCAAAAACGGCTGATTTTCGACAAAAGAGATAACACCCCCCCATTACGTCCTGCTTCAGAAATGTGGAAAATGGTCCGTTTTCAAATGTTTTATTTTTGAACGTCAGTTCACATTTGTAGGTGGATCATCAGTGTTAGAGCTAAAATTAGCATGTTTAAAGTGATTTTCATGCTTCCAGGGGCTCGGGAAGTTAATTAAATACCATTTGGAGGCATTTAATGTTCGAGCAAAAACGGCTGATTTTCGACAAAAGAGATAACACCCCCCCATTACGTCCTGCTTCAGAAATGTGGAAAATGGTCCATTTTCAAATGTTTTATTTTTGAACGTCAGTTCACATTTGTAGGTGGATCATCAGTGTTAGAGCTAAAATTAGCATGTTTGAAGTGATTTTCATGCTTCCAGGGGCCCTAAACACAAGATTTATGGAATGGTTAAAAGTGCATGAAAATGGCCAATTTACCCACTCTGAGTTCTCAAAAAGGGTTTCTTCACCCCGGGAAGTTAATTAAATACCATTTGGAGGCATTTAATGTTCGAGCAAAAACGGCTGATTTTCGACAAAAGAGATAACACCCCCCCATTACGTCATGCTTCAGAAATGTGGAAAATGGTCCGTTTTCAAATGTTTTATTTTTGAACGTCAGTTCACATTTGTAGGTGGATCATCAGTGTTAGAGCTAAAATTAGCATGTTTAAAGTGATTTTCATGCTTCCAGGGGCGCTGGAAGTTAATTAAATACCATTTGGAGGCATTTAATGTTCGAGCAAAAACGGCTGATTTTCGACAAAAGAGATAACACCCCCCCATTACGTCCTGCTTCAGAAATGTGGAAAATGGTCCGTTTTCAAATGTTTTATTTTTGAACGTCAGTTCACATTTGTAGGTGGATCATCAGTGTTAGAGCTAAAATTAGCATGTTTAAAGTGATTTTCATGCTACCAGGGGCTCGGGAAGTGAAATAAATACCATTTGGAGGCATTTAATGTTCGAGCAAAAACGGCTGATTTTCGACAAAAGAGATAACACCCCCCCATTACGTCCTGCTTCAGAAATGTGGAAAATGGTCCGTTTTCAAATGTTTTATTTTTGAACGTCAGTTCACATTTGTAGGTGGATCATCAGTGTTAGAGCTAAAATTAGCATGTTTAAAGTGATTTTCATGCTCCCAGGCGCTCGGGAAGTGAAATAAATACCATTTGGAGGCATTTAATGTTCGAGCAAAAACGGCTGATTTTCGACAAAAGAGACAACACCCCCCCATTACGTCATGCTTCAGAAATGTGGAAAATGGTCCGTTTTCAAATGTTTTATTTTTGAACGTCAGTTCACATTTGTAGGTGGATCATCAGTGTTAGAGCTAAAATTAGCATGTTTAAAGTGATTTTCATGCTCCCAGGGGCCCTAAACACAAGATTTATGGAATGGTTAAAAGTGCATGAAAATGGCCAATTTACCCACTCTGAGTTCTCAAAAAGGGTTTCTTCACCCCGGGAAGTTAATTAAATACCATTTGGAGGCATTTAATGTTCGAGCAAAAACGGCTGATTTTCGACAAAAGAGATAACATCCCCCATTACGTCCTGCTTCAGAAATGTGGAAAATGGTCCGTTTTCAAATGTTTTATTTTTGAACGTCAGTTCACATTTGTAGGTGGATCATCAGTGTTAGAGCTAAAATTAGCATGTTTAAAGTGATTTTCATGCTCCCAGGGGCTCGGGAAGTGAAATAAATACCATTTGGAGGCATTTAATGTTCGAGCAAAAACGGCTGATTTTCGACAAAAGAGATAACACCCCCCCATTACGTCCTGCTTCAGAAATGTGGAAAATGGTCCGTTTTCAAATGTTTTATTTTTGAACGTCAGTTCACATTTGTAGGTGGATCATCAGTGTTAGAGCTAAAATTAGCATGTTTAAAGTGATTTTCATGCTTCCAGGGGCGCTGGAAGTGAAATAAATACCATTTGGAGGCATTTAATGTTCGAGCAAAAACGGCTGATTTTCGACAAAAGAGATAACACCCCCCCATTACGTCCTGCTTCAGAAATGTGGAAAATGGTCCGTTTTCAAATGTTTTATTTTTGAACGTCAGTTCACATTTGTAGGTGGATCATCAGTGTTAGAGCTAAAATTAGCATGTTTAAAGTGATTTTCATGCTCCCAGGGGCTCGGGAAGTGAAATAAATACCATTTGGAGGCATTTAATGTTCGAGCAAAAACGGCTGATTTTCGACAAAAGAGATAACACCCCCCCATTACGTCCTGCTTCAGAAATGTGGAAAATGGTCCGTTTTCAAATGTTTTATTTTTGAACGTCAGTTCACATTTGTAGGTGGATCATCAGTGTTAGAGCTAAAATTAGCATGTTTAAAGTGATTTTCATGCTCCCAGGGGCCCTAAACAAAAGATTTATGGAATGGTTAAAAGTGCATGAAAATGGCCAATTTACCCACTCTGAGTTCTCAAAAAGGGTTTCTTCACCCCGGGAAGTTAATTAAATACCATTTGGAGGCATTTAATGTTCGAGCAAAAAGGGCTGATTTTCGACAAAAGAGATAACACCCCCCCATTACGTCATGCTTCAGAAATGTGGAAAATGGTCCGTTTTCAAATGTTTTATTTTTGAACGTCAGTTCTCATTTGTAGGTGGATCATCAGTGTTAGAGCTAAAATTAGCATGTTTAAAGTGATTTTTATGCTTCCAGGGGCCCTAAACAGAAGATTTATGGAATGGTTAAAAGTGCATGAAAATGGCCAATTTACCCACTCTGAGTTCTCAAAAAGGGTTTCTTCACCCCGGGAAGTTAATTAAATACCATTTGGAGGCGCTTAATGTTCGAGCAAAAACGGCTGATTTTCGACAAAAGAGATAACACCCCCCATTACGTCATGCTTCAGAAATGTGGAAAATGGTCCGTTTTCAAATGTTTTATTTTTGAACGTCAGTTCACATTTGTAGGTGGATCATCAGTGTTAGAGCTAAAATTAGCATGTTTAAAGTGATTTTCATGCTCCCAGGGGCCCTAAACACAAGATTTATGGAATGGTTAAAAGTGCATGAAAATGGCCAATTTACCCACTCTGAGTTCTCAAAAAGGGTTTCTTCACCCCGGGAAGTTAATTAAATACCATTTGGAGGCATTTAATGTTCGAGCAAAAACGGCTGATTTTCGACAAAAGAGATAACACCCCCCCATTACGTCCTGCTTCAGAAATGTGGAAAATGGTCCGTTTTCAAATGTTTTATTTTTGAACGTCAGTTCACATTTGTAGGTGGATCATCAGTGTTAGTGCTAAAATTAGCATGTTTAAAGTGATTTTCATGCTTCCAGGGGCTCGGGAAGTGAAATAAATACCATTTGGAGGCATTTAATGTTCGAGCAAAAACGGCTGATTTTCGACAAAAGAGATAACACCCCCCCATTACGTCCTGCTTCAGAAATGTGGAAAATGGTCTGTTTTCAAATGTTTTATTTTTGAACGTCAGTTCACATTTGTAGGTGGATCATCAGTGTTAGAGCTAAAATTAGCATGTTTAAAGTGATTTTCATGCTCCCAGGGGCCCTAAACACAAGATTTATGGAATGGTTAAAAGTGCATGAAAATGGCCAATTTACCCACTCTGAGTTCTCAAAAAGGGTTTCTTCACCCCGGGAAGTTAATTAAATACCATTTGGAGGCATTTAATGTTCGAGCAAAAACGGCTGATTTTCGACAAAAGAGATAACACCCCCCCATTACGTCCTGCTTCAGAAATGTGGAAAATGGTCCGTTTTCAAATGTTTTAAATTTGAACATCAGTTCACATTTGTAGGTGGATCATCAGTGTTAGAGCTAAAATTAGCATGTTTAAAGTGATTTTCATGCTTCCAGGGGCTCCGGAAGTGAAATAAATACCATTTGGAGGCATTTAATGTTCGAGCAAAAACGGCTGATTTTCGACAAAAGAGATAACACCCCCCCATTACGTCCTGCTTCAGAAATGTGGAAAATGGTCCGTTTTCAAATGTTTTATTTTTGAACGTCAGTTCACATTTGTAGGTGGATCATCAGTGTTAGAGCTTAAATTAGCATGTTTAAAGTGATTTTCATGCTCCCAGGGGCTCGGGAAGTGAAATAAATACCATTTGGAGGCATTTAATGTTCGAGCAAAAACGGCTGATTTTCGACAAAAGAGATAACACCCCCCATTACGTCATGCTTCAGAAATGTGGAAAATGGTCCGTTTTCAAATGTTTTATTTTTGAACGTCAGTTCACATTTGTAGGTGGATCATCAGTGTTAGAGCTAAAATTAGCATGTTTAAAGTGATTTTCATGCTCCCAGGGGCTCGGGAAGTTAATTAAATACCATTTGGAGGCATTTAATGTTCGAGCAAAAACGGCTGATTTTCGACAAAAGAGATAACACCCCCCCATTACGTCATGCTTCAGAAATGTGGAAAATGGTCCGTTTTCAAATGTTTTATTTTTGAACGTCAGTTCACATTTGTAGGTGGATCATCAGTGTTAGAGCTAAAATTAGCATGTTTAAAGTGATTTTTATGCTTCCAGGGGCGCTGGAAGTTAATTAAATACAATTTGGAGGCATTTAATGTTCGAGCAAAAACGGCTGATTTTCGACAAAAGAGATAACACCCCCCCATTACGTCATGCTTCAGAAATGTGGAAAATGGTCCGTTTTCAAATGTTTTATTTTTGAACGTCAGTTCACATTTGTAGGTGGATCATCAGTGTTAGAGCTAAAATTAGCATGTTTAAAGTGATTTTCATGCTTCCAGGGGCTCGGAAAGTGAAATAAATACCATTTGGAGGCATTTAATGTTCGAGCAAAAACGGATGATTTTCGACAAAAGAGATAACACCCCCCCATTACGTCATGCTTCAGAAATGTGGAAAATGGTCCGTTTTCAAATGTTTTATTTTTGAACGTCAGATCACATTTGTAGGTGGATCATCAGTGTTAGAGCTAAAATTAGCATGTTTAAAGTGATTTTCATGCTCCCAGGGGCCCTAAACACAAGATTTATGGAATGGTTAAAAGTGCATGAAAATGGCCAATTTACCCACTCTGAGATCTCAAAAAGGGTTTCTTCACCCCGGGAAGTTAATTAAATACCATTTGGAGGCATTTAATGTTCGAGCAAAAACGGCTGATTTTCGACAAAAGAGATAACACCCCCCCATTACATCCTGCTTCAGAAATGTGGAAAATGGTCCGTTTTCAAATGTTTTATTTTTGAACGTCAGTTCACATTTGTAGGTGGATCATCAGTGTTAGAGCTTAAATTAGCATGTTTAAAGTGATTTTCATGCTTCCAGGGGCTCGGGAAGTGAAATAAATACCATTTGGAGGCATTTAATGTTCGAGCAAAAACGGCTGATTTTCGACAAAAGAGATAACACCCCCCCATTACGTCATGCTTCAGAAATGTGGAAAATGGTCTGTTTTCAAATGTTTTATTTTTGAACGTCAGTTCACATTTGTAGGTGGATCATCAGTGTTAGAGCTAAAATTAGCATGTTTAAAGTGATTTTCATGCTTCCAGGGGCCCTAAACACAAGATTTATGGAATGGTTAAAAGTGCATGAAAATGGCCAATTTACCCACTCTGAGTTCTCAAAAAGGGTTTCTTCACCCCGGGAAGTTAATTAAATACCATTTGGAGGCATTTAATGTTCGAGCAAAAACGGCTGATTTTCGACAAAAGAGATAACACCCCCCCATTACGTCCTGCTTCAGAAATGTGGAAAATGGTCCTTTTTCAAATGTTTTATTTTTGAACGTCAGTTCACATTTGTAGGTGGATCATCAGTGTTAGAGCTAAAATTAGCATGTTTAAAGTGATTTTCATGCTTCCAGGGGCTCGGGAAGTTAATTAAATACCATTTGGAGGCATTTAATGTTCGAGCAAAAACGGCTGATTTTCGACAAAAGAGATAACAGCCCCCCATTACGCCATGCTTCAGAAATGTGGAAAATGGTCCGTTTTCAAATGTTTTATTTTTGAACGTCAGTTCACATTTGTAGGTGGATCATCAGTGTTAGAGCTAAAATTAGCATGTTTAAAGTGATTTTCATGCTTCCAGGGGCGCTGGAAGTTAATTAAATACCATTTGGAGGCATTTAATGTTCGAGCAAAAACGGCTGATTTTCGACAAAAGAGATAACACCCCCCCATTACGTCCTGCTTCAGAAATGTGGAAAATGGTCCGTTTTCAAATGTTTTATTTTTGAACGTCAGTTCACATTTGTAGGTGGATCATCAGTGTTAGAGCTAAAATTAGCATGTTTAAAGGGATTTTCATGCTTCCAGGGGCTCGGGAAGTGAAATAAATACCATTTGGAGGCATTTAATGTTCGAGCAAAAACGGCTGATTTTCGACAAAAGAGATAACACCCCCCCATTACGTCATGCTTCAGAAATGTGGAAAATGGTCCGTTTTCAAATGTTTTATTTTTGAACGTCAGTTCACATTTGTAGGTGGATCATCAGTGTTAGAGCTAAAATTAGCATGTTTAAAGTGATTTTCATGCTCCCAGGGGCTCGGGAAGTGAAATAAATACCATTTGGAGGCATTTAATGTTCGAGCAAAAACGGCTGATTTTCGACAAAAGAGATAACACCCCCCCATTACGTCCTGCTTCAGAAATGTGGAAAATGGTCCGTTTTCAAATGTTTTATTTTTGAACGTCAGTTCGCATTTGTAGGTGGATCATCAGTGTTAGAGCTAAAATTAGCATGTTTAAAGTGATTTTCATGCTCCCAGGGGCTCGGGAAGTGAAATAAATACCATTTGGAGGCATTTAATGTTCGAGCAAAAACGGCTGATTTTCGACAAAAGAGATAACACCCCCCATTACGTCATGCTTCAAAAATGTGGAAAATGGTCCGTTTTCAAATGTTTTATTTTTGAACGTCAGTTCACATTTGTAGGTGGATCATCAGTGTTAGAGCTAAAATTAGCATGTTTAAAGTGATTTTCATGCTCCCAGGGGCTCGGGAAGTTAATTAAATACCATTTGGAGGCATTTAATGTTCGAGCAAAAACGGCTGATTTTCGACAAAAGAGATAACACCCCCCCATTACGTCATGCTTCAGAAATGTGGAAAATGGTCCGTTTTCAAATTTTTTATTTTTGAACGTCAGTTCACATTTGTAGGTGGATCATCAGTGTTAGAGCTAAAATTAGCATGTTTAAAGTGATTTTTATGCTTCCAGGGGCGCTGGAAGTTAATTAAATACAATTTGGAGGCATTTAATGTTCGAGCAAAAACGGCTGATTTTCGACAAAAGAGATAACACCCCCCCATTACGTCATGCTTCAGAAATGTGGAAAATGGTCCGTTTTCAAATGTTTTATTTTTGAACGTCAGTTCACATTTGTAGGTGGATCATCAGTGTTAGAGCTAAAATTAGCATGTTTAAAGTGATTTTCATGCTTCCAGGGGCTCGGAAAGTGAAATAAATACCATTTGGAGGCATTTAATGTTCGAGCAAAAACGGATGATTTTCGACAAAAGAGATAACACCCCCCCATTACGTCATGCTTCAGAAATGTGGAAAATGGTCCGTTTTCAAATGTTTTATTTTTGAACGTCAGATCACATTTGTAGGTGGATCATCAGTGTTAGAGCTAAAATTAGCATGTTTAAAGTGATTTTTATGCTTCCAGGGGCGCTGGAAGTTAATTAAATACCATTTGGAGGCATTTAATGTTCGAGCAAAAACGGCTGATTTTCGACAAAAGAGATAACACCCCCCCATTACGTCCTGCTTCAGAAATGTGGAAAATGGTCCGTTTTCAAATGTTTTATTTTTGAACGTCAGTTCACATTTGTAGGTGGATCATCAGTGTTAGAGCTAAAATTAGCATGTTTAAAGTGATTTTCATGCTTCCAGGGGCTCGGGAAGTGAAATAAATACCATTTGGAGGCATTTAATGTTCGAGCAAAAACGGCTGATTTTCGACAAAAGAGATAACACCCCCCCATTACGTCATGCTTCAGAAATGTGGAAAATGGTCCGTTTTCAAATGTTTTATTTTTGAACGTCAGTTCACATTTGTAGGTGGATCATCAGTGTTAGAGCTAAAATTAGCATGTTTAAAGTGATTTTCATGCTTCCAGGGGCGCTGGAAGTTAATTAAATACCATTTGGAGGCATTTAATGTTCGAGCAAAAACGGCTGATTTTCGACAAAAGAGATAACACCCCCCCATTACGTCCTGCTTCAGAAATGTGGAAAATGGTCCGTTTTCAAATGTTTTATTTTTGAACGTCAGTTCACATTTGTAGGTGGATCATCAGTGTTAGAGCTAAAATTAGCATGTTTAAAGTGATTTTCATGCTACCAGGGGCTCGGGAAGTGAAATAAATACCATTTGGAGGCATTTAATGTTCGAGCAAAAACGGCTGATTTTCGACAAAAGAGATAACACCCCCCCATTACGTCCTGCTTCAGAAATGTGGAAAATGGTCCGTTTTCAAATGTTTTATTTTTGAACGTCAGTTCACATTTGTAGGTGGATCATCAGTGTTAGAGCTAAAATTAGCATGTTTAAAGTGATTTTCATGCTCCCAGGCGCTCGGGAAGTGAAATAAATACCATTTGGAGGCATTTAATGTTCGAGCAAAAACGGCTGATTTTCGACAAAAGAGACAACACCCCCCCATTACGTCATGCTTCAGAAATGTGGAAAATGGTCCGTTTTCAAATGTTTTATTTTTGAACGTCAGTTCACATTTGTAGGTGGATCATCAGTGTTAGAGCTAAAATTAGCATGTTTAAAGTGATTTTTATGCTCCCAGGGGCCCTAAACACAAGATTTATGGAATGGTTAAAAGTGCATGAAAATGGCCAATTTACCCACTCTGAGTTCTCAAAAAGGGTTTCTTCACCCCGGGAAGTTAATTAAATACCATTTGGAGGCATTTAATGTTCGAGCAAAAACGGCTGATTTTCGACAAAAGAGATAACATCCCCCATTACGTCCTGCTTCAGAAATGTGGAAAATGGTCCGTTTTCAAATGTTTTATTTTTGAACGTCAGTTCACATTTGTAGGTGGATCATCAGTGTTAGAGCTAAAATTAGCATGTTTAAAGTGATTTTCATGCTCCCAGGGGCTCGGGAAGTGAAATAAATACCATTTGGAGGCATTTAATGTTCGAGCAAAAACGGCTGATTTTCGACAAAAGAGATAACACCCCCCCATTACGTCCTGCTTCAGAAATGTGGAAAATGGTCCGTTTTCAAATGTTTTATTTTTGAACGTCAGTTCACATTTGTAGGTGGATCATCAGTGTTAGAGCTAAAATTAGCATGTTTAAAGTGATTTTCATGCTTCCAGGGGCGCTGGAAGTGAAATAAATACCATTTGGAGGCATTTAATGTTTGAGCAAAAACGGCTGATTTTCGACAAAAGAGATAACACCCCCCCATTACGTCCTGCTTCAGAAATGTGGAAAATGGTCCGTTTTCAAATGTTTTATTTTTGAACGTCAGTTCACATTTGTAGGTGGATCATCAGTGTTAGAGCTAAAATTAGCATGTTTAAAGTGATTTTCATGCTCCCAGGGGCTCGGGAAGTGAAATAAATACCATTTGGAGGCATTTAATGTTCGAGCAAAAACGGCTGATTTTCGACAAAAGAGATAACACCCCCCCATTACGTCCTGCTTCAGAAATGTGGAAAATGGTCCGTTTTCAAATGTTTTATTTTTGAACGTCAGTTCACATTTGTAGGTGGATCATCAGTGTTAGAGCTAAAATTAGCATGTTTAAAGTGATTTTCATGCTCCCAGGGGCCCTAAACAAAAGATTTATGGAATGGTTAAAAGTGCATGAAAATGGCCAATTTACCCACTCTGAGTTCTCAAAAAGGGTTTCTTCACCCCGGGAAGTTAATTAAATACCATTTGGAGGCATTTAATGTTCGAGCAAAAAGGGCTGATTTTCGACAAAAGAGATAACACCCCCCCATTACGTCATGCTTCAGAAATGTGGAAAATGGTCCGTTTTCAAATGTTTTATTTTTGAACGTCAGTTCTCATTTGTAGGTGGATCATCAGTGTTAGAGCTAAAATTAGCATGTTTAAAGTGATTTTTATGCTTCCAGGGGCCCTAAACAGAAGATTTATGGAATGGTTAAAAGTGCATGAAAATGGCCAATTTACCCACTCTGAGTTCTCAAAAAGGGTTTCTTCACCCCGGGAAGTTAATTAAATACCATTTGGAGGCGCTTAATGTTCGAGCAAAAACGGCTGATTTTCGACAAAAGAGATAACACCCCCCATTACGTCATGCTTCAGAAATGTGGAAAATGGTCCGTTTTCAAATGTTTTATTTTTGAACGTCAGTTCACATTTGTAGGTGGATCATCAGTGTTAGAGCTAAAATTAGCATGTTTAAAGTGATTTTCATGCTCCCAGGGGCCCTAAACACAAGATTTATGGAATGGTTAAAAGTGCATGAAAATGGCCAATTTACCCACTCTGAGTTCTCAAAAAGGGTTTCTTCACCCCGGGAAGTTAATTAAATACCATTTGGAGGCATTTAATGTTCGAGCAAAAACGGCTGATTTTCGACAAAAGAGATAACACCCCCCCATTACGTCCTGCTTCAGAAATGTGGAAAATGGTCCGTTTTCAAATGTTTTATTTTTGAACGTCAGTTCACATTTGTAGGTGGATCATCAGTGTTAGTGCTAAAATTAGCATGTTTAAAGTGATTTTCATGCTTCCAGGGGCTCGGGAAGTGAAATAAATACCATTTGGAGGCATTTAATGTTCGAGCAAAAACGGCTGATTTTCGACAAAAGAGATAACACCCCCCCATTACGTCCTGCTTCAGAAATGTGGAAAATGGTCTGTTTTCAAATGTTTTATTTTTGAACGTCAGTTCACATTTGTAGGTGGATCATCAGTGTTAGAGCTAAAATTAGCATGTTTAAAGTGATTTTCATGCTCCCAGGGGCCCTAAACACAAGATTTATGGAATGGTTAAAAGTGCATGAAAATGGCCAATTTACCCACTCTGAGTTCTCAAAAAGGGTTTCTTCACCCCGGGAAGTTAATTAAATACCATTTGGAGGCATTTAATGTTCGAGCAAAAACGGCTGATTTTCGACAAAAGAGATAACACCCCCCCATTACGTCCTGCTTCAGAAATGTGGAAAATGGTCCGTTTTCAAATGTTTTAAATTTGAACATCAGTTCACATTTGTAGGTGGATCATCAGTGTTAGAGCTAAAATTAGCATGTTTAAAGTGATTTTCATGCTTCCAGGGGCTCCGGAAGTGAAATAAATACCATTTGGAGGCATTTAATGTTCGAGCAAAAACGGCTGATTTTCGACAAAAGAGATAACACCCCCCCATTACGTCCTGCTTCAGAAATGTGGAAAATGGTCCGTTTTCAAATGTTTTATTTTTGAACGTCAGTTCACATTTGTAGGTGGATCATCAGTGTTAGAGCTTAAATTAGCATGTTTAAAGTGATTTTCATGCTCCCAGGGGCTCGGGAAGTGAAATAAATACCATTTGGAGGCATTTAATGTTCGAGCAAAAACGGCTGATTTTCGACAAAAGAGATAACACCCCCCATTACGTCATGCTTCAGAAATGTGGAAAATGGTCCGTTTTCAAATGTTTTATTTTTGAACGTCAGTTCACATTTGTAGGTGGATCATCAGTGTTAGAGCTAAAATTAGCATGTTTAAAGTGATTTTCATGCTCCCAGGGGCTCGGGAAGTTAATTAAATACCATTTGGAGGCATTTAATGTTCGAGCAAAAACGGCTGATTTTCGACAAAAGAGATAACACCCCCCCATTACGTCATGCTTCAGAAATGTGGAAAATGGTCCGTTTTCAAATGTTTTATTTTTGAACGTCAGTTCACATTTGTAGGTGGATCATCAGTGTTAGAGCTAAAATTAGCATGTTTAAAGTGATTTTTATGCTTCCAGGGGCGCTGGAAGTTAATTAAAATTCAATTTGGAGGCATTTAATGTTCGAGCAAAAACGGCTGATTTTCGACAAAAGAGATAACACCCCCCCATTACGTCATGCTTCAGAAATGTGGAAAATGGTCCGTTTTCAAATGTTTTATTTTTGAACGTCAGTTCACATTTGTAGGTGGATCATCAGTGTTAGAGCTAAAATTAGCATGTTTAAAGTGATTTTCATGCTTCCAGGGGCTCGGAAAGTGAAATAAATACCATTTGGAGGCATTTAATGTTCGAGCAAAAACGGATGATTTTCGACAAAAGAGATAACACCCCCCCATTACGTCATGCTTCAGAAATGTGGAAAATGGTCCGTTTTCAAATGTTTTATTTTTGAATGTCAGATCACATTTGTAGGTGGATCATCAGTGTTAGAGCTAAAATTAGCATGTTTAAAGTGATTTTCATGCTCCCAGGGGCCCTAAACACAAGATTTATGGAATGGTTAAAAGTGCATGAAAATGGCCAATTTACCCACTCTGAGATCTCAAAAAGGGTTTCTTCACCCCGGGAAGTTAATTAAATACCATTTGGAGGCATTTAATGTTCGAGCAAAAACGGCTGATTTTCGACAAAAGAGATAACACCCCCCCATTACATCCTGCTTCAGAAATGTGGAAAATGGTCCGTTTTCAAATGTTTTATTTTTGAACGTCAGTTCACATTTGTAGGTGGATCATCAGTGTTAGAGCTTAAATTAGCATGTTTAAAGTGATTTTCATGCTTCCAGGGGCTCGGGAAGTGAAATAAATACCATTTGGAGGCATTTAATGTTCGAGCAAAAACGGCTGATTTTCGACAAAAGAGATAACACCCCCCCATTACGTCATGCTTCAGAAATGTGGAAAATGGTCTGTTTTCAAATGTTTTATTTTTGAACGTCAGTTCACATTTGTAGGTGGATCATCAGTGTTAGAGCTAAAATTAGCATGTTTAAAGTGATTTTCATGCTTCCAGGGGCCCTAAACACAAGATTTATGGAATGGTTAAAAGTGCATGAAAATGGCCAATTTACCCACTCTGAGTTCTCAAAAAGGGTTTCTTCACCCCGGGAAGTTAATTAAATACCATTTGGAGGCATTTAATGTTCGAGCAAAAACGGCTGATTTTCGACAAAAGAGATAACACCCCCCCATTACGTCCTGCTTCAGAAATGTGGAAAATGGTCCTTTTTCAAATGTTTTATTTTTGAACGTCAGTTCACATTTGTAGGTGGATCATCAGTGTTAGAGCTAAAATTAGCATGTTTAAAGTGATTTTCATGCTTCCAGGGGCTCGGGAAGTTAATTAAATACCATTTGGAGGCATTTAATGTTCGAGCAAAAACGGCTGATTTTCGACAAAAGAGATAACAGCCCCCCATTACGCCATGCTTCAGAAATGTGGAAAATGGTCCGTTTTCAAATGTTTTATTTTTGAACGTCAGTTCACATTTGTAGGTGGATCATCAGTGTTAGAGCTAAAATTAGCATGTTTAAAGTGATTTTCATGCTTCCAGGGGCGCTGGAAGTTAATTAAATACCATTTGGAGGCATTTAATGTTCGAGCAAAAACGGCTGATTTTCGACAAAAGAGATAACACCCCCCCATTACGTCATGCTTCAGAAATGTGGAAAATGGTCCGTTTTCAAATGTTTTATTTTTGAACGTCAGTTCACATTTGTAGGTGGATCATCAGTGTTAGAGCTAAAATTAGCATGTTTAAAGTGATTTTCATGCTCCCAGGGGCTCGGGAAGTGAAATAAATACCATTTGGAGGCATTTAATGTTCGAGCAAAAACGGCTGATTTTCGACAAAAGAGATAACACCCCCCCATTACGTCCTGCTTCAGAAATGTGGAAAATGGTCCGTTTTCAAATGTTTTATTTTTGAACGTCAGTTCGCATTTGTAGGTGGATCATCAGTGTTAGAGCTAAAATTAGCATGTTTAAAGTGATTTTCATGCTCCCAGGGGCTCGGGAAGTGAAATAAATACCATTTGGAGGCATTTAATGTTCGAGCAAAAACGGCTGATTTTCGACAAAAGAGATAACACCCCCCATTACGTCATGCTTCAGAAATGTGGAAAATGGTCCGTTTTCAAATGTTTTATTTTTGAACGTCAGTTCACATTTGTAGGTGGATCATCAGTGTTAGAGCTAAAATTAGCATGTTTAAAGTGATTTTCATGCTCCCAGGGGCTCGGGAAGTTAATTAAATACCATTTGGAGGCATTTAATGTTCGAGCAAAAACGGCTGATTTTCGACAAAAGAGATAACACCCCCCCATTACGTCATGCTTCAGAAATGTGGAAAATGGTCCGTTTTCAAATTTTTTATTTTTGAACGTCAGTTCACATTTGTAGGTGGATCATCAGTGTTAGAGCTAAAATTAGCATGTTTAAAGTGATTTTTATGCTTCCAGGGGCGCTGGAAGTTAATTAAATACAATTTGGAGGCATTTAATGTTCGAGCAAAAACGGCTGATTTTCGACAAAAGAGATAACACCCCCCCATTACGTCATGCTTCAGAAATGTGGAAAATGGTCCGTTTTCAAATGTTTTATTTTTGAACGTCAGTTCACATTTGTAGGTGGATCATCAGTGTTAGAGCTAAAATTAGCATGTTTAAAGTGATTTTCATGCTTCCAGGGGCTCGGAAAGTGAAATAAATACCATTTGGAGGCATTTAATGTTCGAGCAAAAACGGATGATTTTCGACAAAAGAGATAACACCCCCCCATTACGTCATGCTTCAGAAATGTGGAAAATGGTCCGTTTTCAAATGTTTTATTTTTGAACGTCAGATCACATTTGTAGGTGGATCATCAGTGTTAGAGCTAAAATTAGCATGTTTAAAGTGATTTTTATGCTTCCAGGGGCGCTGGAAGTTAATTAAATACCATTTGGAGGCATTTAATGTTCGAGCAAAAACGGCTGATTTTCGACAAAAGAGATAACACCCCCCCATTACGTCCTGCTTCAGAAATGTGGAAAATGGTCCGTTTTCAAATGTTTTATTTTTGAACGTCAGTTCACATTTGTAGGTGGATCATCAGTGTTAGAGCTAAAATTAGCATGTTTAAAGTGATTTTCATGCTTCCAGGGGCTCGGGAAGTGAAATAAATACCATTTGGAGGCATTTAATGTTCGAGCAAAAACGGCTGATTTTCGACAAAAGAGATAACACCCTCCCATTACGTCATGCTTCAGAAATGTGGAAAATGGTCCGTTTTCAAATGTTTTATTTTTGAACGTCAGTTCACATTTGTAGGTGGATCATCAGTGTTAGAGCTAAAATTAGCATGTTTAAAGTGATTTTCATGCTTCCAGGGGCGCTGGAAGTTAATTAAATACCATTTGGAGGCATTTAATGTTCGAGCAAAAACGGCTGATTTTCGACAAAAGAGATAACACCCCCCCATTACGTCCTGCTTCAGAAATGTGGAAAATGGTCCGTTTTCAAATGTTTTATTTTTGAACGTCAGTTCACATTTGTAGGTGGATCATCAGTGTTAGAGCTAAAATTAGCATGTTTAAAGTGATTTTCATGCTACCAGGGGCTCGGGAAGTGAAATAAATACCATTTGGAGGCATTTAATGTTCGAGCAAAAACGGCTGATTTTCGACAAAAGAGATAACACCCCCCCATTACGTCCTGCTTCAGAAATGTGGAAAATGGTCCGTTTTCAAATGTTTTATTTTTGAACGTCAGTTCACATTTGTAGGTGGATCATCAGTGTTAGAGCTAAAATTAGCATGTTTAAAGTGATTTTCATGCTCCCAGGCGCTCGGGAAGTGAAATAAATACCATTTGGAGGCATTTAATGTTCGAGCAAAAACGGCTGATTTTCGACAAAAGAGACAACACCCCCCCATTACGTCATGCTTCAGAAATGTGGAAAATGGTCCGTTTTCAAATGTTTTATTTTTGAACGTCAGTTCACATTTGTAGGTGGATCATCAGTGTTAGAGCTAAAATTAGCATGTTTAAAGTGATTTTCATGCTCCCAGGGGCCCTAAACACAAGATTTATGGAATGGTTAAAAGTGCATGAAAATGGCCAATTTACCCACTCTGAGTTCTCAAAAAGGGTTTCTTCACCCCGGGAAGTTAATTAAATACCATTTGGAGGCATTTAATGTTCGAGCAAAAACGGCTGATTTTCGACAAAAGAGATAACATCCCCCATTACGTCCTGCTTCAGAAATGTGGAAAATGGTCCGTTTTCAAATGTTTTATTTTTGAACGTCAGTTCACATTTGTAGGTGGATCATCAGTGTTAGAGCTAAAATTAGCATGTTTAAAGTGATTTTCATGCTCCCAGGGGCTCGGGAAGTGAAATAAATACCATTTGGAGGCATTTAATGTTCGAGCAAAAACGGCTGATTTTCGACAAAAGAGATAACACCCCCCCATTACGTCCTGCTTCAGAAATGTGGAAAATGGTCCGTTTTCAAATGTTTTATTTTTGAACGTCAGTTCACATTTGTAGGTGGATCATCAGTGTTAGAGCTAAAATTAGCATGTTTAAAGTGATTTTCATGCTTCCAGGGGCGCTGGAAGTGAAATAAATACCATTTGGAGGCATTTAATGTTTGAGCAAAAACGGCTGATTTTCGACAAAAGAGATAACACCCCCCCATTACGTCCTGCTTCAGAAATGTGGAAAATGGTCCGTTTTCAAATGTTTTATTTTTGAACGTCAGTTCACATTTGTAGGTGGATCATCAGTGTTAGAGCTAAAATTAGCATGTTTAAAGTGATTTTCATGCTCCCAGGGGCTCGGGAAGTGAAATAAATACCATTTGGAGGCATTTAATGTTCGAGCAAAAACGGCTGATTTTCAACAAAAGAGATAACACCCCCCCATTACGTCCTGCTTCAGAAATGTGGAAAATGGTCCGTTTTCAAATGTTTTATTTTTGAACGTCAGTTCACATTTGTAGGTGGATCATCAGTGTTAGAGCTAAAATTAGCATGTTTAAAGTGATTTTCATGCTCCCAGGGGCCCTAAACAAAAGATTTATGGAATGGTTAAAAGTGCATGAAAATGGCCAATTTACCCACTCTGAGTTCTCAAAAAGGGTTTCTTCACCCCGGGAAGTTAATTAAATACCATTTGGAGGCATTTAATGTTCGAGCAAAAAGGGCTGATTTTCGACAAAAGAGATAACACCCCCCCATTACGTCATGCTTCAGAAATGTGGAAAATGGTCCGTTTTCAAATGTTTTATTTTTGAACGTCAGTTCTCATTTGTAGGTGGATCATCAGTGTTAGAGCTAAAATTAGCATGTTTAAAGTGATTTTTATGCTTCCAGGGGCCCTAAACAGAAGATTTATGGAATGGTTAAAAGTGCATGAAAATGGCCAATTTACCCACTCTGAGTTCTCAAAAAGGGTTTCTTCACCCCGGGAAGTTAATTAAATACCATTTGGAGGCGCTTAATGTTCGAGCAAAAACGGCTGATTTTCGACAAAAGAGATAACACCCCCCATTACGTCATGCTTCAGAAATGTGGAAAATGGTCCGTTTTCAAATGTTTTATTTTTGAACGTCAGTTCACATTTGTAGGTGGATCATCAGTGTTAGAGCTAAAATTAGCATGTTTAAAGTGATTTTCATGCTCCCAGGGGCCCTAAACACAAGATTTATGGAATGGTTAAAAGTGCATGAAAATGGCCAATTTACCCACTCTGAGTTCTCAAAAAGGGTTTCTTCACCCCGGGAAGTTAATTAAATACCATTTGGAGGCATTTAATGTTCGAGCAAAAACGGCTGATTTTCGACAAAAGAGATAACACCCCCCCATTACGTCCTGCTTCAGAAATGTGGAAAATGGTCCGTTTTCAAATGTTTTATTTTTGAACGTCAGTTCACATTTGTAGGTGGATCATCAGTGTTAGTGCTAAAATTAGCATGTTTAAAGTGATTTTCATGCTTCCAGGGGCTCGGGAAGTGAAATAAATACCATTTGGAGGCATTTAATGTTCGAGCAAAAACGGCTGATTTTCGACAAAAGAGATAACACCCCCCCATTACGTCCTGCTTCAGAAATGTGGAAAATGGTCTGTTTTCAAATGTTTTATTTTTGAACGTCAGTTCACATTTGTAGGTGGATCATCAGTGTTAGAGCTAAAATTAGCATGTTTAAAGTGATTTTCATGCTCCCAGGGGCCCTAAACACAAGATTTATGGAATGGTTAAAAGTGCATGAAAATGGCCAATTTACCCACTCTGAGTTCTCAAAAAGGGTTTCTTCACCCCGGGAAGTTAATTAAATACCATTTGGAGGCATTTAATGTTCGAGCAAAAACGGCTGATTTTCGACAAAAGAGATAACACCCCCCCATTACGTCCTGCTTCAGAAATGTGGAAAATGGTCCGTTTTCAAATGTTTTAAATTTGAACATCAGTTCACATTTGTAGGTGGATCATCAGTGTTAGAGCTAAAATTAGCATGTTTAAAGTGATTTTCATGCTTCCAGGGGCTCCGGAAGTGAAATAAATACCATTTGGAGGCATTTAATGTTCGAGCAAAAACGGCTGATTTTCGACAAAAGAGATAACACCCCCCCATTACGTCCTGCTTCAGAAATGTGGAAAATGGTCCGTTTTCAAATGTTTTATTTTTGAACGTCAGTTCACATTTGTAGGTGGATCATCAGTGTTAGAGCTTAAATTAGCATGTTTAAAGTGATTTTCATGCTCCCAGGGGCTCGGGAAGTGAAATAAATACCATTTGGAGGCATTTAATGTTCGAGCAAAAACGGCTGATTTTCGACAAAAGAGATAACACCCCCCATTACGTCCTGCTTCAGAAATGTGGAAAATGGTCCGTTTTCAAATGTTTTATTTTTGAACGTCAGTTCACATTTGTAGGTGGATCATCAGTGTTAGAGCTAAAATTAGCATGTTTAAAGTGATTTTCATGCTCCCAGGGGCTCGGGAAGTTAATTAAATACCATTTGGAGGCATTTAATGTTCGAGCAAAAACGGCTGATTTTCGACAAAAGAGATAACACCCCCCCATTACGTCATGCTTCAGAAATGTGGAAAATGGTCCGTTTTCAAATGTTTTATTTTTGAACGTCAGTTCACATTTGTAGGTGGATCATCAGTGTTAGAGCTAAAATTAGCATGTTTAAAGTGATTTTTATGCTTCCAGGGGCGCTGGAAGTTAATTAAAATTCAATTTGGAGGCATTTAATGTTCGAGCAAAAACGGCTGATTTTCGACAAAAGAGATAACACCCCCCCATTACGTCATGCTTCAGAAATGTGGAAAATGGTCCGTTTTCAAATGTTTTATTTTTGAACGTCAGTTCACATTTGTAGGTGGATCATCAGTGTTAGAGCTAAAATTAGCATGTTTAAAGTGATTTTCATGCTTCCAGGGGCTCGGAAAGTGAAATAAATACCATTTGGAGGCATTTAATGTTCGAGCAAAAACGGATGATTTTCGACAAAAGAGATAACACCCCCCCATTACGTCATGCTTCAGAAATGTGGAAAATGGTCCGTTTTCAAATGTTTTATTTTTGAACGTCAGATCACATTTGTAGGTGGATCATCAGTGTTAGAGCTAAAATTAGCATGTTTAAAGTGATTTTCATGCTCCCAGGGGCCCTAAACACAAGATTTATGGAATGGTTAAAAGTGCATGAAAATGGCCAATTTACCCACTCTGAGATCTCAAAAAGGGTTTCTTCACCCCGGGAAGTTAATTAAATACCATTTGGAGGCATTTAATGTTCGAGCAAAAACGGCTGATTTTCGACAAAAGAGATAACACCCCCCCATTACATCCTGCTTCAGAAATGTGGAAAATGGTCCGTTTTCAAATGTTTTATTTTTGAACGTCAGTTCACATTTGTAGGTGGATCATCAGTGTTAGAGCTTAAATTAGCATGTTTAAAGTGATTTTCATGCTTCCAGGGGCTCGGGAAGTGAAATAAATACCATTTGGAGGCATTTAATGTTCGAGCAAAAACGGCTGATTTTCGACAAAAGAGATAACACCCCCCCATTACGTCATGCTTCAGAAATGTGGAAAATGGTCTGTTTTCAAATGTTTTATTTTTGAACGTCAGTTCACATTTGTAGGTGGATCATCAGTGTTAGAGCTAAAATTAGCATGTTTAAAGTGATTTTCATGCTTCCAGGGGCCCTAAACACAAGATTTATGGAATGGTTAAAAGTGCATGAAAATGGCCAATTTACCCACTCTGAGTTCTCAAAAAGGGTTTCTTCACCCCGGGAAGTTAATTAAATACCATTTGGAGGCATTTAATGTTCGAGCAAAAACGGCTGATTTTCGACAAAAGAGATAACACCCCCCCATTACGTCCTGCTTCAGAAATGTGGAAAATGGTCCTTTTTCAAATGTTTTATTTTTGAACGTCAGTTCACATTTGTAGGTGGATCATCAGTGTTAGAGCTAAAATTAGCATGTTTAAAGTGATTTTCATGCTTCCAGGGGCTCGGGAAGTTAATTAAATACCATTTGGAGGCATTTAATGTTCGAGCAAAAACGGCTGATTTTCGACAAAAGAGATAACAGCCCCCCATTACGCCATGCTTCAGAAATGTGGAAAATGGTCCGTTTTCAAATGTTTTATTTTTGAACGTCAGTTCACATTTGTAGGTGGATCATCAGTGTTAGAGCTAAAATTAGCATGTTTAAAGTGATTTTCATGCTTCCAGGGGCGCTGGAAGTTAATTAAATACCATTTGGAGGCATTTAATGTTCGAGCAAAAACGGCTGATTTTCGACAAAAGAGATAACACCCCCCCATTACGTCCTGCTTCAGAAATGTGGAAAATGGTCCGTTTTCAAATGTTTTATTTTTGAACGTCAGTTCACATTTGTAGGTGGATCATCAGTGTTAGAGCTAAAATTAGCATGTTTAAAGGGATTTTCATGCTTCCAGGGGCTCGGGAAGTGAAATAAATACCATTTGGAGGCATTTAATGTTCGAGCAAAAACGGCTGATTTTCGACAAAAGAGATAACACCCCCCCATTACGTCATGCTTCAGAAATGTGGAAAATGGTCCGTTTTCAAATGTTTTATTTTTGAACGTCAGTTCACATTTGTAGGTGGATCATCAGTGTTAGAGCTAAAATTAGCATGTTTAAAGTGATTTTCATGCTTCCAGGGGCGCTGGAAGTTAATTAAATACCATTTGGAGGCATTTAATGTTCGAGCAAAAACGGCTGATTTTCGACAAAAGAGATAACACCCCCCCCATTACGTCCTGCTTCAGAAATGTGGAAAATGGTCCGTTTTCAAATGTTTTATTTTTGAACGTCAGTTCACATTTGTAGGTGGATCATCAGTGTTAGAGCTAAAATTAGCATGTTTAAAGTGATTTTCATGCTTCCAGGGGCTCGTGAAGTGAAATAAATACCATTTGGAGGCATTTAATGTTCGAGCAAAAACGGCTGATTTTCGACAAAAGAGATAACACCCCCCCATTACGTCCTGCTTCAGAAATGTGGAAAATGGTCCGTTTTCAAATGTTTTATTTTTGAACGTCAGTTCACATTTGTAGGTGGATCATCAGTGTTAGAGCTAAAATTAGCATGTTTAAAGTGATTTTCATGCTTCCAGGGGCTCGGGAAGTTAATTAAATACCATTTGGAGGCATTTAATGTTCGAGCAAAAACGGCTGATTTTCGACAAAAGAGATAACACCCCCCCATTACGTCATGCTTCAGAAATGTGGAAAATGGTCCGTTTTCAAATGTTTTATTTTTGAACGTCAGTTCACATTTGTAGGTGGATCATCAGTGTTAGAGCTAAAATTAGCATGTTTAAAGTGATTTTCATGCTTCCAGGGGTGCTGGAAGTTAATTAAATACCATTTGGAGGCATTTAATGTTCGAGCAAAAACGGCTGATTTTCGACAAAAGAGATAACACCCCCCCATTACGTCCTGCTTCAGAAATGTGGAAAATGGTCCGTTTTCAAATGTTTTATTTTTGAACGTCAGTTCACATTTGTAGGTGGATCATCAGTGTTAGAGCTAAAATTAGCATGTTTAAAGTGATTTTCATGCTTCCAGGGGCTCGGGAAGTTAATTAAATACCATTTGGAGGCATTTAATGTTCGAGCAAAAACGGCTGATTTTCGACAAAAGAGATAACACCCCCCCATTACGTCCTGCTTCAGAAATGTGGAAAATGGTCCATTTTCAAATGTTTTATTTTTGAACGTCAGTTCACATTTGTAGGTGGATCATCAGTGTTAGAGCTAAAATTAGCATGTTTGAAGTGATTTTCATGCTTCCAGGGGCCCTAAACACAAGATTTATGGAATGGTTAAAAGTGCATGAAAATGGCCAATTTACCCACTCTGAGTTCTCAAAAAGGGTTTCTTCACCCCGGGAAGTTAATTAAATACCATTTGGAGGCATTTAATGTTCGAGCAAAAACGGCTGATTTTCGACAAAAGAGATAACACCCCCCCATTACGTCATGCTTCAGAAATGTGGAAAATGGTCCGTTTTCAAATGTTTTATTTTTGAACGTCAGTTCACATTTGTAGGTGGATCATCAGTGTTAGAGCTAAAATTAGCATGTTTAAAGTGATTTTCATGCTCCCAGGGGCCCTAAACACAAGATTTATGGAATGGTTAAAAGTGCATGAAAATGGCCAATTTACCCACTCTGAGTTCTCAAAAAGGGTTTCTTCACCCCGGGAAGTTAATTAAATACCATTTGGAGGCATTTAATGTTCGAGCAAAAACGGCTGATTTTCGACAAAAGAGATAACACCCCCCCATTACGTCCTGCTTCAGAAATGTGGAAAATGGTCCGTTTTCAAATGTTTTATTTTTGAACGTCAGTTCACATTTGTAGGTGGATCATCAGTGTTAGAGCTAAAATTAGCATGTTTAAAGTGATTTTCATGCTTCCAGGGGCTCGGGAAGTGAAATAAATACCATTTGGAGGCATTTAATGTTCGAGCAAAAACGGCTGATTTTCGACAAAAGAGATAACACCCCCCCATTACGTCCTGCTTCAGAAATGTGGAAAATGGTCCGTTTTCAAATGTTTTATTTTTGAACGTCAGTTCACATTTGTAGGTGGATCATCAGTGTTAGAGCTAAAATTAGCACGTTTAAAGTGATTTTCATGCTCCCAGGGGCCCTAAACACAAGATTTATGGAATGGTTAAAAGTGCATGAAAATGGCCAATTTACCCACTCTGAGTTCTCAAAAAGGGTTTCTTCACCCCGGGAAGTTAATTAAATACCATTTGGAGGCCTTTAATGTTCGAGCAAAAACGGCTGATTTTCGACAAAAGAGATAACACCCCCCCATTACGTCCTGCTTCAGAAATGTGGAAAATGGTCCGTTTTCAAATGTTTTATTTTTGAACGTCAGTTCACATTTGTAGGTGGATCATCAGTGTTAGAGCTAAAATTAGCATGTTTAAAGTGATTTTCATGCTTCCAGGGGCTCGGGAAGTGAAATAAATACCATTTGGAGGCATTTAATGTTCGAGCAAAAACGGCTTATTTTCGACAAAAGAGATAACACCCCTCCATTACGTCCTGCTTCAGAAATGTGGAAAATGGTCAGTTTTCAAATGTTTTATTTTTGAACGTCAGTTCACATTTGTAGGTGGATCATCAGTGTTAGAGCTAAAATTAGCATGTTTAAAGTGATTTTCATGCTCCCAGGGGCTCGGGAAGTGAAATAAATACCATTTGGAGGCATTTAATGTTCGAGCAAAAACGGCTGATTTTCGACAAAAGAGATAACACCCCCCCATTACGTCCTGCTTCAGAAATGTGGAAAATGGTCCGTTTTCAAATGTTTTATTTTTGAACGTCAGTTCACATTTGTAGGTGGATCATCAGTGTTAGAGCTAAAATTAGCATGTTTAAAGTGATTTTCATGCTTCCAGGGGCTCGGGAAGTGAAATAAATACCATTTGGAGGCATTTAATGTTCGAGCAAAAACGGCTGATTTTCGACAAAAGAGATAACACCCCCCCATTACGTCATGCTTCAGAAATGTGGAATATGGTCCGTTTTCAAATGTTTTATTTTTGAACGTCAGTTCACATTTGTAGGTGGGATCATCAGTGTTAGAGCTAAAATTAGCATGTTTAAAGTGATTTTCATGCTTCCAGGGGCTCGGGAAGTGAAATAAATACCATTTGGAGGCATTTAATGTTCGAGCAAAAACGGCTGATTTTCGACAAAAGAGATAACACCCCCCCATTACGTCCTGCTTCAGAAATGTGGAAAATGGTCCGTTTTCAAATGTTTTATTTTTGAACGTCAGTTCACATTTGTAGGTGGATCATCAGTGTTAGAGCTAAAATTAGCATGTTTAAAGTGATTTTCATGCTCCCAGGGGCTCGGGAAGTGAAATAAATACCATTTGGAGGCATTTAATGTTCGAGCAAAAACGGCTGATTTTCGACAAAAGAGATAACACCCCCCCATTACGTCCTGCTTCAGAAATGTGGAAAATGGTCCGTTTTCAAATGTTTTATTTTTGAACGTCAGTTCGCATTTGTAGGTGGATCATCAGTGTTAGAGCTAAAATTAGCATGTTTAAAGTGATTTTCATGCTCCCAGGGGCTCGGGAAGTGAAATAAATACCATTTGGAGGCATTTAATGTTCGAGCAAAAACGGCTGATTTTCGACAAAAGAGATAACACCCCCCATTACGTCATGCTTCAGAAATGTGGAAAATGGTCCGTTTTCAAATGTTTTATTTTTGAACGTCAGTTCACATTTGTAGGTGGATCATCAGTGTTAGAGCTAAAATTAGCATGTTTAAAGTGATTTTCATGCTCCCAGGGGCTCGGGAAGTTAATTAAATACCATTTGGAGGCATTTAATGTTCGAGCAAAAACGGCTGATTTTCGACAAAAGAGATAACACCCCCCCATTACGTCATGCTTCAGAAATGTGGAAAATGGTCCGTTTTCAAATGTTTTATTTTTGAACGTCAGTTCACATTTGTAGGTGGATCATCAGTGTTAGAGCTAAAATTAGCATGTTTAAAGTGATTTTTATGCTTCCAGGGGCGCTGGAAGTTAATTAAATACAATTTGGAGGCATTTAATGTTCGAGCAAAAACGGCTGATTTTCGACAAAAGAGATAACACCCCCCATTACGTCATGCTTCAGAAATGTGGAAAATGGTCCGTTTTCAAATGTTTTATTTTTGAACGTCAGTTCACATTTGTAGGTGGATCATCAGTGTTAGAGCTAAAATTAGCATGTTTAAAGTGATTTTCATGCTTCCAGGGGCTCGGAAAGTGAAATAAATACCATTTGGAGGCATTTAATGTTCGAGCAAAAACGGATGATTTTCGACAAAAGAGATAACACCCCCCCATTACGTCATGCTTCAGAAATGTGGAAAATGGTCCGTTTTCAAATGTTTTATTTTTGAACGTCAGATCACATTTGTAGGTGGATCATCAGTGTTAGAGCTAAAATTAGCATGTTTAAAGTGATTTTCATGCTCCCAGGGGCCCTAAACACAAGATTTATGGAATGGTTAAAAGTGCATGAAAATGGCCAATTTACCCACTCTGAGTTCTCAAAAAGGGTTTCTTCACCCCGGGAAGTTAATTAAATACCATTTGGAGGCATTTAATGTTCGAGCAAAAACGGCTGATTTTCGACAAAAGAGATAACACCCCCCCATTATATCCTGCTTCAGAAATGTGGAAAATGGTCCGTTTTCAAATGTTTTATTTTTGAACGTCAGTTCACATTTGTAGGTGGATCATCAGTGTTAGAGCTTAAATTAGCATGTTTAAAGTGATTTTCATGCTTCCAGGGGCTCGGGAAGTGAAATAAATACCATTTGGAGGCATTTAATGTTCGAGCAAAAACGGCTGATTTTCGACAAAAGAGATAACACCCCCCCATTACGTCATGCTTCAGAAATGTGGAAAATGGTCTGTTTTCAAATGTTTTATTTTTGAACGTCAGTTCACATTTGTAGGTGGATCATCAGTGTTAGAGCTAAAATTAGCATGTTTAAAGTGATTTTCATGCTTCCAGGGGCCCTAAACACAAGATTTATGGAATGGTTAAAAGTGCATGAAAATGGCCAATTTACCCACTCTGAGTTCTCAAAAAGGGTTTCTTCACCCCGGGAAGTTAATTAAATACCATTTGGAGGCATTTAATGTTCGAGCAAAAACGGCTGATTTTCGACAAAAGAGATAACACCCCCCCATTACGTCCTGCTTCAGAAATGTGGAAAATGGTCCGTTTTCAAATGTTTTATTTTCGAACGTCAGTTCACATTTGTAGGTGGATCATCAGTGTTAGAGCTAAAATTAGCATGTTTAAAGTGATTTTCATGCTTCCAGGGGCTCGGGAAGTTAATTAAATACCATTTGGAGGCATTTAATGTTCGAGCAAAAACGGCTGATTTTCGACAAAAGAGATAACAGCCCCCCATTACGCCATGCTTCAGAAATGTGGAAAATGGTCCGTTTTCAAATGTTTTATTTTTGAACGTCAGTTCACATTTGTAGGTGGATCATCAGTGTTAGAGCTAAAATTAGCATGTTTAAAGTGATTTTCATGCTTCCAGGGGCGCTGGAAGTTAATTAAATCCCATTTGGAGGCATTTAATGTTCGAGCAAAAACGGCTGATTTTCGACAAAAGAGATAACACCCCCCCATTACGTCCTGCTTCAGAAATGTGGAAAATGGTCCGTTTTCAAATGTTTTATTTTTGAACGTCAGTTCACATTTGTAGGTGGATCATCAGTGTTAGAGCTAAAATTAGCATGTTTAAAGGGATTTTCATGCTTCCAGGGGCTCGGGAAGTGAAATAAATACCATTTGGAGGCATTTAATGTTCGAGCAAAAACGGCTGATTTTCGACAAAAGAGATAACACCCCCCCATTACGTCATGCTTCAGAAATGTGGAAAATGGTCCGTTTTCAAATGTTTTATTTTTGAACGTCAGTTCACATTTGTAGGTGGATCATCAGTGTTAGAGCTAAAATTAGCATGTTTAAAGTGATTTTCATGCTTCCAGGGGCGCTGGAAGTTAATTAAATACCATTTGGAGGCATTTAATGTTCGAGCAAAAACGGCTGATTTTCGACAAAAGAGATAACACCCCCCCCATTACGTCCTGCTTCAGAAATGTGGAAAATGGTCCGTTTTCAAATGTTTTATTTTTGAACGTCAGTTCACATTTGTAGGTGGATCATCAGTGTTAGAGCTAAAATTAGCATGTTTAAAGTGATTTTCATGCTTCCAGGGGCTCGTGAAGTGAAATAAATACCATTTGGAGGCATTTAATGTTCGAGCAAAAACGGCTGATTTTCGACAAAAGAGATAACACCCCCCCATTACGTCCTGCTTCAGAAATGTGGAAAATGGTCCGTTTTCAAATGTTTTATTTTTGAACGTCAGTTCACATTTGTAGGTGGATCATCAGTGTTAGAGCTAAAATTAGCATGTTTAAAGTGATTTTCATGCTTCCAGGGGCTCGGGAAGTTAATTAAATACCATTTGGAGGCATTTAATGTTCGAGCAAAAACGGCTGATTTTCGACAAAAGAGATAACACCCCCCCATTACGTCATGCTTCAGAAATGTGGAAAATGGTCCGTTTTCAAATGTTTTATTTTTGAACGTCAGTTCACATTTGTAGGTGGATCATCAGTGTTAGAGCTAAAATTAGCATGTTTAAAGTGATTTTCATGCTTCCAGGGGTGCTGGAAGTTAATTAAATACCATTTGGAGGCATTTAATGTTCGAGCAAAAACGGCTGATTTTCGACAAAAGAGATAACACCCCCCCATTACGTCCTGCTTCAGAAATGTGGAAAATGGTCCGTTTTCAAATGTTTTATTTTTGAACGTCAGTTCACATTTGTAGGTGGATCATCAGTGTTAGAGCTAAAATTAGCATGTTTAAAGTGATTTTCATGCTTCCAGGGGCTCGGGAAGTTAATTAAATACCATTTGGAGGCATTTAATGTTCGAGCAAAAACGGCTGATTTTCGACAAAAGAGATAACACCCCCCCATTACGTCCTGCTTCAGAAATGTGGAAAATGGTCCGTTTTCAAATGTTTTATTTTTGAACGTCAGTTCACATTTGTAGGTGGATCATCAGTGTTAGAGCTAAAATTAGCATGTTTGAAGTGATTTTCATGCTTCCAGGGGCCCTAAACACAAGATTTATGGAATGGTTAAAAGTGCATGAAAATGGCCAATTTACCCACTCTGAGTTCTCAAAAAGGGTTTCTTCACCCCGGGAAGTTAATTAAATACCATTTGGAGGCATTTAATGTTCGAGCAAAAACGGCTGATTTTCGACAAAAGAGATAACACCCCCCCATTACGTCATGCTTCAGAAATGTGGAAAATGGTCCGTTTTCAAATGTTTTATTTTTGAACGTCAGTTCACATTTGTAGGTGGATCATCAGTGTTAGAGCTAAAATTAGCATGTTTAAAGTGATTTTCATGCTCCCAGGGGCCCTAAACACAAGATTTATGGAATGGTTAAAAGTGCATGAAAATGGCCAATTTACCCACTCTGAGTTCTCAAAAAGGGTTTCTTCACCCCGGGAAGTTAATTAAATACCATTTGGAGGCATTTAATGTTCGAGCAAAAACGGCTGATTTTCGACAAAAGAGATAACATCCCCCATTACGTCCTGCTTCAGAAATGTGGAAAATGGTCCGTTTTCAAATGTTTTATTTTTGAACGTCAGTTCACATTTGTAGGTGGATCATCAGTGTTAGAGCTAAAATTAGCATGTTTAAAGTGATTTTCATGCTCCCAGGGGCTCGGGAAGTGAAATAAATACCATTTGGAGGCATTTAATGTTCGAGCAAAAACGGCTGATTTTCGACAAAAGAGATAACACCCCCCCATTACGTCCTGCTTCAGAAATGTGGAAAATGGTCCGTTTTCAAATGTTTTATTTTGGAACGTCAGTTCACATTTGTAGGTGGATCATCAGTGTTAGAGCTAAAATTAGCATGTTTAAAGTGATTTTCATGCTTCCAGGGGCGCTGGAAGTGAAATAAATACCATTTGGAGGCATTTAATGTTCGAGCAAAAACGGCTGATTTTCGACAAAAGAGATAACACCCCCCCATTACGTCCTGCTTCAGAAATGTGGAAAATGGTCCGTTTTCAAATGTTTTATTTTTGAACGTCAGTTCACATTTGTAGGTGGATCATCAGTGTTAGAGCTAAAATTAGCATGTTTAAAGTGATTTTCATGCTCCCAGGGGCTCGGGAAGTGAAATAAATACCATTTGGAGGCATTTAATGTTCGAGCAAAAACGGCTGATTTTCGACAAAAGAGATAACACCCCCCCATTACGTCCTGCTTCAGAAATGTGGAAAATGGTCCGTTTTCAAATGTTTTATTTTTGAACGTCAGTTCACATTTGTAGGTGGATCATCAGTGTTAGAGCTAAAATTAGCATGTTTAAAGTGATTTTCATGCTCCCAGGGGCCCTAAACAAAAGATTTATGGAATGGTTAAAAGTGCATGAAAATGGCCAATTTACCCACTCTGAGTTCTCAAAAAGGGTTTCTTCACCCCGGGAAGTTAATTAAATACCATTTGGAGGCATTTAATGTTCGAGCAAAAAGGGCTGATCTTCGACAAAAGAGATAACACCCCCCCATTACGTCATGCTTCAGAAATGTGGAAAATGGTCCGTTTTCAAATGTTTTATTTTTGAACGTCAGTTCACATTTGTAGGTGGATCATCAGTGTTAGAGCTAAAATTAGCATGTTTAAAGTGATTTTCATGCTCCCAGGGGCCCTAAACACAAGATTTATGGAATGGTTAAAAGTGCATGAAAATGGCCAATTTACCCACTCTGAGTTCTCAAAAAGGGTTTCTTCACCCCGGGAAGTTAATTAAATACCATTTGGAGGCATTTAATGTTCGAGCAAAAACGGCTGATTTTCGACAAAAGAGATAACACCCCCCCATTACGTCCTGCTTCAGAAATGTGGAAAATGGTCCGTTTTCAAATGTTTTATTTTTGAACGTCAGTTCACATTTGTAGGTGGATCATCAGTGTTAGTGCTAAAATTAGCATGTTTAAAGTGATTTTCATGCTTCCAGGGGCTCGGGAAGTGAAATAAATACCATTTGGAGGCATTTAATGTTCGAGCAAAAACGGCTGATTTTCGACAAAAGAGATAACACCCCCCCATTACGTCCTGCTTCAGAAATGTGGGAAATGGTCTGTTTTCAAATGTTTTATTTTTGAACGTCAGTTCACATTTGTAGGTGGATCATCAGTGTTAGAGCTAAAATTAGCATGTTTAAAGTGATTTTCATGCTCCCAGGGGCCCTAAACACAAGATTTATGGAATGGTTAAAAGTGCATGAAAATGGCCAATTTACCCACTCTGAGTTCTCAAAAAGGGTTTCTTCACCCCGGGAAGTTAATTAAATACCATTTGGAGGCATTTAATGTTCGAGCAAAAACGGCTGATTTTCGACAAAAGAGATAACACCCCCCCATTACATCCTGCTTCAGAAATGTGGAAAATGGTCCGTTTTCAAATGTTTTATTTTTGAACGTCAGTTCACATTTGTAGGTGGATCATCAGTGTTAGAGCTTAAATTAGCATGTTTAAAGTGATTTTCATGCTTCCAGGGGCTCGGGAAGTGAAATAAATACCATTTGGAGGCATTTAATGTTCGAGCAAAAACGGCTGATTTTCGACAAAAGAGATAACACCCCCCCATTACGTCATGCTTCAGAAATGTGGAAAATGGTCTGTTTTCAAATGTTTTATTTTTGAACGTCAGTTCACATTTGTAGGTGGATCATCAGTGTTAGAGCTAAAATTAGCATGTTTAAAGTGATTTTCATGCTCCCAGGGGCTCGGGAAGTTAATTAAATACCATTTGGAGGCATTTAATGTTCGAGCAAAAACGGCTGATTTTCGACAAAAGAGATAACACCCCCCCATTACGTCATGCTTCAGAAATGTGGAAAATGGTCCGTTTTCAAATGTTTTATTTTTGAACGTCAGTTCACATTTGTAGGTGGATCATCAGTGTTAGAGCTAAAATTAGCATGTTTAAAGTGATTTTTATGCTTCCAGGGGCGCTGGAAGTTAATTAAATACAATTTGGAGGCATTTAATGTTCGAGCAAAAACGGCTGATTTTCGACAAAAGAGATAACACCCCCCCATTACGTCATGCTTCAGAAATGTGGAAAATGGTCCGTTTTCAAATGTTTTATTTTTGAACGTCAGTTCACATTTGTAGGTGGATCATCAGTGTTAGAGCTAAAATTAGCATGTTTAAAGTGATTTTCATGCTTCCAGGGGCTCGGAAAGTGAAATAAATACCATTTGGAGGCATTTAATGTTCGAGCAAAAACGGATGATTTTCGACAAAAGAGATAACACCCCCCCATTACGTCATGCTTCAGAAATGTGGAAAATGGTCCGTTTTCAAATGTTTTATTTTTGAACGTCAGATCACATTTGTAGGTGGATCATCAGTGTTAGAGCTAAAATTAGCATGTTTAAAGTGATTTTCATGCTCCCCGGGGCCCTAAACACAAGATTTATGGAATGGTTAAAAGTGCATGAAAATGGCCAATTTACCCACTCTGAGTTCTCAAAAAGGGTTTCTTCACCCCGGGAAGTTAATTAAATACCATTTGGAGGCATTTAATGTTCGAGCAAAAACGGCTGATTTTCGACAAAAGAGATAACACCCCCCCATTATATCCTGCTTCAGAAATGTGGAAAATGGTCCGTTTTCAAATGTTTTATTTTTGAACGTCAGTTCACATTTGTAGGTGGATCATCAGTGTTAGAGCTTAAATTAGCATGTTTAAAGTGATTTTCATGCTTCCAGGGGCTCGGGAAGTGAAATAAATACCATTTGGAGGCATTTAATGTTCGAGCAAAAACGGCTGATTTTCGACAAAAGAGATAACACCCCCCCATTACGTCATGCTTCAGAAATGTGGAAAATGGTCTGTTTTCAAATGTTTTATTTTTGAACGTCAGTTCACATTTGTAGGTGGATCATCAGTGTTAGAGCTAAAATTAGCATGTTTAAAGTGATTTTCATGCTTCCAGGGGCCCTAAACACAAGATTTATGGAATGGTTAAAAGTGCATGAAAATGGCCAATTTACCCACTCTGAGTTCTCAAAAAGGGTTTCTTCACCCCGGGAAGTTAATTAAATACCATTTGGAGGCATTTAATGTTCGAGCAAAAACGGCTGATTTTCGACAAAAGAGATAACACCCCCCCATTACGTCCTGCTTCAGAAATGTGGAAAATGGTCCGTTTTCAAATGTTTTATTTTTGAACGTCAGTTCACATTTGTAGGTGGATCATCAGTGTTAGAGCTAAAATTAGCATGTTTAAAGGGATTTTCATGCTTCCAGGGGCTCGGGAAGTGAAATAAATACCATTTGGAGGCATTTAATGTTCGAGCAAAAACGGCTGATTTTCGACAAAAGAGATAACACCCCCCCATTACGTCATGCTTCCGAAATGTGGAAAATGGTCCGTTTTCAAACGTTTTATTTTTGAACGTCAGTTCACATTTGTAGGTGGATCATCAGTGTTAGAGCTAAAATTAGCATGTTTAAAGTGATTTTCATGCTTCCAGGGGCGCTGGAAGTTAATTAAATACCATTTGGAGGCATTTAATGTTCGAGCAAAAACGGCTGATTTTCGACAAAAGAGATAACACCCCCCCCCATTACGTCCTGCTTCAGAAATGTGGAAAATGGTCCGTTTTCAAATGTTTTATTTTTGAACGTCAGTTCACATTTGTAGGTGGATCATCAGTGTTAGAGCTAAAATTAGCATGTTTAAAGTGATTTTCATGCTTCCAGGGGCTCGTGAAGTGAAATAAATACCATTTGGAGGCATTTAATGTTCGAGCAAAAACGGCTGATTTTCGACAAAAGAGATAACACCCCCCCATTACGTCCTGCTTCAGAAATGTGGAAAATGGTCCGTTTTCAAATGTTTTATTTTTGAACGTCAGTTCACATTTGTAGGTGGATCATCAGTGTTAGAGCTAAAATTAGCATGTTTAAAGTGATTTTCATGCTTCCAGGGGCTCGGGAAGTTAATTAAATACCATTTGGAGGCATTTAATGTTCGAGCAAAAACGGCTGATTTTCGACAAAAGAGATAACACCCCCCCATTACGTCATGCTTCAGAAATGTGGAAAATGGTCCGTTTTCAAATGTTTTATTTTTGAACGTCAGTTCACATTTGTAGGTGGATCATCAGTGTTAGAGCTAAAATTAGCATGTTTAAAGTGATTTTCATGCTTCCAGGGGTGCTGGAAGTTAATTAAATACCATTTGGAGGCATTTAATGTTCGAGCAAAAACGGCTGATTTTCGACAAAAGAGATAACACCCCCCCATTACGTCCTGCTTCAGAAATGTGGAAAATGGTCCGTTTTCAAATGTTTTATTTTTGAACGTCAGTTCACATTTGTAGGTGGATCATCAGTGTTAGAGCTAAAATTAGCATGTTTAAAGTGATTTTCATGCTTCCAGGGGCTCGGGAAGTTAATTAAATACCATTTGGAGGCATTTAATGTTCGAGCAAAAACGGCTGATTTTCGACAAAAGAGATAACACCCCCCCATTACGTCCTGCTTCAGAAATGTGGAAAATGGTCCATTTTCAAATGTTTTATTTTTGAACGTCAGTTCACATTTGTAGGTGGATCATCAGTGTTAGAGCTAAAATTAGCATGTTTGAAGTGATTTTCATGCTTCCAGGGGCCCTAAACACAAGATTTATGGAATGGTTAAAAGTGCATGAAAATGGCCAATTTACCCACTCTGAGTTCTCAAAAAGGGTTTCTTCACCCCGGGAAGTTAATTAAATACCATTTGGAGGCATTTAATGTTCGAGCAAAAACGGCTGATTTTCGACAAAAGAGATAACACCCCCCCATTACGTCATGCTTCAGAAATGTGGAAAATGGTCCGTTTTCAAATGTTTTATTTTTGAACGTCAGTTCACATTTGTAGGTGGATCATCAGTGTTAGAGCTAAAATTAGCATGTTTAAAGTGATTTTCATGCTCCCAGGGGCCCTAAACACAAGATTTATGGAATGGTTAAAAGTGCATGAAAATGGCCAATTTACCCACTCTGAGTTCTCAAAAAGGGTTTCTTCACCCCGGGAAGTTAATTAAATACCATTTGGAGGCATTTAATGTTCGAGCAAAAACGGCTGATTTTCGACAAAAGAGATAACACCCCCCCATTACGTCCTGCTTCAGAAATGTGGAAAATGGTCCGTTTTCAAATGTTTTATTTTTGAACGTCAGTTCACATTTGTAGGTGGATCATCAGTGTTAGAGCTAAAATTAGCATGTTTAAAGTGATTTTCATGCTTCCAGGGGCTCGGGAAGTGAAATAAATACCATTTGGAGGCATTTAATGTTCGAGCAAAAACGGCTGATTTTCGACAAAAGAGATAACACCCCCCCATTACGTCCTGCTTCAGAAATGTGGAAAATGGTCCGTTTTCAAATGTTTTATTTTTGAACGTCAGTTCACATTTGTAGGTGGATCATCAGTGTTAGAGCTAAAATTAGCATGTTTAAAGTGATTTTCATGCTCCCAGGGGCCCTAAACACAAGATTTATGGAATGGTTAAAAGTGCATGAAAATGGCCAATTTACCCACTCTGAGTTCTCAAAAAGGGTTTCTTCACCCCGGGAAGTTAATTAAATACCATTTGGAGGCCTTTAATGTTCGAGCAAAAACGGCTGATTTTCGACAAAAGAGATAACACCCCCCCATTACGTCCTGCTTCAGAAATGTGGAAAATGGTCCGTTTTCAAATGTTTTATTTTTGAACGTCAGTTCACATTTGTAGGTGGATCATCAGTGTTAGAGCTAAAATTAGCATGTTTAAAGTGATTTTCATGCTTCCAGGGGCTCGGGAAGTGAAATAAATACCATTTGGAGGCATTTAATGTTCGAGCAAAAACGGCTTATTTTCGACAAAAGAGATAACACCCCTCCATTACGTCCTGCTTCAGAAATGTGGAAAATGGTCAGTTTTCAAATGTTTTATTTTTGAACGTCAGTTCACATTTGTAGGTGGATCATCAGTGTTAGAGCTAAAATTAGCATGTTTAAAGTGATTTTCATGCTCCCAGGGGCTCGGGAAGTGAAATAAATACCATTTGGAGGCATTTAATGTTCGAGCAAAAACGGCTGATTTTCGACAAAAGAGATAACACCCCCCCATTACGTCCTGCTTCAGAAATGTGGAAAATGGTCCGTTTTCAAATGTTTTATTTTTGAACGTCAGTTCACATTTGTAGGTGGATCATCAGTGTTAGAGCTAAAATTAGCATGTTTAAAGTGATTTTCATGCTTCCAGGGGCTCGGGAAGTGAAATAAATACCATTTGGAGGCATTTAATGTTCGAGCAAAAACGGCTGATTTTCGACAAAAGAGATAACACCCCCCCATTACGTCATGCTTCAGAAATGTGGAATATGGTCCGTTTTCAAATGTTTTATTTTTGAACGTCAGTTCACATTTGTAGGTGGGATCATCAGTGTTAGAGCTAAAATTAGCATGTTTAAAGTGATTTTCATGCTTCCAGGGGCTCGGGAAGTGAAATAAATACCATTTGGAGGCATTTAATGTTCGAGCAAAAACGGCTGATTTTCGACAAAAGAGATAACACCCCCCCATTACGTCCTGCTTCAGAAATGTGGAAAATGGTCCGTTTTCAAATGTTTTATTTTTGAACGTCAGTTCACATTTGTAGGTGGATCATCAGTGTTAGAGCTAAAATTAGCATGTTTAAAGTGATTTTCATGCTCCCAGGGGCTCGGGAAGTGAAATAAATACCATTTGGAGGCATTTAATGTTCGAGCAAAAACGGCTGATTTTCGACAAAAGAGATAACACCCCCCCATTACGTCCTGCTTCAGAAATGTGGAAAATGGTCCGTTTTCAAATGTTTTATTTTTGAACGTCAGTTCGCATTTGTAGGTGGATCATCAGTGTTAGAGCTAAAATTAGCATGTTTAAAGTGATTTTCATGCTCCCAGGGGCTCGGGAAGTAAAATAAATACCATTTGGAGGCATTTAATGTTCGAGCAAAAACGGCTGATTTTCGACAAAAGAGATAACACCCCCCATTACGTCATGCTTCAGAAATGTGGAAAATGGTCCGTTTTCAAATGTTTTATTTTTGAACGTCAGTTCACATTTGTAGGTGGATCATCAGTGTTAGAGCTAAAATTAGCATGTTTAAAGTGATTTTCATGCTCCCAGGGGCTCGGGAAGTTAATTAAATACCATTTGGAGGCATTTAATGTTCGAGCAAAAACGGCTGATTTTCGACAAAAGAGATAACACCCCCCCATTACGTCATGCTTCAGAAATGTGGAAAATGGTCCGTTTTCAAATGTTTTATTTTTGAACGTCAGTTCACATTTGTAGGTGGATCATCAGTGTTAGAGCTAAAATTAGCATGTTTAAAGTGATTTTTATGCTTCCAGGGGCGCTGGAAGTTAATTAAATACAATTTGGAGGCATTTAATGTTCGAGCAAAAACGGCTGATTTTCGACAAAAGAGATAACACCCCCCCATTACGTCATGCTTCAGAAATGTGGAAAATGGTCCGTTTTCAAATGTTTTATTTTTGAACGTCAGTTCACATTTGTAGGTGGATCATCAGTGTTAGAGCTAAAATTAGCATGTTTAAAGTGATTTTCATGCTTCCAGGGGCTCGGAAAGTGAAATAAATACCATTTGGAGGCATTTAATGTTCGAGCAAAAACGGATGATTTTCGACAAAAGAGATAACACCCCCCCATTACGTCATGCTTCAGAAATGTGGAAAATGGTCCGTTTTCAAATGTTTTATTTTTGAACGTCAGATCACATTTGTAGGTGGATCATCAGTGTTAGAGCTAAAATTAGCATGTTTAAAGTGATTTTCATGCTCCCAGGGGCCCTAAACACAAGATTTATGGAATGGTTAAAAGTGCATGAAAATGGCCAATTTACCCACTCTGAGTTCTCAAAAAGGGTTTCTTCACCCCGGGAAGTTAATTAAATACCATTTGGAGGCATTTAATGTTCGAGCAAAAACGGCTGATTTTCGACAAAAGAGATAACACCCCCCCATTACATCCTGCTTCAGAAATGTGGAAAATGGTCCGTTTTCAAATGTTTTATTTTTGAACGTCAGTTCACATTTGTAGGTGGATCATCAGTGTTAGAGCTTAAATTAGCATGTTTAAAGTGATTTTCATGCTTCCAGGGGCTCGGGAAGTGAAATAAATACCATTTGGAGGCATTTAATGTTCGAGCAAAAACGGCTGATTTTCGACAAAAGAGATAACACCCCCCCATTACGTCATGCTTCAGAAATGTGGAAAATGGTCTGTTTTCAAATGTTTTATTTTTGAACGTCAGTTCACATTTGTAGGTGGATCATCAGTGTTAGAGCTAAAATTAGCATGTTTAAAGTGATTTTCATGCTTCCAGGGGCCCTAAACACAAGATTTATGGAATGGTTAAAAGTGCATGAAAATGGCCAATTTACCCACTCTGAGTTCTCAAAAAGGGTTTCTTCACCCCGGGAAGTTAATTAAATACCATTTGGAGGCATTTAATGTTCGAGCAAAAACGGCTGATTTTCGACAAAAGAGATAACACCCCCCCATTACGTCCTGCTTCAGAAATGTGGAAAATGGTCCGTTTTCAAATGTTTTATTTTTGAACGTCAGATCACATTTGTAGGTGGATCATCAGTGTTAGAGCTAAAATTAGCATGTTTAAAGTGATTTTCATGCTCCCAGGGGCCCTAAACACAAGATTTATGGAATGGTTAAAAGTGCATGAAAATGGCCAATTTACCCACTCTGAGTTCTCAAAAAGGGTTTCTTCACCCCGGGAAGTTAATTAAATACCATTTGGAGGCATTTAATGTTCGAGCAAAAACGGCTGATTTTCGACAAAAGAGATAACACCCCCCCATTACATCCTGCTTCAGAAATGTGGAAAATGGTCCGTTTTCAAATGTTTTATTTTTGAACGTCAGTTCACATTTGTAGGTGGATCATCAGTGTTAGAGCTTAAATTAGCATGTTTAAAGTGATTTTCATGCTTCCAGGGGCTCGGGAAGTGAAATAAATACCATTTGGAGGCATTTAATGTTCGAGCAAAAACGGCTGATTTTCGACAAAAGAGATAACACCCCCCCATTACGTCATGCTTCAGAAATGTGGAAAATGGTCTGTTTTCAAATGTTTTATTTTTGAACGTCAGTTCACATTTGTAGGTGGATCATCAGTGTTAGAGCTAAAATTAGCATGTTTAAAGTGATTTTCATGCTTCCAGGGGCCCTAAACACAAGATTTATGGAATGGTTAAAAGTGCATGAAAATGGCCAATTTACCCACTCTGAGTTCTCAAAAAGGGTTTCTTCACCCCGGGAAGTTAATTAAATACCATTTGGAGGCATTTAATGTTCGAGCAAAAACGGCTGATTTTCGACAAAAGAGATAACACCCCCCCATTACGTCCTGCTTCAGAAATGTGGAAAATGGTCCGTTTTCAAATGTTTTATTTTCGAACGTCAGTTCACATTTGTAGGTGGATCATCAGTGTTAGAGCTAAAATTAGCATGTTTAAAGTGATTTTCATGCTTCCAGGGGCTCGGGAAGTTAATTAAATACCATTTGGAGGCATTTAATGTTCGAGCAAAAACGGCTGATTTTCGACAAAAGAGATAACAGCCCCCCATTACGCCATGCTTCAGAAATGTGGAAAATGGTCCGTTTTCAAATGTTTTATTTTTGAACGTCAGTTCACATTTGTAGGTGGATCATCAGTGTTAGAGCTAAAATTAGCATGTTTAAAGTGATTTTCATGCTTCCAGGGGCGCTGGAAGTTAATTAAATACCATTTGGAGGCATTTAATGTTCGAGCAAAAACGGCTGATTTTCGACAAAAGAGATAACACCCCCCCATTACGTCCTGCTTCAGAAATGTGGAAAATGGTCCGTTTTCAAATGTTTTATTTTTGAACGTCAGTTCACATTTGTAGGTGGATCATCAGTGTTAGAGCTAAAATTAGCATGTTTAAAGGGATTTTCATGCTTCCAGGGGCTCGGGAAGTGAAATAAATACCATTTGGAGGCATTTAATGTTCGAGCAAAAACGGCTGATTTTCGACAAAAGAGATAACACCCCCCCATTACGTCATGCTTCAGAAATGTGGAAAATGGTCCGTTTTCAAATGTTTTATTTTTGAACGTCAGTTCACATTTGTAGGTGGATCATCAGTGTTAGAGCTAAAATTAGCATGTTTAAAGTGATTTTCATGCTTCCAGGGGCGCTGGAAGTTAATTAAATACCATTTGGAGGCATTTAATGTTCGAGCAAAAACGGCTGATTTTCGACAAAAGAGATAACACCCCCCCATTACGTCCTGCTTCAGAAATGTGGAAAATGGTCCGTTTTCAAATGTTTTATTTTTGAACGTCAGTTCACATTTGTAGGTGGATCATCAGTGTTAGAGCTAAAATTAGCATGTTTAAAGGGATTTTCATGCTTCCAGGGGCTCGGGAAGTGAAATAAATACCATTTGGAGGCATTTAATGTTCGAGCAAAAACGGCTGATTTTCGACAAAAGAGATAACACCCCCCCATTACGTCATGCTTCAGAAATGTGGAAAATGGTCCGTTTTCAAATGTTTTATTTTTGAACGTCAGTTCACATTTGTAGGTGGATCATCAGTGTTAGAGCTAAAATTAGCATGTTTAAAGTGATTTTCATGCTTCCAGGGGCGCTGGAAGTTAATTAAATACCATTTGGAGGCATTTAATGTTCGAGCAAAAACGGCTGATTTTCGACAAAAGAGATAACACCCCCCCCATTACGTCCTGCTTCAGAAATGTGGAAAATGGTCCGTTTTCAAATGTTTTATTTTTGAACGTCAGTTCACATTTGTAGGTGGATCATCAGTGTTAGAGCTAAAATTAGCATGTTTAAAGTGATTTTCATGCTTCCAGGGGCTCGTGAAGTGAAATAAATACCATTTGGAGGCATTTAATGTTCGAGCAAAAACGGCTGATTTTCGACAAAAGAGATAACACCCCCCCATTACGTCCTGCTTCAGAAATGTGGAAAATGGTCCGTTTTCAAATGTTTTATTTTTGAACGTCAGTTCACATTTGTAGGTGGATCATCAGTGTTAGAGCTAAAATTAGCATGTTTAAAGTGATTTTCATGCTTCCAGGGGCTCGGGAAGTTAATTAAATACCATTTGGAGGCATTTAATGTTCGAGCAAAAACGGCTGATTTTCGACAAAAGAGATAACACCCCCCCATTACGTCATGCTTCAGAAATGTGGAAAATGGTCCGTTTTCAAATGTTTTATTTTTGAACGTCAGTTCACATTTGTAGGTGGATCATCAGTGTTAGAGCTAAAATTAGCATGTTTAAAGTGATTTTCATGCTTCCAGGGGTGCTGGAAGTTAATTAAATACCATTTGGAGGCATTTAATGTTCGAGCAAAAACGGCTGATTTTCGACAAAAGAGATAACACCCCCCCATTACGTCCTGCTTCAGAAATGTGGAAAATGGTCCGTTTTCAAATGTTTTATTTTTGAACGTCAGTTCACATTTGTAGGTGGATCATCAGTGTTAGAGCTAAAATTAGCATGTTTAAAGTGATTTTCATGCTTCCAGGGGCTCGGGAAGTTAATTAAATACCATTTGGAGGCATTTAATGTTCGAGCAAAAACGGCTGATTTTCGACAAAAGAGATAACACCCCCCCATTACGTCCTGCTTCAGAAATGTGGAAAATGGTCCGTTTTCAAATGTTTTATTTTTGAACGTCAGTTCACATTTGTAGGTGGATCATCAGTGTTAGAGCTAAAATTAGCATGTTTAAAGTGATTTTCATGCTCCCAGGGGCCCTAAACACAAGATTTATGGAATGGTTAAAAGTGCATGAAAATGGCCAATTTACCCACTCTGAGTTCTCAAAAAGGGTTTCTTCACCCCGGGAAGTTAATTAAATACCATTTGGAGGCATTTAATGTTCGAGCAAAAACGGCTGATTTTCGACAAAAGAGATAACATCCCCCATTACGTCCTGCTTCAGAAATGTGGAAAATGGTCCGTTTTCAAATGTTTTATTTTTGAACGTCAGTTCACATTTGTAGGTGGATCATCAGTGTTAGAGCTAAAATTAGCATGTTTAAAGTGATTTTCATGCTCCCAGGGGCTCGGGAAGTGAAATAAATACCATTTGGAGGCATTTAATGTTCGAGCAAAAACGGCTGATTTTCGACAAAAGAGATAACACCCCCCCATTACGTCCTGCTTCAGAAATGTGGAAAATGGTCCGTTTTCAAATGTTTTATTTTTGAACGTCAGTTCACATTTGTAGGTGGATCATCAGTGTTAGAGCTAAAATTAGCATGTTTAAAGTGATTTTCATGCTTCCAGGGGCGCTGGAAGTGAAATAAATACCATTTGGAGGCATTTAATGTTCGAGCAAAAACGGCTGATTTTCGACAAAAGAGATAACACCCCCCCATTACGTCCTGCTTCAGAAATGTGGAAAATGGTCCGTTTTCAAATGTTTTATTTTTGAACGTCAGTTCACATTTGTAGGTGGATCATCAGTGTTAGAGCTAAAATTAGCATGTTTAAAGTGATTTTCATGCTCCCAGGGGCTCGGGAAGTGAAATAAATACCATTTGGAGGCATTTAATGTTCGAGCAAAAACGGCTGATTTTCGACAAAAGAGATAACACCCCCCCATTACGTCCTGCTTCAGAAATGTGGAAAATGGTCCGTTTTCAAATGTTTTATTTTTGAACGTCAGTTCACATTTGTAGGTGGATCATCAGTGTTAGAGCTAAAATTAGCATGTTTAAAGTGATTTTCATGCTCCCAGGGGCCCTAAACAAAAGATTTATGGAATGGTTAAAAGTGCATGAAAATGGCCAATTTACCCACTCTGAGTTCTCAAAAAGGGTTTCTTCACCCCGGGAAGTTAATTAAATACCATTTGGAGGCATTTAATGTTCGAGCAAAAAGGGCTGATTTTCGACAAAAGAGATAACACCCCCCCATTACGTCATGCTTCAGAAATGTGGAAAATGGTCCGTTTTCAAATGTTTTATTTTTGAACGTCAGTTCACATTTGTAGGTGGATCATCAGTGTTAGAGCTAAAATTAGCATGTTTAAAGTGATTTTCATGCTCCCAGGGGCCCTAAACACAAGATTTATGGAATGGTTAAAAGTGCATGAAAATGGCCAATTTACCCACTCTGAGTTCTCAAAAAGGGTTTCTTCACCCCGGGAAGTTAATTAAATACCATTTGGAGGCATTTAATGTTCGAGCAAAAACGGCTGATTTTCGACAAAAGAGATAACACCCCCCCATTACGTCCTGCTTCAGAAATGTGGAAAATGGTCCGTTTTCAAATGTTTTATTTTTGAACGTCAGTTCACATTTGTAGGTGGATCATCAGTGTTAGTGCTAAAATTAGCATGTTTAAAGTGATTTTCATGCTTCCAGGGGCTCGGGAAGTGAAATAAATACCATTTGGAGGCATTTAATGTTCGAGCAAAAACGGCTGATTTTCGACAAAAGAGATAACACCCCCCCATTACGTCCTGCTTCAGAAATGTGGGAAATGGTCTGTTTTCAAATGTTTTATTTTTGAACGTCAGTTCACATTTGTAGGTGGATCATCAGTGTTAGAGCTAAAATTAGCATGTTTAAAGTGATTTTCATGCTCCCAGGGGCCCTAAACACAAGATTTATGGAATGGTTAAAAGTGCATGAAAATGGCCAATTTACCCACTCTGAGTTCTCAAAAAGGGTTTCTTCACCCCGGGAAGTTAATTAAATACCATTTGGAGGCATTTAATGTTCGAGCAAAAACGGCTGATTTTCGACAAAAGAGATAACACCCCCCCATTACGTCCTGCTTCAGAAATGTGGAAAATGGTCCGTTTTCAAATGTTTTAAATTTGAACATCAGTTCACATTTGTAGGTGGATCATCAGTGTTAGAGCTAAAATTAGCATGTTTAAAGTGATTTTCATGCTTCCAGGGGCTCCGGAAGTGAAATAAATACCATTTGGAGGCATTTAATGTTCAAGCAAAAACGGCTGATTTTCGACAAAAGAGATAACACCCCCCCATTACGTCCTGCTTCAGAAATGTGGAAAATGGTCCGTTTTCAAATGTTTTATTTTTGAACGTCAGTTCACATTTGTAGGTGGATCATCAGTGTTAGAGCTTAAATTAGCATGTTTAAAGTGATTTTCATGCTCCCAGGGGCTCGGGAAGTGAAATAAATACCATTTGGAGGCATTTAATGTTCGAGCAAAAACGGCTGATTTTCGACAAAAGAGATAACACCCCCCATTACGTCATGCTTCAGAAATGTGGAAAATGGTCCGTTTTCAAATGTTTTATTTTTGAACGTCAGTTCACATTTGTAGGTGGATCATCAGTGTTAGAGCTAAAATTAGCATGTTTAAAGTGATTTTCATGCTCCCAGGGGCTCAGGAAGTTAATTAAATACCATTTGGAGGCATTTAATGTTCGAGCAAAAACGGCTGATTTTCGACAAAAGAGATAACACCCCCCCATTACGTCATGCTTCAGAAATGTGGAAAATGGTCCGTTTTCAAATGTTTTATTTTTGAACGTCAGTTCACATTTGTAGGTGGATCATCAGTGTTAGAGCTAAAATTAGCATGTTTAAAGTGATTTTTATGCTTCCAGGGGCGCTGGAAGTTAATTAAATACAATTTGGAGGCATTTAATGTTCGAGCAAAAACGGCTGATTTTCGACAAAAGAGATAACACCCCCCCATTACGTCATGCTTCAGAAATGTGGAAAATGGTCCGTTTTCAAATGTTTTATTTTTGAACGTCAGTTCACATTTGTAGGTGGATCATCAGTGTTAGAGCTAAAATTAGCATGTTTAAAGTGATTTTCATGCTTCCAGGGGCTCGGAAAGTGAAATAAATACCATTTGGAGGCATTTAATGTTCGAGCAAAAACGGATGATTTTCGACAAAAGAGATAACACCCCCCCATTACGTCATGCTTCAGAAATGTGGAAAATGGTCCGTTTTCAAATGTTTTATTTTTGAACGTCAGATCACATTTGTAGGTGGATCATCAGTGTTAGAGCTAAAATTAGCATGTTTAAAGTGATTTTCATGCTCCCAGGGGCCCTAAACACAAGATTTATGGAATGGTTAAAAGTGCATGAAAATGGCCAATTTACCCACTCTGAGATCTCAAAAAGGGTTTCTTCACCCCGGGAAGTTAATTAAATACCATTTGGAGGCATTTAATGTTCGAGCAAAAACGGCTGATTTTCGACAAAAGAGATAACACCCCCCCATTACATCCTGCTTCAGAAATGTGGAAAATGGTCCGTTTTCAAATGTTTTATTTTTGAACGTCAGTTCACATTTGTAGGTGGATCATCAGTGTTAGAGCTTAAATTAGCATGTTTAAAGTGATTTTCATGCTTCCAGGGGCTCGGGAAGTGAAATAAATACCATTTGGAGGCATTTAATGTTCGAGCAAAAACGGCTGATTTTCGACAAAAGAGATAACACCCCCCCATTACGTCATGCTTCAGAAATGTGGAAAATGGTCTGTTTTCAAATGTTTTATTTTTGAACGTCAGTTCACATTTGTAGGTGGATCATCAGTGTTAGAGCTAAAATTAGCATGTTTAAAGTGATTTTCATGCTTCCAGGGGCCCTAAACACAAGATTTATGGAATGGTTAAAAGTGCATGAAAATGGCCAATTTACCCACTCTGAGTTCTCAAAAAGGGTTTCTTCACCCCGGGAAGTTAATTAAATACCATTTGGAGGCATTTAATGTTCGAGCAAAAACGGCTGATTTTCGACAAAAGAGATAACACCCCCCCATTACGTCCTGCTTCAGAAATGTGGAAAATGGTCCGTTTTCAAATGTTTTATTTTTGAACGTCAGTTCACATTTGTAGGTGGATCATCAGTGTTAGAGCTAAAATTAGCATGTTTAAAGTGATTTTCATGCTTCCAGGGGCTCGGGAAGTTAATTAAATACCATTTGGAGGCATTAATGTTCGAGCAAAAACGGCTGATTTTCGACAAAAGAGATAACAGCCCCCCATTACGCCATGCTTCAGAAATGTGGAAAATGGTCCGTTTTCAAATGTTTTATTTTTGAACGTCAGTTCACATTTGTAGGTGGATCATCAGTGTTAGAGCTAAAATTAGCATGTTTAAAGTGATTTTCATGCTTCCAGGGGCGCTGGAAGTTAATTAAATACCATTTGGAGGCATTTAATGTTCGAGCAAAAACGGCTGATTTTCGACAAAAGAGATAACACTCCCCCATTACGTCCTGCTTCAGAAATGTGGAAAATGGTCCGTTTTCAAATGTTTTATTTTTGAACGTCAGTTCACATTTGTAGGTGGATCATCAGTGTTAGAGCTAAAATTAGCATGTTTAAAGGGATTTTCATGCTTCCAGGGGCTCGGGAAGTGAAATAAATACCATTTGGAGGCATTTAATGTTCGAGCAAAAACGGCTGATTTTCGACAAAAGAGATAACACCCCCCCATTACGTCATGCTTCCGAAATGTGGAAAATGGTCCGTTTTCAAATGTTTTATTTTTGAACGTCAGTTCACATTTGTAGGTGGATCATCAGTGTTAGAGCTAAAATTAGCATGTTTAAAGTGATTTTCATGCTTCCAGGGGCGCTGGAAGTTAATTAAATACCATTTGGAGGCATTTAATGTTCGAGCAAAAACGGCTGATTTTCGACAAAAGAGATAACACCCCCCCCATTACGTCCTGCTTCAGAAATGTGGAAAATGGTCCGTTTTCAAATGTTTTATTTTTGAACGTCAGTTCACATTTGTAGGTGGATCATCAGTGTTAGAGCTAAAATTAGCATGTTTAAAGTGATTTTCATGCTTCCAGGGGCTCGTGAAGTGAAATAAATACCATTTGGAGGCATTTAATGTTCGAGCAAAAACGGCTGATTTTCGACAAAAGAGATAACACCCCCCCATTACGTCCTGCTTCAGAAATGTGGAAAATGGTCCGTTTTCAAATGTTTTATTTTTGAACGTCAGTTCACATTTGTAGGTGGATCATCAGTGTTAGAGCTAAAATTAGCATGTTTAAAGTGATTTTCATGCTTCCAGGGGCTCGGGAAGTTAATTAAATACCATTTGGAGGCATTTAATGTTCGAGCAAAAACGGCTGATTTTCGACAAAAGAGATAACACCCCCCCATTACGTCATGCTTCAGAAATGTGGAAAATGGTCCGTTTTCAAATGTTTTATTTTTGAACGTCAGTTCACATTTGTAGGTGGATCATCAGTGTTAGAGCTAAAATTAGCATGTTTAAAGTGATTTTCATGCTTCCAGGGGTGCTGGAAGTTAATTAAATACCATTTGGAGGCATTTAATGTTCGAGCAAAAACGGCTGATTTTCGACAAAAGAGATAACACCCCCCCATTACGTCCTGCTTCAGAAATGTGGAAAATGGTGCGTTTTCAAATGTTTTATTTTTGAACGTCAGTTCACATTTGTAGGTGGATCATCAGTGTTAGAGCTAAAATTAGCATGTTTAAAGTGATTTTCATGCTCCCAGGGGCCCTAAACACAAGATTTATGGAATGGTTAAAAGTGCATGAAAATGGCCAATTTACCCACTCTGAGTTCTCAAAAAGGGTTTCTTCACCCCGGGAAGTTAATTAAATACCATTTGGAGGCCTTTAATGTTCGAGCAAAAACGGCTGATTTTCGACAAAAGAGATAACACCCCCCCATTACGTCCTGCTTCAGAAATGTGAAAAATGGTCCGTTTTCAAATGTTTTATTTTTGAACGTCAGTTCACATTTGTAGGTGGATCATCAGTGTTAGAGCTAAAATTAGCATGTTTAAAGTGATTTTCATGCTTCCAGGGGCTCGGGAAGTGAAATAAATACCATTTGGAGGCATTTAATGTTCGAGCAAAAACGGCTTATTTTCGACAAAAGAGATAACACCCCTCCATTACGTCCTGCTTCAGAAATGTGGAAAATGGTCAGTTTTCAAATGTTTTATTTTTGAACGTCAGTTCACATTTGTAGGTGGATCATCAGTGTTAGAGCTAAAATTAGCATGTTTAAAGTGATTTTCATGCTCCCAGGGGCTCGGGAAGTGAAATAAATACCATTTGGAGGCATTTAATGTTCGAGCAAAAACGGCTGATTTTCGACAAAAGAGATAACACCCCCCCATTACGTCCTGCTTCAGAAATGTGGAAAATGGTCCGTTTTCAAATGTTTTATTTTTGAACGTCAGTTCACATTTGTAGGTGGATCATCAGTGTTAGAGCTAAAATTAGCATGTTTAAAGTGATTTTCATGCTTCCAGGGGCTCGGGAAGTGAAATAAATACCATTTGGAGGCATTTAATGTTCGAGCAAAAACGGCTGATTTTCGACAAAAGAGATAACACCCCCCCATTACGTCATGCTTCAGAAATGTGGAATATGGTCCGTTTTCAAATGTTTTATTTTTGAACGTCAGTTCACATTTGTAGGTGGGATCATCAGTGTTAGAGCTAAAATTAGCATGTTTAAAGTGATTTTCATGCTTCCAGGGGCTCGGGAAGTGAAATAAATACCATTTGGAGGCATTTAATGTTCGAGCAAAAACGGCTGATTTTCGACAAAAGAGATAACACCCCCCCATTACGTCCTGCTTCAGAAATGTGGAAAATGGTCCGTTTTCAAATGTTTTATTTTTGAACGTCAGTTCACATTTGTAGGTGGATCATCAGTGTTAGAGCTAAAATTAGCATGTTTAAAGTGATTTTCATGCTCCCAGGGGCTCGGGAAGTGAAATAAATACCATTTGGAGGCATTTAATGTTCGAGCAAAAACGGCTGATTTTCGACAAAAGAGATAACACCCCCCCATTACGTCCTGCTTCAGAAATGTGGAAAATGGTCCGTTTTCAAATGTTTTATTTTTGAACGTCAGTTCGCATTTGTAGGTGGATCATCAGTGTTAGAGCTAAAATTAGCATGTTTAAAGTGATTTTCATGCTCCCAGGGGCTCGGGAAGTGAAATAAATACCATTTGGAGGCATTTAATGTTCGAGCAAAAACGGCTGATTTTCGACAAAAGAGATAACACCCCCCATTACGTCATGCTTCAGAAATGTGGAAAATGGTCCGTTTTCAAATGTTTTATTTTTGAACGTCAGTTCACATTTGTAGGTGGATCATCAGTGTTAGAGCTAAAATTAGCATGTTTAAAGTGATTTTCATGCTCCCAGGGGCTCGGGAAGTTAATTAAATACCATTTGGAGGCATTTAATGTTCGAGCAAAAACGGCTGATTTTCGACAAAAGAGATAACACCCCCCCATTACGTCATGCTTCAGAAATGTGGAAAATGGTCCGTTTTCAAATGTTTTATTTTTGAACGTCAGTTCACATTTGTAGGTGGATCATCAGTGTTAGAGCTAAAATTAGCATGTTTAAAGTGATTTTTATGCTTCCAGGGGCGCTGGAAGTTAATTAAATACAATTTGGAGGCATTTAATGTTCGAGCAAAAACGGCTGATTTTCGACAAAAGAGATAACACCCCCCCATTACGTCATGCTTCAGAAATGTGGAAAATGGTCCGTTTTCAAATGTTTTATTTTTGAACGTCAGTTCACATTTGTAGGTGGATCATCAGTGTTAGAGCTAAAATTAGCATGTTTAAAGTGATTTTCATGCTTCCAGGGGCTCGGAAAGTGAAATAAATACCATTTGGAGGCATTTAATGTTCGAGCAAAAACGGATGATTTTCGACAAAAGAGATAACACCCCCCCATTACGTCATGCTTCAGAAATGTGGAAAATGGTCCGTTTTCAAATGTTTTATTTTTGAACGTCAGATCACATTTGTAGGTGGATCATCAGTGTTAGAGCTAAAATTAGCATGTTTAAAGTGATTTTCATGCTCCCAGGGGCCCTAAACACAAGATTTATGGAATGGTTAAAAGTGCATGAAAATGGCCAATTTACCCACTCTGAGTTCTCAAAAAGGGTTTCTTCACCCCGGGAAGTTAATTAAATACCATTTGGAGGCATTTAATGTTCGAGCAAAAACGGCTGATTTTCGACAAAAGAGATAACACCCCCCCATTACATACTGCTTCAGAAATGTGGAAAATGGTCCGTTTTCAAATGTTTTATTTTTGAACGTCAGTTCACATTTGTAGGTGGATCATCAGTGTTAGAGCTTAAATTAGCATGTTTAAAGTGATTTTCATGCTTCCAGGGGCTCGGGAAGTGAAATAAATACCATTTGGAGGCATTTAATGTTCGAGCAAAAACGGCTGATTTTCGACAAAAGAGATAACACCCCCCCATTACGTCATGCTTCAGAAATGTGGAAAATGGTCTGTTTTCAAATGTTTTATTTTTGAACGTCAGTTCACATTTGTAGGTGGATCATCAGTGTTAGAGCTAAAATTAGCATGTTTAAAGTGATTTTCATGCTTCCAGGGGCCCTAAACACAAGATTTATGGAATGGTTAAAAGTGCATGAAAATGGCCAATTTACCCACTCTGAGTTCTCAAAAAGGGTTTCTTCACCCCGGGAAGTTAATTAAATACCATTTGGAGGCATTTAATGTTCGAGCAAAAACGGCTGATTTTCGACAAAAGAGATAACACCCCCCCATTACGTCCTGCTTCAGAAATGTGGAAAATGGTCCGTTTTCAAATGTTTTATTTTTGAACGTCAGTTCACATTTGTAGGTGGATCATCAGTGTTAGAGCTAAAATTAGCATGTTTAAAGTGATTTTCATGCTTCCAGGGGCTCGGGAAGTTAATTAAATACCATTTGGAGGCATTTAATGTTCGAGCAAAAACGGCTGATTTTCGACAAAAGAGATAACAGCCCCCCATTACGCCATGCTTCAGAAATGTGGAAAATGGTCCGTTTTCAAATGTTTTATTTTTGAACGTCAGTTCACATTTGTAGGTGGATCATCAGTGTTAGAGCTAAAATTAGCATGTTTAAAGTGATTTTCATGCTTCCAGGGGCGCTGGAAGTTAATTAAATACCATTTGGAGGCATTTAATAATCGAGCAAAAACGGCTGATTTTCGACAAAAGAGATAACACCCCCCCATTACGTCCTGCTTCAGAAATGTGGAAAATGGTCCGTTTTCAAATGTTTTATTTTTGAACTTCAGTTCACATTTGTAGGTGGATCATCAGTGTTAGAGCTAAAATTAGCATGTTTAAAGGGATTTTCATGCTTCCAGGGGCTCGGGAAGTGAAATAAATACCATTTGGAGGCATTTAATGTTCGAGCAAAAACGGCTGATTTTCGACAAAAGAGATAACACCCCCCCATTACGTCATGCTTCAGAAATGTGGAAAATGGTCCGTTTTCAAATGTTTTATTTTTGAACGTCAGTTCACATTTGTAGGTGGATCATCAGTGTTAGAGCTAAAATTAGCATGTTTAAAGTGATTTTCATGCTTCCAGGGGCGCTGGAAGTTAATTAAATACCATTTGGAGGCATTTAATGTTCGAGCAAAAACGGCTGATTTTCGACAAAAGAGATAACACCCCCCCCATTACGTCCTGCTTCAGAAATGTGGAAAATGGTCCGTTTTCAAATGTTTTATTTTTGAACGTCAGTTCACATTTGTAGGTGGATCATCAGTGTTAGAGCTAAAATTAGCATGTTTAAAGTGATTTTCATGCTTCCAGGGGCGCTGGAAGTTAATTAAATACCATTTGGAGGCATTTAATGTTCGAGCAAAAACGGCTGATTTTCGACAAAAGAGATAACACCCCCCCCATTACGTCCTGCTTCAGAAATGTGGAAAATGGTCCGTTTTCAAATGTTTTATTTTTGAACGTCAGTTCACATTTGTAGGTGGATCATCAGTGTTAGAGCTAAAATTAGCATGTTTAAAGTGATTTTCATGCTTCCAGGGGCCCTAAACACAAGATTTATGGAATGGTTAAAAGTGCATGAAAATGGCCAATTTACCCACTCTGAGTTCTCAAAAAGGGTTTCTTCACCCCGGGAAGTTAATTACATACCATTTGGAGGCATTTAATGTTCGAGCAAAAACGGCTGATTTTCGACAAAAGAGATAACACCCCCCCATTACGTCATGCTTCAGAAATGTGGAAAATGGTCCGTTTTCAAATGTTTTATTTTTGAACGTCAGTTCACATTTGTAGGTGGATCATCAGTGTTAGAGCTAAAATTAGCATGTTTAAAGTGATTTTCATGCTCCCAGGGGCCCTAAACACAAGATTTATGGAATGGTTAAAAGTGCATGAAAATGGCCAATTTACCCACTCTGAGTTCTCAAAAAGGGTTTCTTCACCCCGGGAAGTTAATTAAATACCATTTGGAGGCATTTAATGTTCGAGCAAAAACGGCTGATTTTCGACAAAAGAGATAACATCCCCCATTACGTCCTGCTTCAGAAATGAGGAAAATGGTCCGTTTTCAAATGTTTTATTTTTGAACGTCAGTTCACATTTGTAGGTGGATCATCAGTGTTAGAGCTAAAATTAGCATGTTTAAAGTGATTTTCATGCTCCCAGGGGCTCGGGAAGTGAAATAAATACCATTTGGAGGCATTTAATGTTCGAGCAAAAACGGCTGATTTTCGACAAAAGAGATAACACCCCCCCATTACGTCCTGCTTCAGAAATGTGGAAAATGGTCCGTTTTCAAATGTTTTATTTTTGAACGTCAGTTCACATTTGTAGGTGGATCATCAGTGTTAGAGCTAAAATTAGCATGTTTAAAGTGATTTTCATGCTTCCAGGGGCGCTGGAAGTGAAATAAATACCATTTGGAGGCATTTAATGTTCGAGCAAAAACGGCTGATTTTCGACAAAAGAGATAACACCCCCCCATTACGTCCTGCTTCAGAAATGTGGAAAATGGTCCGTTTTCAAATGTTTTATTTTTGAACGTCAGTTCACATTTGTAGGTGGATCATCAGTGTTAGAGCTAAAATTAGCATGTTTAAAGTGATTTTCATGCTCCCAGGGGCTCGGGAAGTGAAATAAATACCATTTGGAGGCATTTAATGTTCGAGCAAAAACGGCTGATTTTCGACAAAAGAGATAACACCCCCCCATTACGTCCTGCTTCAGAAATGTGGAAAATGGTCCGTTTTCAAATGTTTTATTTTTGAACGTCAGTTCACATTTGTAGGTGGATCATCAGTGTTAGAGCTAAAATTAGCATGTTTAAAGTGATTTTCATGCTCCCAGGGGCCCTAAACAAAAGATTTATGGAATGGTTAAAAGTGCATGAAAATGGCCAATTTACCCACTCTGAGTTCTCAAAAAGGGTTTCTTCACCCCGGGAAGTTAATTAAATACCATTTGGAGGCATTTAATGTTCGAGCAAAAAGGGCTGATTTTCGACAAAAGAGATAACACCCCCCCATTACGTCATGCTTCAGAAATGTGGAAAATGGTCCGTTTTCAAATGTTTTATTTTTGAACGTCAGTTCACATTTGTAGGTGGATCATCAGTGTTAGAGCTAAAATTAGCATGTTTAAAGTGATTTTCATGCTCCCAGGGGCCCTAAACACAAGATTTATGGAATGGTTAAAAGTGCATGAAAATGGCCAATTTACCCACTCTGAGTTCTCAAAAAGGGTTTCTTCACCCCGGGAAGTTAATTAAATACCATTTGGAGGCATTTAATGTTCGAGCAAAAACGGCTGATTTTCGACAAAAGAGATAACACCCCCCCATTACGTCCTGCTTCAGAAATGTGGAAAATGGTCCGTTTTCAAATGTTTTATTTTTGAACGTCAGTTCACATTTGTAGGTGGATCATCAGTGTTAGTGCTAAAATTAGCATGTTTAAAGTGATTTTCATGCTTCCAGGGGCTCGGGAAGTGAAATAAATACCATTTGGAGGCATTTAATGTTCGAGCAAAAACGGCTGATTTTCGACAAAAGAGATAACACCCCCCCATTACGTCCTGCTTCAGAAATGTGGGAAATGGTCTGTTTTCAAATGTTTTATTTTTGAACGTCAGTTCACATTTGTAGGTGGATCATCAGTGTTAGAGCTAAAATTAGCATGTTTAAAGTGATTTTCATGCTCCCAGGGGCCCTAAACACAAGATTTATGGAATGGTTAAAAGTGCATGAAAATGGCCAATTTACCCACTCTGAGTTCTCAAAAAGGGTTTCTTCACCCCGGGAAGTTAATTAAATACCATTTGGAGGCATTTAATGTTCGAGCAAAAACGGCTGATTTTCGACAAAAGAGATAACACCCCCCCATTACGTCCTGCTTCAGAAATGTGGAAAATGGTCCGTTTTCAAATGTTTTAAATTTGAACATCAGTTCACATTTGTAGGTGGATCATCAGTGTTAGAGCTAAAATTAGCATGTTTAAAGTGATTTTCATGCTTCCTGGGGCTCCGGAAGTGAAATAAATACCATTTGGAGGCATTTAATGTTCGAGCAAAAACGGCTGATTTTCGACAAAAGAGATAACACCCCCCCATTACGTCCTGCTTCAGAAATGTGGAAAATGGTCCGTTTTCAAATGTTTTATTTTTGAACGTCAGTTCACATTTGTAGGTGGATCATCAGTGTTAGAGCTTAAATTAGCATGTTTAAAGTGATTTTCATGCTCCCAGGGGCTCGGGAAGTGAAATAAATACCATTTGGAGGCATTTAATGATCGAGCAAAAACGGCTGATTTTCGACAAAAGAGATAACACCCCCCATTACGTCATGCTTCAGAAATGTGGAAAATGGTCCGTTTTCAAATGTTTTATTTTTGAACGTCAGTTCACATTTGTAGGTGGATCATCAGTGTTAGAGCTAAAATTAGCATGTTTAAAGTGATTTTCATGCTCCCAGGGGCTCGGGAAGTTAATTAAATACCATTTGGAGGCATTTAATGTTCGAGCAAAAACGGCTGATTTTCGACAAAAGAGATAACACCCCCCCATTACGTCATGCTTCAGAAATGTGGAAAATGGTCCGTTTTCAAATGTTTTATTTTTGAACGTCAGTTCACATTTGTAGGTGGATCATCAGTGTTAGAGCTAAAATTAGCATGTTTAAAGTGATTTTTATGCTTCCAGGGGCGCTGGAAGTTAATTAAATACAATTTGGAGGCATTTAATGTTCGAGCAAAAACGGCTGATTTTCGACAAAAGAGATAACACCCCCCCATTACGTCATGCTTCAGAAATGTGGAAAATGGTCCGTTTTCAAATGTTTTATTTTTGAACGTCAGTTCACATTTGTAGGTGGATCATCAGTGTTAGAGCTAAAATTAGCATGTTTAAAGTGATTTTCATGCTTCCAGGGGCTCGGAAAGTGAAATAAATACCATTTGGAGGCATTTAATGTTCGAGCAAAAACTGATGATTTTCGACAAAAGAGATAACACCCCCCCATTACGTCATGCTTCAGAAATGTGGAAAATGGTCCGTTTTCAAATGTTTTATTTTTGAACGTCAGATCACATTTGTAGGTGGATCATCAGTGTTAGAGCTAAAATTAGCATGTTTAAAGTGATTTTCATGCTCCCAGGGGCCCTAAACACAAGATTTATGGAATGGTTAAAAGTGCATGAAAATGGCCAATTTACCCACTCTGAGATCTCAAAAAGGGTTTCTTCACCCCGGGAAGTTAATTAAATACCATTTGGAGGCATTTAATGTTCGAGCAAAAACGGCTGATTTTCGACAAAAGAGATAACACCCCCCCATTACATCCTGCTTCAGAAATGTGGAAAATGGTCCGTTTTCAAATGTTTTATTTTTGAACGTCAGTTCACATTTGTAGGTGGATCATCAGTGTTAGAGCTTAAATTAGCATGTTTAAAGTGATTTTCATGCTTCCAGGGGCTCGGGAAGTGAAATAAATACCATTTGGAGGCATTTAATGTTCGAGCAAAAACGGCTGATTTTCGACAAAAGAGATAACACCCCCCCATTACGTCATGCTTCAGAAATGTGGAAAATGGTCTGTTTTCAAATGTTTTATTTTTGAACGTCAGTTCACATTTGTAGGTGGATCATCAGTGTTAGAGCTAAAATTAGCATGTTTAAAGTGATTTTCATGCTTCCAGGGGCCCTAAACACAAGATTTATGGAATGGTTAAAAGTGCATGAAAATGGCCAATTTACCCACTCTGAGTTCTCAAAAAGGGTTTCTTCACCCCGGGAAGTTAATTAAATACCATTTGGAGGCATTTAATGTTCGAGCAAAAACGGCTGATTTTCGACAAAAGAGATAACACCCCCCCATTACGTCCTGCTTCAGAAATGTGGAAAATGGTCCGTTTTCAAATGTTTTATTTTTGAACGTCAGTTCACATTTGTAGGTGGATCATCAGTGTTAGAGCTAAAATTAGCATGTTTAAAGTGATTTTCATGCTTCCAGGGGCTCGGGAAGTTAATTAAATACCATTTGGAGGCATTTAATGTTCGAGCAAAAACGGCTGATTTTCGACAAAAGAGATAACAGCCCCCCATTACGCCATGCTTCAGAAATGTGGAAAATGGTCCGTTTTCAAATGTTTTATTTTTGAACGTCAGTTCACATTTGTAGGTGGATCATCAGTGTTAGAGCTAAAATTAGCATGTTTAAAGTGATTTTCATGCTTCCAGGGGCGCTGGAAGTTAATTAAATACCATTTGGAGGCATTTAATGTTCGAGCAAAAACGGCTGATTTTCGACAAAAGAGATAACACCCCCCATTACGTCCTGCTTCAGAAATGTGGAAAATGGTCCGTTTTCAAATGTTTTATTTTTGAACGTCAGTTCACATTTGTAGGTGGATCATCAGTGTTAGAGCTAAAATTAGCATGTTTAAAGTGATTTTCATGCTTCCAGGGGCTCGGGAAGTTAATTAAATACCATTTGGAGGCATTTAATGTTCGAGCAAAAACGGCTGATTTTCGACAAAAGAGATAACAGCCCCCCATTACGCCATGCTTCAGAAATGTGGAAAATGGTCCGTTTTCAAATGTTTTATTTTTGAACGTCAGTTCACATTTGTAGGTGGATCATCAGTGTTAGAGCTAAAATTAGCATGTTTAAAGTGATTTTCATGCTTCCAGGGGCGCTGGAAGTTAATTAAATACCATTTGGAGGCATTTAATGTTCGAGCAAAAACGGCTGATTTTCGACAAAAGAGATAACACCCCCCATTACGTCCTGCTTCAGAAATGTGGAAAATGGTCCGTTTTCAAATGTTTTATTTTTGAACGTCAGTTCACATTTGTAGGTGGATCATCAGTGTTAGAGCTAAAATTAGCATGTTTAAAGGGATTTTCATGCTTCCAGGGGCTCGGGAAGTGAAATAAATACCATTTGGAGGCATTTAATGTTCGAGCAAAAACGGCTGATTTTCATCAAAAGAGATAACACCCCCCCATTACGTCATGCTTCAGAAATGTGGAAAATGGTCCGTTTTCAAATGTTTTATTTTTGAACGTCAGTTCACATTTGTAGGTGGATCATCAGTGTTAGAGCTAAAATTAGCATGTTTAAAGTGATTTTCATGCTTCCAGGGGCGCTGGAAGTTAATTAAATACCATTTGGAGGCATTTAATGTTCGAGCAAAAACGGCTGATTTTCGACAAAAGAGATAACACCCCCCCCATTACGTCCTGCTTCAAAAATGTGGAAAATGGTCCGTTTTCAAATGTTTTATTTTTGAACGTCAGTTCACATTTGTAGGTGGATCATCAGTGTTAGAGCTAAAATTAGCATGTTTAAAGTGATTTTCATGCTTCCAGGGGCTCGTGAAGTGAAATAAATACCATTTGGAGGCATTTAATGTTCGAGCAAAAACGGCTGATTTTCGACAAAAGAGATAACACCCCCCCATTACGTCCTGCTTCAGAAATGTGGAAAATGGTCCGTTTTCAAATGTTTTATTTTTGAACGTCAGTTCACATTTGTAGGTGGATCATCAGTGTTAGAGCTAAAATTAGCATGTTTAAAGTGATTTTCATGCTTCCAGGGGCTCGGGAAGTTAATTAAATACCATTTGGAGGCATTTAATGTTCGAGCAAAAACGGCTGATTTTCGACAAAAGAGATAACACCCCCCCATTACGTCATGCTTCAGAAATGTGGAAAATGGTCCGTTTTCAAATGTTTTATTTTTGAACGTCAGTTCACATTTGTAGGTGGATCATCAGTGTTAGAGCTAAAATTAGCATGTTTAAAGTGATTTTCATGCTTCCAGGGGTGCTGGAAGTTAATTAAATACCATTTGGAGGCATTTAATGTTCGAGCAAAAACGGCTGATTTTCGACAAAAGAGATAACACCCCCCCATTACGTCCTGCTTCAGAAATGTGGAAAATGGTCCGTTTTCAAATGTTTTATTTTTGAACGTCAGTTCACATTTGTAGGTGGATCATCAGTGTTAGAGCTAAAATTAGCATGTTTAAAGTGATTTTCATGCTTCCAGGGGCTCGGGAAGTTAATTAAATACCATTTGGAGGCATTTAATGTTCGAGCAAAAACGGCTGATTTTCGACAAAAGAGATAACACCCCCCCATTACGTCCTGCTTCAGAAATGTGGAAAATGGTCCGTTTTCAAATGTTTTATTTTTGAACGTCAGTTCACATTTGTAGGTGGATCATCAGTGTTAGAGCTAAAATTAGCATGTTTGAAGTGATTTTCATGCTTCCAGGGGCCCTAAACACAAGATTTATGGAATGGTTAAAAGTGCATGAAAATGGCCAATTTACCCACTCTGAGTTCTCAAAAAGGGTTTCTTCACCCCGGGAAGTTAATTAAATACCATTTGGAGGCATTTAATGTTCGAGCAAAAACGGCTGATTTTCGACAAAAGAGATAACACCCCCCCATTACGTCATGCTTCAGAAATGTGGAAAATGGTCCGTTTTCAAATGTTTTATTTTTGAACGTCAGTTCACATTTGTAGGTGGATCATCAGTGTTAGAGCTAAAATTAGCATGTTTAAAGTGATTTTCATGCTCCCAGGGGCCCTAAACACAAGATTTATGGAATGGTTAAAAGTGCATGAAAATGGCCAATTTACCCACTCTGAGTTCTCAAAAAGGGTTTCTTCACCCCGGGAAGTTAATTAAATACCATTTGGAGGCATTTAATGTTCGAGCAAAAACGGCTGATTTTCGACAAAAGAGATAACACCCCCCCATTACGTCCTGCTTCAGAAATGTGGAAAATGGTCCGTTTTCAAATGTTTTATTTTTGAACGTCAGTTCACATTTGTAGGTGGATCATCAGTGTTAGAGCTAAAATTAGCATGTTTAAAGTGATTTTCATGCTTCCAGGGGCTCGGGAAGTGAAATAAATACCATTTGGAGGCATTTAATGTTCGAGCAAAAACGGCTGATTTTCGACAAAAGAGATAACACCCCCCCATCACGTCCTGCTTCAGAAATGTGGAAAATGGTCCGTTTTCAAATGTTTTATTTTTGAACGTCAGTTCACATTTGTAGGTGGATCATCAGTGTTAGAGCTAAAATTAGCATGTTTAAAGTGATTTTCATGCTCCCAGGGGCCCTAAACACAAGATTTATGGAATGGTTAAAAGTGCATGAAAATGGCCAATTTACCCACTCTGAGTTCTCAAAAAGGGTTTCTTCACCCCGGGAAGTTAATTAAATACCATTTGGAGGCCTTTAATGTTCGAGCAAAAACGGCTGATTTTCGACAAAAGAGATAACACCCCCCCCCATTACGTCCTGCTTCAGAAATGTGGAAAATGGTCCGTTTTCAAATGTTTTATTTTTGAACGTCAGTTCACATTTGTAGGTGGATCATCAGTGTTAGAGCTAAAATTAGCATGTTTAAAGTGATTTTCATGCTTCCAGGGGCTCGGGAAGTGAAATAAATACCATTTGGAGGCATTTAATGTTCGAGCAAAAACGGCTTATTTTCGACAAAAGAGATAACACCCCCCCATTACGTCCTGCTTCAGAAATGTGGAAAATGGTCAGTTTTCAAATGTTTTATTTTTGAACGTCAGTTCACATTTGTAGGTGGATCATCAGTGTTAGAGCTAAAATTAGCATGTTTAAAGTGATTTTCATGCTCCCAGGGGCTCGGGAAGTGAAATAAATACCATTTGGAGGCATTTAATGTTCGAGCAAAAACGGCTGATTTTCGACAAAAGAGATAACACCCCCCCATTACGTCCTGCTTCAGAAATGTGGAAAATGGTCCGTTTTCAAATGTTTTATTTTTGAACGTCAGTTCACATTTGTAGGTGGATCATCAGTGTTAGAGCTAAAATTAGCATGTTTAAAGTGATTTTCATGCTTCCAGGGGCTCGGGAAGTGAAATAAATACCATTTGGAGGCATTTAATGTTCGAGCAAAAACGGCTGATTTTCGACAAAAGAGATAACACCCCCCCATTACGTCATGCTTCAGAAATGTGGAAAATGGTCCGTTTTCAAATGTTTTATTTTTGAACGTCAGTTCACATTTGTAGGTGGGATCATCAGTGTTAGAGCTAAAATTAGCATGTTTAAAGTGATTTTCATGCTTCCAGGGGCTCGGGAAGTGAAATAAATACCATTTGGAGGCATTTAATGTTCGAGCAAAAACGGCTGATTTTCGACAAAAGAGATAACACCCCCCCATTACGTCCTGCTTCAGAAATGTGGAAAATGGTCCGTTTTCAAATGTTTTATTTTTGAACGTCAGTTCACATTTGTAGGTGGATCATCAGTGTTAGAGCTAAAATTAGCATGTTTAAAGTGATTTTCATGCTCCCAGGGGCTCGGGAAGTGAAATAAATACCATTTGGAGGCATTTAATGTTCGAGCAAAAACGGCTGATTTTCGACAAAAGAGATAACACCCCCCCATTACGTCCTGCTTCAGAAATGTGGAAAATGGTCCGTTTTCAAATGTTTTATTTTTGAACGTCAGTTCGCATTTGTAGGTGGATCATCAGTGTTAGAGCTAAAATTAGCATGTTTAAAGTGATTTTCATGCTCCCAGGGGCTCGGGGAGTGAAATAAATACCATTTGGAGGCATTTAATGTTCGAGCAAAAACGGCTGATTTTCGACAAAAGAGATAACACCCCCCATTACGTCATGCTTCAGAAATGTGGAAAATGGTCCGTTTTCAAATGTTTTATTTTTGAACGTCAGTTCACATTTGTAGGTGGATCATCAGTGTTAGAGCTAAAATTAGCATGTTTAAAGTGATTTTCATGCTCCCAGGGGCTCGGGAAGTTAATTAAATACCATTTGGAGGCATTTAATGTTCGAGCAAAAACGGCTGATTTTCGACAAAAGAGATAACACCCCCCCATTACGTCATGCTTCAGAAATGTGGAAAATGGTCCGTTTTCAAATGTTTTATTTTTGAACGTCAGTTCACATTTGTAGGTGGATCATCAGTGTTAGAGCTAAAATTAGCATGTTTAAAGTGATTTTTATGCTTCCAGGGGCGCTGGAAGTTAATTAAATACAATTTGGAGGCATTTAATGTTCGAGCAAAAACGGCTGATTTTCGACAAAAGAGATAACACCCCCCCATTACGTCATGCTTCAGAAATGTGGAAAATGGTCCGTTTTCAAATGTTTTATTTTTGAACGTCAGTTCACATTTGTAGGTGGATCATCAGTGTTAGAGCTAAAATTAGCATGTTTAAAGTGATTTTCATGCTTCCAGGGGCTCGGAAAGTGAAATAAATACCATTTGGAGGCATTTAATGTTCGAGCAAAAACGGATGATTTTCGACAAAAGAGATAACACCCCCCCATTACGTCATGCTTCAGAAATGTGGAAAATGGTCCGTTTTCAAATGTTTTATTTTTGAACGTCAGATCACATTTGTAGGTGGATCATCAGTGTTAGAGCTAAAATTAGCATGTTTAAAGTGATTTTCATGCTCCCAGGGGCCCTAAACACAAGATTTATGGAATGGTTAAAAGTGCATGAAAATGGCCAATTTACCCACTCTGAGTTCTCAAAAAGGGTTTCTTCACCCCGGGAAGTTAATTAAATACCATTTGGAGGCATTTAATGTTCGAGCAAAAACGGCTGATTTTCGACAAAAGAGATAACACCCCCCCATTACATCCTGCTTCAGAAATGTGGAAAATGGTCCGTTTTCAAATGTTTTATTTTTGAACGTCAGTTCACATTTGTAGGTGGATCATCAGTGTTAGAGCTTAAATTAGCATGTTTAAAGTGATTTTCATGCTTCCAGGGGCTCGGGAAGTGAAATAAATACCATTTGGAGGCATTTAATGTTCGAGCAAAAACGGCTGATTTTCGACAAAAGAGATAACACCCCCCCATTACGTCATGCTTCAGAAATGTGGAAAATGGTCTGTTTTCAAATGTTTTATTTTTGAACGTCAGTTCACATTTGTAGGTGGATCATCAGTGTTAGAGCTAAAATTAGCATGTTTAAAGTGATTTTCATGCTTCCAGGGGCCCTAAACACAAGATTTATGGAATGGTTAAAAGTGCATGAAAATGGCCAATTTACCCACTCTGAGTTCTCAAAAAGGGTTTCTTCACCCCGGGAAGTTAATTAAATACCATTTGGAGGCATTTAATGTTCGAGCAAAAACGGCTGATTTTCGACAAAAGAGATAACACCCCCCCATTACGTCCTGCTTCAGAAATGTGGAAAATGGTCCGTTTTCAAATGTTTTATTTTTGAACGTCAGTTCACATTTGTAGGTGGATCATCAGTGTTAGAGCTAAAATTAGCATGTTTAAAGTGATTTTCATGCTTCCAGGGGCTCGGGAAGTTAATTAAATACCATTTGGAGGCATTTAATGTTCGAGCAAAAACGGCTGATTTTCGACAAAAGAGATAACAGCCCCCCATTACGCCATGCTTCAGAAATGTGGAAAATGGTCCGTTTTCAAATGTTTTATTTTTGAACGTCAGTTCACATTTGTAGGTGGATCATCAGTGTTAGAGCTAAAATTAGCATGTTTAAAGTGATTTTCATGCTTCCAGGGGCGCTGGAAGTTAATTAAATACCATTTGGAGGCATTTAATGTTCGAGCAAAAACGGCTGATTTTCGACAAAAGAGATAACACCCCCCCATTACGTCCTGCTTCAGAAATGTGGAAAATGGTCCGTTTTCAAATGTTTTATTTTTGAACGTCAGTTCACATTTGTAGGTGGATCATCAGTGTTAGAGCTAAAATTAGCATGTTTAAAGGGATTTTCATGCTTCCAGGGGCTCGGGAAGTGAAATAAATACCATTTGGAGGCATTTAATGTTCGAGCAAAAACGGCTGATTTTCGACAAAAGAGATAACACCCCCCCATTACGTCATGCTTCAGAAATGTGGAAAATGGTCCGTTTTCAAATGTTTTATTTTTGAACGTCAGTTCACATTTGTAGGTGGATCATCAGTGTTAGAGCTAAAATTAGCATGTTTAAAGTGATTTTCATGCTTCCAGGGGCGCTGGAAGTTAATTAAATACCATTTGGAGGCATTTAATGTTCGAGCAAAAACGGCTGATTTTCGACAAAAGAGATAACACCCCCCCCATTACGTCCTGCTTCAGAAATGTGGAAAATGGTCCGTTTTCAAATGTTTTATTTTTGAACGTCAGTTCACATTTGTAGGTGGATCATCAGTGTTAGAGCTAAAATTAGCATGTTTAAAGTGATTTTCATGCTTCCAGGGGCTCGTGAAGTGAAATAAATACCATTTGGAGGCATTTAATGTTCGAGCAAAAACGGCTGATTTTCGACAAAAGAGATAACACCCCCCCATTACGTCCTGCTTCAGAAATGTGGAAAATGGTCCGTTTTCAAATGTTTTATTTTTGAACGTCAGTTCACATTTGTAGGTGGATCATCAGTGTTAGAGCTAAAATTAGCATGTTTAAAGTGATTTTCATGCTTCCAGGGGCTCGGGAAGTTAATTAAATACCATTTGGAGGCATTTAATGTTCGAGCAAAAACGGCTGATTTTCGACAAAAGAGATAACACCCCCCCATTACGTCATGCTTCAGAAATGTGGAAAATGGTCCGTTTTCAAATGTTTTATTTTTGAACGTCAGTTCACATTCTTAGGTGGATCATCAGTGTTAGAGCTAAAATTAGCATGTTTAAAGTGATTTTCATGCTTCCAGGGGTGCTGGAAGTTAATTAAATACCATTTGGAGGCATTTAATGTTCGAGCAAAAACGGCTGATTTTCGACAAAAGAGATAACACCCCCCCATTACGTCCTGCTTCAGAAATGTGGAAAATGGTCCGTTTTCAAATGTTTTATTTTTGAACGTCAGTTCACATTTGTAGGTGGATCATCAGTGTTAGAGCTAAAATTAGCATGTTTAAAGTGATTTTCATGCTTCCAGGGGCTCGGGAAGTTAATTAAATACCATTTGGAGGCATTTAATGTTCGAGCAAAAACGGCTGATTTTCGACAAAAGAGATAACACCCCCCCATTACGTCCTGCTTCAGAAATGTGGAAAATGGTCCGTTTTCAAATGTTTTATTTTTGAACGTCAGTTCACATTTGTAGGTGGATCATCAGTGTTAGAGCTAAAATTAGCATGTTTGAAGTGATTTTCATGCTTCCAGGGGCCCTAAACACAAGATTTATGGAATGGTTAAAAGTGCATGAAAATGGCCAATTTACCCACTCTGAGTTCTCAAAAAGGGTTTCTTCACCCCGGGAAGTTAATTAAATACCATTTGGAGGCATTTAATGTTCGAGCAAAAACGGCTGATTTTCGACAAAAGAGAGAAAACCCCCCCATTACGTCATGCTTCAGAAATGTGGAAAATGGTCCGTTTTCAAATGTTTTATTTTTGAACGTCAGTTCACATTTGTAGGTGGATCATCAGTGTTAGAGCTAAAATTAGCATGTTTAAAGTGATTTTCATGCTCCCAGGGGCCCTAAACACAAGATTTATGGAATGGTTAAAAGTGCATGAAAATGGCCAATTTACCCACTCTGAGTTCTCAAAAAGGGTTTCTTCACCCCGGGAAGTTAATTAAATACCATTTGGAGGCATTTAATGTTCGAGCAAAAACGGCTGATTTTCGACAAAAGAGATAACACCCCCCCATTACGTCCTGCTTCAGAAATGTGGAAAATGGTCCGTTTTCAAATGTTTTATTTTTGAACGTCAGTTCACATTTGTAGGTGGATCATCAGTGTTAGAGCTAAAATTAGCATGTTTAAAGTGATTTTCATGCTTCCAGGGGCTCGGGAAGTGAAATAAATACCATTTGGAGGCATTTAATGTTCGAGCAAAAACGGCCGATTTTCGACAAAAGAGATAACACCCCCCCATTACGTCCTGCTTCAGAAATGTGGAAAATGGTCCGTTTTCAAATGTTTTATTTTTGAACGTCAGTTCACATTTGTAGGTGGATCATCAGTGTTAGAGCTAAAATTAGCATGTTTAAAGTGATTTTCATGCTCCCAGGGGCCCTAAACACAAGATTTATGGAATGGTTAAAAGTGCATGAAAATGGCCAATTTACCCACTCTGAGTTCTCAAAAAGGGTTTCTTCACCCCGGGAAGTTAATTAAATACCATTTGGAGGCCTTTAATGTTCGAGCAAAAACGGCTGATTTTCGACAAAAGAGATAACACCCCCCCATTACGTCCTGCTTCAGAAATGTGGAAAATGGTCCGTTTTCAAATGTTTTATTTTTGAACGTCAGTTCACATTTGTAGGTGGATCATCAGTGTTAGAGCTAAAATTAGCATGTTTAAAGTGATTTTCATGCTTCCAGGGGCTCGGGAAGTGAAATAAATACCATTTGGAGGCATTTAATGTTCGAGCAAAAACGGCTTATTTTCGACAAAAGAGATAACACCCCCCCATTACGTCCTGCTTCAGAAATGTGGAAAATGGTCCGTTTTCAAATGTTTTATTTTTGAACGTCAGTTCACATTTGTAGGTGGATCATCAGTGTTAGAGCTAAAATTAGCATGTTTAAAGTGATTTTCATGCTCCCAGGGGCTCGGGAAGTGAAATAAATACCATTTGGAGGCATTTAATGTTCGAGCAAAAACGGCTGATTTTCGACAAAAGAGATAACACCCCCCCATTACGTCATGCTTCAGAAATGTGGAAAATGGTCCGTTTTCAAATGTTTTATTTTTGAACGTCAGTTCACATTTGTAGGTGGGATCATCAGTGTTAGAGCTAAAATTAGCATGTTTAAAGTGATTTTCATGCTTCCAGGGGCTCGGGAAGTGAAATAAATACCATTTGGAGGCATTTAATGTTCGAGCAAAAACGGCTGATTTTCGACAAAAGAGATAACACCCCCCCATTACGTCCTGCTTCAGAAATGTGGAAAATGGTCCGTTTTCAAATGTTTTATTTTTGAACGTCAGTTCACATTTGTAGGTGGATCATCAGTGTTAGAGCTAAAATTAGCATGTTTAAAGTGATTTTCATGCTCCCAGGGGCTCGGGAAGTGAAATAAATACCATTCGGAGGCATTTAATGTTCGAGCAAAAACGGCTGATTTTCGACAAAAGAGATAACACCCCCCCATTACGTCCTGCTTCAGAAATGTGGAAAATGGTCCGTTTTCAAATGTTTTATTTTTAAACGTCAGTTCGCATTTGTAGGTGGATCATCAGTGTTAGAGCTAAAATTAGCATGTTTAAAGTGATTTTCATGCTCCCAGGGGCCCTAAACACAAGATTTATGGAATGGTTTAAAGTGCATGAAAATGGCCAATTTACCCACTCTGAGTTCTCAAAAAGGGTTTCTTCACCCCGGGAAGTTAATTAAATACCATTTGGAGGCATTTAATGTTCGAGCAAAAACGGCTGATTTTCGACAAAAGAGATAACACCCCCCCATTACGTCCTGCTTCAGAAATGTGGAAAATGGTCCGTTTTCAAATGTTTTATTTTTGAACGTCAGTTCACATTTGTAGGTGGATCATCAGTGTTAGAGCTAAAATTAGCATGTTTAAAGTGATTTTCATGCTTCCAGGGGCTCGGGAAGTGAAATAAATACCATTTGGAGGCATTTAATGTTCGAGCAAAAACGGCTGATTTTCGACAAAAGAGATAACACCCCCCCATTACGTCCTGCTTCAGAAATGCGGAAAATGGTCCGTTTTCAAATGTTTTATTTTTGAACGTCAGTTCACATTTGTAGGTGGATGATCAGTGTTAGAGCTAAAATTAGCATGTTTAAAGTGATTTTTATGCTTCCAGGGGCGCTGGAAGTTAATTAAATACCATTTGGAGGCATTTAATGTTCGAGCAAAAACAGCTGATTTTCGACAAAAGAGATAACACCCCCCCATTACGTCATGCTTCAGAAATGTGGAAAATGGTCCGTTTTCAAATGTTTTATTTTTGAACGTCAGTTCACATTTGTAGGTGGATCATCAGTGTTAGAGCTAAAATTAGCATGTTTAAAGTGATTTTCATGCTCCCAGGGGCCCTAAACACAAGATTTATGGAATGGTTAAAAGTGCATGAAAATGGCCAATTTACCCACTCTGAGTTCTCAAAAAGGGTTTCTTCACCCCGGGAAGTTAATTAAATACCATTTGGAGGCATTTAATGTTCGAGCAAAAACGGCTGATTTTCGACAAAAGAGATAACACCCCCCCATTACGTCCTGCTTCAGAAATGTGGAAAATGGTCCGTTTTCAAATGTTTTATTTTTGAACGTCAGTTCACATTTGTAGGTGGATCATCAGTGTTAGAGCTAAAATTAGCATGTTTAAAGTGATTTTCATGCTTCCAGGGGCTCGGGAAGTGAAATAAATACCATTTGGAGGCATTTAATGTTCGAGCAAAAACGGCTGATTTTCGACGAAAGAGATAACACCCCCCCATTACGTCCTGCTTCAGAAATGTGGAAAATGGTCCGTTTTCAAATGTTTTATTTTTGAACGTCAGTTCACATTTGTAGGTGGATCATCAGTGTTAGAGCTAAAATTAGCATGTTTAAAGTGATTTTCATGCTCCCAGGGGCTCGGGAAGTGAAATAAATACCATTTGGAGGCATTTAATGTTCGAGCAAAAACGGCTGATTTTCGACAAAAGAGATAACACCCCCCCATTACGTCCTGCTTCAGAAATGTGGAAAATGGTCCGTTTTCAAATGCTTTATTTTTGAACGTCAGTTCACATTTGTAGGTGGATCATCAGTGTTAGAGCTAAAATTAGCATGTTTAAAGTGATTTTCATGCTCCCAGGGGCCCTAAACACAAGATTTATGGAATGGTTAAAAGTGCATGAAAATGGCCAATTTACCCACTCTGAGTTCTCAAAAAGGGTTTCTTCACCCCGGGAAGTTAATGAAATACCATTTGGAGGCATTTAATGTTCGAGCAAAAACGGCTGATTTTCGACAAAAGAGATAACACCCCCCCATTACGTCCTGCTTCAGAAATGTGGAAAATGGTCCGTTTTCAAATGTTTTATTTTTGAACGTCAGTTCACATTTGTAGGTGGATCATCAGTGTTAGAGCTAAAATTAGCATGTTTAAAGTGATTTTCATGCTCCCAGGGGCTCGGGAAGTGAAATAAATACCATTTGGAGGCATTTAATGTTCGAGCAAAAACGGCTGATTTTCGACAAAAGAGATAACACCCCCCCATTACGTCATGCTTCAGAAATGTGGAAAATGGTCCGTTTTCAAATGTTTTATTTTTGAACGTCAGTTCACATTTGTAGGTGGATCATCAGTGTTAGAGCTAAAATTAGCATGTTTAAAGTGATTTTCATGCTCCCAGGGGCTCGGGAAGTGAAATAAATACCATTTGGAGGCATTTAATGTTCGAGCAAAAACGGCTGATTTTCGACAAAAGAGATAACACCCCCCCATTACGTCATGCTTCAGAAATGTGGAAAATGGTCCGTTTTCAAATGTTTTATTTTTGAACGTCAGTTCACATTTGTAGGTGGATCATCAGTGTTAGAGCTAAAATTAGCATGTTTAAAGTGATTTTCATGCTTCCAGGGGCTCGGGAAGTGAAATAAATACCATTTGGAGGCATTTAATGTTCGAGCAAAAACGGCTGATTTTCGACAAAAGAGATAACACCACCCCATTACGTCCTGCTTCAGAAATGTGGAAAATGGTCCGTTTTCAAATGTTTTATTTTTGAACGACAGTTCACATTTGTAGGTGGATCATCAGTGTTAGAGCTAAAATTAGCATGTTTAAAGTGATTTTCATGCTCCCAGGGGCTCGGGAAGTTAATTAAATACCATTTGGAGGCATTTAATGTTCGAGCAAAAACGGCTGATTTTCGACAAAAGAGATAACACCCCCCCATTACGTCCTGCTTCAGAAATGTGGAAAATGGTCCGTTTTCAAATGTTTTATTTTTGAACGTCAGTTCACATTTGTAGGTGGATCATCAGTGTTAGAGCTAAAATTAGCATGTTTAAAGTGATTTTCATGCTTCCAGGGGCTCGGGAAGTTAAATAAATACCATTTGGAGGCATTTAATGTTCGAGCAAAAACGGCTGATTTTCGACAAAAGAGATAACACCCCCCCATTACGTCATGCTTCAGAAATGTGGAAAATGGTCCGTTTTCAAATGTTTTATTTTTGAACGTCAGTTCACATTTGTAGGTGGATCATCAGTGTTAGAGCTAAAATTAGCATGTTTAAAGTGATTTTCATGCTCCCAGGGGCTCGGGAAGTGAAATAAATACCATTTGGAGGCATTTAATGTTCGAGCAAAAACGGCTGATTTTCGACAAAAGAGATAACACCCCCCCATTACGTCCTGCTTCAGAAATGTGGAAAATGGTCCGTTTTCAAATGTTTTATTTTTGAACGTCAGTTCACATTTGTAGGTGGATCATCAGTGTTAGAGCTAAAATTAGCATGTTTAAAGTGATTTTCATGCTCCCAGGGGCCCTAAACACAAGATTTATGGAATGGTTAAAAGTGCATGAAAATGGCCAATTTACCCACTCTGAGTTCTCAAAAAGGGTTTCTTCACCCCGGGAAGTTAATGAAATACCATTTGGAGGCATTTAATGTTCGAGCAAAAACGGCTGATTTTCGACAAAAGAGATAACACCCCCCCATTACGTCCTGCTTCAGAAATGTGGAAAATGGTCCGTTTTCAAATGTTTTATTTTTGAACGTCAGTTCACATTTGTAGGTGGATCATCAGTGTTAGAGCTAAAATTAGCATGTTTAAAGTGATTTTCATGCTCCCAGGGGCTCGGGAAGTGAAATAAATACCATTTGGAGGCATTTAATGTTCGAGCAAAAACGGCTGATTTTCGACAAAAGAGATAACACCCCCCCATTACGTCATGCTTCAGAAATGTGGAAAATGGTCCGTTTTCAAATGTTTTATTTTTGAACGTCAGTTCACATTTGTAGGTGGATCATCAGTGTTAGAGCTAAAATTAGCATGTTTAAAGTGATTTTCATGCTCCCAGGGGCTCGGGAAGTGAAATAAATACCATTTGGAGGCATTTAATGTACGAGCAAAAACGGCTGATTTTCGACAAAAGAGATAACACCCCCCCATTACGTCCTGCTTCAGAAATGTGGAAAATGGTCCGTTTTCAAATGTTTTATTTTTGAACGTCAGTTCACATTTGTAGGTGGATCATCAGTGTTAGAGCTAAAATTAGCATGTTTAAAGTGATTTTCATGCTTCCAGGGGCTCGGGAAGTGAAATAAATACCATTTGGAGGCATTTAATGTTCGAGCAAAAACGGCTGATTTTCGACAAAAGAGATAACACCACCCCATTACGTCCTGCTTCAGAAATGTGGAAAATGGTCCGTTTTCAAATGTTTTATTTTTGAACGACAGTTCACATTTGTAGGTGGATCATCAGTGTTAGAGCTAAAATTAGCATGTTTAAAGTGATTTTCATGCTCCCAGGGGCTCGGGAAGTTAATTAAATACCATTTGGAGGCATTTAATGTTCGAGCAAAAACGGCTGATTTTCGACAAAAGAGATAACACCCCCCCATTACGTCCTGCTTCAGAAATGTGGAAAATGGTCCGTTTTCAAATGTTTTATTTTTGAACGTCAGTTCACATTTGTAGGTGGATCATCAGTGTTAGAGCTAAAATTAGCATGTTTAAAGTGATTTTCATGCTTCCAGGGGCTCGGGAAGTTAAATAAATACCATTTGGAGGCATTTAATGTTCGAGCAAAAACGGCTGATTTTCGACAAAAGAGATAACACCCCCCCATTACGTCATGCTTCAGAAATGTGGAAAATGGTCAGTTTTCAAATGTTTTATTTTTGAACGTCAGTTCACATTTGTAGGTGGATCATCAGTGTTAGAGCTAAAATTAGCATGTTTAAAGTGATTTTCATGCTTCCAGGGGCTCGGGAAGTGAAATAAATACCATTTGGAGGCATTTAATGTTCGAGCAAAAACGGCTGATTTTCGACAAAAGAGATAACACCCCCCCATTACGTCATGCTTCAGAAATGTGGAAAATGGTCCGTTTTCAAATGTTTTATTTTTGAACGTCAGTTCACATTTGTAGGTGGATCATCAGTGTTAGAGCTAAAATTAGCATGTTGAAAGTGATTTTCATGCTTCCAGGGGCTCGGGAAGTGAAATAAATACCATTTGGAGGCATTTAATGTTCGAGCAAAAACGGCTGATTTTCGACAAAAGAGATAACACCCCCCCATTACGTCCTGCTTCAGAAATGTGGAAAATGGTCCGTTTTCAAATGTTTTATTTTTGAACGTCAGTTCACATTTGTAGGTGGATCATCAGTGTTAGAGCTAAAATTAGCATGTTTAAAGTGATTTTCATGCTTCCAGGGGCTCGGGAAGTGAAATAAATACCATTTGGAGGCATTTAATGTTCGAGCAAAAACGGCTGATTTTCGACAAAAGAGATAACACCCCCCCATTACGTCCTGCTTCAGAAATGTGGAAAATGGTCCGTTTTCAAATGTTTTATTTTTGAACGTCAGTTCACATTTGTAGGTGGATCATCAGTGTTAGAGCTAAAATTAGCATGTTTAAAGTGATTTTCATGCTCCCAGGGGCTCGGGAAGTGAAATAAATACCATTTGGAGGCATTTAATGTTCGAGCAAAAACGGCTGATTTTCGACAAAAGAGATAACACCCCCCCATTACGTCCTGCTTCAGAAATGTGGAAAATGGTCCGTTTTCAAATGTTTTATTTTTGAACGTCAGTTCACATTTGTAGGTGGATCATCAGTGTTAGAGCTAAAATTAGCATGTTTAAAGTGATTTTCATGCTTCCAGGGGCTCGGGAAGTGAAATAAATACCATTTGGAGGCATTTAATGTTCGAGCAAAAACGGCTGATTTTCGACAAAAGAGATAACACCCCCCCATTACGTCCTGCTTCAGAAATGTGGAAAATGGTCCGTTTTCAAATGTTTTATTTTTGAACGTCAGTTCACATTTGTAGGTGGATCATCAGTGTTAGAGCTAAAATTAGCATGTTTAAAGTGATTTTCATGCTCCCAGGGGCTCGGGAAGTTAATTAAATACCATTTGGAGGCATTTAATGTTCGAGCAAAAACGGCTGATTTTCGACAAAAGAGATAACACCCCCCCATTACGTCCTGCTTCAGAAATGTGGAAAATGGTCCGTTTTCAAATGTTTTATTTTTGAACGTCAGTTCACATTTGTAGGTGGATCATCAGTGTTAGAGCTAAAATTAGCATGTTTAAAGTGATTTTCATGCATCCAGGGGCGCTGGAAGTTAATTAAATACCATTTGGAGGCATTTAATGTTCGAGCAAAAACGGCTGATTTTCGACAAAAGAGATAACACCCCCCCATTACGTCCTGCTTCAGAAATGTGGAAAATGGTCCGTTTTCAAATGTTTTATTTTTGAACGTCAGTTCACATTTGTAGGTGGATCATCAGTGTTAGAGCTAAAATTAGCATGTTTAAAGTGATTTTCATGCTCCCAGGGGCTCGGGAAGTGAAATAAATACCATTTGGAGGCATTTAATGTACGAGCAAAAACGGCTGATTTTCGACAAAAGAGATAACACCCCCCCATTACGTCCTGCTTCAGAAATGTGGAAAATGGTCCGTTTTCAAATGTTTTATTTTTGAACGTCAGTTCACATTTGTAGGTGGATCATCAGTGTTAGAGCTAAAATTAGCATGTTTAAAGTGATTTTCATGCTTCCAGGGGCTCGGGAAGTGAAATAAATACCATTTGGAGGCATTTAATGTTCGAGCAAAAACGGCTGATTTTCGACAAAAGAGATAACTCCACCCCATTACGTCCTGCTTCAGAAATGTGGAAAATGGTCCGTTTTCAAATGTTTTATTTTTGAACGACAGTTCACATTTGTAGGTGGATCATCAGTGTTAGAGCTAAAATTAGCATGTTTAAAGTGATTTTCATGCTCCCAGGGGCTCGGGAAGTTAATTAAATACCATTTGGAGGCATTTAATGTTCGAGCAAAAACGGCTGATTTTCGACAAAAGAGATAACACCCCCCCATTACGTCCTGCTTCAGAAATGTGGAAAATGGTCCGTTTTCAAATGTTTTATTTTTGAACGTCAGTTCACATTTGTAGGTGGATCATCAGTGTTAGAGCTAAAATTAGCATGTTTAAAGTGATTTTCATGCTTCCAGGGGCTCGGGAAGTTAAATAAATACCATTTGGAGGCATTTAATGTTCGAGCAAAAACGGCTGATTTTCGACAAAAGAGATAACACCCCCCCATTACGTCATGCTTCAGAAATGTGGAAAATGGTCAGTTTTCAAATGTTTTATTTTTGAACGTCAGTTCACATTTGTAGGTGGATCATCAGTGTTAGAGCTAAAATTAGCATGTTTAAAGTGATTTTCATGCTTCCAGGGGCTCGGGAAGTGAAATAAATACCATTTGGAGGCATTTAATGTTCGAGCAAAAACGGCTGATTTTCGACAAAAGAGATAACACCCCCCCATTACGTCATGCTTCAGAAATGTGGAAAATGGTCCGTTTTCAAATGTTTTATTTTTGAACGTCAGTTCACATTTGTAGGTGGATCATCAGTGTTAGAGCTAAAATTAGCATGTTGAAAGTGATTTTCATGCTTCCAGGGGCTCGGGAAGTGAAATAAATACCATTTGGAGGCATTTAATGTTCGAGCAAAAACGGCTGATTTTCGACAAAAGAGATAACACCCCCCCATTACGTCCTGCTTCAGAAATGTGGAAAATGGTCCGTTTTCAAATGTTTTATTTTTGAACGTCAGTTCACATTTGTAGGTGGATCATCAGTGTTAGAGCTAAAATTAGCATGTTTAAAGTGATTTTCATGCTTCCAGGGGCTCGGGGAGTGAAATAAATACCATTTGGAGGCATTTAATGTTCGAGCAAAAACGGCTGATTTTCGACAAAAGAGATAACACCCCCCCATTACGTCCTGCTTCAGAAATGTGGAAAATGGTCCGTTTTCAAATGTTTTATTTTTGAACGTCAGTTCACATTTGTAGGTGGATCATCAGTGTTAGAGCTAAAATTAGCATGTTTAAAGTGATTTTCATGCTCCCAGGGGCTCGGGAAGTGAAATAAATACCATTTGGAGGCATTTAATGTTCGAGCAAAAACGGCTGATTTTCGACAAAAGAGATAACACCCCCCCATTACGTCCTGCTTCAGAAATGTGGAAAATGGTCCGTTTTCAAATGTTTTATTTTTGAACGTCAGTTCACATTTGTAGGTGGATCATCAGTGTTAGAGCTAAAATTAGCATGTTTAAAGTGATTTTCATGCTTCCAGGGGCTCGGGAAGTGAAATAAATACCATTTGGAGGCATTTAATGTTCGAGCAAAAACGGCTGATTTTCGACAAAAGAGATAACACCCCCCCATTACGTCCTGCTTCAGAAATGTGGAAAATGGTCCGTTTTCAAATGTTTTATTTTTGAACGTCAGTTCACATTTGTAGGTGGATCATCAGTGTTAGAGCTAAAATTAGCATGTTTAAAGTGATTTTCATGCTCCCAGGGGCTCGGGAAGTTAATTAAATACCATTTGGAGGCATTTAATGTTCGAGCAAAAACGGCTGATTTTCGACAAAAGAGATAACACCCCCCCATTACGTCCTGCTTCAGAAATGTGGAAAATGGTCCGTTTTCAAATGTTTTATTTTTGAACGTCAGTTCACATTTGTAGGTGGATCATCAGTGTTAGAGCTAAAATTAGCATGTTTAAAGTGATTTTCATGCATCCAGGGGCGCTGGAAGTTAATTAAATACCATTTGGAGGCATTTAATGTTCGAGCAAAAACGGCTGATTTTCGACAAAAGAGATAACACCCCCCCATTACGTCCTGCTTCAGAAATGTGGAAAATGGTCCGTTTTCAAATGTTTTATTTTTGAACGTCAGTTCACATTTGTAGGTGGATCATCAGTGTTAGAGCTAAAATTAGCATGTTTAAAGTGATTTTCATGCTTCCAGGGGCTCGGGAAGTGAAATAAATACCATTTGGAGGCATTTAATGTTCGAGCAAAAACGGCTGATTTTCGACAAAAGAGATAACACCACCCCATTACGTCCTGCTTCAGAAATGTGGAAAATGGTCCGTTTTCAAATGTTTTATTTTTGAACGACAGTTCACATTTGTAGGTGGATCATCAGTGTTAGAGCTAAAATTAGCATGTTTAAAGTGATTTTCATGCTCCCAGGGGCTCGGGAAGTTAATTAAATACCATTTGGAGGCATTTAATGTTCGAGCAAAAACGGCTGATTTTCGACAAAAGAGATAACACCCCCCCATTACGTCCTGCTTCAGAAATGTGGAAAATGGTCCGTTTTCAAATGTTTTATTTTTGAACGTCAGTTCACATTTGTAGGTGGATCATCAGTGTTAGAGCTAAAATTAGCATGTTTAAAGTGATTTTCATGCTTCCAGGGGCTCGGGAAGTTAAATAAATACCATTTGGAGGCATTTAATGTTCGAGCAAAAACGGCTGATTTTCGACAAAAGAGATAACACCCCCCCATTACGTCATGCTTCAGAAATGTGGAAAATGGTCAGTTTTCAAATGTTTTATTTTTGAACGTCAGTTCACATTTGTAGGTGGATCATCAGTGTTAGAGCTAAAATTAGCATGTTTAAAGTGATTTTCATGCTTCCAGGGGCTCGGGAAGTGAAATAAATACCATTTGGAGGCATTTAATGTTCGAGCAAAAACGGCTGATTTTCGACAAAAGAGATAACACCCCCCCATTACGTCATGCTTCAGAAATGTGGAAAATGGTCCGTTTTCAAATGTTTTATTTTTGAACGTCAGTTCACATTTGTAGGTGGATCATCAGTGTTAGAGCTAAAATTAGCATGTTGAAAGTGATTTTCATGCTTCCAGGGGCTCGGGAAGTGAAATAAATACCATTTGGAGGCATTTAATGTTCGAGCAAAAACGGCTGATTTTCGACAAAAGAGATAACACCCCCCCATTACGTCCTGCTTCAGAAATGTGGAAAATGGTCCGTTTTCAAATGTTTTATTTTTGAACGTCAGTTCACATTTGTAGGTGGATCATCAGTGTTAGAGCTAAAATTAGCATGTTTAAAGTGATTTTCATGCTTCCAGGGGCTCGGGAAGTGAAATAAATACCATTTGGAGGCATTTAATGTTCGAGCAAAAACGGCTGATTTTCGACAAAAGAGATAACACCCCCCCCATTACGTCCTGCTTCAGAAATGTGGAAAATGGTCCGTTTTCAAATGTTTTATTTTTGAACGTCAGTTCACATTTGTAGGTGGATCATCAGTGTTAGAGCTAAAATTAGCATGTTTAAAGTGATTTTCATGCTCCCAGGGGCTCGGGAAGTGAAATAAATACCATTTGGAGGCATTTAATGTTCGAGCAAAAACGGCTGATTTTCGACAAAAGAGATAACACCCCCCCATTACGTCCTGCTTCAGAAATGTGGAAAATGGTCCGTTTTCAAATGTTTTATTTTTGAACGTCAGTTCACATTTGTAGGTGGATCATCAGTGTTAGAGCTAAAATTAGCATGTTTAAAGTGATTTTCATGCTTCCAGGGGCTCGGGAAGTGAAATAAATACCATTTGGAGGCATTTAATGTTCGAGCAAAAACGGCTGATTTTCGACAAAAGAGATAACACCCCCCCATTACGTCCTGCTTCAGAAATGTGGAAAATGGTCCGTTTTCAAATGTTTTATTTTTGAACGTCAGTTCACATTTGTAGGTGGATCATCAGTGTTAGAGCTAAAATTAGCATGTTTAAAGTGATTTTCATGCTCCCAGGGGCTCGGGAAGTTAATTAAATACCATTTGGAGGCATTTAATGTTCGAGCAAAAACGGCTGATTTTCGACAAAAGAGATAACACCCCCCCATTACGTCCTGCTTCAGAAATGTGGAAAATGGTCCGTTTTCAAATGTTTTATTTTTGAACGTCAGTTCACATTTGTAGGTGGATCATCAGTGTTAGAGCTAAAATTAGCATGTTTAAAGTGATTTTCATGCATCCAGGGGCGCTGGAAGTTAATTAAATACCATTTGGAGGCATTTAATGTTCGAGCAAAAACGGCTGATTTTCGACAAAAGAGATAACACCCCCCCATTACGTCCTGCTTCAGAAATGTGGAAAATGGTCCGTTTTCAAATGTTTTATTTTTGAACGTCAGTTCACATTTGTAGGTGGATCATCAGTGTTAGAGCTAAAATTAGCATGTTTAAAGTGATTTTCATGCTCCCAGGGGCCCTAAACACAAGATTTATGGAATGGTTAAAAGTGAATGAAAATGGCCAATTTACCCACTCTGAGTTCTCAAAAAGGGTTTCTTCACCCCGGGAAGTTAATTAAATACCATTTGGAGGCATTTAATGTTCGAGCAAAAACGGCTGATTTTCGACAAAAGAGATAACACCCCCCCCCATTACGTCCTGCTTCAGAAATGTGGAAAATGGTCCGTTTTCAAATGTTTTATTTTTGATCTTCAGTTCACATTTGTAGGTGGATCATCAGTGTTAGAGCTAAAATTAGCATGTTTAAAGTGATTTTCATGCTTCCAGGGGCTCGGGAAGTGAAATAAATACCATTTGGAGGCATTTAATGTTCGAGCAAAAACGGCTGATTTTCGACAAAAGAGATAACACCCCCCCATTACGTCCTGCTTCAGAAATGTGGAAAATGGTCCGTTTTCAAATGTTTTATTTTTGAACGTCAGTTCACATTTGTAGGTGGATCATCAGTGTTAGAGCTAAAATTAGCATGTTTAAAGTGATTTTCATGCTCCCAGGGGCCCTAAACACAAGATTTATGGAATGGTTAAAAGTGCATGAAAATGGCCAATTTACCCACTCTGAGTTCTCAAAAAGGGTTTCTTCACCCCGGGAAGTTAATTAAATACCATTTGGAGGCATTTAATGTTCGAGCAAAAACGGCTGATTTTCGACAAAAGAGATAACACCCCCCCCCATTACGTCCTGCTTCAGAAATGTGGAAAATGGTCCGTTTTCAAATGTTTTATTTTTGAACGTCAGTTCACATTTGTAGGTGGATCATCAGTGTTAGAGCTAAAATTAGCATGTTTAAAGTGATTTTCATGCTCCCAGGGGCTCGGGAAGTGAAATAAATACCATTTGGAGGCATTTAATGTTCGAGCAAAAACGGCTGATTTTCGACAAAAGAGATAACACCCCCCCATTACGTCCTGCTTCAGAAATGTGGAAAATGGTCCGTTTTCAAATGTTCTATTTTTGAACGTCAGTTCACATTTGTAGGTGGATCATCAGTGTTAGAGCTAAAATTAGCATGTTTAAAGTGATTTTCATGCTCCCAGGGGCTCGGGAAGTGAAATAAATACCATTTGGAGGCATTTAATGTTCGAGCAAAAACGGCTGATTTTCGACAAAAGAGATAACACCCCCCCATTACGTCCTGCTTCAGAAATGTGGAAAATGGTCCGTTTTCAAATGTTTTATTTTTGAACGTCAGTTCACATTTGTAGGTGGATCATCAGTGTTAGAGCTAAAATTAGCATGTTTAAAGTGATTTTCATGCTCCCAGGGGCTCGGGAAGTTAATTAAATACCATTTGGAGGCATTTAATGTTCGAGCAAAAACGGCTGATTTTCGACAAAAGAGATAACACCCCCCCATTACGTCCTGCTTCAGAAATGTGGAAAATGGTCCGTTTTCAAATGTTTTATTTTTGAACGTCAGTTCACATTTGTAGGTGGATCATCAGTGTTAGAGCTAAAATTAGCATGTTTAAAGTGATTTTCATGCTTCCAGGGGCTCGGGAAGTTAAATAAATACCATTTGGAGGCATTTAATGTTCGAGCAAAAACGGCTGATTTTCGACAAAAGAGATAACACCCCCCCATTACGTCCTGCTTCAGAAATGTGGAAAATGGTCTGTTTTCAAATGTTTTATTTTTGAACGTCAGTTCACATTTGTAGGTGGATCATCAGTGTTAGAGCTAAAATTAGCATGTTTAAAGTGATTTTCATGCTCCCAGGGGCTCGGGAAGTGAAATAAATACCATTTGGAGGCATTTAATGTTCGAGCAAAAACGGCTGATTTTCGACAAAAGAGATAACACCCCCCCCATTAAGTCCTGCTTGAGAAATGTGGAAAATGGTCCGTTTTCAAATGTTTTATTTTTGAACGTCAGTTCACATTTGTAGGTGGATCATCAGTGTTAGAGCTAAAATTAGCATGTTTAAAGTGATTTTCATGCTCCCAGGGGCTCGGGAAGTGAAATAAATACCATTTGGAGGCATTTAATGTTCGAGCAAAAACGGCTGATTTTCGACAAAAGAGATAACACCCCCCCCATTACGTCATGCTTCAGAAATGTGGAAAATGGTCCGTTTTCAAATGTTTTATTTTTGAACGTCAGTTCACATTTGTAGGTGGATCATCAGTGTTAGAGCTAAAATTAGCATGTTTAAAGTGATTTTCATGCTTCCAGGGGCTCGGGAAGTGAAATAAATACCATTTGGAGGCATTTAATGTTCGAGCAAAAACGGCTGATTTTCGACAAAAGAGATAACACCCCCCATTACGTCATGCTTCAGAAATGTGGAAAATGGTCCGTTTTCAAATGTTTTATTTTTGAACGTCAGTTCACATTTGTAGGTGGATCATCAGTGTTAGAGCTAAAATTAGCATGTTTAAAGTGATTTTCATGCTTCCAGGGGCTCGGGAAGTGAAATAAATACCATTTGGAGGCATTTAATGTTCGAGCAAAAACGGCTGATTTTCGACAAAAGAGATAACACCCCCCCATTACGTCATGCTTCAGAAATGTGGAAAATGGTCCGTTTTTAAATGTTTTATTTTTGAACGTCAGTTCACATTTGTAGGTGGATCATCAGTGTTAGAGCTAAAATTAGCATGTTTAAAGTGATTTTTATGCTTCCAGGGGCGCTGGAAGTTAATTAAATACCATTTGGAGGCATTTAATGTTCGAGCAAAAACGGCTGATTTTCGACAAAAGAGATAACACCCCCCCATTACGTCCTGCTTCAGAAATGTGGAAAATGGTCCATTTTCAAATGTTTTATTTTTGAACGTCAGTTCACATTTGTAGGTGGATCATCAGTGTTAGAGCTAAAATTAGCATGTTTAAAGTGATTTTCATGCTTCCAGGGGCTCGGGAAGTGAAATAAATACCATTTGGAGGCATTTAATGTTCGAGCAAAAACGGCTGATTTTCGACAAAAGAGATAACACCCCCCCATTACGTCCTGCTTCAGAAATGTGGAAAATGGTCCGTTTTCAAATGTTTTATTTTTGAACGTCAGTTCACATTTGTAGGTGGATCATCAGTGTTAGAGCTAAAATTAGCATGTTTAAAGTGATTTTCATGCTCCCAGGGGCTCGGGAAGTGAAATAAATACCATTTGGAGGCATTTAATGTTCGAGCAAAAACGGCTGATTTTCGACAAAAGAGATAACACCCCCCCATTACGTCCTGCTTCAGAAATGTGGAAAATGGTCCGTTTTCAAATGTTTTATTTTTGAACGTCAGTTCACATTTGTAGGTGGATCATCAGTGTTAGAGCTAAAATTAGCATGTTTAAAGTGATTTTCATGCTTCCAGGGGCTCGGGAAGTGAAATAAATACCATTTGGAGGCATTTAATGTTCGAGCAAAAACGGCTGATTTTCGACAAAAGAGATAACACCACCCCATTACGTCCTGCTTCAGAAATGTGGAAAATGGTCTGTTTTCAAATGTTTTATTTTTGAATGACAGTTCACATTTGTAGGTGGATCATCAGTGTTAGAGCTAAAATTAGCATGTTTAAAGTGATTTTCATGCTCCCAGGGGCTCGGGAAGTTAATTAAATACCATTTGGAGGCATTTAATGTTCGAGCAAAAACGGCTGATTTTCGACAAAAGAGATAACACCCCCCCATTACGTCCTGCTTCAGAAATGTGGAAAATGGTCCGTTTTCAAATGTTTTATTTTTGAACGTCAGTTCACATTGGTAGGTGGATCATCAGTGTTAGAGCTAAAATTAGCATGTTTAAAGTGATTTTCATGCTCCCAGGGGCTCGGGAAGTTAATTAAATACCATTTGGAGGCATTTAATGTTCGAGCAAAAACGGCTGATTTTCGACAAAAGAGATAACACCCCCCCATTACGTCCTGCTTCAGAAATGTGGAAAATGGTCCGTTTTCAAATGTTTTATTTTTGAACGTCAGTTCACATTTGTAGGTGGATCATCAGTGTTAGAGCTAAAATTAGCATGTTTAAAGTGATTTTCATGCTTCCAGGGGCTCGGGAAGTTAAATAAATACCATTTGGAGGCATTTAATGTTCGAGCAAAAACGGCTGATTTTCGACAAAAGAGATAACACCCCCCCATTACGTCCTGCTTCAGAAATGTGGAAAATGGTCTGTTTTCAAATGTTTTATTTTTGAACGTCAGTTCACATTTGTAGGTGGATCATCAGTGTTAGAGCTAAAATTAGCATGTTTAAAGTGATTTTCATGCTCCCAGGGGCTCGGGAAGTGAAATAAATACCATTTGGAGGCATTTAATGTTCGAGCAAAAACGGCTGATTTTCGACAAAAGAGATAACACCCCCCCATTACGTCCTGCTTCAGAAATGTGGAAAATGGTCAGTTTTCAACTGTTTTATTTTTGAACGTCAGTTCACATTTGTAGGTGGATCATCAGTGTTAGAGCTAAAATTAGCATGTTTAAAGTGATTTTCATGCTTCCAGGGGCTCGGGAAGTGAAATAAATACCATTTGGAAGCATTTAATGTTCGAGCAAAAACGGCTGATTTTCGACAAAAGAGATAACACCCCCCCATTACGTCATGCTTCAGAAATGTGGAAAATGGTCCGTTTTCAAATGTTTTATTTTTGAACGTCAGTTCACATTTGTAGGTGGATCATCAGTGTTAGAGCTAAAATTAGCATGTTGAAAGTGATTTTCATGCTTCCAGGGGCTCGGGAAGTGAAATAAATACCATTTGGAGGCATTTAATGTTCGAGCAAAAACGGCTGATTTTCGACAAAAGAGATAACACCCCCCCATTACGTCCTGCTTCAGAAATGTGGAAAATGGTCCGTTTTCAAATGTTTTATTTTTGAACGTCAGTTCACATTTGTAGGTGGATCATCAGTGTTAGAGCTAAAATTAGCATGTTTAAAGTGATTTTCATGCTTCCAGGGGCTCGGGAAGTGAAATAAATACCATTTGGAGGCATTTAATGTTCGAGCAAAAACGGCTGATTTTCGACAAAAGAGATAACACCCCCCCATTACGTCCTGCTTCAGAAATGTGGAAAATGGTCCGTTTTCAAATGTTTTATTTTTGAACGTCAGTTCACATTTGTAGGTGGATCATCAGTGTTAGAGCTAAAATTAGCATGTTTAAAGTGATTTTCATGCTCCCCCGGGCTCGGGAAGTTAATTAAATACCATTTGGAGGCATTTAATGTTCGAGCAAAAACGGCTGATTTTCGACAAAAGAGATAACACCCCCCCATTACGTCCTGCTTCAGAAATGTGGAAAATGGTCCGTTTTCAAATGTTTTATTTTTGAACGTCAGTTCACATTTGTAGGTGGATCATCAGTGTTAGAGCTAAAATTAGCATGTTTAAAGTGATTTTCATGCTCCCAGGGGCCCTAAACACAAGATTTATGGAATGGTTAAAAGTGAATGAAAATGGCCAATTTACCCACTCTGAGTTCTCAAAAAGGGTTTCTTCACCCCGGGAAGTTAATTAAATACCATTTGGAGGCATTTAATGTTCGAGCAAAAACGGCTGATTTTCGACAAAAGAGATAACACCCCCCCCCATTACGTCCTGCTTCAGAAATGTGGAAAATGGTCCGTTTTCAAATGTTTTATTTTTGATCTTCAGTTCACATTTGTAGGTGGATCATCAGTGTTAGAGCTAAAATTAGCATGTTTAAAGTGATTTTCATGCTTCCAGGGGCTCGGGAAGTGAAATAAATACCATTTGGAGGCATTTAATGTTCGAGCAAAAACGGCTGATTTTCGACAAAAGAGATAACACCCCCCCATTACGTCCTGCTTCAGAAATGTGGAAAATGGTCCGTTTTCAAATGTTTTATTTTTGAACGTCAGTTCACATTTGTAGGTGGATCATCAGTGTTAGAGCTAAAATTAGCATGTTTAAAGTGATTTTCATGCTCCCAGGGGCCCTAAACACAAGATTTATGGAATGGTTAAAAGTGCATGAAAAAGGCCAATTTACCCACTCTGAGTTCTCAAAAAGGGTTTCTTCACCCCGGGAAGTTAATTAAATACCATTTGGAGGCATTTAATGTTCGAGCAAAAACGGCTGATTTTCGACAAAAGAGATAACACCCCCCCCCATTACGTCCTGCTTCAGAAATGTGGAAAATGGTCCGTTTTCAAATGTTTTATTTTTGAACGTCAGTTCACATTTGTAGGTGGATCATCAGTGTTAGAGCTAAAATTAGCATGTTTAAAGTGATTTTCATGCTCCCAGGGGCTCGGGAAGTGAAATAAATACCATTTGGAGGCATTTAATGTTCGAGCAAAAACGGCTGATTTTCGACAAAAGAGATTACACCCCCCCATTACGTCCTGCTTCAGAAATGTGGAAAATGGTCCGTTTTCAAATGTTCTATTTTTGAACGTCAGTTCACATTTGTAGGTGGATCATCAGTGTTAGAGCTAAAATTAGCATGTTTAAAGTGATTTTCATGCTCCCAGGGGCTCGGGAAGTGAAATAAATACCATTTGGAGGCATTTAATGTTCGAGCAAAAACAGCTGATTTTCGACAAAAGAGATAACACCCCCCCATTACGTCCTGCTTCAGAAATGTGGAAAATGGTCCGTTTTCAAATGTTTTATTTTTGAACGTCAGTTCACATTTGTAGGTGGATCATCAGTGTTAGAGCTAAAATTAGCATGTTTAAAGTGATTTTCATGCTTCCAGGGGCTCGGGAAGTGAAATAAATACCATTTGGAGGCATTTAATGTTCGAGCAAAAACGGCTGATTTTCGACAAAAGAGATAACACCCCCCCATTACGTCCTGCTTCAGAAATGTGGAAAATGGTCCGTTTTCAAATGTTTTATTTTTGAACGTCAGTTCACATTTGTAGGTGGATCATCAGTGTTAGAGCTAAAATTAGCATGTTTAAAGTGATTTTCATGCTCCCAGGGGCTCGGGAAGTTAATTAAATACCATTTGGAGGCATTTAATGTTCGAGCAAAAACGGCTGATTTTCGACAAAAGAGATAACACCCCCCCATTACGTCCTGCTTCAGAAATGTGGAAAATGGTCCGTTTTCAAATGTTTTATTTTTGAACGTCAGTTCACATTTGTAGGTGGATCATCAGTGTTAGAGCTAAAACTAGCATGTTTAAAGTGATTTTCATGCTTCCAGGGGCTCGGGAAGTTAAATAAATACCATTTGGAGGCATTTAATGTTCGAGCAAAAGCGGCTGATTTTCGACAAAAGAGATAACACCCCCCCATTACGTCCTGCTTCAGAAATGTGGAAAATGGTCTGTTTTCAAATGTTTTATTTTTGAACGTCAGTTCACATTTGTAGGTGGATCATCAGTGTTAGAGCTAAAATTAGCATGTTTAAAGTGATTTTCATGCTCCCAGGGGCTCGGGAAGTGAAATAAATACCATTTGGAGGCATTTAATGTTCGAGCAAAAACGGCTGATTTTCGACAAAAGAGATAACACCCCCCCCATTAAGTCCTGCTTGAGAAATGTGGAAAATGGTCCGTTTTCAAATGTTTTATTTTTGAACGTCAGTTCACATTTGTAGGTGGATCATCAGTGTTAGAGCTAAAATTAGCATGTTTAAAGTGATTTTCATGCTTCCAGGGGCTCGGGAAGTGAAATAAATACCATTTGGAGGCATTTAATGTTCGAGCAAAAACGGCTGATTTTCGACAAAAGAGATAACACCCCCCCCATTACGTCATGCTTCAGAAATGTGGAAAATGGTCCGTTTTCAAATGTTTTATTTTTGAACGTCAGTTCACATTTGTAGGTGGATCATCAGTGTTAGAGCTAAAATTAGCATGTTTAAAGTGATTTTCATGCTTCCAGGGGCTCGGGAAGTGAAATAAATACCATTTGGAGGCATTTAATGTTCGAGCAAAAACGGCTGATTTTCGACAAAAGAGATAACACCCCCCCATTACGTCATGCTTCAGAAATGTGGAAAATGGTCCGTTTTTAAATGTTTTATTTTTGAACGTCAGTTCACATTTGTAGGTGGATCATCAGTGTTAGAGCTAAAATTAGCATGTTTAAAGTGATTTTTATGCTTCCAGGGGCGCTGGAAGTTAATTAAATACCATTTGGAGGCATTTAATGTTCGAGCAAAAACGGCTGATTTTCGACAAAAGAGATAACACCCCCCCATTACGTCCTGCTTCAGAAATGTGGAAAATGGTCCATTTTCAAATGTTTTATTTTTGAACGTCAGTTCACATTTGTAGGTGGATCATCAGTGTTAGAGCTAAAATTAGCATGTTTAAAGTGATTTTCATGCTTCCAGGGGCTCGGGAAGTGAAATAAATACCATTTGGAGGCATTTAATGTTCGAGCAAAAACGGCTGATTTTCGACAAAAGAGATAACACCCCCCCATTACGTCCTGCTTCAGAAATGTGGAAAATGGTCCGTTTTCAAATGTTTTATTTTTGAACGTCAGTTCACATTTGTAGGTGGATCATCAGTGTTAGAGCTAAAATTAGCATGTTTAAAGTGATTTTCATGCTCCCAGGGGCTCGGGAAGTGAAATAAATACCATTTGGAGGCATTTAATGTTCGAGCAAAAACGGCTGATTTTCGACAAAAGAGATAACACCCCCCCATTACGTCCTGCTTCAGAAATGTGGAAAATGGTCCGTTTTCAAATGTTTTATTTTTGAACGTCAGTTCACATTTGTAGGTGGATCATCAGTGTTAGAGCTAAAATTAGCATGTTTAAAGTGATTTTCATGCTTCCAGGGGCTCGGGAAGTGAAATAAATACCATTTGGAGGCATTTAATGTTCGAGCAAAAACGGCTGATTTTCGACAAAAGAGATAACACCACCCCATTACGTCCTGCTTCAGAAATGTGGAAAATGGTCCGTTTTCAAATGTTTTATTTTTGAACGACAGTTCACATTTGTAGGTGGATCATCAGTGTTAGAGCTAAAATTAGCATGTTTAAAGTGATTTTCATGCTCCCAGGGGCTCGGGAAGTTAATTAAATACCATTTGGAGGCATTTAATGTTCGAGCAAAAACGGCTGATTTTCGACAAAAGAGATAACACCCCCCCATTACGTCCTGCTTCAGAAATGTGGAAAATGGTCCGTTTTCAAATGTTTTATTTTTGAACGTCAGTTCACATTGGTAGGTGGATCATCAGTGTTAGAGCTAAAATTAGCATGTTTAAAGTGATTTTCATGCTCCCAGGGGCTCGGGAAGTTAATTAAATACCATTTGGAGGCATTTAATGTTCGAGCAAAAACGGCTGATTTTCGACAAAAGAGATAACACCCCCCCATTACGTCCTGCTTCAGAAATGTGGAAAATGGTCCGTTTTCAAATGTTTTATTTTTGAACGTCAGTTCACATTTGTAGGTGGATCATCAGTGTTAGAGCTAAAATTAGCATGTTTAAAGTGATTTTCATGCTTCCAGGGGCTCGGGAAGTTAAATAAATACCATTTGGAGGCATTTAATGTTCGAGCAAAAACGGCTGATTTTCGACAAAAGAGATAACACCCCCCCATTACGTCCTGCTTCAGAAATGTGGAAAATGGTCTGTTTTCAAATGTTTTATTTTTGAACGTCAGTTCACATTTGTAGGTGGATCATCAGTGTTAGAGCTAAAATTAGCATGTTTAAAGTGATTTTCATGCTCCCAGGGGCTCGGGAAGTGAAATAAATACCATTTGGAGGCATTTAATGTTCGAGCAAAAACGGCTGATTTTCGACAAAAGAGATAACACCCCCCCATTACGTCCTGCTTCAGAAATGTGGAAAATGGTCAGTTTTCAAATGTTTTATTTTTGAACGTCAGTTCACATTTGTAGGTGGATCATCAGTGTTAGAGCTAAAATTAGCATGTTTAAAGTGATTTTCATGCTTCCAGGGGCTCGGGAAGTGAAATAAATACCATTTGGAGGCATTTAATGTTCGAGCAAAAACGGCTGATTTTCGACAAAAGAGATAACACCCCCCCCATTACGTCATGCTTCAGAAATGTGGAAAATGGTCCGTTTTCAAATGTTTTATTTTTGAACGTCAGTTCACATTTGTAGGTGGATCATCAGTGTTAGAGCTAAAATTAGCATGTTTAAAGTGATTTTCATGCTTCCAGGGGCTCGGGAAGTGAAATAAATACCATTTGGAGGCATTTAATGTTCGAGCAAAAACGGCTGATTTTCGACAAAAGAGATAACACCCCCCCATTACGTCATGCTTCAGAAATGTGGAAAATGGTCCGTTTTTAAATGTTTTATTTTTGAACGTCAGTTCACATTTGTAGGTGGATCATCAGTGTTAGAGCTAAAATTAGCATGTTTAAAGTGATTTTTATGCTTCCAGGGGCGCTGGAAGTTAATTAAATACCATTTGGAGGCATTTAATGTTCGAGCAAAAACGGCTGATTTTCGACAAAAGAGATAACACCCCCCCATTACGTCCTGCTTCAGAAATGTGGAAAATGGTCCATTTTCAAATGTTTTATTTTTGAACGTCAGTTCACATTTGTAGGTGGATCATCAGTGTTAGAGCTAAAATTAGCATGTTTAAAGTGATTTTCATGCTTCCAGGGGCTCGGGAAGTGAAATAAATACCATTTGGAGGCATTTAATGTTCGAGCAAAAACGGCTGATTTTCGACAAAAGAGATAACACCCCCCCATTACGTCCTGCTTCAGAAATGTGGAAAATGGTCCGTTTTCAAATGTTTTATTTTTGAACGTCAGTTCACATTTGTAGGTGGATCATCAGTGTTAGAGCTAAAATTAGCATGTTTAAAGTGATTTTCATGCTCCCAGGGGCTCGGGAAGTGAAATAAATACCATTTGGAGGCATTTAATGTTCGAGCAAAAACGGCTGATTTTCGACAAAAGAGATAACACCCCCCCATTACGTCCTGCTTCAGAAATGTGGAAAATGGTCCGTTTTCAAATGTTTTATTTTTGAACGTCAGTTCACATTTGTAGGTGGATCATCAGTGTTAGAGCTAAAATTAGCATGTTTAAAGTGATTTTCATGCTCCCCCGGGCTCGGGAAGTTAATTAAATACCATTTGGAGGCATTTAATGTTCGAGCAAAAACGGCTGATTTTCGACAAAAGAGATAACACCCCCCCATTACGTCCTGCTTCAGAAATGTGGAAAATGGTCCGTTTTCAAATGTTTTATTTTTGAACGTCAGTTCACATTTGTAGGTGGATCATCAGTGTTAGAGCTAAAATTAGCATGTTTAAAGTGATTTTCATGCTCCCAGGGGCCCTAAACACAAGATTTATGGAATGGTTAAAAGTGAATGAAAATGGCCAATTTACCCACTCTGAGTTCTCAAAAAGGGTTTCTTCACCCCGGGAAGTTAATTAAATACCATTTGGAGGCATTTAATGTTCGAGCAAAAACGGCTGATTTTCGACAAAAGAGATAACACCCCCCCCCATTACGTCCTGCTTCAGAAATGTGGAAAATGGTCCGTTTTCAAATGTTTTATTTTTGATCTTCAGTTCACATTTGTAGGTGGATCATCAGTGTTAGAGCTAAAATTAGCATGTTTAAAGTGATTTTCATGCTTCCAGGGGCTCGGGAAGTGAAATAAATACCATTTGGAGGCATTTAATGTTCGAGCAAAAACGGCTGATTTTCGACAAAAGAGATAACACCCCCCCATTACGTCCTGCTTCAGAAATGTGGAAAATGGTCCGTTTTCAAATGTTTTATTTTTGAACGTCAGTTCACATTTGTAGGTGGATCATCAGTGTTAGAGCTAAAATTAGCATGTTTAAAGTGATTTTCATGCTCCCAGGGGCCCTAAACACAAGATTTATGGAATGGTTAAAAGTGCATGAAAAAGGCCAATTTACCCACTCTGAGTTCTCAAAAAGGGTTTCTTCACCCCGGGAAGTTAATTAAATACCATTTGGAGGCATTTAATGTTCGAGCAAAAACGGCTGATTTTCGACAAAAGAGATAACACCCCCCCCCATTACGTCCTGCTTCAGAAATGTGGAAAATGGTCCGTTTTCAAATGTTTTATTTTTGAACGTCAGTTCACATTTGTAGGTGGATCATCAGTGTTAGAGCTAAAATTAGCATGTTTAAAGTGATTTTCATGCTCCCAGGGGCTCGGGAAGTGAAATAAATACCATTTGGAGGCATTTAATGTTCGAGCAAAAACGGCTGATTTTCGACAAAAGAGATTACACCCCCCCATTACGTCCTGCTTCAGAAATGTGGAAAATGGTCCGTTTTCAAATGTTCTATTTTTGAACGTCAGTTCACATTTGTAGGTGGATCATCAGTGTTAGAGCTAAAATTAGCATGTTTAAAGTGATTTTCATGCTCCCAGGGGCTCGGGAAGTGAAATAAATACCATTTGGAGGCATTTAATGTTCGAGCAAAAACAGCTGATTTTCGACAAAAGAGATAACACCCCCCCATTACGTCCTGCTTCAGAAATGTGGAAAATGGTCCGTTTTCAAATGTTTTATTTTTGAACGTCAGTTCACATTTGTAGGTGGATCATCAGTGTTAGAGCTAAAATTAGCATGTTTAAAGTGATTTTCATGCTTCCAGGGGCTCGGGAAGTGAAATAAATACCATTTGGAGGCATTTAATGTTCGAGCAAAAACGGCTGATTTTCGACAAAAGAGATAACACCCCCCCATTACGTCCTGCTTCAGAAATGTGGAAAATGGTCCGTTTTCAAATGTTTTATTTTTGAACGTCAGTTCACATTTGTAGGTGGATCATCAGTGTTAGAGCTAAAATTAGCATGTTTAAAGTGATTTTCATGCTCCCAGGGGCTCGGGAAGTTAATTAAATACCATTTGGAGGCATTTAATGTTCGAGCAAAAACGGCTGATTTTCGACAAAAGAGATAACACCCCCCCATTACGTCCTGCTTCAGAAATGTGGAAAATGGTCCGTTTTCAAATGTTTTATTTTTGAACGTCAGTTCACATTTGTAGGTGGATCATCAGTGTTAGAGCTAAAACTAGCATGTTTAAAGTGATTTTCATGCTTCCAGGGGCTCGGGAAGTTAAATAAATACCATTTGGAGGCATTTAATGTTCGAGCAAAAGCGGCTGATTTTCGACAAAAGAGATAACACCCCCCCATTACGTCCTGCTTCAGAAATGTGGAAAATGGTCTGTTTTCAAATGTTTTATTTTTGAACGTCAGTTCACATTTGTAGGTGGATCATCAGTGTTAGAGCTAAAATTAGCATGTTTAAAGTGATTTTCATGCTCCCAGGGGCTCGGGAAGTGAAATAAATACCATTTGGAGGCATTTAATGTTCGAGCAAAAACGGCTGATTTTCGACAAAAGAGATAACACCCCCCCCATTAAGTCCTGCTTGAGAAATGTGGAAAATGGTCCGTTTTCAAATGTTTTATTTTTGAACGTCAGTTCACATTTGTAGGTGGATCATCAGTGTTAGAGCTAAAATTAGCATGTTTAAAGTGATTTTCATGCTTCCAGGGGCTCGGGAAGTGAAATAAATACCATTTGGAGGCATTTAATGTTCGAGCAAAAACGGCTGATTTTCGACAAAAGAGATAACACCCCCCCCATTACGTCATGCTTCAGAAATGTGGAAAATGGTCCGTTTTCAAATGTTTTATTTTTGAACGTCAGTTCACATTTGTAGGTGGATCATCAGTGTTAGAGCTAAAATTAGCATGTTTAAAGTGATTTTCATGCTTCCAGGGGCTCGGGAAGTGAAATAAATACCATTTGGAGGCATTTAATGTTCGAGCAAAAACGGCTGATTTTCGACAAAAGAGATAACACCCCCCCATTACGTCATGCTTCAGAAATGTGGAAAATGGTCCGTTTTTAAATGTTTTATTTTTGAACGTCAGTTCACATTTGTAGGTGGATCATCAGTGTTAGAGCTAAAATTAGCATGTTTAAAGTGATTTTTATGCTTCCAGGGGCGCTGGAAGTTAATTGAATACCATTTGGAGGCATTTAATGTTCGAGCAAAAACGGCTGATTTTCGACAAAAGAGATAACACCCCCCCATTACGTCCTGCTTCAGAAATGTGGAAAATGGTCCATTTTCAAATGTTTTATTTTTGAACGTCAGTTCACATTTGTAGGTGGATCATCAGTGTTAGAGCTAAAATTAGCATGTTTAAAGTGATTTTCATGCTTCCAGGGGCTCGGGAAGTGAAATAAATACCATTTGGAGGCATTTAATGTTCGAGCAAAAACGGCTGATTTTCGACAAAAGAGATAACACCCCCCCATTACGTCCTGCTTCAGAAATGTGGAAAATGGTCCGTTTTCAAATGTTTTATTTTTGAACGTCAGTTCACATTTGTAGGTGGATCATCAGTGTTAGAGCTAAAATTAGCATGTTTAAAGTGATTTTCATGCTCCCAGGGGCTCGGGAAGTGAAATAAATACCATTTGGAGGCATTTAATGTTCGAGCAAAAACGGCTGATTTTCGACAAAAGAGATAACACCCCCCCATTACGTCCTGCTTCAGAAATGTGGAAAATGGTCCGTTTTCAAATGTTTTATTTTTGAACGTCAGTTCACATTTGTAGGTGGATCATCAGTGTTAGAGCTAAAATTAGCATGTTTAAAGTGATTTTCATGCTTCCAGGGGCTCGGGAAGTGAAATAAATACCATTTGGAGGCATTTAATGTTCGAGCAAAAACGGCTGATTTTCGACAAAAGAGATAACACCACCCCATTACGTCCTGCTTCAGAAATGTGGAAAATGGTCCGTTTTCAAATGTTTTATTTTTGAACGACAGTTCACATTTGTAGGTGGATCATCAGTGTTAGAGCTAAAATTAGCATGTTTAAAGTGATTTTCATGCTCCCAGGGGCTCGGGAAGTTAATTAAATACCATTTGGAGGCATTTAATGTTCGAGCAAAAACGGCTGATTTTCGACAAAAGAGATAACACCCCCCCATTACGTCCTGCTTCAGAAATGTGGAAAATGGTCCGTTTTCAAATGTTTTATTTTTGAACGTCAGTTCACATTGGTAGGTGGATCATCAGTGTTAGAGCTAAAATTAGCATGTTTAAAGTGATTTTCATGCTCCCAGGGGCTCGGGAAGTTAATTAAATACCATTTGGAGGCATTTAATGTTCGAGCAAAAACGGCTGATTTTCGACAAAAGAGATAACACCCCCCCATTACGTCCTGCTTCAGAAATGTGGAAAATGGTCCGTTTTCAAATGTTTTATTTTTGAACGTCAGTTCACATTTGTAGGTGGATCATCAGTGTTAGAGCTAAAATTAGCATGTTTAAAGTGATTTTCATGCTTCCAGGGGCTCGGGAAGTTAAATAAATACCATTTGGAGGCATTTAATGTTCGAGCAAAAACGGCTGATTTTCGACAAAAGAGATAACACCCCCCCATTACGTCCTGCTTCAGAAATGTGGAAAATGGTCTGTTTTCAAATGTTTTATTTTTGAACGTCAGTTCACATTTGTAGGTGGATCATCAGTGTTAGAGCTAAAATTAGCATGTTTAAAGTGATTTTCATGCTCCCAGGGGCTCGGGAAGTGAAATAAATACCATTTGGAGGCATTTAATGTTCGAGCAAAAACGGCTGATTTTCGACAAAAGAGATAACACCCCCCCATTACGTCCTGCTTCAGAAATGTGGAAAATGGTCAGTTTTCAAATGTTTTATTTTTGAACGTCAGTTCACATTTGTAGGTGGATCATCAGTGTTAGAGCTAAAATTAGCATGTTTAAAGTGATTTTCATGCTTCCAGGGGCTCGGGAAGTGAAATAAATACCATTTGGAGGCATTTAATGTTCGAGCAAAAACGGCTGATTTTCGACAAAAGAGATAACACCCCCCCATTACGTCATGCTTCAGAAATGTGGAAAATGGTCCGTTTTCAAATGTTTTATTTTTGAACGTCAGTTCACATTTGTAGGTGGATCATCAGTGTTAGAGCTAAAATTAGCATGTTGAAAGTGATTTTCATGCTTCCAGGGGCTCGGGAATTGAAATAAATACCATTTGGAGGCATTTAATGTTCGAGCAAAAACGGCTGATTTTCGACAAAAGAGATAACACCCCCCCATTACGTCCTGCTTCAGAAATGTGGAAAATGGTCCGTTTTCAAATGTTTTATTTTTGAACGTCAGTTCACATTTGTAGGTGGATCATCAGTGTTAGAGCTAAAATTAGCATGTTTAAAGTGATTTTCATGCTTCCAGGGGCTCGGGAAGTGAAATAAATACCATTTGGAGGCATTTAATGTTCGAGCAAAAACGGCTGATTTTCGACAAAAGAGATAACACCCCCCCATTACGTCCTGCTTCAGAAATGTGGAAAATGGTCCGTTTTCAAATGTTTTATTTTTGAACGTCAGTTCACATTTGTAGGTGGATCATCAGTGTTAGAGCTAAAATTAACATGTTTAAAGTGATTTTCATGCTCCCAGGGGCTCGGGAAGTTAATTAAATACCATTTGGAGGCATTTAATGTTCGAGCAAAAACGGCTGATTTTCGACAAAAGAGATAACACCCCCCCATTACGTCCTGCTTCAGAAATTTGGAAAATGGTCCGTTTTCAAATGTTTTATTTTTGAACGTCAGTTCACATTTGTAGGTGGATCATCAGTGTTAGAGCTAAAATTAGCATGTTTAAAGTGATTTTCATGCTTCCAGGGGCTCGGGAAGTGAAATAAATACCATTTGGAGGCATTTAATGTTCGAGCAAAAACGGCTGATTTTCGACAAAAGAGATAACACCCCCCCATTACGTCCTGCTTCAGAATTGTGGAAAATGGTCCGTTTTCAAATGTTTTATTTTTGAACGTCAGTTCACATTTGTAGGTGGATCATCAGTGTTAGAGCTAAAATTAGCATGTTTAAAGTGATTTTCATGCTTCCAGGGGCTCGGGAAGTGAAATAAATACCATTTGGAGGCATTTAATGTTCGAGCAAAAACGGCTGATTTTCGACAAAAGAGATAACACCCCCCCCATTACGTCATGCTTCAGAAATGTGGAAAATGGTCCGTTTTCAAATGTTTTATTTTTGAACGTCAGTTCACATTTGTAGGTGGATCATCAGTGTTAGAGCTAAAATTAGCATGTTTAAAGTGATTTTCATGCTTCCAGGGGCTCGGGAAGTGAAATAAATACCATTTGGAGGCATTTAATGTTCGAGCAAAAACGGCTGATTTTCGACAAAAGAGATAACACCCCCCCATTACGTCATGCTTCAGAAATGTGGAAAATGGTCCGTTTTTAAATGTTTTATTTTTGAACGTCAGTTCACATTTGTAGGTGGATCATCAGTGTTAGAGCTAAAATTAGCATGTTTAAAGTGATTTTTATGCTTCCAGGGGCGCTGGAAGTTAATTAAATACCATTTGGAGGCATTTAATGTTCGAGCAAAAACGGCTGATTTTCGACAAAAGAGATAACACCCCCCCATTACGTCCTGCTTCAGAAATGTGGAAAATGGTCCATTTTCAAATGTTTTATTTTTGAACGTCAGTTCACATTTGTAGGTGGATCATCAGTGTTAGAGCTAAAATTAGCATGTTTAAAGTGATTTTCATGCTTCCAGGGGCTCGGGAAGTGAAATAAATACCATTTGGAGGCATTTAATGTTCGAGCAAAAACGGCTGATTTTCGACAAAAGAGATAACACCCCCCCATTACGTCCTGCTTCAGAAATGTGGAAAATGGTCCGTTTTCAAATGTTTTATTTTTGAACGTCAGTTCACATTTGTAGGTGGATCATCAGTGTTAGAGCTAAAATTAGCATGTTTAAAGTGATTTTCATGCTCCCAGGGGCTCGGGAAGTGAAATAAATACCATTTGGAGGCATTTAATGTTCGAGCAAAAACGGCTGATTTTCGACAAAAGAGATAACACCCCCCCATTACGTCCTGCTTCAGAAATGTGGAAAATGGTCCGTTTTCAAATGTTTTATTTTTGAACGTCAGTTCACATTTGTAGGTGGATCATCAGTGTTAGAGCTAAAATTAGCATGTTTAAAGTGATTTTCATGCTTCCAGGGGCTCGGGAAGTGAAATAAATACCATTTGGAGGCATTTAATGTTCGAGCAAAAACGGCTGATTTTCGACAAAAGAGATAACACCACCCCATTACGTCCTGCTTCAGAAATGTGGAAAATGGTCCGTTTTCAAATGTTTTATTTTTGAACGACAGTTCACATTTGTAGGTGGATCATCAGTGTTAGAGCTAAAATTAGCATGTTTAAAGTGATTTTCATGCTCCCAGGGGCTCGGGAAGTTAATTAAATACCATTTGGAGGCATTTAATGTTCGAGCAAAAACGGCTGATTTTCGACAAAAGAGATAACACCCCCCCATTACGTCCTGCTTCAGAAATGTGGAAAATGGTCCGTTTTCAAATGTTTTATTTTTGAACGTCAGTTCACATTGGTAGGTGGATCATCAGTGTTAGAGCTAAAATTAGCATGTTTAAAGTGATTTTCATGCTCCCAGGGGCTCGGGAAGTTAATTAAATACCATTTGGAGGCATTTAATGTTCGAGCAAAAACGGCTGATTTTCGACAAAAGAGATAACACCCCCCCATTACGTCCTGCTTCAGAAATGTGGAAAATGGTCCGTTTTCAAATGTTTTATTTTTGAACGTCAGTTCACATTTGTAGGTGGATCATCAGTGTTAGAGCTAAAATTAGCATGTTTAAAGTGATTTTCATGCTTCCAGGGGCTCGGGAAGTTAAATAAATACCATTTGGAGGCATTTAATGTTCGAGCAAAAACGGCTGATTTTCGACAAAAGAGATAACACCCCCCCATTACGTCCTGCTTCAGAAATGTGGAAAATGGTCTGTTTTCAAATGTTTTATTTTTGAACGTCAGTTCACATTTGTAGGTGGATCATCAGTGTTAGAGCTAAAATTAGCATGTTTAAAGTGATTTTCATGCTCCCAGGGGCTCGGGAAGTGAAATAAATACCATTTGGAGGCATTTAATGTTCGAGCAAAAACGGCTGATTTTCGACAAAAGAGATAACACCCCCCCATTACGTCCTGCTTCAGAAATGTGGAAAATGGTCAGTTTTCAAATGTTTTATTTTTGAACGTCAGTTCACATTTGTAGGTGGATCATCAGTGTTAGAGCTAAAATTAGCATGTTTAAAGTGATTTTCATGCTTCCAGGGGCTCGGGAAGTGAAATAAATACCATTTGGAGGCATTTAATGTTCGAGCAAAAACGGCTGATTTTCGACAAAAGAGATAACACCCCCCCATTACGTCATGCTTCAGAAATGTGGAAAATGGTCCGTTTTCAAATGTTTTATTTTTGAACGTCAGTTCACATTTGTAGGTGGATCATCAGTGTTAGAGCTAAAATTAGCATGTTGAAAGTGATTTTCATGCTTCCAGGGGCTCGGGAAGTGAAATAAATACCATTTGGAGGCATTTAATGTTCGAGCAAAAACGGCTGATTTTCGACAAAAGAGATAACACCCCCCCATTACGTCCTGCTTCAGAAATGTGGAAAATGGTCCGTTTTCAAATGTTTTATTTTTGAACGTCAGTTCACATTTGTAGGTGGATCATCAGTGTTAGAGCTAAAATTAGCATGTTTAAAGTGATTTTCATGCTTCCAGGGGCTCGGGAAGTGAAATAAATACCATTTGGAGGCATTTAATGTTCGAGCAAAAACGGCTGATTTTCGACAAAAGAGATAACACCCCCCCATTACGTCCTGCTTCAGAAATGTGGAAAATGGTCCGTTTTCAAATGTTTTATTTTTGAACGTCAGTTCACATTTGTAGGTGGATCATCAGTGTTAGAGCTAAAATTAACATGTTTAAAGTGATTTTCATGCTCCCAGGGGCTCGGGAAGTTAATTAAATACCATTTGGAGGCATTTAATGTTCGAGCAAAAACGGCTGATTTTCGACAAAAGAGATAACACCCCCCCATTACGTCCTGCTTCAGAAATTTGGAAAATGGTCCGTTTTCAAATGTTTTATTTTTGAACGTCAGTTCACATTTGTAGGTGGATCATCAGTGTTAGAGCTAAAATTAGCATGTTTAAAGTGATTTTCATGCTTCCAGGGGCTCGGGAAGTGAAATAAATACCATTTGGAGGCATTTAATGTTCGAGCAAAAACGGCTGATTTTCGACAAAAGAGATAACACCCCCCCATAACGTCCTGCTTCAGAATTGTGGAAAATGGTCCGTTTTCAAATGTTTTATTTTTGAACGTCAGTTCACATTTGTAGGTGGAATCATCAGTGTTAGAGCTAAAATTAGCATGTTTAAAGTGATTTTCATGCTCCCAGGGGCTCGGGAAGGGAAATAAATACCATTTGGAGGCATTTAATGTTCGAGCAAAAACGGCAGATTTTCGACAAAAGAGATAACACCCCCCCCATTACGTCCTGCTTCAGAAATGTGGAAAATGGTCCATTTTCAAATGTTTTATTTTTGAACGTCAGTTCACATTTGTAGGTGGATCATCAGTGTTAGAGCTAAAATTAGCATGTTTAAAGTGATTTTCATGCTTCCAGGTGCTCGGGAAGTGAAATAAATACCATTTGGAGGCATTTAATGTTCGAGCAAAAACGGCTGATTTTCGACAAAAGAGATAACACCCCCCATTACGTCATGCTTCAGAAATGTGGAAAATGGTCCGTTTTCAAATGTTTTATTTTTGAACGTCAGTTCACATTTGTAGGTGGATCATCAGTGTTAGAGCTAAAATTAGCATGTTTAAAGTGATTTTTATGCTTCCAGGGGCGCTGGAAGTTAATTAAATACCATTTGGAGGCATTTAATGTTCGAGCAAAAACGGCTGATTTTCGACAAAAGAGATAACACCCCCCATTACGTCCTGCTTCAGAAATGTGGAAAATGGTCCGTTTTCAAATGTTTTATTTTTGAACGTCAGTTCACATTTGTAGGTGGATCATCAGTGTTAGAGCTAAAATTAGCATGTTTAAAGTGATTTTCATGCTTCCAGGGGCTCGGGAAGTGAAATAAATACCATTTGGAGGCATTTAATGTTCGAGCAAAAACGGCTGATTTCCGACAAAAGAGATAACACCCCCCATTACGTCCTGCTTCAGAAATGTGGAAAATGGTCCGTTTTCAAATGTTTTATTTTTGAACGTCAGTTCACATTTGTAGGTGGATCATCAGTGTTAGAGCTAAAATTAGCATGTTTAAAGTGATTTTCATGCTCCCAGGGGCTCGGGAAGTGAAATAAATACCATTTGGAGGCATTTAATGTTCGAGCAAAAACGGCTTATTTTCGACAAAAGAGATAACACCCCCCCATTACGTCCTGCTTCAGAAATGTGGAAAATGGTCCGTTTTCAAATGTTTTATTTTTGAACGTCAGTTCACATTTGTAGGTGGATCATCAGTGTTAGAGCTAAAATTAGCATGTTTAAAGTGATTTTCATGCTTCCAGGGGCTCGGGAAGTGAAACAAATACCATTTGGAGGCATTTAATGTTCGAGCAAAAACGGCTGATTTTCGACAAAAGAGATAACACCCCCCCATTACGTCATGCTTCAGAAATGTGGAAAATGGTCCGTTTTCAAATGTTTTATTTTTGAACGTCAGTTCACATTTGTAGGTGGATCATCAGTGTTAGAGCTAAAATTAGCATGTTTAAAGTGATTTTCATGCTTCCAGGGGCGCTGGAAGTTAATTAAATACCATTTGGAGGCATTTAATGTTCGAGCAAAAACGGCTGATTTTCGACAAAAGAGATAACACCCCCCCCATTACGTCCTGCTTCAGAAATGTGGAAAATGGTCCGTTTTGAAATGTTTTATTTTTGAACGTCAGTTCACATTTGTAGGTGGATCATCAGTGTTAGAGCTAAAATTAGCATGTTTAAAGTGATTTTCATGCTTCCAGGGGCTCGGGAAGTGAAATAAATACCATTTGGAGGCATTTAATGTTCGAGCAAAAACGGCTGATTTTCGACAAAAGAGATAACACCCCCCCATTACGTCCTGCTTCAGAAATGTGGAAAATGGTCCGTTTTCAAATGCTTTATTTTTGAACGTCAGTTCACATTTGTAGGTGGATCATCAGTGTTAGAGCTAAAATTAGCATGTTTAAAGTGATTTTCATGCTTCCAGGGGCTCGGGAAGTTAATTAAATACCATTTGGAGGCATTTAATGTTCGAGCAAAAACGGCTGATTTTCGACAAAAGAGATAACACCCCCCCATTACGTCCTGCTTCAGAAATGTGGAAAATGGTCCGTTTTCAAATGTTTTATTTTTGAACGTCAGTTCACATTTGTAGGTGGATCATCAGTGTTAGAGCTAAAATTAGCATGTTTAAAGTGATTTTCATGCTTCCAGGGGCGCTGGAAGTTAATTAAATACCATTTGGAGGCATTTAATGTTCGAGCAAAAACGGCTGATTTTCGACAAAAGAGATAACACCCCCCCATTACGTCCTGCTTCAGAAATGTGGAAAATGGTCAGTTTTCAAATGTTTTATTTTTGAACGTCAGTTCACATTTGTAGGTGGATCATCAGTGTTAGAGCTAAAATTAGCATGTTTAAAGTGATTTTCATGCTTCCAGGGGCTCGGGAAGTGAAATAAATACCATTTGGAGGCATTTAATGTTCGAGCAAAAACGGCTGATTTTCGACAAAAGAGATAACACCCCCCCATTACGTCATGCTTCAGAAATGTGGAAAATGGTCCGTTTTCAAATGTTTTATTTTTGAACGTCAGTTCACATTTGTAGGTGGATCATCAGTGTTAGAGCTAAAATTAGCATGTTGAAAGTGATTTTCATGCTTCCAGGGGCTCGGGAAGTGAAATAAATACCATTTGGAGGCATTTAATGTTCGAGCAAAAACGGCTGATTTTCGACAAAAGAGATAACACCCCCCCATTACGTCCTGCTTCAGAAATGTGGAAAATGGTCCGTTTTCAAATGTTTTATTTTTGAACGTCAGTTCACATTTGTAGGTGGATCATCAGTGTTAGAGCTAAAATTAGCATGTTTAAAGTGATTTTCATGCTTCCAGGGGCTCGGGAAGTGAAATAAATACCATTTGGAGGCATTTAATGTTCGAGCAAAAACGGCTGATTTTCGACAAAAGAGATAACACCCCCCCATTACGTCCTGCTTCAGAAATGTGGAAAATGGTCCGTTTTCAAATGTTTTATTTTTGAACGTCAGTTCACATTTGTAGGTGGATCATCAGTGTTAGAGCTAAAATTAACATGTTTAAAGTGATTTTCATGCTCCCAGGGGCTCGGGAAGTTAATTAAATACCATTTGGAGGCATTTAATGTTCGAGCAAAAACGGCTGATTTTCGACAAAAGAGATAACACCCCCCCATTACGTCCTGCTTCAGAAATTTGGAAAATGGTCCGTTTTCAAATGTTTTATTTTTGAACGTCAGTTCACATTTGTAGGTGGATCATCAGTGTTAGAGCTAAAATTAGCATGTTTAAAGTGATTTTCATGCTTCCAGGGGCTCGGGAAGTGAAATAAATACCATTTGGAGGCATTTAATGTTCGAGCAAAAACGGCTGATTTTCGACAAAAGAGATAACACCCCCCCATTACGTCCTGCTTCAGAATTGTGGAAAATGGTCCGTTTTCAAATGTTTTATTTTTGAACGTCAGTTCACATTTGTAGGTGGAATCATCAGTGTTAGAGCTAAAATTAGCATGTTTAAAGTGATTTTCATGCTCCCAGGGGCTCGGGAAGGGAAATAAATACCATTTGGAGGCATTTAATGTTCGAGCAAAAACGGCAGATTTTCGACAAAAGAGATAACACCCCCCCCATTACGTCCTGCTTCAGAAATGTGGAAAATGGTCCATTTTCAAATGTTTTATTTTTGAACGTCAGTTCACATTTGTAGGTGGATCATCAGTGTTAGAGCTAAAATTAGCATGTTTAAAGTGATTTTCATGCTTCCAGGTGCTCGGGAAGTGAAATAAATACCATTTGGAGGCATTTAATGTTCGAGCAAAAACGGCTGATTTTCGACAAAAGAGATAACACCCCCCATTACGTCATGCTTCAGAAATGTGGAAAATGGTCCGTTTTCAAATGTTTTATTTTTGAACGTCAGTTCACATTTGTAGGTGGATCATCAGTGTTAGAGCTAAAATTAGCATGTTTAAAGTGATTTTTATGCTTCCAGGGGCGCTGGAAGTTAATTAAATACCATTTGGAGGCATTTAATGTTCGAGCAAAAACGGCTGATTTTCGACAAAAGAGATAACACCCCCCATTACGTCCTGCTTCAGAAATGTGGAAAATGGTCCGTTTTCAAATGTTTTATTTTTGAACGTCAGTTCACATTTGTAGGTGGATCATCAGTGTTAGAGCTAAAATTAGCATGTTTAAAGTGATTTTCATGCTTCCAGGGGCTCGGGAAGTGAAATAAATACCATTTGGAGGCATTTAATGTTCGAGCAAAAACGGCTGATTTCCGACAAAAGAGATAACACCCCCCATTACGTCCTGCTTCAGAAATGTGGAAAATGGTCCGTTTTCAAATGTTTTATTTTTGAACGTCAGTTCACATTTGTAGGTGGATCATCAGTGTTAGAGCTAAAATTAGCATGTTTAAAGTGATTTTCATGCTCCCAGGGGCTCGGGAAGTGAAATAAATACCATTTGGAGGCATTTAATGTTCGAGCAAAAACGGCTTATTTTCGACAAAAGAGATAACACCCCCCCATTACGTCCTGCTTCAGAAATGTGGAAAATGGTCCGTTTTCAAATGTTTTATTTTTGAACGTCAGTTCACATTTGTAGGTGGATCATCAGTGTTAGAGCTAAAATTAGCATGTTTAAAGTGATTTTCATGCTTCCAGGGGCTCGGGAAGTGAAACAAATACCATTTGGAGGCATTTAATGTTCGAGCAAAAACGGCTGATTTTCGACAAAAGAGATAACACCCCCCCATTACGTCATGCTTCAGAAATGTGGAAAATGGTCCGTTTTCAAATGTTTTATTTTTGAACGTCAGTTCACATTTGTAGGTGGATCATCAGTGTTAGAGCTAAAATTAGCATGTTTAAAGTGATTTTCATGCTTCCAGGGGCGCTGGAAGTTAATTAAATACCATTTGGAGGCATTTAATGTTCGAGCAAAAACGGCTGATTTTCGACAAAAGAGATAACACCCCCCCCATTACGTCCTGCTTCAGAAATGTGGAAAATGGTCCGTTTTGAAATGTTTTATTTTTGAACGTCAGTTCACATTTGTAGGTGGATCATCAGTGTTAGAGCTAAAATTAGCATGTTTAAAGTGATTTTCATGCTTCCAGGGGCTCGGGAAGTGAAATAAATACCATTTGGAGGCATTTAATGTTCGAGCAAAAACGGCTGATTTTCGACAAAAGAGATAACACCCCCCCATTACGTCCTGCTTCAGAAATGTGGAAAATGGTCCGTTTTCAAATGCTTTATTTTTGAACGTCAGTTCACATTTGTAGGTGGATCATCAGTGTTAGAGCTAAAATTAGCATGTTTAAAGTGATTTTCATGCTTCCAGGGGCTCGGGAAGTTAATTAAATACCATTTGGAGGCATTTAATGTTCGAGCAAAAACGGCTGATTTTCGACAAAAGAGATAACACCCCCCCATTACGTCCTGCTTCAGAAATGTGGAAAATGGTCCGTTTTCAAATGTTTTATTTTTGAACGTCAGTTCACATTTGTAGGTGGATCATCAGTGTTAGAGCTAAAATTAGCATGTTTAAAGTGATTTTCATGCTTCCAGGGGCGCTGGAAGTTAATTAAATACCATTTGGAGGCATTTAATGTTCGAGCAAAAACGGCTGATTTTCGACAAAAGAGATAACACCCCCCCATTACGTCCTGCTTCAGAAATGTGGAAAATGGTCCGTTTTCAAATGTTTTATTTTTGAACGTCAGTTCACATTTGTAGGTGGATCATCAGTGTTAGAGCTAAAATTAGCATGTTTAAAGTGATTTTCATGCTTCCAGGGGCTCGGGAAGTGAAATAAATACCATTTGGAGGCATTTAATGTTCGAGCAAAAACAGCTGATTTTCGACAAAAGAGATAACACCCCCCCATTACGTCCTGCTACAGAAATGTGGAAAATGGTCCGTTTTCAAATGTTTTATTTTTGAACGTCAGTTCACATTTGTAGGTGGATCATCAGTGTTAGAGCTAAAATTAGCATGTTTAAAGTGATTTTCATGCTCCCAGGGGCTCGGGAAGTGAAATAAATACCATTTGGAGGCATTTAATGTTCGAGCAAAAACGGCTGATTTTCGACAAAAGAGATAACACCCCCCCCATTACGTCATGCTTCAGAAATGTGGAAAATGGTCCGTTTTCAAATGTTTTATTTTTGAACGTCAGTTCACATTTGTAGGTGGATCATCAGTGTTAGAGCTAAAATTAGCATGTTTAAAGTGATTTTCATGCTCCCAGGGGCCCTAAACACAAGATTTATGGAATGGTTAAAAGTGCATGAAAATGGCCAATTTACCCACTATGAGTTCTCAAAAAGGGTTTCTTCACCCCGGGAAGTTAATTAAATACCATTTGGAGTCATTTAATGTTCGAGCAAAAACGGCTGATTTTCGACAAAAGAGATAACACCCCCCCATTACGTCCTGCTTCAGAAATGTGGGAAAATGGTCCGTTTTCAAATGTTTTGTTTTTGAACGTCAGTTCACATTTGTAGGTGGATCATCAGTGTTAGAGCTAAAATTAGCATGTTTAAAGTGATTTTCATGCTCCCAGGGGCTCGGGAAGTGAAATAAATACCATTTGGAGGCATTTAATGTTCGAGCAAAAACGGCTGATTTTCGACAAAAGAGATAACACCCCCCCATTACGTCCTGCTTCAGAAATGTGGAAAATGGTCCGTTTTCAAATGTTTTATTTTTGAACGTCAGTTCACATTTGTAGGTGGATCATCAGTGTTAGAGCTAAAATTAGCATGTTTAAAGTGATTTTCATGCTTCCAGGGGCTCGGGAAGTGAAATAAATACCATTTGGAGGCATTTAATGTTCGAGCAAAAACGGCTGATTTTCGACAAAAGAGATAACACCCCCCCATTACGTCCTGCTTCAGAAATGTGGAAAATGGTCCGTTTTCAAATGTTTTATTTTTGAACGTCAGTTCACATTTGTAGGTGGATCATCAGTGTTAGAGCTAAAATTAGCATGTTTAAAGTGATTTTTATGCTTCCAGGGGCGCTGGAAGTGAAATAAATACCATTTGGAGGCATTTAATGTTCGAGCAAAAACGGCTGATTTTCGACAAAAGAGATAACACCCCCCCATTACGTCCTGCTTCAGAAATGTGGAAAATGGTCCGTTTTCAAATGTTTTATTTTTGAACGTCAGTTCACATTTGTAGGTGGATCATCAGTGTTAGAGCTAAAATTAGGATGTTTAAAGTGATTTTCATGCTCCCAGGGGCTCGGGAAGTGAAATAAATACCATTTGGAGGCATTTAATGTTCGAGCAAAAACGTCTGATTTTCGACAAAAGAGATAACACCCCCCCATTACGTCCTGCTTCAGAAATGTGGAAAATGGTCCATTTTCAAATGTTTTATTTTTGAACGTCAGTTCACATTTGTAGGTGGATCATCAGTGTTAGAGCTAAAATTAGCATGTTTAAAGTGATTTTCATGCTCCCAGGGGCCCTAAACACAAGATTTATGGAATGGTTAAAAGTGCATGAAAATGGCCAATTTACCCACTCTGAGTTCTCAAAAAGGGTTTCTTCACCCCGGGAAGTTAATTAAATACCATTTGGAGGCATTTAATGTTCGAGCAAAAACGGCTGATTTTCGACAAAAGAGATAACACCCCCCCCCATTACGTCATGCTTCAGAAATGTGGAAAATGGTCCGTTTTCAAATGTTTTATTTTTGAACGTCAGTTCACATTTGTAGGTGGATCATCAGTGTTAGAGCTAAAATTAGCATGTTTAAAGTGATTTTTATGCTTCCAGGGGCCCTAAACACAAGATTTATGGAATGGTTAAAAGTGCATGAAAATGGCCAATTTACCCACTCTGAGTTCTCAAAAAGGGTTTCTTCACCCCGGGAAGTTAATTAAATACCATTTGGAGGCATTTAATGTTCGAGCAAAAACGGCTGATTTTCGACAAAAGAGATAACACCCCCCCCATTACGTCATGCTTCAGAAATGTGGAAAATGGTCCGTTTTCAAATGTTTTATTTTTGAACGTCAGTTCACATTTGTAGGTGGATCATCAGTGTTAGAGCTAAAATTAACATGTTTAAAGTGATTTTCATGCTTCCAGGGGCCCTAAACACAAGATTTATGGAATGGTTAAAAGTGCATGAAAATGGCCAATTTACCCACTCTGAGTTCTCAAAAAGGGTTTCTTCACCCCGGAAAGTTAATTAAATACCATTTGGAGGCATTTAATATTCGAGCAAAAATGGCTGATTTTCGACAAAAGAGATAACACCCCCCCATTACGTCCTGCTTCAGAAATGTGGAAAATGGTCCGTTTTCAAATGTTTTATTTTTGAACGTCAGTTCACATTTGTAGGTGGATCATCAGTGTTAGAGCTAAAATTAGCATGTTTAAAGTGATTTTCATGCTTCCAGGGACTCGGGAAGTGAAATAAATACCATTTGGAGGCATTTAATGTTCGAGCAAAAACGGCTGATTTTCGACAAAAGAGATAACACCCCCCCATTACGTCCTGCTTCAGAAATGTGGAAAATGGTCCGTTTTCAAATGTTTTATTTTTGAACGTCAGTTCACATTTGTAGGTGGATCATCAGTGTTAGAGCTAAAATTAGCATGTTTAAAGTGATTTTCATGCTCCCAGGGGCCCTAAACACAAGATTTATGGAATGGTTAAAAGTGCATGAAAATGGCCAATTTACCCACTCTGAGTTCTCAAAAAGGGTTTCTTCACCCCGGGAAGTTAATTAAATACCATTTGGAGGCATTTAATGTTCGAGCAAAAACGGCTGATTTTCGACAAAAGAGATAACACCCCCCCATTACGTCCTGCTTCAGAAATGGGGAAAATGGTCCGTTTTCAAATGTTTTATTTTTGAACGTCAGTTCACATTTGTAGGTGGATCATCAGTGTTAGAGCTAAAATTAGCATGTTTAAAGTGATTTTCATGCTCCCAGGGGCTCGGGAAGTGAAATAAATACCATTTGGAGGCATTTAATGTTCGAGCAAAAACGGCTGATTTTCGACAAAAGAGATAACACCCCCCCATTACGTCCTGCTTCAGAAATGTGGAAAATGGTCCGTTTTCAAATGTTTTATTTTTGAACGTCAGTTCACATTTGTAGGTGGATCATCAGTGTTAGAGCTAAAATTAGCATGTTTAAAGTGATTTTCATGCTTCCAGGGGCTCGGGAAGTGAAATAAATACCATTTGGAGGCATTTAATGTTCGAGCAAAAACGGCTTATTTTCGACAAAAGAGATAACACCCCCCCATTACGTCCTGCTTCAGAAATGTGGAAAATGGTCCGTTTTCAAATGTTTTATTTTTGAACGTCAGTTCACATTTGTAGGTGGATCATCAGTGTTAGAGCTAAAATTAGCATGTTTAAAGTGATTTTCATGCTTCCAGGGGCTCTGGAAGTGAAACAAATACCATTTGGAGGCATTTAATGTTCGAGCAAAAACGGCTGATTTTCGACAAAAGAGATAACACCCCCCCATTACGTCCTGCTTCAGAAATGTGGAAAATGGTCCGTTTTCAAATGTTTTATTTTTGAACGTCAGTTCACATTTGTAGGTGGATCATCAGTGTTAGAGCTAAAATTAGCATGTTTAAAGTGATTTTCATGCTTCCAGGGGCTCGGGAAGTGAAATAAATACCATTTGGAGGCATTTAATGTTCGAGCAAAAACGGCTTATTTTCGACAAAAGAGATAACACCCCCCCATTACGTCCTGCTTCAGAAATGTGGAAAATGGTCCGTTTTCAAATGTTTTATTTTTGAACGTCAGTTCACATTTGTAGGTGGATCATCAGTGTTAGAGCTAAAATTAGCATGTTTAAAGTGATTTTCATGCTTCCAGGGGCTCGGGAAGTGAAACAAATACCATTTGGAGGCATTTAATGTTCGAGCAAAAACGGCTGATTTTCGACAAAAGAGATAACACCCCCCCATTACGTCATGCTTCAGAAATGTGGAAAATGGTCCGTTTTCAAATGTTTTATTTTTGAACGTCAGTTCACATTTGTAGGTGGATCATCAGTGTTAGAGCTAAAATTAGCATGTTTAAAGTGATTTTCATGCTTCCAGGGGCGCTGGAAGTTAATTAAATACCATTTGGAGGCATTTAATGTTCGAGCAAAAACGGCTGATTTTCGACAAAAGAGATAACACCCCCCCCATTACGTCCTGCTTCAGAAATATGGGAAAATGGTCCGTTTTCAAATGTTTTATTTTTGAACGTCAGTTCACATTTGTAGGTGGATCATCAGTGTTAGAGCTAAAATTAGCATGTTTAAAGTGATTTTCATGCTTCCAGGGGCTCGGGAAGTGAAATAAATACCATTTGGAGGCATTTAATGTTCGAGCAAAAACGGCTGATTTTCGACAAAAGAGATAACACCCCCCATTACGTCCTGCTTCAGAAATGTGGAAAATGGTCCGTTTTCAAATGCTTTATTTTTGAACGTCAGTTCACATTTGTAGGTGGATCATCAGTGTTAGAGCTAAAATTAGCATGTTTAAAGTGATTTTCATGCTTCCAGGGGCTCGGGAAGTTAATTAAATACCATTTGGAGGCATTTAATGTTCGAGCAAAAACGGCTGATTTTCGACAAAAGAGATAACACCCCCCCATTACGTCATGCTTCAGAAATGTGGAAAATGGTCCGTTTTCAAATGTTTTATTTTTGAACGTCAGTTCACATTTGTAGGTGGATCATCAGTGTTAGAGCTAAAATTAGCATGTTTAAAGTGATTTTCATGCTTCCAGGGGCGCTGGAAGTTAATTAAATACCACTTGGAGGCATTTAATGTTCGAGCAAAAACGGCTGATTTTCGACAAAAGAGATAACACCCCCCCATTACGTCCTGCTTCAGAAATGTGGAAAATGGTCCGTTTTCAAATGTTTTATTTTTGAACGTCAGTTCACATTTGTAGGTGGATCATCAGTGTTAGAGCTAAAATTAGCATGTTTAAAGTGATTTTCATGCTTCCAGGGGCTCGGGAAGTGAAATAAATACCATTTGGAGGCATTTAATGTTCGAGCAAAAACAGCTGATTTTCGACAAAAGAGATAACACCCCCCCATTACGTCCTGCTACAGAAATGTGGAAAATGGTCCGTTTTCAAATGTTTTATTTTTGAACGTCAGTTCACATTTGTAGGTGGATCATCAGTGTTAGAGCTAAAATTAGCATGTTTAAAGTGATTTTCATGCTCCCAGGGGCTCGGGAAGTGAAATAAATACCATTTGGAGGCATTTAATGTTCGAGCAAAAACGGCTGATTTTCGACAAAAGAGATAACACCCCCCCATTACGTCATGCTTCAGAAATGTGGAAAATGGTCCGTTTTCAAATGTTTTATTTTTGAACGTCAGTTCACATTTGTAGGTGGATCATCAGTGTTAGAGCTAAAATTAGCATGTTTAAAGTGATTTTCATGCTCCCAGGGGCCCTAAACACAAGATTTATGGAATGGTTAAAAGTGCATGAAAATGGCCAATTTACCCACTATGAGTTCTCAAAAAGGGTTTCTTCACCCCGGGAAGTTAATTAAATACCATTTGGAGTCATTTAATGTTCGAGCAAAAACGGCTGATTTTCGACAAAAGAGATAACACCCCCCCATTACGTCCTGCTTCAGAAATGTGGGAAAATGGTCCGTTTTCAAATGTTTTGTTTTTGAACGTCAGTTCACATTTGTAGGTGGATCATCAGTGTTAGAGCTAAAATTAGCATGTTTAAAGTGATTTTCATGCTCCCAGGGGCTCGGGAAGTGAAATAAATACCATTTGGAGGCATTTAATGTTCGAGCAAAAACGGCTGATTTTCGACAAAAGAGATAACACCCCCCCATTACGTCCTGCTTCAGAAATGTGGAAAATGGTCCGTTTTCAAATGTTTTATTTTTGAACGTCAGTTCACATTTGTAGGTGGATCATCAGTGTTAGAGCTAAAATTAGCATGTTTAAAGTGATTTTCATGCTTCCAGGGGCTCGGGAAGTGAAATAAATACCATTTGGAGGCATTTAATGTTCGAGCAAAAACGGCTGATTTTCGACAAAAGAGATAACACCCCCCCATTACGTCCTGCTTCAGAAATGTGGAAAATGGTCCGTTTTCAAATGTTTTATTTTTGAACGTCAGTTCACATTTGTAGGTGGATCATCAGTGTTAGAGCTAAAATTAGCATGTTTAAAGTGATTTTTATGCTTCCAGGGGCGCTGGAAGTGAAATAAATACCATTTGGAGGCATTTAATGTTCGAGCAAAAACGGCTGATTTTCGACAAAAGAGATAACACCCCCCCATTACGTCCTGCTTCAGAAATGTGGAAAATGGTCCGTTTTCAAATGTTTTATTTTTGAACGTCAGTTCACATTTGTAGGTGGATCATCAGTGTTAGAGCTAAAATTAGGATGTTTAAAGTGATTTTCATGCTCCCAGGGCCTCGGGAAGTGAAATAAATACCATTTGGAGGCATTTAATGTTCGAGCAAAAACGTCTGATTTTCGACAAAAGAGATAACACCCCCCCATTACGTCCTGCTTCAGAAATGTGGAAAATGGTCCATTTTCAAATGTTTTATTTTTGAACGTCAGTTCACATTTGTAGGTGGATCATCAGTGTTAGAGCTAAAATTAGCATGTTTAAAGTGATTTTCATGCTCCCAGGGGCCCTAAACACAAGATTTATGGAATGGTTAAAAGTGCATGAAAATGGCCAATTTACCCACTCTGAGTTCTCAAAAAGGGTTTCTTCACCCCGGGAAGTTAATTAAATACCATTTGGAGGCATTTAATGTTCGAGCAAAAACGGCTGATTTTCGACAAAAGAGATAACACCCCCCCCATTACGTCATGCTTCAGAAATGTGGAAAATGGTCCGTTTTCAAATGTTTTATTTTTGAACGTCAGTTCACATTTGTAGGTGGATCATCAGTGTTAGAGCTAAAATTAGCATGTTTAAAGTGATTTTTATGCTTCCAGGGGCCCTAAACACAAGATTTATGGAATGGTTAAAAGTGCATGAAAATGGCCAATTTACCCACTCTGAGTTCTCAAAAAGGGTTTCTTCACCCCGGGAAGTTAATTAAATACCATTTGGAGGCATTTAATGTTCGAGCAAAAACGGCTGATTTTCGACAAAAGAGATAACACCCCCCCCATTACGTCATGCTTCAGAAATGTGGAAAATGGTCCGTTTTCAAATGTTTTATTTTTGAACGTCAGTTCACATTTGTAGGTGGATCATCAGTGTTAGAGCTAAAATTAACATGTTTAAAGTGATTTTCATGCTTCCAGGGGCCCTAAACACAAGATTTATGGAATGGTTAAAAGTGCATGAAAATGGCCAATTTACCCACTCTGAGTTCTCAAAAAGGGTTTCTTCACCCCGGAAAGTTAATTAAATACCATTTGGAGGCATTTAATATTCGAGCAAAAACGGCTGATTTTCGACAAAAGAGATAACACCCCCCCATTACGTCCTGCTTCAGAAATGTGGAAAATGGTCCGTTTTCAAATGTTTTATTTTTGAACGTCAGTTCACATTTGTAGGTGGATCATCAGTGTTAGAGCTAAAATTAGCATGTTTAAAGTGATTTTCATGCTTCCAGGGGCTCGGGAAGTGAAATAAATACCATTTGGAGGCATTTAATGTTCGAGCAAAAACGGCTGATTTTCGTCAAAAGAGATAACACCCCCCCATTACGTCCTGCTTCAGAAATGTGGAAAATGGTCCGTTTTCAAATGTTTTATTTTTGAACGTCAGTTCACATTTGTAGGTGGATCATCAGTGTTAGAGCTAAAATTAGCATGTTTAAAGTGATTTTCATGCTCCCAGGGGCCCTAAACACAAGATTTATGGAATGGTTAAAAGTGCATGAAAATGGCCAATTTACCCACTCTGAGTTCTCAAAAAGGGTTTCTTCACCCCGGGAAGTTAATTAAATACCATTTGGAGGCATTTAATGTTCGAGCAAAAACGGCTGATTTTCGACAAAAGAGATAACACCCCCCCATTACGTCCTGCTTCAGAAATGGGGAAAATGGTCCGTTTTCAAATGTTTTATTTTTGAACGTCAGTTCACATTTGTAGGTGGATCATCAGTGTTAGAGCTAAAATTAGCATGTTTAAAGTGATTTTCATGCTCCCAGGGGCTCGGGAAGTGAAATAAATACCATTTGGAGGCATTTAATGTTCGAGCAAAAACGGCTGATTTTCGACAAAAGAGATAACACCCCCCCATTACGTCCTGCTTCAGAAATGTGGAAAATGGTCCGTTTTCAAATGTTTTATTTTTGAACGTCAGTTCACATTTGTAGGTGGATCATCAGTGTTAGAGCTAAAATTAGCATGTTTAAAGTGATTTTCATGCTTCCAGGGGCTCGGGAAGTGAAATAAATACCATTTGGAGGCATTTAATGTTCGAGCAAAAACGGCTGATTTTCGACAAAAGAGATAACACCCCCCCATTACGTCCTGCTTCAGAAATGTGGAAAATGGTCCGTTTTTAAATGTTTTATTTTTGAACGTCAGTTCACATTTGTAGGTGGATCATCAGTGTTAGAGCTAAAATTAGCATGTTTAAAGTGATTTTTATGCTTCCAGGGGCGCTGGAAGTGAAATAAATACCATTTGGAGGCATTTAATGTTCGAGCAAAAACGGCTGATTTTCGACAAAAGAGATAACACCCCCCCCATTACGTCCTGCTTCAGAAATGTGGAAAATGGTCCGTTTTCAAATGTTTTATTTTTGAACGTCAGTTCACATTTGTAGGTGGATCATCAGTGTTAGAGCTAAAATTAGCATGTTTAAAGTGATTTTCATGCTCCCAGGGGCTCGGGAAGTGAAATAAATACCATTTGGAGGAATTTAATGTTCGAGCAAAAACGTCTGATTTTCGACAAAAGAGAAAACACCCCCCCCATACGTCCTGCTTCAGAAATGTGGAAAATGGTCCATTTTCAAATGTTTTATTTTTGAACGTCAGTTCACATTTGTAGGTGGATCATCAGTGTTAGAGCTAAAATTAGCATGTTTAAAGTGAATTTCATGCTCCCAGGGGCCCTAAACACAAGGTTTATGGAATGGTTAAAAGTGCATGAAAATGGCCAATTTACCCACTCTGAGTTCTCAAAAAGGGTTTCTTCACCCCGGGAAGTTAATTAAATACCATTTGGAGGCATTTAATGTTCGAGCAAAAACGGCTGATTTTCGACAAAAGAGATAACACCCCCCCATTACGTCATGCTTCAGAAATGTGGAAAATGGTCCGTTTTCAAATGTTTTATTTTTGAACGTCAGTTCACATTTGTAGGTGGATCATCAGTGTTAGAGCTAAAATTAGCATGTTTAAAGTGATTTTTATGCTTCCAGGGGCCCTAAACACAAGATTTATGGAATGGTTAAAAGTGCATGAAAATGGCCAATTTACCCACTCTGAGTTCTCAAAAAGGGTTTCTTCACCCCGGGAAGTTAATTAAATACCATTTGGAGGCATTTAATGTTCGAGCAAAAACGGCTGATTTTCGACAAAAGAGATAACACCCCCCCATTACGTCATGCTTCAGAAATGTGGAAAATGGTCCGTTTTCAAATGTTTTATTTTTGAACGTCAGTTCACATTTGTAGGTGGATCATCAGTGTTAGAGCTAAAATTAACATGTTTAAAGTGATTTTCATGCTCCCAGGGGCCCTAAACACAAGATTTATGGAATGGTTAAAAGTGCATGAAAATGGCCAATTTACCCACTCTGAGTTCTCAAAAAGGGTTTCTTCACCCCGGAAAGTTAATTAAATACCATTTGGAGGCATTTAATGTTCGAGCAAAAACGGCTGATTTTCGACAAAAGAGATAACACACCCCCATTACGTCCTGCTTCAGAAATGTGGAAAATGGTCCGTTTTCAAATGTTTTATTTTTGAACATCAGTTCACATTTTTAGGTGGATCATCAGTGTTAGAGCTAAAATTAGCATGTTTAAAGTGATTTTCATGCTTCCAGGGGCTCGGGAAGTGAAATAAATACCATTTGGAGGCATTTAATGTTCGAGCAAAAACGGCTGATTTTCGACAAAAGAGATAACACCCCCCCATTACGTCCTGCTTCAGAAATGTGGAAAATGGTCCGTTTTCAAATGTTTTATTTTTGAACGTCAGTTCACATTTGTAGGTGGATCATCAGTGTTAGAGCTAAAATTAGCATGTTTAAAGTGATTTTCATGCTCCCAGGGGCCCTAAACACAAGATTTATGGAATGGTTAAAAGTGCATGAAAATGGCCAATTTACCCACTCTGAGTTCTCAAAAAGGGTTTCTTCACCCCGGGAAGTTAATTAAATACCATTTGGAGGCATTTAATGTTCGAGCAAAAACGGCTGATTTTCGACAAAAGAGATAACACCCCCCCATTACGTCCTGCTTCAGAAATGTGGAAAATGGTCCGTTTTCAAATGTTTTATTTTTGAACGTCAGTTCACATTTGTAGGTGGATCATCAGTGTTAGAGCTAAAATTAGCATGTTTAAAGTGATTTTCATGCTTCCAGGGGCTCGGGAAGTGAAATAAATACCATTTGGAGGCATTTAATGTTCGAGCAAAAACGGCTGATTTTCGACAAAAGAGATAACACCCCCCCATTACGTCCTGCTTCGGAAATGTGGAAAATGGTCCATTTTCAAATGTTTTATTTTTGAACGTCAGTTCACATTTGTAGGTGGATCATCAGTGTTAGAGCTAAAATTAGCATGTTTAAAGTGATTTTCATGCTCCCAGGGGCTCGGGAAGTGAAATAAATACCATTTGGAGGCATTTAATGTTTGAGCAAAAACGGCTGATTTTCGACAAAAGAGATAACACCCCCCCATTACGTCATGCTTCAGAAATGTGGAAAATGGTCCATTTTCAAATGTTTTATTTTTGAACGTCAGTTCACATTTGTAGGTGGATCATCAGTGTTAGAGCTAAAATTAGCATGTTTAAAGTGATTTTCATGCTCCCAGGGGCTCGGAAAGTTAATTAAATACCATTTGGAGGCATTTAATGTTCGAGCAAAAACGGCTGATTTTCGACAAAAGAGATAACACCCCCCCATTACGTCTTGCTTCAGAAATGTGGAAAATGGTCCGTTTTCAAATGTTTTATTTTTGAACGTCAGTTCACATTTGTAGGTGGATCATCAGTGTTAGAGCTAAAATTAGCATGTTTAAAGTGATTTTCATGCTCCCAGGGGCTCGGGAAGTGAAATAAATACCATTTGGAGGCATTTAATGTTCGAGCAAAAACGGCTGATTTTCGACAAAAGAGATAACACCCCCCCATTACGTCCTGCTTCAGAAATGTGGAAAACGGTCCGTTTTCAAATGTTTTATTTTTGAACGTCAGTTCACATTTGTAGGTGGATCATCAGTGTTAGAGCTAAAATTAGCATGTTTAAAGTGATTTTCATGCTTCCAGGGGCTCGGGAAGTGAAATAAATACCATTTGGAGGCATTTAATGTTCGAGCAAAAACGGCTGATTTTCGACAAAAGAGATAACACCCCCCCATTACGTCATGCTTCAGAAATGTGGAAAATGGTCCGTTTTCAAATGTTTTATTTTTGAACGTCAGTTCACATTTGTAGGTGGATCATAAGTGTTAGAGCTAAAATTAGCATGTTTAAAGTGATTTTCATGCTTCCAGGGGCGCTGGAAGTTAATTAAATACCATTTGGAGGCATTTAATGTTCGAGCAAAAACGGCTGATTTTCGACAAAAGAGATAACACCCCCCCATTACGTCCTGCTTCAGAAATGTGGAAAATGGTCCGTTTTCAAATGTTTTATTTTTGAACGTCAGTTCACATTTGTAGGTGGATCATCAGTGTTAGAGCTAAAATTAGCATGTTTAAAGTGATTTTCATGCTTCCAGGGGCTCGGGAAGTGAAATAAATACCGTTTGGAGGCATTTAATGTTCGAGCAAAAACGGCTGATTTTCGACAAAAGAGATAACACCCCCCCCATTACGTCCTGCTTCAGAAATGTGGAAAATGGTCCGTTTTCAAATGTTTTATTTTTGAACGTCAGTTCACATTTGTAGGTGGATCATCAGTGTTAGAGCTAAAATTAGCATGTTTAAAGTGATTTTCATGCTTCCAGGGGCTCGGGAAGTTAATTAAATACCATTTGGAGGCATTTAATGTTCGAGCAAAAACGGCTGATTTTCGACAAAAGAGATAACACCCCCCCATTACGTCATGCTTCAGAAATGTGGAAAATGGTCCGTTTTCAAATGTTTTATTTTTGAACGTCAGTTCACATTTGTAGGTGGATCATCAGTGTTAGAGCTAAAATTAGCATGTTTAAAGTGATTTTCATGCTTCCAGGGGCGCTGGAAGTTAATTAAATACCATTTGGAGGCATTTAATGTTCGAGCAAAAACGGCTGATTTTCGACAAAAGAGATAACACCCCCCCATTACGTCCTGCTTCAGAAATGTGGAAAATGGTCCGTTTTCAAATGTTTTATTTTTGAACGTCAGTTCACATTTGTAGGTGGATCATCAGTGTTAGAGCTAAAATTAGCATGTTTAAAGTGATTTTCATGCTACCAGGGGCTCGGGAAGTGAAATAAATACCATTTGGAGGCATTTAATGTTCGAGCAAAAACGGCTGATTTTCGACAAAAGAGATAACACCCCCCCATTACGTCCTGCTTCAGAAATGTGGAAAATGGTCCGTTTTCAAATGTTTTATTTTTGAACGTCAGTTCACATTTGTAGGTGGATCATCAGTGTTAGAGCTAAAATTAGCATGTTTAAAGTGATTTTCATGCTCCCAGGGGCTCGGGAAGTGAAATAAATACCATTTGGAGGCATTTAATGTTCGAGCAAAAACGGCTGATTTTCGACAAAAGAGACAACACCCCCCCATTACGTCATGCTTCAGAAATGTGGAAAATGGTCCGTTTTCAAATGTTTTATTTTTGAACGTCAGTTCACATTTGTAGGTGGATCATCAGTGTTAGAGCTAAAATTAGCATGTTTAAAGTGATTTTCATGCTCCCAGGGGCCCTAAACACAAGATTTATGGAATGGTTAAAAGTGCATGAAAATGGCCAATTTACCCACTCTGAGTTCTCAAAAAGGGTTTCTTCACCCCGGGAAGTTAATTAAATACCATTTGGAGGCATTTAATGTTCGAGCAAAAACGGCTGATTTTCGACAAAAGAGATAACATCCCCCATTACGTCCTGCTTCAGAAATGTGGAAAATGGTCCGTTTTCAAATGTTTTATTTTTGAACGTCAGTTCACATTTGTAGGTGGATCATCAGTGTTAGAGCTAAAATTAGCATGTTTAAAGTGATTTTCATGCTCCCAGGGGCTCGGGAAGTGAAATAAATACCATTTGGAGGCATTTAATGTTCGAGCAAAAACGGCTGATTTTCGACAAAAGAGATAACACCCCCCCATTACGTCCTGCTTCAGAAATGTGGAAAATGGTCCGTTTTCAAATGTTTTATTTTTGAACGTCAGTTCACATTTGTAGGTGGATCATCAGTGTTAGAGCTAAAATTAGCATGTTTAAAGTGATTTTCATGCTTCCAGGGGCGCTGGAAGTGAAATAAATACCATTTGGAGGCATTTAATGTTCGAGCAAAAACGGCTGATTTTCGACAAAAGAGATAACACCCCCCCATTACGTCCTGCTTCAGAAATGTGGAAAATGGTCCGTTTTCAAATGTTTTATTTTTGAACGTCAGTTCACATTTGTAGGTGGATCATCAGTGTTAGAGCTAAAATTAGCATGTTTAAAGTGATTTTCATGCTCCCAGGGGCTCGGGAAGTGAAATAAATACCATTTGGAGGCATTTAATGTTCGAGCAAAAACGGCTGATTTTCGACAAAAGAGACAACACCCCCCCATTACGTCATGCTTCAGAAATGTGGAAAATGGTCCGTTTTCAAATGTTTTATTTTTGAACGTCAGTTCACATTTGTAGGTGGATCATCAGTGTTAGAGCTAAAATTAGCATGTTTAAAGTGATTTTCATGCTCCCAGGGGCCCTAAACACAAGATTTATGGAATGGTTAAAAGTGCATGAAAATGGCCAATTTACCCACTCTGAGTTCTCAAAAAGGGTTTCTTCACCCCGGGAAGTTAATTAAATACCATTTGGAGGCATTTAATGTTCGAGCAAAAACGGCTGATTTTCGACAAAAGAGATAACATCCCCCATTACGTCCTGCTTCAGAAATGTGGAAAATGGTCCGTTTTCAAATGTTTTATTTTTGAACGTCAGTTCACATTTGTAGGTGGATCATCAGTGTTAGAGCTAAAATTAGCATGTTTAAAGTGATTTTCATGCTCCCAGGGGCTCGGGAAGTGAAATAAATACCATTTGGAGGCATTTAATGTTCGAGCAAAAACGGCTGATTTTCGACAAAAGAGATAACACCCCCCCATTACGTCCTGCTTCAGAAATGTGGAAAATGGTCCGTTTTCAAATGTTTTATTTTTGAACGTCAGTTCACATTTGTAGGTGGATCATCAGTGTTAGAGCTAAAATTAGCATGTTTAAAGTGATTTTCATGCTTCCAGGGGCGCTGGAAGTGAAATAAATACCATTTGGAGGCATTTAATGTTCGAGCAAAAACGGCTGATTTTCGACAAAAGAGATAACACCCCCCCATTACGTCCTGCTTCAGAAATGTGGAAAATGGTCCGTTTTCAAATGTTTTATTTTTGAACGTCAGTTCACATTTGTAGGTGGATCATCAGTGTTAGAGCTAAAATTAGCATGTTTAAAGTGATTTTCATGCTCCCAGGGGCCCTAAACAAAAGATTTATGGAATGGTTAAAAGTGCATGAAAATGGCCAATTTACCCACTCTGAGTTCTCAAAAAGGGTTTCTTCACCCCGGGAAGTTAATCAAATACCATTTGGAGGCATTTAATGTTCGAGCAAAAAGGGCTGATTTTCGACAAAAGAGATAACACCCCCCCATTACGTCATGCTTCAGAAATGTGGAAAATGGTCCGTTTTCAAATGTTTTATTTTTGAACGTCAGTTCACATTTGTAGGTGGATCATCAGTGTTAGAGCTAAAATTAGCATGTTTAAAGTGATTTTCATGCTCCCAGGGGCCCTAAACACAAGATTTATGGAATGGTTAAAAGTGCATGAAAATGGCCAATTTACCCACTCTGAGTTCTCAAAAAGGGTTTCTTCACCCCGGGAAGTTAATTAAATACCATTTGGAGGCATTTAATGTTCGAGCAAAAACGGCTGATTTTCGACAAAAGAGATAACACCCCCCCATTACGTCCTGCTTCAGAAATGTGGAAAATGGTCCGTTTTCAAATGTTTTATTTTTGAACGTCAGTTCACATTTGTAGGTGGATCATCAGTGTTAGTGCTAAAATTAGCATGTTTAAAGTGATTTTCATGCTTCCAGGGGCTCGGGAAGTGAAATAAATACCATTTGGAGGCATTTAATGTTCGAGCAAAAACGGCTGATTTTCGACAAAAGAGATAACACCCCCCCCATTACGTCCTGCTTCAGAAATGTGGAAAATGGTCTGTTTTCAAATGTTTTATTTTTGAACGTCAGTTCACATTTGTAGGTGGATCATCAGTGTTAGAGCTAAAATTAGCATGTTTAAAGTGATTTTCATGCTCCCAGGGGCCCTAAACACAAGATTTATGGAATGGTTAAAAGTGCATGAAAATGGCCAATTTACCCACTCTGAGTTCTCAAAAAGGGTTTCTTCACCCCGGGAAGTTAATTAAATACCATTTGGAGGCATTTAATGTTCGAGCAAAAACGGCTGATTTTCGACAAAAGAGATAACACCCCCCCATTACGTCCTGCTTCAGAAATGTGGAAAATGGTCCGTTTTCAAATGTTTTAAATTTGAACATCAGTTCACATTTGTAGGTGGATCATCAGTGTTAGAGCTAAAATTAGCATGTTTAAAGTGATTTTCATGCTTCCAGGGGCTCCGGAAGTGAAATAAATACCATTTGGAGGCATTTAATGTTCGAGCAAAAACGGCTGATTTTCGACAAAAGAGATAACACCCCCCCATTACGTCCTGCTTCAGAAATGTGGAAAATGGTCCGTTTTCAAATGTTTTATTTTTGAACGTCAGTTCACATTTGTAGGTGGATCATCAGTGTTAGAGCTTAAATTAGCATGTTTAAAGTGATTTTCATGCTCCCAGGGGCTCAGGAAGTGAAATAAATACCATTTGGAGGCATTTAATGTTCGAGCAAAAACGGCTGATTTTCGACAAAAGAGATAACACCCCCCATTACGTCATGCTTCAGAAATGTGGAAAATGGTCCGTTTTCAAATGTTTTATTTTTGAACGTCAGTTCACATTTGTAGGTGGATCATCAGTGTTAGAGCTAAAATTAGCATGTTTAAAGTGATTTTCATGCTCCCAGGGGCTCGGGAAGTTAATTAAATACCATTTGGAGGCATTTAATGTTCGAGCAAAAACGGCTGATTTTCGACAAAAGAGATAACACCCCCCCATTACGTCATGCTTCAGAAATGTGGAAAATGGTCCGTTTTCAAATGTTTTATTTTTGAACGTCAGTTCACATTTGTAGGTGGATCACCAGTGTTAGAGCTAAAATTAGCATGTTTAAAGTGATTTTTATGCTTCCAGGGGCGCTGGAAATTAATTAAATACCATTTGGAGGCATTTAATTTTCGACAAAAGAGATAACACCCCCCCATTACGTCATGCTTCAGAAATGTGGAAAATGGTCCGTTTTCAAATGTTTTATTTTTGAACGTCAGTTCACATTTGTAGGTGGATCATCAGTGTTAGAGCTAAAATTAGCATGTTTAAAGTGATTTTCATGCTTCCAGGGGCTCGGAAAGTGAAATAAATACCATTTGGAGGTATTTAATGTTCGAGCAAAAACGGCTGATTTTCGACAAAAGAGATAACACCCCCCCATTACGTCATGCTTCAGAAATGTGGAAAATGGTCCGTTTTCAAATGTTTTATTTTTGAACGTCAGATCACATTTGTAGGTGGATCATCAGTGTTAGAGCTAAAATTAGCATGTTTAAAGTGATTTTCATGCTCCCAGGGGCCCTAAACACAAGATTTATGGAATGGTTAAAAGTGCATGAAAATGGCCAATTTACCCACTCTGAGTTCTCAAAAAGGGTTTCTTCACCCCGGGAAGTTAATTAAATACCATTTGGAGGCATTTAATGTTCGAGCAAAAACGGCTGATTTTCGACAAAAGAGATAACACCCCCCCATTACATCCTGCTTCAGAAATGTGGAAAATGGTCCGTTTTCAAATGTTTTATTTTTGAACGTCAGTTCACATTTGTAGGTGGATCATCAGTGTTAGAGCTTAAATTAGCATGTTTAAAGTGATTTTCATGCTTCCAGGGGCTCGGGAAGTGAAATAAATACCATTTGGAGGCATTTAATGTTCGAGCAAAAACGGCTGATTTTCGACAAAAGAGATAACACCCCCCCATTACGTCATGCTTCAGAAATGTGGAAAATGGTCCGTTTTCAAATGTTTTATTTTTGAACGTCAGTTCACATTTGTAGGTGGATCATCAGTGTTAGAGCTAAAATTAGCATGTTTAAAGTGATTTTCATGCTTCCAGGGGCGCTGGAAGTTAATTAAATACCATTTGGAGGCATTTAATGTTCGAGCAAAAACGGCTGATTTTCGACAAAAGAGATAACACCCCCCCATTACGTCCTGCTTCAGAAATGTGGAAAATGGTCCGTTTTCAAATGTTTTATTTTTGAACGTCAGTTCACATTTGTAGGTGGATCATCAGTGTTAGAGCTAAAATTAGCATGTTTAAAGTGATTTTCATGCTACCAGGGGCTCGGGAAGTGAAATAAATACCATTTGGAGGCATTTAATGTTCGAGCAAAAACGGCTGATTTTCGACAAAAGAGATAACACCCCCCCATTACGTCCTGCTTCAGAAATGTGGAAAATGGTCCGTTTTCAAATGTTTTATTTTTGAACGTCAGTTCACATTTGTAGGTGGATCATCAGTGTTAGAGCTAAAATTAGCATGTTTAAAGTGATTTTCATGCTCCCAGGGGCTCGGGAAGTGAAATAAATACCATTTGGAGGCATTTAATGTTCGAGCAAAAACGGCTGATTTTCGACAAAAGAGACAACACCCCCCCATTACGTCATGCTTCAGAAATGTGGAAAATGGTCCGTTTTCAAATGTTTTATTTTTGAACGTCAGTTCACATTTGTAGGTGGATCATCAGTGTTAGAGCTAAAATTAGCATGTTTAAAGTGATTTTCATGCTCCCAGGGGCCCTAAACACAAGATTTATGGAATGGTTAAAAGTGCATGAAAATGGCCAATTTACCCACTCTGAGTTCTCAAAAAGGGTTTCTTCACCCCGGGAAGTTAATTAAATACCATTTGGAGGCATTTAATGTTCGAGCAAAAACGGCTGATTTTCGACAAAAGAGATAACATCCCCCATTACGTCCTGCTTCAGAAATGTGGAAAATGGTCCGTTTTCAAATGTTTTATTTTTGAACGTCAGTTCACATTTGTAGGTGGATCATCAGTGTTAGAGCTAAAATTAGCATGTTTAAAGTGATTTTCATGCTCCCAGGGGCTCGGGAAGTGAAATAAATACCATTTGGAGGCATTTAATGTTCGAGCAAAAACGGCTGATTTTCGACAAAAGAGATAACACCCCCCCATTACGTCCTGCTTCAGAAATGTGGAAAATGGTCCGTTTTCAAATGTTTTATTTTTGAACGTCAGTTCACATTTGTAGGTGGATCATCAGTGTTAGAGCTAAAATTAGCATGTTTAAAGTGATTTTCATGCTTCCAGGGGCGCTGGAAGTGAAATAAATACCATTTGGAGGCATTTAATGTTCGAGCAAAAACGGCTGATTTTCGACAAAAGAGATAACACCCCCCCATTACGTCCTGCTTCAGAAATGTGGAAAATGGTCCGTTTTCAAATGTTTTATTTTTGAACGTCAGTTCACATTTGTAGGTGGATCATCAGTGTTAGAGCTAAAATTAGCATGTTTAAAGTGATTTTCATGCTCCCAGGGGCTCGGGAAGTGAAATAAATACCATTTGGAGGCATTTAATGTTCGAGCAAAAACGGCTGATTTTCGACAAAAGAGACAACACCCCCCCATTACGTCATGCTTCAGAAATGTGGAAAATGGTCCGTTTTCAAATGTTTTATTTTTGAACGTCAGTTCACATTTGTAGGTGGATCATCAGTGTTAGAGCTAAAATTAGCATGTTTAAAGTGATTTTCATGCTCCCAGGGGCCCTAAACACAAGATTTATGGAATGGTTAAAAGTGCATGAAAATGGCCAATTTACCCACTCTGAGTTCTCAAAAAGGGTTTCTTCACCCCGGGAAGTTAATTAAATACCATTTGGAGGCATTTAATGTTCGAGCAAAAACGGCTGATTTTCGACAAAAGAGATAACATCCCCCATTACGTCCTGCTTCAGAAATGTGGAAAATGGTCCGTTTTCAAATGTTTTATTTTTGAACGTCAGTTCACATTTGTAGGTGGATCATCAGTGTTAGAGCTAAAATTAGCATGTTTAAAGTGATTTTCATGCTCCCAGGGGCTCGGGAAGTGAAATAAATACCATTTGGAGGCATTTAATGTTCGAGCAAAAACGGCTGATTTTCGACAAAAGAGATAACACCCCCCCATTACGTCCTGCTTCAGAAATGTGGAAAATGGTCCGTTTTCAAATGTTTTATTTTTGAACGTCAGTTCACATTTGTAGGTGGATCATCAGTGTTAGAGCTAAAATTAGCATGTTTAAAGTGATTTTCATGCTTCCAGGGGCGCTGGAAGTGAAATAAATACCATTTGGAGGCATTTAATGTTCGAGCAAAAACGGCTGATTTTCGACAAAAGAGATAACACCCCCCCATTACGTCCTGCTTCAGAAATGTGGAAAATGGTCCGTTTTCAAATGTTTTATTTTTGAACGTCAGTTCACATTTGTAGGTGGATCATCAGTGTTAGAGCTAAAATTAGCATGTTTAAAGTGATTTTCATGCTCCCAGGGGCCCTAAACAAAAGATTTATGGAATGGTTAAAAGTGCATGAAAATGGCCAATTTACCCACTCTGAGTTCTCAAAAAGGGTTTCTTCACCCCGGGAAGTTAATCAAATACCATTTGGAGGCATTTAATGTTCGAGCAAAAAGGGCTGATTTTCGACAAAAGAGATAACACCCCCCCATTACGTCATGCTTCAGAAATGTGGAAAATGGTCCGTTTTCAAATGTTTTATTTTTGAACGTCAGTTCACATTTGTAGGTGGATCATCAGTGTTAGAGCTAAAATTAGCATGTTTAAAGTGATTTTCATGCTCCCAGGGGCCCTAAACACAAGATTTATGGAATGGTTAAAAGTGCATGAAAATGGCCAATTTACCCACTCTGAGTTCTCAAAAAGGGTTTCTTCACCCCGGGAAGTTAATTAAATACCATTTGGAGGCATTTAATGTTCGAGCAAAAACGGCTGATTTTCGACAAAAGAGATAACACCCCCCCATTACGTCCTGCTTCAGAAATGTGGAAAATGGTCCGTTTTCAAATGTTTTATTTTTGAACGTCAGTTCACATTTGTAGGTGGATCATCAGTGTTAGTGCTAAAATTAGCATGTTTAAAGTGATTTTCATGCTTCCAGGGGCTCGGGAAGTGAAATAAATACCATTTGGAGGCATTTAATGTTCGAGCAAAAACGGCTGATTTTCGACAAAAGAGATAACACCCCCCCCATTACGTCCTGCTTCAGAAATGTGGAAAATGGTCTGTTTTCAAATGTTTTATTTTTGAACGTCAGTTCACATTTGTAGGTGGATCATCAGTGTTAGAGCTAAAATTAGCATGTTTAAAGTGATTTTCATGCTCCCAGGGGCCCTAAACACAAGATTTATGGAATGGTTAAAAGTGCATGAAAATGGCCAATTTACCCACTCTGAGTTCTCAAAAAGGGTTTCTTCACCCCGGGAAGTTAATTAAATACCATTTGGAGGCATTTAATGTTCGAGCAAAAACGGCTGATTTTCGACAAAAGAGATAACACCCCCCCATTACGTCCTGCTTCAGAAATGTGGAAAATGGTCCGTTTTCAAATGTTTTAAATTTGAACATCAGTTCACATTTGTAGGTGGATCATCAGTGTTAGAGCTAAAATTAGCATGTTTAAAGTGATTTTCATGCTTCCAGGGGCTCCGGAAGTGAAATAAATACCATTTGGAGGCATTTAATGTTCGAGCAAAAACGGCTGATTTTCGACAAAAGAGATAACACCCCCCCATTACGTCATGCTTCAGAAATGTGGAAAATGGTCCGTTTTCAAATGTTTTATTTTTGAACGTCAGTTCACATTTGTAGGTGGATCACCAGTGTTAGAGCTAAAATTAGCATGTTTAAAGTGATTTTTATGCTTCCAGGGGCGCTGGAAATTAATTAAATACCATTTGGAGGCATTTAATTTTCGACAAAAGAGATAACACCCCCCCATTACGTCATGCTTCAGAAATGTGGAAAATGGTCCGTTTTCAAATGTTTTATTTTTGAACGTCAGTTCACATTTGTAGGTGGATCATCAGTGTTAGAGCTAAAATTAGCATGTTTAAAGTGATTTTCATGCTTCCAGGGGCTCGGAAAGTGAAATAAATACCATTTGGAGGTATTTAATGTTCGAGCAAAAACGGCTGATTTTCGACAAAAGAGATAACACCCCCCCATTACGTCATGCTTCAGAAATGTGGAAAATGGTCCGTTTTCAAATGTTTTATTTTTGAACGTCAGATCACATTTGTAGGTGGATCATCAGTGTTAGAGCTAAAATTAGCATGTTTAAAGTGATTTTCATGCTCCCAGGGGCCCTAAACACAAGATTTATGGAATGGTTAAAAGTGCATGAAAATGGCCAATTTACCCACTCTGAGTTCTCAAAAAGGGTTTCTTCACCCCGGGAAGTTAATTAAATACCATTTGGAGGCATTTAATGTTCGAGCAAAAACGGCTGATTTTCGACAAAAGAGATAACACCCCCCCATTACATCCTGCTTCAGAAATGTGGAAAATGGTCCGTTTTCAAATGTTTTATTTTTGAACGTCAGTTCACATTTGTAGGTGGATCATCAGTGTTAGAGCTTAAATTAGCATGTTTAAAGTGATTTTCATGCTTCCAGGGGCTCGGGAAGTGAAATAAATACCATTTGGAGGCATTTAATGTTCGAGCAAAAACGGCTGATTTTCGACAAAAGAGATAACACCCCCCCATTACGTCATGCTTCAGAAATGTGGAAAATGGTCTGTTTTCAAATGTTTTATTTTTGAACGTCAGTTCACATTTGTAGGTGGATCATCAGTGTTAGAGCTAAAATTAGCATGTTTAAAGTGATTTTCATGCTTCCAGGGGCCCTAAACACAAGATTTATGGAATGGTTAAAAGTGCATGAAAATGGCCAATTTACCCACTCTGAGTTCTCAAAAAGGGTTTCTTCACCCCGGGAAGTTAATTAAATACCATTTGGAGGCATTTAATGTTCGAGCAAAAACGGCTGATTTTCGACAAAAGAGATAACACCCCCCCATTACGTCCTGCTTCAGAAATGTGGAAAATGGTCCGTTTTCAAATGTTTTATTTTTGAACGTCAGTTCACATTTGTAGGTGGATCATCAGTGTTAGAGCTAAAATTAGCATGTTTAAAGTGATTTTCATGCTTCCAGGGGCTCGGGAAGTTAATTAAATACCATTTGGAGGCATTTAATGTTCGAGCAAAAACGGCTGATTTTCGACAAAAGAGATAACAACCCCCCATTACGTCATGCTTCAGAAATGTGGAAAATGGTCCGTTTTCAAATGTTTTATTTTTGAACGTCAGTTCACATTTGTAGGTGGATCATCAGTGTTAGAGCTAAAATTAGCATGTTTAAAGTGATTTTCATGCTTCCAGGGGCGCTGGAAGTTAATTAAATACCATTTGGAGGCATTTAATGTTCGAGCAAAAACGGCTGATTTTCGACAAAAGAGATAACACCCCCCCATTACGTCCTGCTTCAGAAATGTGGAAAATGGTCCGTTTTCAAATGTTTTATTTTTGAACGTCAGTTCACATTTGTAGGTGGATCATCAGTGTTAGAGCTAAAATTAGCATGTTTAAAGTGATTTTCATGCTTCCAGGGGCTCGTGAAGTGAAATAAATAGCATTTGGAGGCATTTAATGTTCGAGCAAAAACGGCTGATTTTCGACAAAAGAGATAACACCCCCCCATTACGTCCTGCTTCAGAAATGTGGAAAATGGTCCGTTTTCAAATGTTTTATTTTTGAACGTCAGTTCACATTTGTAGGTGGATCATCAGTGTTAGAGCTAAAATTAGCATGTTTAAAGTGATTTTCATGCTTCCAGGGGCTCGGGAAGTTAATTAAATACCATTTGGAGGCATTTAATGTTCGAGCAAAAACGGCTGATTTTCGACAAAAGAGATAACACCCCCCCATTACGTCATGCTTCAGAAATGTGGAAAATGGTCCGTTTTCAAATGTTTTATTTTTGAACGTCAGTTCACATTTGTAGGTGGATCATCAGTGTTAGAGCTAAAATTAGCATGTTTAAAGTGATTTTCATGCTTCCAGGGGTGCTGGAAGTTAATTAAATACCATTTGGAGGCATTTAATGTTCGAGCAAAAACGGCTGATTTTCGACAAAAGAGATAACACCCCCCTATTACGTCCTGCTTCAGAAATGTGGAAAATGGTCCGTTTTCAAATGTTTTATTTTTGAACGTCAGTTCACATTTGTAGGTGGATCATCAGTGTTAGAGCTAAAATTAGCATGTTTAAAGTGATTTTCATGCTTCCAGGGGCTCGGGAAGTTAATTAAATACCATTTGGAGGCATTTAATGTTCGAGCAAAAACGGCTGATTTTCGACAAAAGAGATAACACCCCCCCATTACGTCCTGCTTCAGAAATGTGGAAAATGGTCCGTTTTCAAATGTTTTATTTTTGAACGTCAGTTCACATTTGTAGGTGGATCATCAGTGTTAGAGCTAAAATTAGCATGTTTGAAGTGATTTTCATGCTTCCAGGGGCCCTAAACACAAGATTTATGGAATGGTTAAAAGTGCATGAAAATGGCCAATTTACCCACTCTGAGTTCTCAAAAAGGCTTTCTTCACCCCGGGAAGTTAATTAAATACCATTTGGAGGCATTTAATGTTCGAGCAAAAACGGCTGATTTTCGACAAAAGAGATAACACCCCCCCATTACGTCATGCTTCAGAAATGTGGAAAATGGTCCGTTTTCAAATGTTTTATTTTTGAACGTCAGTTCACATTTGTAGGTGGATCATCAGTGTTAGAGCTAAAATTAGCATGTTTAAAGTGATTTTCATGCTCCCAGGGGCCCTAAACACAAGATTTATGGAATGGTTAAAAGTGCATGAAAATGGCCAATTTACCCACTCTGAGTTCTCAAAAAGGGTTTCTTCACCCCGGGAAGTTAATTAAATACCATTTGGAGGCATTTAATGTTCGAGCAAAAACGGCTGATTTTCGACAAAAGAGATAACACCCCCCCATTACGTCCTGCTTCAGAAATGTGGAAAATGGTCCGTTTTCAAATGTTTTATTTTTGAACGTCAGTTCACATTTGTAGGTGGATCATCAGTGTTAGAGCTAAAATTAGCATGTTTAAAGTGATTTTCATGCTTCCAGGGGCTCGGGAAGTGAAATAAATACCATTTGGAGGCATTTAATGTTCGAGCAAAAACGGCTGATTTTCGACAAAAGAGATAACACCCCCCCATTACGTCCTGCTTCAGAAATGTGGAAAATGGTCCGTTTTCAAATGTTTTATTTTTGAACGTCAGTTCACATTTGTAGGTGGATCATCAGTGTTAGAGCTAAAATTAGCATGTTTAAAGTGATTTTCATGCTCCCAGGGGCCCTAAACACAAGATTTATGGAATGGTTAAAAGTGCATGAAAATGGCCAATTTACCCACTCTGAGTTCTCAAAAAGGGTTTCTTCACCCCGGGAAGTTAATTAAATACCATTTGGAGGCATTTAATGTTCGAGCAAAAACGGCTGATTTTCGACAAAAGAGATAACACCCCCCCATTACGTCATGCTTCAGAAATGTGGAAAATGGTCCGTTTTCAAATGTTTTATTTTTGAACGTCAGTTCACATTTGTAGGTGGATCATCAGTGTTAGAGCTAAAATTAGCATGTTTAAAGTGATTTTCATGCTCCCAGGGGCCCTAAACACAAGATTTATGGAATGGTTAAAAGTGCATGAAAATGGCCAATTTACCCACTCTGAGTTCTCAAAAAGGGTTTCTTCACCCCGGGAAGTTAATTAAATACCATTTGGAGGCATTTAATGTTCGAGCAAAAACGGCTGATTTTCGACAAAAGAGATAACACCCCCCCATTACGTCCTGCTTCAGAAATGTGGAAAATGGTCCGTTTTCAAATGTTTTATTTTTGAACGTCAGTTCACATTTGTAGGTGGATCATCAGTGTTAGAGCTAAAATTAGCATGTTTAAAGGGATTTTCATGCTTCCAGGGGCTCGGGAAGTGAAATAAATACCATTTGGAGGCATTTAATGTTCGAGCAAAAACGGCTTATTTTCGACAAAAGAGATAACACCCCCCCATTACGTCCTGCTTCAGAAATGTGGAAAATGGTCCGTTTTCAAATGTTTTATTTTTGAACGTCAGTTCACATTTGTAGGTGGATCATCAGTGTTAGAGCTAAAATTAGCATGTTTAAAGTGATTTTCATGCTCCCAGGGGCTCGGGAAGTGAAATAAATACCATTTGGAGGCATTTAATGTTCGAGCAAAAACGGCTGATTTTCGACAAAAGAGATAACACCCCCCCATTACGTCCTGCTTCAGAAATGTGGAAAATGGTCCGTTTTCAAATGTTTTATTTTTGAACGTCAGTTCACATTTGTAGGTGGATCATCAGTGTTAGAGCTAAAATTAGCATGTTTAAAGTGATTTTCATGCTTCCAGGGGCTCGGGAAGTGAAATAAATACCATTTGGAGGCATTTAATGTTCGAGCAAAAACGGCTGATTTTCGACAAAAGAGATAACACCCCCCCATTACGTCCTGCTTCAGAAATGTGGAAAATGGTCCGTTTTCAAATGTTTTATTTTTGAACGTCAGTTCACATTTGTAGGTGGATCATCAGTGTTAGAGCTAAAATTAGCATGTTTAAAGTGATTTTCATGCTCCCAGGGGCTCGGGAAGTGAAATAAATACCATTTGGAGGCATTTAATGTTCGAGCAAAAACGGCTGATTTTCGACAAAAGAGATAACACCCCCCCATTACGTCCTGCTTCAGAAATGTGGAAAATGGTCCGTTTTCAAATGTTTTATTTTTGAACGTCAGTTCGCATTTGAAGGTGGATCATCAGTGTTAGAGCTAAAATTAGCATGTTTAAAGTGATTTTCATGCTCCCAGGGGCCCTAAACACAAGATTTATGGAATGGTTTAAAGTGCATGAAAATGGCCAATTTACCCACTCTGAGTTCTCAAAAAGGGTTTCTTCACCCCGGGAAGTTAATTAAATACCATTTGGAGGCATTTAATGTTCGAGCAAAAACGGCTGATTTTCGACAAAAGAGATAACCCCCCCCCATTACGTCCTGCTTCAGAAATGTGGAAAATGGTCCGTTTTCAAATGTTTTATTTTTGAACGTCAGTTCACATTTGTAGGTGGATCATCAGTGTTAGAGCTAAAATTAGCATGTTTAAAGTGATTTTCATGCTTCCAGGGGCTCGGGAAGTGAAATAAATACCATTTGGAGGCATTTAATGTTCGAGCAAAAACGGCTGATTTTCGACAAAAGAGATAACACCCCCCCATTACGTCCTGCTTCAGAAATGCGGAAAATGGTCCGTTTTCAAATGTTTTATTTTTGAACGTCAGTTCACATTTGTAGGTGGATGATCAGTGTTAGAGCTAAAATTAGCATGTTTAAAGTGATTTTTATGCTTCCAGGGGCGCTGGAAGTTAATTAAATACCATTTGGAGGCATTTAATGTTCGAGCAAAAACGGCTGATTTTCGACAAAAGAGATAACACCCCCCCATTACGTCATGCTTCAGAAATGTGGAAAATGGTCCGTTTTCAAATGTTTTATTTTTGAACGTCAGTTCACATTTGTAGGTGGATCATCAGTGTTAGAGCTAAAATTAGCATGTTTAAAGTGATTTTCATGCTCCCAGGGGCCCTAAACACAAGATTTATGGAATGGTTAAAAGTGCATGAAAATGGCCAATTTACCCACTCTGAGTTCTCAAAAAGGGTTTCTTCACCCCGGGAAGTTAATTAAATACCATTTGGAGGCATTTAATGTTCGAGCAAAAACGGCTGATTTTCGACAAAAGAGATAACACCCCCCCATTACGTCCTGCTTCAGAAATGTGGAAAATGGTCCGTTTTCATATGTTTTATTTTTGAACGTCAGTTCACATTTGTAGGTGGATCATCAGTGTTAGAGCTAAAATTAGCATGTTTAAAGTGATTTTCATGCTTCCAGGGGCTCGGGAAGTGAAATAAATACCATTTGGAGGCATTTAATGTTCGAGCAAAAACGGCTGATTTTCGACAAAAGAGATAACACCCCCCCATTACGTCCTGCTTCAGAAATGTGGAAAATGGTCCGTTTTCAAATGTTTTATTTTTGAACGTCAGTTCACATTTGTAGGTGGATCATCAGTGTTAGAGCTAAAATTAGCATGTTTAAAGTGATTTTCATGCTTCCAGGGGCTCGGGAAGTGAAATAAATACCATTTGGAGGCATTTAATGTTCGAGCAAAAACGGCTGATTTTCGACAAAAGAGATAACACCCCCCCATTACGTCCTGCTTCAGAAATGTGGAAAATGGTCCGTTTTCAAATGTTTTATTTTTGAACGTCAGTTCACATTTGTAGGTGGATCATCAGTGTTAGAGCTAAAATTAGAATGTTTAAAGTGATTTTCATGCTCCCAGGGGCTCGGGAAGTGAAATAAATACCATTTGGAGGCATTTAATGTTCGAGCAAAAACGGCTGATTTTCGACAAAAGAGATAACACCCCCCCATTACGTCCTGCTTCAGAAATGTGGAAAATGGTCCGTTTTCAAATGTTTTATTTTTGAACGTCAGTTCACATTTGTAGGTGGATCATCAGTGTTAGAGCTAAAATTAGCATGTTTAAAGTGATTTTCATGCTCCCAGGGGCCCTAAACACAAGATTTATGGAATGGTTAAAAGTGCATGAAAATGGCCAATTTACCCACTCTGAGTTCTCAAAAAGGGTTTCTTCACCCCGGGAAGTTAATGAAATACCATTTGGAGGCATTTAATGTTCGAGCAAAAACGGCTGATTTTCGACAAAAGAGATAACACCCCCCCATTACGTCCTGCTTCAGAAATGTGGAAAATGGTCCGTTTTCAAATGTTTTATTTTTGAACGTCAGTTCACATTTGTAGGTGGATCATCAGTGTTAGAGCTAAAATTAGCATGTTTAAAGTGATTTTCATGCTCCCAGGGGCTCGGGAAGTGAAATAAATACCATTTGGAGGCATTTAATGTTCGAGCAAAAACGGCTGATTTTCGACAAAAGAGATAACACCCCCCCATTACGTCATGCTTCAGAAATGTGGAAAATGGTCCGTTTTCAAATGTTTTATTTTTGAACGTCAGTTCACATTTGTAGGTGGATCATCAGTGTTAGAGCTAAAATTAGCATGTTTAAAGTGATTTTCATGCTCCCAGGGGCCCTAAACACAAGATTTATGGAATGGTTAAAAGTGCATGAAAATGGCCAATTTACCCACTCTGAGTTCTCAAAAAGGGTTTATTCACCCCGGGAAGTTAATTAAATACCATTTGGAGGCATTTGATGTTCGAGCAAAAACGGCTGATTTTCGACAAAAGAGATAACACCCCCCCATTACGTCCTGCTTCAGAAATGTGGAAAATGGTCCGTTTTCAAATGTTTTATTTTTGAACGTCAGTTCACATTTGTAGGTGGATCATCAGTGTTAGAGCTAAAATTAGCATGTTTAAAGTGATTTTCATGCTCCCAGGGGCTCGGGAAGTGAAATAAATACCATTTGGAGGCATTTAATGTTCGAGCAAAAACGGCTGATTTTCGACAAAAGAGATAACACCCCCCCATTACGTCCTGCTTCAGAAATGTGGAAAATGGTCCGTTTTCAAATGTTTTATTTTTGAACGTCAGTTCACATTTGTAGGTGGATCATCAGTGTTAGAGCTAAAATTAGCATGTTTAAAGTGATTTTCATGCTTCCAGGGGCTCGTGAAGTGAAATAAATACCATTTGGATGCATTTAATGTTCGAGCAAAAACGGCTGATTTTCGACAAAAGAGATAACACCCCCCCATTACGTCCTGCTTCAGAAATGTGGAAAATGGTCCGTTTTCAAATGTTTTATTTTTGAACGTCAGTTCACATTTGTAGGTGGATCATCAGTGTTAGAGCTAAAATTAGCATGTTTAAAGTGATTTTCATGCTTCCAGGGGCTCGGGAAGTTAATTAAATACCATTTGGAGGCATTTAATGTTCGAGCAAAAACGGCTGATTTTCGACAAAAGAGATAACACCCCCCCATTACGTCATGCTTCAGAAATGTGGAAAATGGTCCGTTTTCAAATGTTTTATTTTTGAACGTCAGTTCACATTTGTAGGTGGATCATCAGTGTTAGAGCTAAAATTAGCATGTTTAAAGTGATTTTCATGCTTCCAGGGGTGCTGGAAGTTAATTAAATACCATTTGGAGGCATTTAATGTTCGAGCAAAAACGGCTGATTTTCGACAAAAGAGATAACACCCCCCCATTACGTCCTTCTTCAGAAATGTGGAAAATGGTCCGTTTTCAAATGTTTTATTTTTGAACGTCAGTTCACATTTGTAGGTGGATCATCAGTGTTAGAGCTAAAATTAGCATGTTTAAAGTGATTTTCATGCTTCCAGGGGCTCGGGAAGTTAATTAAATACCATTTGGAGGCATTTAATGTTCGAGCAAAAACGGCTGATTTTCGACAAAAGAGATAACACCCCCCCATTACGTCCTGCTTCAGAAATGTGGAAAATGGTCCGTTTTCAAATGTTTTATTTTTGAACGTCAGTTCACATTTGTAGGTGGATCATCAGTGTTAGAGCTAAAATTAGCATGTTTGAAGTGATTTTCATGCTTCCAGGGGCCCTAAACACAAGATTTATGGAATGGTTAAAAGTGCATGAAAATGGCCAATTTACCCACTCTGAGTTCTCAAAAAGGCTTTCTTCACCCCGGGAAGTTAATTAAATACCATTTGGAGGCATTTAATGTTCGAGCAAAAACGGCTGATTTTCGACAAAAGAGATAACACCCCCCCATTACGTCATGCTTCAGAAATGTGGAAAATGGTCCGTTTTCAAATGTTTTATTTTTGAACGTCAGTTCACATTTGTAGGTGGATCATCAGTGTTAAAGCTAAAATTAGCATGTTTAAAGTGATTTTCATGCTCCCAGGGGCCCTAAACACAAGATTTATGGAATGGTTAAAAGTGCATGAAAATGGCCAATTTACCCACTCTGAGTTCTCAAAAAGGGTTTCTTCACCCCGGGAAGTTAATTAAATACCATTTGGAGGCATTTAATGTTCGAGCAAAAACGGCTGATTTTCGACAAAAGAGATAACACCCCCCCATTACGTCCTGCTTCAGAAATGTGGAAAATGGTCCGTTTTCAAATGTTTTATTTTTGAACGTCAGTTCACATTTGTAGGTGGATCATCAGTGTTAGAGCTAAAATTAGCATGTTTAAAGTGATTTTCATGCTTCCAGGGGCTCGGGAAGTGAAATAAATACCATTTGGAGGCATTTAATGTTCGAGCAAAAACGGCTGATTTTCGACAAAAGAGATAACACCCCCCCATTACGTCCTGCTTCAGAAATGTGGAAAATGGTCCGTTTTCAAATGTTTTATTTTTGAACGTCAGTTCACATTTGTAGGTGGATCATCAGTGTTAGAGCTAAAATTAGCATGTTTAAAGTGATTTTCATGCTCCCAGGGGCCCTAAACACAAGATTTATGGAATGGTTAAAAGTGCATGAAAATGGCCAATTTACCCACTCTGAGTTCTCAAAAAGGGTTTCTTCACCCCGGGAAGTTAATTAAATACCATTTGGAGGCATTTAATGTTCGAGCAAAAACGGCTGATTTTCGACAAAAGAGATAACACCCCCCCATTACGTCATGCTTCAGAAATGTGGAAAATGGTCCGTTTTCAAATGTTTTATTTTTGAACGTCAGTTCACATTTGTAGGTGGATCATCAGTGTTAGAGCTAAAATTAGCATGTTTAAAGTGATTTTCATGCTCCCAGGGGCCCTAAACACAAGATTTATGGAATGGTTAAAAGTGCATGAAAATGGCCAATTTACCCACTCTGAGTTCTCAAAAAGGGTTTCTTCACCCCGGGAAGTTAATTAAATACCATTTGGAGGCATTTAATGTTCGAGCAAAAACGGCTGATTTTCGACAAAAGAGATAACACCCCCCCATTACGTCCTGCTTCAGAAATGTGGAAAATGGTCCGTTTTCAAATGTTTTATTTTTGAACGTCAGTTCACATTTGTAGGTGGATCATCAGTGTTAGAGCTAAAATTAGCATGTTTAAAGTGATTTTCATGCTCCCAGGGGCTCGGGAAGTGAAATAAATACCATTTGGAGGCATTTAATGTTCGAGCAAAAACGGCTGATTTTCGACAAAAGAGATAACACCCCCCCATTACGTCATGCTTCAGAAATGTGGAAAATGGTCCGTTTTCAAATGTTTTATTTTTGAACGTCAGTTCACATTTGTAGGTGGATCATCAGTGTTAGAGCTAAAATTAGCATGTTTAAAGTGATTTTCATGCTCCCAGGGGCCCTAAACACAAGATTTATGGAATGGTTAAAAGTGCATGAAAATGGCCAATTTACCCACTCTGAGTTCTCAAAAAGGGTTTATTCACCCCGGGAAGTTAATTAAATACCATTTGGAGGCATTTGATGTTCGAGCAAAAACGGCTGATTTTCGACAAAAGAGATAACACCCCCCCATTACGTCCTGCTTCAGAAATGTGGAAAATGGTCCGTTTTCAAATGTTTTATTTTTGAACGTCAGTTCACATTTGTAGGTGGATCATCAGTGTTAGAGCTAAAATTAGCATGTTTAAAGTGATTTTCATGCTCCCAGGGGCTCGGGAAGTGAAATAAATACCATTTGGAGGCATTTAATGTTCGAGCAAAAACGGCTGATTTTCGACAAAAGAGATAACACCCCCCCCATTACGTCCTGCTTCAGAAATGTGGAAAATGGTCCGTTTTCAAATGTTTTATTTTTGAACGTCAGTTCACATTTGTAGGTGGATCATCAGTGTTAGAGCTAAAATTAGCATGTTTAAAGTGATTTTCATGCTTCCAGGGGCTCGTGAAGTGAAATAAATACCATTTGGAGGCATTTAATGTTCGAGCAAAAACGGCTGATTTTCGACAAAAGAGATAACACCCCCCCATTACGTCCTGCTTCAGAAATGTGGAAAATGGTCCGTTTTCAAATGTTTTATTTTTGAACGTCAGTTCACATTTGTAGGTGGATCATCAGTGTTAGAGCTAAAATTAGCATGTTTAAAGTGATTTTCATGCTTCCAGGGGCTCGGGAAGTTAATTAAATACCATTTGGAGGCATTTAATGTTCGAGCAAAAACGGCTGATTTTCGACAAAAGAGATAACACCCCCCCATTACGTCATGCTTCAGAAATGTGGAAAATGGTCCGTTTTCAAATGTTTTATTTTTGAACGTCAGTTCACATTTGTAGGTGGATCATCAGTGTTAGAGCTAAAATTAGCATGTTTAAAGTGATTTTCATGCTTCCAGGGGTGCTGGAAGTTAATTAAATACCATTTGGAGGCATTTAATGTTCGAGCAAAAACGGCTGATTTTCGACAAAAGAGATAACACCCCCCCATTACGTCCTGCTTCAGAAATGTGGAAAATGGTCCGTTTTCAAATGTTTTATTTTTGAACGTCAGTTCACATTTGTAGGTGGATCATCAGTGTTAGAGCTAAAATTAGCATGTTTTAAGTGATTTTCATGCTTCCAGGGGCTCGGGAAGTTAATTAAATACCATTTGGAGGCATTTAATGTTCGAGCAAAAACGGCTGATTTTCGACAAAAGAGATAACACCCCCCCATTACGTCCTGCTTCAGAAATGTGGAAAATGGTCCGTTTTCAAATGTTTTATTTTTGAACGTCAGTTCACATTTGTAGGTGGATCATCAGTGTTAGAGCTAAAATTAGCATGTTTAAAGTGATTTTCATGCTTCCAGGGGCTCGGGAAGTGAAATAAATACCATTTGGAGGCATTTAATGTTCGAGCAAAAACGGCTTATTTTCGACAAAAGAGATAACACCCCCCCATTACGTCCTGCTTCAGAAATGTGGAAAATGGTCCGTTTTCAAATGTTTTATTTTTGAACGTCAGTTCACATTTGTAGGTGGATCATCAGTGTTAGAGCTAAAATTAGCATGTTTAAAGTGATTTTCATGCTCCCAGGGGCTCGGGAAGTGAAATAAATACCATTTGGAGGCATTTAATGTTCGAGCAAAAACGGCTGATTTTCGACAAAAGAGATAACACCCCCCCATTACGTCCTGCTTCAGAAATGTGGAAAATGGTCCGTTTTCAAATGTTTTATTTTTGAACGTCAGTTCACATTTGTAGGTGGATCATCAGTGTTAGAGCTAAAATTAGCATGTTTAAAGTGATTTTCATGCTTCCAGGGGCTCGTGAAGTGAAATAAATACCATTTGGAGGCATTTAATGTTCGAGCAAAAACGGCTGATTTTCGACAAAAGAGATAACACCCCCCCATTACGTCCTGCTTCAGAAATGTGGAAAATGGTCCGTTTTCAAATGTTTTATTTTTGAACGTCAGTTCACATTTGTAGGTGGATCATCAGTGTTAGAGCTAAAATTAGCATGTTTAAAGTGATTTTCATGCTTCCAGGGGCTCGGGAAGTTAATTAAATACCATTTGGAGGCATTTAATGTTCGAGCAAAAACGGCTGATTTTCGACAAAAGAGATAACACCCCCCCATTACGTCATGCTTCAGAAATGTGGAAAATGGTCCGTTTTCAAATGTTTTATTTTTGAACGTCAGTTCACATTTGTAGGTGGATCATCAGTGTTAGAGCTAAAATTAGCATGTTTAAAGTGATTTTCATGCTTCCAGGGGTGCTGGAAGTTAATTAAATACCATTTGGAGGCATTTAATGTTCGAGCAAAAACGGCTGATTTTCGACAAAAGAGATAACACCCCCCCATTACGTCCTGCTTCAGAAATGTGGAAAATGGTCCGTTTTCAAATGTTTTATTTTTGAACGTCAGTTCACATTTGTAGGTGGATCATCAGTGTTAGAGCTAAAATTAGCATGTTTTAAGTGATTTTCATGCTTCCAGGGGCTCGGGAAGTTAATTAAATACCATTTGGAGGCATTTAATGTTCGAGCAAAAACGGCTGATTTTCGACAAAAGAGATAACACCCCCCCATTACGTCCTGCTTCAGAAATGTGGAAAATGGTCCGTTTTCAAATGTTTTATTTTTGAACGTCAGTTCACATTTGTAGGTGGATCATCAGTGTTAGAGCTAAAATTAGCATGTTTGAAGTGATTTTCATGCTTCCAGGGGCCCTAAACACAAGATTTATGGAATGGTTAAAAGTGCATGAAAATGGCCAATTTACCCACTCTGAGTTCTCAAAAAGGCTTTCTTCACCCCGGGAAGTTAATTAAATACCATTTGGAGGCATTTGATGTTCGAGCAAAAACGGCTGATTTTCGACAAAAGAGATAACACCCCCCCATTACGTCCTGCTTCAGAAATGTGGAAAATGGTCCGTTTTCAAATGTTTTATTTTTGAACGTCAGTTCACATTTGTAGGTGGATCATCAGTGTTAGAGCTAAAATTAGCATGTTTAAAGTGATTTTCATGCTCCCAGGGGCTCGGGAAGTGAAATAAATACCATTTGGAGGCATTTAATGTTCGAGCAAAAACGGCTGATTTTCGACAAAAGAGATAACACCCCCCCATTACGTCCTGCTTCAGAAATGTGGAAAATGGTCCGTTTTCAAATGTTTTATTTTTGAACGTCAGTTCACATTTGTAGGTGGATCATCAGTGTTAGAGCTAAAATTAGCATGTTTAAAGTGATTTTCATGCTTCCAGGGGCTCGTGAAGTGAAATAAATACCATTTGGAGGCATTTAATGTTCGAGCAAAAACGGCTGATTTTCGACAAAAGAGATAACACCCCCCCATTACGTCCTGCTTCAGAAATGTGGAAAATGGTCCGTTTTCAAATGTTTTATTTTTGAACGTCAGTTCACATTTGTAGGTGGATCATCAGTGTTAGAGCTAAAATTAGCATGTTTAAAGTGATTTTCATGCTTCCAGGGGCTCGGGAAGTTAATTAAATACCATTTGGAGGCATTTAATGTTCGAGCAAAAACGGCTGATTTTCGACAAAAGAGATAACACCCCCCCATTACGTCATGCTTCAGAAATGTGGAAAATGGTCCGTTTTCAAATGTTTTATTTTTGAACGTCAGTTCACATTTGTAGGTGGATCATCAGTGTTAGAGCTAAAATTAGCATGTTTAAAGTGATTTTCATGCTTCCAGGGGTGCTGGAAGTTAATTAAATACCATTTGGAGGCATTTAATGTTCGAGCAAAAACGGCTGATTTTCGACAAAAGAGATAACACCCCCCCATTACGTCCTGCTTCAGAAATGTGGAAAATGGTCCGTTTTCAAATGTTTTATTTTTGAACGTCAGTTCACATTTGTAGGTGGATCATCAGTGTTAGAGCTAAAATTAGCATGTTTTAAGTGATTTTCATGCTTCCAGGGGCTCGGGAAGTTAATTAAATACCATTTGGAGGCATTTAATGTTCGAGCAAAAACGGCTGATTTTCGACAAAAGAGATAACACCCCCCCATTACGTCCTGCTTCAGAAATGTGGAAAATGGTCCGTTTTCAAATGTTTTATTTTTGAACGTCAGTTCACATTTGTAGGTGGATCATCAGTGTTAGAGCTAAAATTAGCATGTTTGAAGTGATTTTCATGCTTCCAGGGGCCCTAAACACAAGATTTATGGAATGGTTAAAAGTGCATGAAAATGGCCAATTTACCCACTCTGAGTTCTCAAAAAGGCTTTCTTCACCCCGGGAAGTTAATTAAATACCATTTGGAGGCATTTAATGTTCGAGCAAAAACGGCTGATTTTCGACAAAAGAGATAACACCCCCCCATTACGTCATGCTTCAGAAATGTGGAAAATGGTCCGTTTTCAAATGTTTTATTTTTGAACGTCAGTTCACATTTGTAGGTGGATCATCAGTGTTAGAGCTAAAATTAGCATGTTTAAAGTGATTTTCATGCTCCTAGGGGCCCTAAACACAAGATTTATGGAATGGTTAAAAGTGCATGAAAATGGCCAATTTACCCACTCTGAGTTCTCAAAAAGGGTTTCTTCACCCCGGGAAGTTAATTAAATACCATTTGGAGGCATTTAATGTTCGAGCAAAAACGGCTGATTTTCGACAAAAGAGATAACACCCCCCCATTACGTCCTGCTTCAGAAATGTGGAAAATGGTCCGTTTTCAAATGTTTTATTTTTGAACGTCAGTTCACATTTGTAGGTGGATCATCAGTGTTAGAGCTAAAATTAGCATGTTTAAAGTGATTTTCATGCTTCCAGGGGCTCGGGAAGTGAAATAAATACCATTTGGAGGCATTTAATGTTCGAGCAAAAACGGCTGATTTTCGACAAAAGAGATAACACCCCCCCATTACGTCCTGCTTCAGAAATGTGGAAAATGGTCCGTTTTCAAATGTTTTATTTTTGAACGTCAGTTCACATTTGTAGGTGGATCATCAGTGTTAGAGCTAAAATTAGCATGTTTAAAGTGATTTTCATGCTCCCAGGGGCCCTAAACACAAGATTTATGGAATGGTTAAAAGTGCATGAAAATGGCCAATTTACCCACTCTGAGTTCTCAAAAAGGGTTTCTTCACCCCGGGAAGTTAATTAAATACCATTTGGAGGCATTTAATGTTCGAGCAAAAACGGCTGATTTTCGACAAAAGAGATAACACCCCCCCATTACGTCATGCTTCAGAAATGTGGAAAATGGTCCGTTTTCAAATGTTTTATTTTTGAACGTCAGTTCACATTTGTAGGTGGATCATCAGTGTTAGAGCTAAAATTAGCATGTTTAAAGTGATTTTCATGCTCCCAGGGGCCCTAAACACAAGATTTATGGAATGGTTAAAAGTGCATGAAAATGGCCAATTTACCCACTCTGAGTTCTCAAAAAGGGTTTCTTCACCCCGGGAAGTTAATTAAATACCATTTGGAGGCATTTAATGTTCGAGCAAAAACGGCTGATTTTCGACAAAAGAGATAACACCCCCCCATTACGTCCTGCTTCAGAAATGTGGAAAATGGTCCGTTTTCATATGTTTTATTTTTGAACGTCAGTTCACATTTGTAGGTGGATCATCAGTGTTAGAGCTAAAATTAGCATGTTTAAAGTGATTTTCATGCTTCCAGGGGCTCGGGAAGTGAAATAAATACCATTTGGAGGCATTTAATGTTCGAGCAAAAACGGCTTATTTTCGACAAAAGAGATAACACCCCCCCATTACGTCCTGCTTCAGAAATGTGGAAAATGGTCCGTTTTCAAATGTTTTATTTTTGAACGTCAGTTCACATTTGTAGGTGGATCATCAGTGTTAGAGCTAAAATTAGCATGTTTAAAGTGATTTTCATGCTCCCAGGGGCTCGGGAAGTGAAATAAATACCATTTGGAGGCATTTAATGTTCGAGCAAAAACGGCTGATTTTCGACAAAAGAGATAACACCCCCCCATTACGTCCTGCTTCAGAAATGTGGAAAATGGTCCGTTTTCAAATGTTTTATTTTTGAACGTCAGTTCACATTTGTAGGTGGATCATCAGTGTTAGAGCTAAAATTAGCATGTTTAAAGTGATTTTCATGCTTCCAGGGGCTCGGGAAGTGAAATAAATACCATTTGGAGGCATTTAATGTTCGAGCAAAAACGGCTGATTTTCGACAAAAGAGATAACACCCCCCCATTACGTCATGCTTCAGAAATGTGGAAAATGGTCCGTTTTCAAATGTTTTATTTTTGAACGTCAGTTCACATTTGTAGGTGGGATCATCAGTGTTAGAGCTAAAATTAGCATGTTTAAAGTGATTTTCATGCTTCCAGGGGCTCGGGAAGTGAAATAAATACCATTTGGAGGCATTTAATGTTCGAGCAAAAACGGCTGATTTTCGACCGTAGAGATAACACCCCCCATTACGTCCTGCTTCAGAAATGTGGAAAATGGTCCGTTTTCAAATGTTTTATTTTTGAACGTCAGTTCACATTTGTAGGTGGATCATCAGTGTTAGAGCTAAAATTAGCATGTTTAAAGTGATTTTCATGCTCCCAGGGGCTCGGGAAGTGAAATAAATACCATTTGGAGGCATTTAATGTTCGAGCAAAAACGGCTGATTTTCGACAAAAGAGATAACACCCCCCCATTACGTCCTGCTTCAGAAATGTGGAAAATGGTCCGTTTTCAAATGTTTTATTTTTGAACGTCAGTTCGCATTTGTAGGTGGATCATCAGTGTTAGAGCTAAAATTAGCATGTTTAAAGTGATTTTCATGCTCCCAGGGGCCCTAAACACAAGATTTATGGAATGGTTTAAAGTGCATGAAAATGGCCAATTTACCCACTCTGAGTTCTCAAAAAGGGTTTCTTCACCCCGGGAAGTTAATTAAATACCATTTGGAGGCATTTAATGTTCGAGCAAAAACGGCTGATTTTCGACAAAAGAGATAACCCCCCCCCATTACGTCCTGCTTCAGAAATGTGGAAAATGGTCCGTTTTCAAATGTTTTATTTTTGAACGTCAGTTCACATTTGTAGGTGGATCATCAGTGTTAGAGCTAAAATTAGCATGTTTAAAGTGATTTTCATGCTTCCAGGGGCTCGGGAAGTGAAATAAATACCATTTGGAGGCATTTAATGTTCGAGCAAAAACGGCTGATTTTCGACAAAAGAGATAACACCCCCCCATTACGTCCTGCTTCAGAAATGCGGAAAATGGTCCGTTTTCAAATGTTTTATTTTTGAACGTCAGTTCACATTTGTAGGTGGATGATCAGTGTTAGAGCTAAAATTAGCATGTTTAAAGTGATTTTCATGCTCCCAGGGGCCCTAAACACAAGATTTATGGAATGGTTAAAAGTGCATGAAAATGGCCAATTTACCCACTCTGAGTTCTCAAAAAGGGTTTCTTCACCCCGGGAAGTTAATTAAATACCATTTGGAGGCATTTAATGTTCGAGCAAAAACGGCTGATTTTCGACAAAAGAGATAACACCCCCCCATTACGTCCTGCTTCAGAAATGTGGAAAATGGTCCGTTTTCATATGTTTTATTTTTGAACGTCAGTTCACATTTGTAGGTGGATCATCAGTGTTAGAGCTAAAATTAGCATGTTTAAAGTGATTTTCATGCTTCCAGGGGCTCGGGAAGTGAAATAAATACCATTTGGAGGCATTTAATGTTCGAGCAAAAACGGCTGATTTTCGACAAAAGAGATAACACCCCCCCATTACGTCCTGCTTCAGAAATGTGGAAAATGGTCCGTTTTCAAATGTTTTATTTTTGAACGTCAGTTCACATTTGTAGGTGGATCATCAGTGTTAGAGCTAAAATTAGAATGTTTAAAGTGATTTTCATGCTCCCAGGGGCTCGGGAAGTGAAATAAATACCATTTGGAGGCATTTAATGTTCGAGCAAAAACGGCTGATTTTCGACAAAAGAGATAACACCCCCCCATTACGTCCTGCTTCAGAAATGTGGAAAATGGTCCGTTTTCAAATGTTTTATTTTTGAACGTCAGTTCACATTTGTAGGTGGATCATCAGTGTTAGAGCTAAAATTAGCATGTTTAAAGTGATTTTCATGCTCCCAGGGGCCCTAAACACAAGATTTATGGAATGGTTAAAAGTGCATGAAAATGGCCAATTTACCCACTCTGAGTTCTCAAAAAGGGTTTCTTCACCCCGGGAAGTTAATGAAATACCATTTGGAGGCATTTAATGTTCGAGCAAAAACGGCTGATTTTCGACAAAAGAGATAACACCCCCCCATTACGTCCTGCTTCAGAAATGTGGAAAATGGTCCGTTTTCAAATGTTTTATTTTTGAACGTCAGTTCACATTTGTAGGTGGATCATCAGTGTTAGAGCTAAAATTAGCATGTTTAAAGTGATTTTCATGCTCCCAGGGGCTCGGGAAGTGAAATAAATACCATTTGGAGGCATTTAATGTTCGAGCAAAAACGGCTGATTTTCGACAAAAGAGATAACACCCCCCCATTACGTCATGCTTCAGAAATGTGGAAAATGGTCCGTTTTCAAATGTTTTATTTTTGAACGTCAGTTCACATTTGTAGGTGGATCATCAGTGTTAGAGCTAAAATTAGCATGTTTAAAGTGATTTTCATGCTCCCAGGGGCCCTAAACACAAGATTTATGGAATGGTTAAAAGTGCATGAAAATGGCCAATTTACCCACTCTGAGTTCTCAAAAAGGGTTTATTCACCCCGGGAAGTTAATTAAATACCATTTGGAGGCATTTGATGTTCGAGCAAAAACGGCTGATTTTCGACAAAAGAGATAACACCCCCCCATTACGTCCTGCTTCAGAAATGTGGAAAATGGTCCGTTTTCAAATGTTTTATTTTTGAACGTCAGTTCACATTTGTAGGTGGATCATCAGTGTTAGAGCTAAAATTAGCATGTTTAAAGTGATTTTCATGCTCCCAGGGGCTCGGGAAGTGAAATAAATACCATTTGGAGGCATTTAATGTTCGAGCAAAAACGGCTGATTTTCGACAAAAGAGATAACACCCCCCCATTACGTCCTGCTTCAGAAATGTGGAAAATGGTCCGTTTTCAAATGTTTTATTTTTGAACGTCAGTTCACATTTGTAGGTGGATCATCAGTGTTAGAGCTAAAATTAGCATGTTTAAAGTGATTTTCATGCTTCCAGGGGCTCGGGAAGTGAAATAAATACCATTTGGAGGCATTTAATGTTCGAGCAAAAACGGCTGATTTTCGACAAAAGAGATAACACCCCCCCATTACGTCCTGCTTCAGAAATGTGGAAAATGGTCCGTTTTCAAATGTTTTATTTATGAACGTCAGTTCACATTTGTAGGTGGATCATCAGTGTTAGAGCTAAAATTAGCATGTTTAAAGTGATTTTTATGCTTCCAGGGGCGCTGGAAGTGAAATAAATACCATTTGGAGGCATTTAATGTTCGAGCAAAAACGGCTGATTTTCGACAAAAGAGATAACACCCCCCCATTACGTCCTGCTTCAGAAATGTGGAAAATGGTCCGTTTTCAAATGTTTTATTTTTGAACGTCAGTTCACATTTGTAGGTGGATCATCAGTGTTAGAGCTAAAATTAGCATGTTTAAAGCGATTTTTATGCTTCCAGGGGCCCTAAACAGAAGATTTATGGAATGGTTAAAAGTGCATGAAAATGGCCAATTTACCCACTCTGAGTTCTCAAAAAGGGTTTCTTCACCCCGGGAAGTTAATTAAATACCATTTGGAGGCATTTAATGTTCGAGCAAAAACGGCTGATTTTCGACAAAAGAGATAACACCCCCCCATTACGTCATGCTTCAGAAATGTGGAAAATGGTCCGTTTTCAAATGTTTTATTTTTGAACGTCAGTTCACATTTGTAGGTGGATCATCAGTGTTAGAGCTAAAATTAGCATGTTTAAAGTGATTTTTATGCTTCCAGGGGCCCTAAACAGAAGATTTATGGAATGGTTAAAAGTGCATGAAAATGGCCAATTTACCCACTCTGAGTTCTCAAAAAGGGTTTCTTCACCCCGGGAAGTTAATTAAATACCATTTGGAGGCATTTAATGTTCGAGCAAAAACGGCTGATTTTCGACAAAAGAGATAACACCCCCCCATTACGTCATGCTTCAGAAATGTGGAAAATGGTCAGTTTTCAAATGTTTTATTTTTGAACGTCAGTTCACATTTGTAGGTGGATCATCAGTGTTAGAGCTAAAATTAGCATGTTTAAAGTGATTTTCATGCTCCCAGGGGCCCTAAACACAAGATTTATGGAATGGTTAAAAGTGCATGAAAATGGCCAATTTACCCACTCTGAATTCTCAAAAAGGGTTTCTTCACCCCGGGAAGTTAATTAAATACCATTTGGAGGCATTTAATGTTCGAGCAAAAACGGCTGATTTTCGACAAAAGAGATAACACCCCCCCATTACGTCCTGCTTCAGAAATGTGGAAAATGGTCCGTTTTCAAATGTTTTATTTTTGAACGTCAGTTCACATTTGTAGGTGGATCATCAGTGTTAGAGCTAAAATTAGCATGTTTTAAGTGATTTTCATGCTTCCAGGGGCTCGGGAAGTTAATTAAATACCATTTGGAGGCATTTAATGTTCGAGCAAAAACGGCTGATTTTCGACAAAAGAGATAACACCCCCCCATTACGTCCTGCTTCAGAAATGTGGAAAATGGTCCGTTTTCAAATGTTTTATTTTTGAACGTCAGTTCACATTTGTAGGTGGATCATCAGTGTTAGAGCTAAAATTAGCATGTTTGAAGTGATTTTCATGCTTCCAGGGGCCCTAAACACAAGATTTATGGAATGGTTAAAAGTGCATGAAAATGGCCAATTTACCCACTCTGAGTTCTCAAAAAGGCTTTCTTCACCCCGGGAAGTTAATTAAATACCATTTGGAGGCATTTGATGTTCGAGCAAAAACGGCTGATTTTCGACAAAAGAGATAACACCCCCCCATTACGTCCTGCTTCAGAAATGTGGAAAATGGTCCGTTTTCAAATGTTTTATTTTTGAACGTCAGTTCACATTTGTAGGTGGATCATCAGTGTTAGAGCTAAAATTAGCATGTTTAAAGTGATTTTCATGCTCCCAGGGGCTCGGGAAGTGAAATAAATACCATTTGGAGGCATTTAATGTTCGAGCAAAAACGGCTGATTTTCGACAAAAGAGATAACACCCCCCCATTACGTCCTGCTTCAGAAATGTGGAAAATGGTCCGTTTTCAAATGTTTTATTTTTGAACGTCAGTTCACATTTGTAGGTGGATCATCAGTGTTAGAGCTAAAATTAGCATGTTTAAAGTGATTTTCATGCTTCCAGGGGCTCGTGAAGTGAAATAAATACCATTTGGAGGCATTTAATGTTCGAGCAAAAACGGCTGATTTTCGACAAAAGAGATAACACCCCCCCATTACGTCCTGCTTCAGAAATGTGGAAAATGGTCCGTTTTCAAATGTTTTATTTTTGAACGTCAGTTCACATTTGTAGGTGGATCATCAGTGTTAGAGCTAAAATTAGCATGTTTAAAGTGATTTTCATGCTTCCAGGGGCTCGGGAAGTTAATTAAATACCATTTGGAGGCATTTAATGTTCGAGCAAAAACGGCTGATTTTCGACAAAAGAGATAACACCCCCCCATTACGTCATGCTTCAGAAATGTGGAAAATGGTCCGTTTTCAAATGTTTTATTTTTGAACGTCAGTTCACATTTGTAGGTGGATCATCAGTGTTAGAGCTAAAATTAGCATGTTTAAAGTGATTTTCATGCTTCCAGGGGTGCTGGAAGTTAATTAAATACCATTTGGAGGCATTTAATGTTCGAGCAAAAACGGCTGATTTTCGACAAAAGAGATAACACCCCCCCATTACGTCCTGCTTCAGAAATGTGGAAAATGGTCCGTTTTCAAATGTTTTATTTTTGAACGTCAGTTCACATTTGTAGGTGGATCATCAGTGTTAGAGCTAAAATTAGCATGTTTTAAGTGATTTTCATGCTTCCAGGGGCTCGGGAAGTTAATTAAATACCATTTGGAGGCATTTAATGTTCGAGCAAAAACGGCTGATTTTCGACAAAAGAGATAACACCCCCCCATTACGTCCTGCTTCAGAAATGTGGAAAATGGTCCGTTTTCAAATGTTTTATTTTTGAACGTCAGTTCACATTTGTAGGTGGATCATCAGTGTTAGAGCTAAAATTAGCATGTTTGAAGTGATTTTCATGCTTCCAGGGGCCCTAAACACAAGATTTATGGAATGGTTAAAAGTGCATGAAAATGGCCAATTTACCCACTCTGAGTTCTCAAAAAGGCTTTCTTCACCCCGGGAAGTTAATTAAATACCATTTGGAGGCATTTAATGTTCGAGCAAAAACGGCTGATTTTCGACAAAAGAGATAACACCCCCCCATTACGTCATGCTTCAGAAATGTGGAAAATGGTCCGTTTTCAAATGTTTTATTTTTGAACGTCAGTTCACATTTGTAGGTGGATCATCAGTGTTAGAGCTAAAATTAGCATGTTTAAAGTGATTTTCATGCTCCTAGGGGCCCTAAACACAAGATTTATGGAATGGTTAAAAGTGCATGAAAATGGCCAATTTACCCACTCTGAGTTCTCAAAAAGGGTTTCTTCACCCCGGGAAGTTAATTAAATACCATTTGGAGGCATTTAATGTTCGAGCAAAAACGGCTGATTTTCGACAAAAGAGATAACACCCCCCCATTACGTCCTGCTTCAGAAATGTGGAAAATGGTCCGTTTTCAAATGTTTTATTTTTGAACGTCAGTTCACATTTGTAGGTGGATCATCAGTGTTAGAGCTAAAATTAGCATGTTTAAAGTGATTTTCATGCTTCCAGGGGCTCGGGAAGTGAAATAAATACCATTTGGAGGCATTTAATGTTCGAGCAAAAACGGCTGATTTTCGACAAAAGAGATAACACCCCCCCATTACGTCCTGCTTCAGAAATGTGGAAAATGGTCCGTTTTCAAATGTTTTATTTTTGAACGTCAGTTCACATTTGTAGGTGGATCATCAGTGTTAGAGCTAAAATTAGCATGTTTAAAGTGATTTTCATGCTCCCAGGGGCCCTAAACACAAGATTTATGGAATGGTTAAAAGTGCATGAAAATGGCCAATTTACCCACTCTGAGTTCTCAAAAAGGGTTTCTTCACCCCGGGAAGTTAATTAAATACCATTTGGAGGCATTTAATGTTCGAGCAAAAACGGCTGATTTTCGACAAAAGAGATAACACCCCCCCATTACGTCATGCTTCAGAAATGTGGAAAATGGTCCGTTTTCAAATGTTTTATTTTTGAACGTCAGTTCACATTTGTAGGTGGATCATCAGTGTTAGAGCTAAAATTAGCATGTTTAAAGTGATTTTCATGCTCCCAGGGGCCCTAAACACAAGATTTATGGAATGGTTAAAAGTGCATGAAAATGGCCAATTTACCCACTCTGAGTTCTCAAAAAGGGTTTCTTCACCCCGGGAAGTTAATTAAATACCATTTGGAGGCATTTAATGTTCGAGCAAAAACGGCTGATTTTCGACAAAAGAGATAACACCCCCCCATTACGTCCTGCTTCAGAAATGTGGAAAATGGTCCGTTTTCATATGTTTTATTTTTGAACGTCAGTTCACATTTGTAGGTGGATCATCAGTGTTAGAGCTAAAATTAGCATGTTTAAAGTGATTTTCATGCTTCCAGGGGCTCGGGAAGTGAAATAAATACCATTTGGAGGCATTTAATGTTCGAGCAAAAACGGCTTATTTTCGACAAAAGAGATAACACCCCCCCATTACGTCCTGCTTCAGAAATGTGGAAAATGGTCCGTTTTCAAATGTTTTATTTTTGAACGTCAGTTCACATTTGTAGGTGGATCATCAGTGTTAGAGCTAAAATTAGCATGTTTAAAGTGATTTTCATGCTCCCAGGGGCTCGGGAAGTGAAATAAATACCATTTGGAGGCATTTAATGTTCGAGCAAAAACGGCTGATTTTCGACAAAAGAGATAACACCCCCCCATTACGTCCTGCTTCAGAAATGTGGAAAATGGTCCGTTTTCAAATGTTTTATTTTTGAACGTCAGTTCACATTTGTAGGTGGATCATCAGTGTTAGAGCTAAAATTAGCATGTTTAAAGTGATTTTCATGCTTCCAGGGGCTCGGGAAGTGAAATAAATACCATTTGGAGGCATTTAATGTTCGAGCAAAAACGGCTGATTTTCGACAAAAGAGATAACACCCCCCCATTACGTCATGCTTCAGAAATGTGGAAAATGGTCCGTTTTCAAATGTTTTATTTTTGAACGTCAGTTCACATTTGTAGGTGGGATCATCAGTGTTAGAGCTAAAATTAGCATGTTTAAAGTGATTTTCATGCTTCCAGGGGCTCGGGAAGTGAAATAAATACCATTTGGAGGCATTTAATGTTCGAGCAAAAACGGCTGATTTTCGACCGTAGAGATAACACCCCCCATTACGTCCTGCTTCAGAAATGTGGAAAATGGTCCGTTTTCAAATGTTTTATTTTTGAACGTCAGTTCACATTTGTAGGTGGATCATCAGTGTTAGAGCTAAAATTAGCATGTTTAAAGTGATTTTCATGCTCCCAGGGGCTCGGGAAGTGAAATAAATACCATTTGGAGGCATTTAATGTTCGAGCAAAAACGGCTGATTTTCGACAAAAGAGATAACACCCCCCCATTACGTCCTGCTTCAGAAATGTGGAAAATGGTCCGTTTTCAAATGTTTTATTTTTGAACGTCAGTTCGCATTTGTAGGTGGATCATCAGTGTTAGAGCTAAAATTAGCATGTTTAAAGTGATTTTCATGCTCCCAGGGGCCCTAAACACAAGATTTATGGAATGGTTTAAAGTGCATGAAAATGGCCAATTTACCCACTCTGAGTTCTCAAAAAGGGTTTCTTCACCCCGGGAAGTTAATTAAATACCATTTGGAGGCATTTAATGTTCGAGCAAAAACGGCTGATTTTCGACAAAAGAGATAACCCCCCCCCATTACGTCCTGCTTCAGAAATGTGGAAAATGGTCCGTTTTCAAATGTTTTATTTTTGAACGTCAGTTCACATTTGTAGGTGGATCATCAGTGTTAGAGCTAAAATTAGCATGTTTAAAGTGATTTTCATGCTTCCAGGGGCTCGGGAAGTGAAATAAATACCATTTGGAGGCATTTAATGTTCGAGCAAAAACGGCTGATTTTCGACAAAAGAGATAACACCCCCCCATTACGTCCTGCTTCAGAAATGCGGAAAATGGTCCGTTTTCAAATGTTTTATTTTTGAACGTCAGTTCACATTTGTAGGTGGATGATCAGTGTTAGAGCTAAAATTAGCATGTTTAAAGTGATTTTCATGCTCCCAGGGGCCCTAAACACAAGATTTATGGAATGGTTAAAAGTGCATGAAAATGGCCAATTTACCCACTCTGAGTTCTCAAAAAGGGTTTCTTCACCCCGGGAAGTTAATTAAATACCATTTGGAGGCATTTAATGTTCGAGCAAAAACGGCTGATTTTCGACAAAAGAGATAACACCCCCCCATTACGTCCTGCTTCAGAAATGTGGAAAATGGTCCGTTTTCATATGTTTTATTTTTGAACGTCAGTTCACATTTGTAGGTGGATCATCAGTGTTAGAGCTAAAATTAGCATGTTTAAAGTGATTTTCATGCTTCCAGGGGCTCGGGAAGTGAAATAAATACCATTTGGAGGCATTTAATGTTCGAGCAAAAACGGCTGATTTTCGACAAAAGAGATAACACCCCCCCATTACGTCCTGCTTCAGAAATGTGGAAAATGGTCCGTTTTCAAATGTTTTATTTTTGAACGTCAGTTCACATTTGTAGGTGGATCATCAGTGTTAGAGCTAAAATTAGAATGTTTAAAGTGATTTTCATGCTCCCAGGGGCTCGGGAAGTGAAATAAATACCATTTGGAGGCATTTAATGTTCGAGCAAAAACGGCTGATTTTCGACAAAAGAGATAACACCCCCCCATTACGTCCTGCTTCAGAAATGTGGAAAATGGTCCGTTTTCAAATGTTTTATTTTTGAACGTCAGTTCACATTTGTAGGTGGATCATCAGTGTTAGAGCTAAAATTAGCATGTTTAAAGTGATTTTCATGCTCCCAGGGGCCCTAAACACAAGATTTATGGAATGGTTAAAAGTGCATGAAAATGGCCAATTTACCCACTCTGAGTTCTCAAAAAGGGTTTCTTCACCCCGGGAAGTTAATGAAATACCATTTGGAGGCATTTAATGTTCGAGCAAAAACGGCTGATTTTCGACAAAAGAGATAACACCCCCCCATTACGTCCTGCTTCAGAAATGTGGAAAATGGTCCGTTTTCAAATGTTTTATTTTTGAACGTCAGTTCACATTTGTAGGTGGATCATCAGTGTTAGAGCTAAAATTAGCATGTTTAAAGTGATTTTCATGCTCCCAGGGGCTCGGGAAGTGAAATAAATACCATTTGGAGGCATTTAATGTTCGAGCAAAAACGGCTGATTTTCGACAAAAGAGATAACACCCCCCCATTACGTCATGCTTCAGAAATGTGGAAAATGGTCCGTTTTCAAATGTTTTATTTTTGAACGTCAGTTCACATTTGTAGGTGGATCATCAGTGTTAGAGCTAAAATTAGCATGTTTAAAGTGATTTTCATGCTCCCAGGGGCCCTAAACACAAGATTTATGGAATGGTTAAAAGTGCATGAAAATGGCCAATTTACCCACTCTGAGTTCTCAAAAAGGGTTTATTCACCCCGGGAAGTTAATTAAATACCATTTGGAGGCATTTGATGTTCGAGCAAAAACGGCTGATTTTCGACAAAAGAGATAACACCCCCCCATTACGTCCTGCTTCAGAAATGTGGAAAATGGTCCGTTTTCAAATGTTTTATTTTTGAACGTCAGTTCACATTTGTAGGTGGATCATCAGTGTTAGAGCTAAAATTAGCATGTTTAAAGTGATTTTCATGCTCCCAGGGGCTCGGGAAGTGAAATAAATACCATTTGGAGGCATTTAATGTTCGAGCAAAAACGGCTGATTTTCGACAAAAGAGATAACACCCCCCCATTACGTCCTGCTTCAGAAATGTGGAAAATGGTCCGTTTTCAAATGTTTTATTTTTGAACGTCAGTTCACATTTGTAGGTGGATCATCAGTGTTAGAGCTAAAATTAGCATGTTTAAAGTGATTTTCATGCTTCCAGGGGCTCGGGAAGTGAAATAAATACCATTTGGAGGCATTTAATGTTCGAGCAAAAACGGCTGATTTTCGACAAAAGAGATAACACCCCCCCATTACGTCCTGCTTCAGAAATGTGGAAAATGGTCCGTTTTCAAATGTTTTATTTATGAACGTCAGTTCACATTTGTAGGTGGATCATCAGTGTTAGAGCTAAAATTAGCATGTTTAAAGTGATTTTTATGCTTCCAGGGGCGCTGGAAGTGAAATAAATACCATTTGGAGGCATTTAATGTTCGAGCAAAAACGGCTGATTTTCGACAAAAGAGATAACACCCCCCCATTACGTCCTGCTTCAGAAATGTGGAAAATGGTCCGTTTTCAAATGTTTTATTTTTGAACGTCAGTTCACATTTGTAGGTGGATCATCAGTGTTAGAGCTAAAATTAGCATGTTTAAAGCGATTTTTATGCTTCCAGGGGCCCTAAACAGAAGATTTATGGAATGGTTAAAAGTGCATGAAAATGGCCAATTTACCCACTCTGAGTTCTCAAAAAGGGTTTCTTCACCCCGGGAAGTTAATTAAATACCATTTGGAGGCATTTAATGTTCGAGCAAAAACGGCTGATTTTCGACAAAAGAGATAACACCCCCCCATTACGTCATGCTTCAGAAATGTGGAAAATGGTCCGTTTTCAAATGTTTTATTTTTGAACGTCAGTTCACATTTGTAGGTGGATCATCAGTGTTAGAGCTAAAATTAGCATGTTTAAAGTGATTTTTATGCTTCCAGGGGCCCTAAACAGAAGATTTATGGAATGGTTAAAAGTGCATGAAAATGGCCAATTTACCCACTCTGAGTTCTCAAAAAGGGTTTCTTCACCCCGGGAAGTTAATTAAATACCATTTGGAGGCATTTAATGTTCGAGCAAAAACGGCTGATTTTCGACAAAAGAGATAACACCCCCCCATTACGTCATGCTTCAGAAATGTGGAAAATGGTCAGTTTTCAAATGTTTTATTTTTGAACGTCAGTTCACATTTGTAGGTGGATCATCAGTGTTAGAGCTAAAATTAGCATGTTTAAAGTGATTTTCATGCTCCCAGGGGCCCTAAACACAAGATTTATGGAATGGTTAAAAGTGCATGAAAATGGCCAATTTACCCACTCTGAATTCTCAAAAAGGGTTTCTTCACCCCGGGAAGTTAATTAAATACCATTTGGAGGCATTTAATGTTCGAGCAAAAACGGCTGATTTTCGACAAAAGAGATAACACCCCCCCATTACGTCCTGCTTCAGAAATGTGGAAAATGGTCCGTTTTCAAATGTTTTATTTTTGAACGTCAGTTCACATTTGTAGGTGGATCATCAGTGTTAGAGCTAAAATTAGCATGTTTAAAGTGATTTTCATGCTTCCAGGGGCTCGGGAAGTGAAATAAATACCATTTGGAGGCATTTAATGTTCGAGCAAAAACGGCTGATTTTCGACAAAAGAGATAACACCCCCCCATTACGTCCTGCTTCAGAAATGTGGAAAATGGTCCGTTTTCAAATGTTTTATTTTTGAACGTCAGTTCACATTTGTAGGTGGATCATCAGTGTTAGAGCTAAAATTAGCATGTTTAAAGTGATTTTCATGCTCCCAGGGGCCCTAAACACAAGATTTATGGAATGGTTAAAAGTGCATGAAAATGGCCAATTTACCCACTCTGAGTTCTCAAAAAGGGTTTCTTCACCCCGGGAAGTTAATTAAATACCATTTGGAGGCATTTAATGTTCGAGCAAAAACGGCTGATTTTCGACAAAAGAGATAACACCCCCCCATTACGTCCTGCTTCAGAAATGTGGAAAATGGTCCGTTTTCAAATGTTTTAAATTTGAACATCAGTTCACATTTGTAGGTGGATCATCAGTGTTAGAGCTGAAATTAGCATGTTTAAAGTGATTTTCATGCTTCCAGGGGCTCCGGAAGTGAAATAAATACCATTTGGAGGCATTTAATGTTCGAGCAAAAACGGCTGATTTTCGACAAAAGAGATAACACCCCCCCATTACGTCCTGCTTCAGAAATGTGGAAAATGGTCCGTTTTCAAATGTTTTATTTTTGAACGTCAGTTCACATTTGTAGGTGGATCATCAGTGTTAGAGCTAAAATTAGCATGTTTAAAGTGATTTTCATGCTTCCAGGGGCTCGGGAAGTTAATTAAATACCATTTGGAGGCATTTAATGTTCGAGCAAAAACGGCTGATTTTTGACAAAAGAGATAACACCCCCCCCATTACGTCATGCTTCAGAAATGTGGAAAATGGTCCGTTTTCAAATGTTTTATTTTTGAACGTCAGTTCACATTTGTAGGTGGATCATCAGTGTTAGAGCTAAAATTAGCATGTTTAAAGTGATTTTCATGCTCCCAGGGGCCCTAAACACAAGATTTATGGAATGGTTAAAAGTGCATGAAAATGGCCAATTTACCCACTCTGAGTTCTCAAAAAGGGTTATTTCACCCCGGGAAGTTAATTAAATACCATTTGGAGGCATTTAATGTTCGAGCAAAAACGGCTGATTTTCGACAAAAGAGATAACACCCCCCCATTACGTCATGCTTCAGAAATGTGGAAAATGGTCCGTTTTCAAATGTTTTATTTTTGAACGTCAGTTCACATTTGTAGGTGGATCATCAGTGTTAGAGCTAAAATTAGCATGTTTAAAGTGATTTTCATGCTTCCAGGGGCCCTAAACACAAGATTTATGGGATGGTTAAAAGTGCATGAAAATGGCCAATTTACCCACTCTGAGTTCTCAAAAAGGGTTTCTTCACCCCGGGAAGTTAATTAAATACCATTTGGAGGCATTTAATGTTCGAGCAAAAACGGCTGATTTTCGACAAAAGAGATAACACCCCCCCATTACGTCCTGCTTCAGAAATGTGGAAAATGGTCCGTTTTCAAATGTTTTATTTTTGAACGTCAGTTCACATTTGTAGGTGGATCATCAGTGTTAGAGCTAAAATTAGCATGTTTAAAGTGATTTTCATGCTTCCAGGGGCCCTAAACACAAGATTTATGGAATGGTTAAAAGTGCATGAAAATGGCCAATTTACCCACTCTGAGTTCTCAAAAAGGGTTTCTTCACCCCGGGAAGTTAATTAAATACCATTTGGAGGCATTTAATGTTCGAGCAAAAACGGCTGATTTTCGACAAAAGAGATAACACCCCCCCATTACGTCATGCTTCAGAAATGTGGAAAATGGTCCGTTTTCAAATGTTTTATTTTTGAACGTCAGTTCACATTTGTAGGTGGATCATCAGTGTTAGAGCTAAAATTAGCATGTTTAAAGTGATTTTCATGCCTCCAGGGGCCCTAAACACAAGATTTATGGAATGGTTAAAAGTGCATGAAAATGGCCAATTTACCCACTCTGAGTTCTCAAAAAGGGTTTCTTCACCCCGGGAAGTGAAATAAATACCATTTGTAGGCATTTAATGTTCGAGCAAAAACGGCGGATTTTCGACAAAAGAGATAACACCCCCCCATTACGTCCTGCTTCAGAAATGTGGAAAATGGTCCGTTTTCAAATGTTTTATTTTTGAACGTCAGTTCACATTTGTAGGTGGATCATCAGTGTTAGAGCTAAAATTAGCATGTTTAAAGTGATTTTTATGCTTCCAGGGGCTCGGGAAGTGAAATAAATACCATTTGGAGGCATTTAATGTTCGAGCAAAAACAGCTGATTTTCGACAAAAGAGATAACACCCCCCCATTACGTCATGCTTCAGAAATGTGGAAAATGGTCCGTTTTCAAATGTTTTATTTTTGAACGTCAGTTCACATTTGTAGGTGGATCATCAGTGTTAGAGCTAAAATTAGCATGTTTAAAGTGATTTTCATGCTTCCAGGGGCTCGGGAAGTGAAATGAATACCATTTGGAGGCATTTAATGTTCGAGCAAAAACGGCTGATTTTCGACAAAAGAGATAACACCCCCCCATTACGTCCTGCTTCAGAAATGTGGAAAATGGTCCGTTTTCAAATGTTTACTTTTGAACGTCAGTTCACATTTGTAGGTGGATCATCAGTGTTAGAGCTAAAATTAGCATGTTTAAAGTGATTTTCATGCTTCCAGGGGCTCGGGAAGTTAATTAAATACCATTTGGAGGCATTTAATGTTCGAGCAAAAACGGCTGATTTTCGACAAAAGAGATAACACCCCCCCATTACGTCATGCTTCAGAAATGTGGAAAATGGTCCGTTTTCAAATGTTTTATTTTTGAACGTCAGTTCACATTTGTAGGTGGGTCATCAGTGTTAGAGCTAAAATTAGCATGTTTAAAGTGATTTTCATGCTCCCAGGGGCCCTAAACACAAGATTTATGGAATGGTTAAAAGTGCATGAAAATGGCCAATTTACCCACTCTGAGTTCTCAAAAAGGGTTTCTTCACCCCGGGAAGTGAAATGAATACCATTTGGAGGCATTTAATGTTCGAGCAAAAACGGCTGATTTTCGACAAAAGAGATAACACCCCCCCATTACGTCCTGCTTCAGAAATGTGGAAAATGGTCCGTTTTCAAATGTTTTATTTTTGAACGTCAGTTCACATTTGTAGGTGGATCATCAGTGTTAGAGCTAAAATTAGCATGTTTAAAGTGATTTTCATGCTCCCAGGGGCGCTGGAAGTTAATTAAATACCATTTGGAGGCATTTAATGTTCGAGCAAAAACGGCTGATTTTCGACAAAAGAGATAACACCCCCCCATTACGTCATGCTTCAGAAATGTGGAAAATGGTCAGTTTTCAAATGTTTTATTTTTGAACGTCAGTTCACATTTTTAGGTGGATCATCAGTGTTAGAGCTAAAATTAGCATGTTTGAAGTGATTTTCATGCTCCCAGGGGCCCTAAACACAAGATTTATGGAATGGTTAAAAGTGCATGAAAATGGCCAATTTACCCACTCTGAGTTCTCAAAAAGGGTTTCTTCACCCCGGGAAGTTAATTAAATACCATTTGGAGGCATTTAATGTTCGAGCAAAAACGGCTGATTTTCGACAAAAGAGATAACACCCCCCCATTACGTCATGCTTCAGAAATGTGGAAAATGGTCAGTTTTCAAATGTTTTATTTTTGAACGTCAGTTCACATTTGTAGGTGGATCATCAGTGTTAGAGCTAAAATTAGCATGTTTAAAGTGATTTTCATGCTCCCAGGGGCCCTAAACACAAGATTTATGGAATGGTTAAAAGTGCATGAAAATGGCCAATTTACCCACTCTGAATTCTCAAAAAGGGTTTCTTCACCCCGGGAAGTGAATTAAATACCATTTGGAGGCATTTAATGTTCGAGCAAAAACGGCTGATTTTCGACAAAAGAGATAACACCCCCCCATTACGTCCTGCTTCAGAAATGTGGAAAATGGTCCGTTTTCAAATGTTTTATTTTTGAACGTCAGTTCACATTTGTAGGTGGATCATCAGTGTTAGAGCTAAAATTAGCATGTTTAAAGTGATTTTCATGCTTCCAGGGGCTCGGGAAGTGAAATAAATACCATTTGGAGGCATTTAATGTTCGAGCAAAAACGGCTGATTTTCGACAAAAGAGATAACACCCCCCCATTACGTCCTGCTTCAGAAATGTGGAAAATGGTCCGTTTTCAAATGTTTTATTTTTGAACGTCAGTTCACATTTGTAGGTGGATCATCAGTGTTAGAGCTAAAATTAGCATGTTTAAAGTGATTTTCATGCTCCCAGGGGCCCTAAACACAAGATTTATGGAATGGTTAAAAGTGCATGAAAATGGCCAATTTACCCACTCTGAGTTCTCAAAAAGGGTTTCTTCACCCCGGGAAGTTAATTAAATACCATTTGGAGGCATTTAATGTTCGAGCAAAAACGGCTGATTTTCGACAAAAGAGATAACACCCCCCCATTACGTCCTGCTTCAGAAATGTGGAAAATGGTCCGTTTTCAAATGTTTTAAATTTGAACATCAGTTCACATTTGTAGGTGGATCATCAGTGTTAGAGCTGAAATTAGCATGTTTAAAGTGATTGTCATGCTTCCAGGGGCTCCGGAAGTGAAATAAATACCATTTGGAGGCATTTAATGTTCGAGCAAAAACGGCTGATTTTCGACAAAAGAGATAACACCCCCCCATTACGTCCTGCTTCAGAAATGTGGAAAATGGTCCGTTTTCAAATGTTTTATTTTTGAACGTCAGTTCACATTTGTAGGTGGATCATCAGTGTTAGAGCTAAAATTAGCATGTTTAAAGTGATTTTCATGCTTCCAGGGGCTCGGGAAGTTAATTAAATACCATTTGGAGGCATTTAATGTTCGAGCAAAAACGGCTGATTTTTGACAAAAGAGATAACACCCCCCCATTACGTCATGCTTCAGAAATGTGGAAAATGGTCCGTTTTCAAATGTTTTATTTTTGAACGTCAGTTCACATTTGTAGGTGGATCATCAGTGTTAGAGCTAAAATTAGCATGTTTAAAGTGATTTTCATGCTCCCAGGGGCCCTAAACACAAGATTTATGGAATGGTTAAAAGTGCATGAAAATGGCCAATTTACCCACTCTGAGTTCTCAAAAAGGGTTATTTCACCCCGGGAAGTTAATTAAATACCATTTGGAGGCATTTAATGTTCGAGCAAAAACGGCTGATTTTCGACAAAAGAGATAACACCCCCCCATTACGTCATGCTTCAGAAATGTGGAAAATGGTCCGTTTTCAAATGTTTTATTTTTGAACGTCAGTTCACATTTGTAGGTGGATCATCAGTGTTAGAGCTAAAATTAGCATGTTTAAAGTGATTTTCATGCTTCCAGGGGCCCTAAACACAAGATTTATGGGATGGTTAAAAGTGCATGAAAATGGCCAATTTACCCACTCTGAGTTCTCAAAAAGGGTTTCTTCACCCCGGGAAGTTAATTAAATACCATTTGGAGGCATTTAATGTTCGAGCAAAAACGGCTGATTTTCGACAAAAGAGATAACACCCCCCCATTACGTCATGCTTCAGAAATGTGGAAAATGGTCCGTTTTCAAATGTTTTATTTTTGAACGTCAGTTCACATTTGTAGGTGGATCATCAGTGTTAGAGCTAAAATTAGCATGTTTAAAGTGATTTTCATGCCTCCAGGGGCCCTAAACACAAGATTTATGGAATGGTTAAAAGTGCATGAAAATGGCCAATTTACCCACTCTGAGTTCTCAAAAAGGGTTTCTTCACCCCGGGAAGTGAAATAAATACCATTTGTAGGCATTTAATGTTCGAGCAAAAACGGCGGATTTTCGACAAAAGAGATAACACCCCCCCATTACGTCCTGCTTCAGAAATGTGGAAAATGGTCCGTTTTCAAATGTTTTATTTTTGAACGTCAGTTCACATTTGTAGGTGGATCATCAGTGTTAGAGCTAAAATTAGCATGTTTAAAGTGATTTTTATGCTTCCAGGGGCTCGGGAAGTGAAATAAATACCATTTGGAGGCATTTAATGTTCGAGCAAAAACAGCTGATTTTCGACAAAAGAGATAACACCCCCCCATTACGTCATGCTTCAGAAATGTGGAAAATGGTCCGTTTTCAAATGTTTTATTTTTGAACGTCAGTTCACATTTGTAGGTGGATCATCAGTGTTAGAGCTAAAATTAGCATGTTTAAAGTGATTTTCATGCTTCCAGGGGCTCGGGAAGTGAAATGAATACCATTTGGAGGCATTTAATATTCGAGCAAAAACGGCTGATTTTCGACAAAAGAGATAACACCCCCCCATTACGTCCTGCTTCAGAAATGTGGAAAATGGTCCGTTTTCAAATGTTTACTTTTGAACGTCAGTTCACATTTGTAGGTGGATCATCAGTGTTAGAGCTAAAATTAGCATGTTTAAAGTGATTTTCATGCTTCCAGGGGCTCGGGAAGTTAATTAAATACCATTTGGAGGCATTTAATGTTCGAGCAAAAACGGCTGATTTTCGACAAAAGAGATAACACCCCCCCATTACGTCATGCTTCAGAAATGTGGAAAATGGTCCGTTTTCAAATGTTTTATTTTTGAACGTCAGTTCACATTTTTAGGTGGATCATCAGTGTTAGAGCTAAAATTAGCATGTTTGAAGTGATTTTCATGCTCCCAGGGGCCCTAAACACAAGATTTATGGAATGGTTAAAAGTGCATGAAAATGGCCAATTTACCCACTCTGAGTTCTCAAAAAGGGTTTCTTCACCCCGGGAAGTTAATTAAATACCATTTGGAGGCATTTAATGTTCGAGCAAAAACGGCTGATTTTCGACAAAAGAGATAACACCCCCCCATTACGTCATGCTTCAGAAATGTGGAAAATGGTCAGTTTTCAAATGTTTTATTTTTGAACGTCAGTTCACATTTGTAGGTGGATCATCAGTGTTAGAGCTAAAATTAGCATGTTTAAAGTGATTTTCATGCTCCCAGGGGCCCTAAACACAAGATTTATGGAATGGTTAAAAGTGCATGAAAATGGCCAATTTACCCACTCTGAATTCTCAAAAAGGGTTTCTTCACCCCGGGAAGTTAATTAAATACCATTTGGAGGCATTTAATGTTCGAGCAAAAACGGCTGATTTTCGACAAAAGAGATAACACCCCCCCATTACGTCCTGCTTCAGAAATGTGGAAAATGGTCCGTTTTCAAATGTTTTATTTTTGAACGTCAGTTCACATTTGTAGGTGGATCATCAGTGTTAGAGCTAAAATTAGCATGTTTAAAGTGATTTTCATGCTTCCAGGGGCTCGGGAAGTGAAATAAATACCATTTGGAGGCATTTAATGTTCGAGCAAAAACGGCTGATTTTCGACAAAAGAGATAACACCCCCCCATTACGTCCTGCTTCAGAAATGTGGAAAATGGTCCGTTTTCAAATGTTTTATTTTTGAACGTCAGTTCACATTTGTAGGTGGATCATCAGTGTTAGAGCTAAAATTAGCATGTTTAAAGTGATTTTCATGCTCCCAGGGGCCCTAAACACAAGATTTATGGAATGGTTAAAAGTGCATGAAAATGGCCAATTTACCCACTCTGAGTTCTCAAAAAGGGTTTCTTCACCCCGGGAAGTTAATTAAATACCATTTGGAGGCATTTAATGTTCGAGCAAACACGGCTGATTTTCGACAAAAGAGATAACACCCCCCCATTACGTCCTGCTTCAGAAATGTGGAAAATGGTCCGTTTTCAAATGTTTTAAATTTGAACATCAGTTCACATTTGTAGGTGGATCATCAGTGTTAGAGCTGAAATTAGCATGTTTAAAGTGATTTTCATGCTTCCAGGGGCTCCGGAAGTGAAATAAATACCATTTGGAGGCATTTAATGTTCGAGCAAAAACGGCTGATTTTCGACAAAAGAGATAACACCCCCCCATTACGTCCTGCTTCAGAAATGTGGAAAATGGTCCGTTTTCAAATGTTTTATTTTTGAACGTCAGTTCACATTTGTAGGTGGATCATCAGTGTTAGAGCTAAAATTAGCATGTTTAAAGTGATTTTCATGCTTCCAGGGGCTCGGGAAGTTAATTAAATACCATTTGGAGGCATTTAATGTTCGAGCAAAAACGGCTGATTTTCGACAAAAGAGATAACACCCCCCCATTACGTCCTGCTTCAGAAATGTGGAAAATGGTCCGTTTTCAAATGTTTTATTTTTGAACGTCAGTTCACATTTGTAGGTGGATCATCAGTGTTAGAGCTAAAATTAGCATGTTTAAAGTGATTTTCATGCTCCCAGGGGCCCTAAACACAAGATTTATGGAATGGTTAAAAGTGCATGAAAATGGCCAATTTACCCACTCTGAGTTCTCAAAAAGGGTTTCTTCACCCCGGGAAGTTAATTAAATACCATTTGGAGGCATTTAATGTTCGAGCAAACACGGCTGATTTTCGACAAAAGAGATAACACCCCCCCATTACGTCCTGCTTCAGAAATGTGGAAAATGGTCCGTTTTCAAATGTTTTAAATTTGAACATCAGTTCACATTTGTAGGTGGATCATCAGTGTTAGAGCTGAAATTAGCATGTTTAAAGTGATTTTCATGCTTCCAGGGGCTCCGGAAGTGAAATAAATACCATTTGGAGGCATTTAATGTTCGAGCAAAAACGGCTGATTTTCGACAAAAGAGATAACACCCCCCCATTACGTCCTGCTTCAGAAATGTGGAAAATGGTCCGTTTTCAAATGTTTTATTTTTGAACGTCAGTTCACATTTGTAGGTGGATCATCAGTGTTAGAGCTAAAATTAGCATGTTTAAAGTGATTTTCATGCTTCCAGGGGCTCGGGAAGTTAATTAAATACCATTTGGAGGCATTTAATGTTCGAGCAAAAACGGCTGATTTTTGACAAAAGAGATAACACCCCCCCATTACGTCATGCTTCAGAAATGTGGAAAATGGTCCGTTTTCAAATGTTTTATTTTTGAACGTCAGTTCACATTTGTAGGTGGATCATCAGTGTTAGAGCTAAAATTAGCATGTTTAAAGTGATTTTCATGCTCCCAGGGGCCCTAAACACAAGATTTATGGAATGGTTAAAAGTGCATGAAAATGGCCAATTTACCCACTCTGAGTTCTCAAAAAGGGTTTCTTCACCCCGGGAAGTTAATTAAATACCATTTGGAGGCATTTAATGTTCGAGCAAAAACGGCTGATTTTCGACAAAAGAGATAACACCCCCCCATTACGTCCTGCTTCAGAAATGTGGAAAATGGTCCGTTTTCAAATGTTTTATTTTTGAACGTCAGTTCACATTTGTAGGTGGATCATCAGTGTTAGAGCTAAAATTAGCATGTTTAAAGTGATTTTCATGCTTCCAGGGGCCCTAAACACAAGATTTATGGAATGGTTAAAAGTGCATGAAAATGGCCAATTTACCCACTCTGAGTTCTCAAAAAGGGTTTCTTCACCCCGGGAAGTTAATTAAATACCATTTGGAGGCATTTAATGTTCGAGCAAAAACGGCTGATTTTCGACAAAAGAGATAACACCCCCCCATTACGTCATGCTTCAGAAATGTGGAAAATGGTCCGTTTTCAAATGTTTTATTTTTGAACGTCAGTTCACATTTGTAGGTGGATCATCAGTGTTAGAGCTAAAATTAGCATGTTTAAAGTGATTTTCATGCCTCCAGGGGCCCTAAACACAAGATTTATGGAATGGTTAAAAGTGCATGAAAATGGCCAATTTACCCACTCTGAGTTCTCAAAAAGGGTTTCTTCACCCCGGGAAGTGAAATAAATACCATTTGTAGGCATTTAATGTTCGAGCAAAAACGGCGGATTTTCGACAAAAGAGATAACACCCCCCCATTACGTCCTGCTTCAGAAATGTGGAAAATGGTCCGTTTTCAAATGTTTTATTTTTGAACGTCAGTTCACATTTGTAGGTGGATCATCAGTGTTAGAGCTAAAATTAGCATGTTTAAAGTGATTTTTATGCTTCCAGGGGCTCGGGAAGTGAAATAAATACCATTTGGAGGCATTTAATGTTCGAGCAAAAACAGCTGATTTTCGACAAAAGAGATAACACCCCCCCATTACGTCATGCTTCAGAAATGTGGAAAATGGTCCGTTTTCAAATGTTTTATTTTTGAACGTCAGTTCACATTTGTAGGTGGATCATCAGTGTTAGAGCTAAAATTAGCATGTTTAAAGTGATTTTCATGCTTCCAGGGGCTCGGGAAGTGAAATGAATACCATTTGGAGGCATTTAATGTTCGAGCAAAAACGGCTGATTTTCGACAAAAGAGATAACACCCCCCCATTACGTCCTGCTTCAGAAATGTGGAAAATGGTCCGTTTTCAAATGTTTACTTTTGAACGTCAGTTCACATTTGTAGGTGGATCATCAGTGTTAGAGCTAAAATTAGCATGTTTAAAGTGATTTTCATGCTTCCAGGGGCTCGGGAAGTTAATTAAATACCATTTGGAGGCATTTAATGTTCGAGCAAAAACGGCTGATTTTCGACAAAAGAGATAACACCCCCCCATTACGTCATGCTTCAGAAATGTGGAAAATGGTCCGTTTTCAAATGTTTTATTTTTGAACGTCAGTTCACATTTGTAGGTGGGTCATCAGTGTTAGAGCTAAAATTAGCATGTTTAAAGTGATTTTCATGCTCCCAAGGGCCCTAAACACAAGATTTATGGAATGGTTAAAAGTGCATGAAAATGGCCAATTTACCCACTCTGAGTTCTCAAAAAGGGTTTCTTCACCCCGGGAAGTGAAATGAATACCATTTGGAGGCATTTAATGTTCGAGCAAAAACGGCTGATTTTCGACAAAAGAGATAACACCCCCCCATTACGTCCTGCTTCAGAAATGTGGAAAATGGTCCGTTTTCAAATGTTTTATTTTTGAACGTCAGTTCACATTTGTAGGTGGATCATCAGTGTTAGAGCTAAAATTAGCATGTTTAAAGTGATTTTCATGCTCCCAGGGGCGCTGGAAGTTAATTAAATACCATTTGGAGGCATTTAATGTTCGATCAAAAACGGCTGATTTTCGACAAAAGAGATAACACCCCCCCATTACGTCATGCTTCAGAAATGTGGAAAATGGTCCGTTTTCAAATGTTTTATTTTTGAACGTCAGTTCACATTTTTAGGTGGATCATCAGTGTTAGAGCTAAAATTAGCATGTTTGAAGTGATTTTCATGCTCCCAGGGGCCCTAAACACAAGATTTATGGAATGGTTAAAAGTGCATGAAAATGGCCAATTTACCCACTCTGAGTTCTCAAAAAGGGTTTCTTCACCCCGGGAAGTTAATTAAATACCATTTGGAGGCATTTAATGTTCGAGCAAAAACGGCTGATTTTCGACAAAAGAGATAACACCCCCCCATTACGTCATGCTTCAGAAATGTGGAAAATGGTCAGTTTTCAAATGTTTTATTTTTGAACGTCAGTTCACATTTGTAGGTGGATCATCAGTGTTAGAGCTAAAATTAGCATGTTTAAAGTGATTTTCATGCTTCCAGGGGCCCTAAACACAAGATTTATGGAATGGTTAAAAGTGCATGAAAATGGCCAATTTACCCACTCTGAGTTCTCAAAAAGGGTTTCTTCACCCCGGGAAGTTAATTAAATACCATTTGGAGGCATTTAATGTTCGAGCAAAAACGGCTGATTTTCGACAAAAGAGATAACACCCCCCCATTACGTCCTGCTTCAGAAATGTGGAAAATGGTCCGTTTTCAAATGTTTTATTTTTGAACGTCAGTTCACATTTGTAGGTGGATCATCAGTGTTAGAGCTAAAATTAGCATGTTTAAAGTGATTTTCATGCTTCCAGGGGCTCGGGAAGTGAAATAAATACCATTTGGAGGCATTTAATGTTCGAGCAAAAACGGCTGATTTTCGACAAAAGAGATAACACCCCCCCATTACGTCCTGCTTCAGAAATGTGGAAAATGGTCCATTTTCAAATGTTTTATTTTTGAACGTCAGTTCACATTTGTAGGTGGATCATCAGTGTTAGAGCTAAAATTAGCATGTTTAAAGTGATTTTCATGCTTCCAGGGGCTCGGGAAGTTAATTAAATACCATTTGGAGGCATTTAATGTTCGAGCAAAAACGGCTGATTTTCGACAAAAGAGATAACCCCCCCCATTACGTCATGCTTCAGAAATGTGGAAAATGGTCCGTTTTCAAATGTTTTATTTTTGAACGTCAGTTCACATTTGTAGGTGGATCATCAGTGTTAGAGCTAAAATTAGCATGTTTAAAGTGATTTTCATGCTCCCAGGGGCTCGGGAAGTGAAATAAATACCATTTGGAGGCATTTAATGTTCGAGCAAAAACGGCTGATTTTCGACAAGAGATAACACCCCCCCATTACGTCCTGCTTCAGAAATGTGGAAAATGGTCCGTTTTCAAATGTTTTATTTTTGAACGTCAGTTCACATTTGTAGGTGGATCATCAGTGTTAGAGCTAAAATTAGCATGTTTAAAGTGATTTTCATGCTTCCAGGGGCGCTGGAAGTTAATTAAATACCATTTGGAGGCATTTAATGTTCGAGCAAAAACGGCTGATTTTCGACAAAAGAGATAACACCCCCCCATTACGTCCTGCTTCAGAAATGTGGAAAATGGTCCGTTTTCAAATGTTTTATTTTTGAACGTCAGTTCACATTTGTAGGTGGATCATCAGTGTTAGAGCTAAAATTAGCATGATTAAAGTGATTTTCATGCTTCCAGGGGCTCGGGAAGTGAAATAAATACCATTTGGAGGCATTTAATGTTCGAGCAAAAACGGCTGATTTTTGACAAAAGAGATAACACCCCCCCATTACGTCATGCTTCAGAAATGTGGAAAATGGTCCGTTTTCAAATGTTTTATTTTTGAACGTCAGTTCACATTTGTAGGTGGATCATCAGTGTTAGAGCTAAAATTAGCATGTTTAAAGTGATTTTCATGCTCCCAGGGGCCCTAAACACAAGATTTATGGAATGGTTAAAAGTGCATGAAAATGGCCAATTTACCCACTCTGAGTTCTCAAAAAGGGTTTCTTCACCCCGGGAAGTTAATTAAATACCATTTGGAGGCATTTAATGTTCGAGCAAAAACGGCTGATTTTCGACAAAAGAGATAACACCCCCCCATTACGTCATGCTTCAGAAATGTGGAAAATGGTCCGTTTTCAAATGTTTTATTTTTGAACGTCAGTTCACATTTGTAGGTGGATCATCAGTGTTAGAGCTAAAATTAGCATGTTTAAAGTGATTTTCATGCTCCCAGGGGCGCTGGAAGTTAATTAAATACCATTTGGAGGCATTTAATGTTCGAGCAAAAACGGCTGATTTTCGACAAAAGAGATAACACCCCCCCATTACGTCATGCTTCAGAAATGTGGAAAATGGTCCGTTTTCAAATGTTTTATTTTTGAACGTCAGTTCACATTTGTAGGTGGATCATCAGTGTTAGAGCTAAAATTAGCATGTTTAAAGTGATTTTCATGCTCCCAGGGGCCCTAAACACAAGATTTATGGAATGGTTAAAAGTGCATGAAAATGGCCAATTTACCCACTCTGAGTTCTCAAAAAGGGTTTCTTCACCCCGGGAAGTTAATTAAATACCATTTGGAGGCATTTAATGTTCGAGCAAAAACGGCTGATTTTCGACAAAAGAGATAACACCCCCCCATTACGTCATGCTTCAGAAATGTGGAAAATGGTCCGTTTTCAAATGTTTTATTTTTGAACGTCAGTTCACATTTGTAGGTGGATCATCAGTGTTAGAGCTAAAATTAGCATGTTTAAAGTGATTTTCATGCTTCCAGGGGCCCTAAACACAAGATTTATGGAATGGTTAAAAGTGCATGAAAATGGCCAATTTACCCACTCTGAGTTCTCAAAAAGGGTTTCTTCACCCCGGGAAGTTAATTAAATACCATTTGGAGGCATTTAATGTTCGAGCAAAAACGGCTGATTTTCGACAAAAGAGATAACACCCACCCATTACGTCCTGCTTCAGAAATGTGGAAAATGGTCCGTTTTCAAATGTTTTATTTTTGAACGTCAGTTCACATTTGTAGGTGGATCATCAGTGTTAGAGCTAAAATTAGCATGTTTAAAGTGATTTTCATGCTCCCAGGGGCCCTAAACACAAGATTTATGGAATGGTTAAAAGTGCATGAAAATGGCCAATTTACCCACTCTGAGTTCTCAAAAAGGGTTTCTTCAACCCGGGAAGTTAATTAAATACCATTTGGAGGCATTTAATGTTCAAGCAAAAACGGCTGATTTTCGACAAAAGAGATAACACCCCCCCATTACGTCCTGCTTCCGAAATGTGGAAAATGGTCCGTTTTCAAATGTTTTATTTTTGAACGTCAGTTCACATTTGTAGGTGGATCATCAGTGTTAGAGCTAAAATTAGCATGTTTAAAGTGATTTTCATGCTCCCAGGGGCTCGGGAAGTGAAATAAATACCATTTGGAGCCATTTAATGTTCGAGCAAAAACGGCTGATTTTCGACAAAAGAGATAACACCCCCCCATTACGTCCTGCTTCAGAAATGTGGAAAATGGTCCGTTTTCAAATGTTTTAAATTTGAACATCAGTTCACATTTGTAGGTGGATCATCAGTGTTAGAGCTGAAATTAGCATGTTTAAAGTGATTTTCATGCTTCCAGGGGCTCCGGAAGTGAAATAAATACCATTTGGAGGCATTTAATGTTCGAGCAAAAACGGCTGATTTTCGACAAAAGAGATAACACCCCCCCATTACGTCCTGCTTCAGAAATGTGGAAAATGGTCCGTTTTCAAATGTTTTATTTTTGAACGTCAGTTCACATTTGTAGGTGGATCATCAGTGTTAGAGCTAAAATTAGCATGTTTAAAGTGATTTTCATGCTTCCAGGGGCTCGGGAAGTTAATTAAATACCATTTGGAGGCATTTAATGTTCGAGCAAAAACGGCTGATTTTTGACAAAAGAGATAACACCCCCCCATTACGTCATGCTTCAGAAATGTGGAAAATGGTCCGTTTTCAAATGTTTTATTTTTGAACGTCAGTTCACATTTGTAGGTGGATCATCAGTGTTAGAGCTAAAATTAGCATGTTTAAAGTGATTTTCATGCTCCCAGGGGCCCTAAACACAAGATTTATGGAATGGTTAAAAGTGCATGAAAATGGCCAATTTACCCACTCTGAGTTCTCAAAAAGGGTTATTTCACCCCGGGAAGTTAATTAAATACCATTTGGAGGCATTTAATGTTCGAGCAAAAACGGCTGATTTTCGACAAAAGAGATAACACCCCCCATTACGTCATGCTTCAGAAATGTGGAAAATGGTCCGTTTTCAAATGTTTTATTTTTGAACGTCAGTTCACATTTGTAGGTGGATCATCAGTGTTAGAGCTAAAATTAGCATGTTTAAAGTGATTTTCATGCTTCCAGGGGCCCTAAACACAAGATTTATGGGATGGTTAAAAGTGCATGAAAATGGCCAATTTACCCACTCTGAGTTCTCAAAAAGGGTTTCTTCACCCCGGGAAGTTAATTAAATACCATTTGGAGGCATTTAATGTTCGAGCAAAAACGGCTGATTTTCGACAAAAGAGATAACACCCCCCCATTACGTCATGCTTCAGAAATGTGGAAAATGGTCCGTTTTCAAATGTTTTATTTTTGAACGTCAGTTCACATTTGTAGGTGGATCATCAGTGTTAGAGCTAAAATTAGCATGTTTAAAGTGATTTTCATGCCTCCAGGGGCCCTAAACACAAGATTTATGGAATGGTTAAAAGTGCATGAAAATGGCCAATTTACCCACTCTGAGTTCTCAAAAAGGGTTTCTTCACCCCGGGAAGTGAAATAAATACCATTTGTAGGCATTTAATGTTCGAGCAAAAACGGCGGATTTTCGACAAAAGAGATAACACCCCCCCATTACGTCCTGCTTCAGAAATGTGGAAAATGGTCCGTTTTCAAATGTTTTATTTTTGAACGTCAGTTCACATTTGTAGGTGGATCATCAGTGTTAGAGCTAAAATTAGCATGTTTAAAGTGATTTTTATGCTTCCAGGGGCTCGGGAAGTGAAATAAATACCATTTGGAGGCATTTAATGTTCGAGCAAAAACAGCTGATTTTCGACAAAAGAGATAACACCCCCCCATTACGTCATGCTTCAGAAATGTGGAAAATGGTCCGTTTTCAAATGTTTTATTTTTGAACGTCAGTTCACATTTGTAGGTGGATCATCAGTGTTAGAGCTAAAATTAGCATGTTTAAAGTGATTTTCATGCTTCCAGGGGCTCGGGAAGTGAAATGAATACCATTTGGAGGCATTTAATGTTCGAGCAAAAACGGCTGATTTTCGACAAAAGAGATAACACCCCCCCATTACGTCCTGCTTCAGAAATGTGGAAAATGGTCCGTTTTCAAATGTTTACTTTTGAACGTCAGTTCACATTTGTAGGTGGATCATCAGTGTTAGAGCTAAAATTAGCATGTTTAAAGTGATTTTCATGCTTCCAGGGGCTCGGGAAGTTAATTAAATACCATTTGGAGGCATTTAATGTTCGAGCAAAAACGGCTGATTTTCGACAAAAGAGATAACACCCCCCCATTACGTCATGCTTCAGAAATGTGGAAAATGGTCCGTTTTCAAATGTTTTATTTTTGAACGTCAGTTCACATTTGTAGGTGGGTCATCAGTGTTAGAGCTAAAATTAGCATGTTTAAAGTGATTTTCATGCTCCCAGGGGCCCTAAACACAAGATTTATGGAATGGTTAAAAGTGCATGAAAATGGCCAATTTACCCACTCTGAGTTCTCAAAAAGGGTTTCTTCACCCCGGGAAGTGAAATGAATACCATTTGGAGGCATTTAATGTTCGAGCAAAAACGGCTGATTTTCGACAAAAGAGATAACACCCCCCCATTACGTCCTGCTTCAGAAATGTGGAAAATGGTCCGTTTTCAAATGTTTTATTTTTGAACGTCAGTTCACATTTGTAGGTGGATCATCAGTGTTAGAGCTAAAATTAGCATGTTTAAAGTGATTTTCATGCTCCCAGGGGCGCTGGAAGTTAATTAAATACCATTTGGAGGCATTTAATGTTCGAGCAAAAACGGCTGATTTTCGACAAAAGAGATAACACCCCCCCATTACGTCATGCTTCAGAAATGTGGAAAATGGTCCGTTTTCAAATGTTTTATTTTTGAACGTCAGTTCACATTTTTAGGTGGATCATCAGTGTTAGAGCTAAAATTAGCATGTTTGAAGTGATTTTCATGCTCCCAGGGGCCCTAAACACAAGATTTATGGAATGGTTAAAAGTGCATGAAAATGGCCAATTTACCCACTCTGAGTTCTCAAAAAGGGTTTCTTCACCCCGGGAAGTTAATTAAATACCATTTGGAGGCATTTAATGTTCGAGCAAAAACGGCTGATTTTCGACAAAAGAGATAACACCCCCCCATTACGTCATGCTTCAGAAATGTGGAAAATGGTCAGTTTTCAAATGTTTTATTTTTGAACGTCAGTTCACATTTGTAGGTGGATCATCAGTGTTAGAGCTAAAATTAGCATGTTTAAAGTGATTTTCATGCTCCCAGGGGCCCTAAACACAAGATTTATGGAATGGTTAAAAGTGCATGAAAATGGCCAATTTACCCACTCTGAATTCTCAAAAAGGGTTTCTTCACCCCGGGAAGTTAATTAAATACCATTTGGAGGCATTTAATGTTCGAGCAAAAACGGCTGATTTTCGACAAAAGAGATAACACCCCCCCATTACGTCCTGCTTCAGAAATGTGGAAAATGGTCCGTTTTCAAATGTTTTATTTTTGAACGTCAGTTCACATTTGTAGGTGGATCATCAGTGTTAGAGCTAAAATTAGCATGTTTAAAGTGATTTTCATGCTTCCAGGGGCTCGGGAAGTGAAATAAATACCATTTGGAGGCATTTAATGTTCGAGCAAAAACGGCTGATTTTCGACAAAAGAGATAACACCCCCCCATTACGTCCTGCTTCAGAAATGTGGAAAATGGTCCGTTTTCAAATGTTTTATTTTTGAACGTCAGTTCACATTTGTAGGTGGATCATCAGTGTTAGAGCTAAAATTAGCATGTTTAAAGTGATTTTCATGCTCCCAGGGGCCCTAAACACAAGATTTATGGAATGGTTAAAAGTGCATGAAAATGGCCAATTTACCCACTCTGAGTTCTCAAAAAGGGTTTCTTCACCCCGGGAAGTTAATTAAATACCATTTGGAGGCATTTAATGTTCTAGCAAAAACGGCTGATTTTCGACAAAAGAGATAACACCCCCCCATTACGTCCTGCTTCAGAAATGTGGAAAATGGTCCGTTTTCAAATGTTTTAAATTTGAACATCAGTTCACATTTGTAGGTGGATCATCAGTGTTAGAGCTGAAATTAGCATGTTTAAAGTGATTTTCATGCTTCCAGGGGCTCCGGAAGTGAAATAAATACCATTTGGAGGCATTTAATGTTCGAGCAAAAACGGCTGATTTTCGACAAAAGAGATAACACCCCCCCATTACGTCCTGCTTCAGAAATGTGGAAAATGGTCCGTTTTCAAATGTTTTATTTTTGAACGTCAGTTCACATTTGTAGGTGGATCATCAGTGTTAGAGCTAAAATTAGCATGTTTAAAGTGATTTTCATGCTTCCAGGGGCTCGGGAAGTTAATTAAATACCATTTGGAGGCATTTAATGTTCGAGCAAAAACGGCTGATTTTTGACAAAAGAGATAACACCCCCCCATTACGTCATGCTTCAGAAATGTGGAAAATGGTCCGTTTTCAAATGTTTTATTTTTGAACGTCAGTTCACATTTGTAGGTGGATCATCAGTGTTAGAGCTAAAATTAGCATGTTTAAAGTGATTTTCATGCTCCCAGGGGCCCTAAACACAAGATTTATGGAATGGTTAAAAGTGCATGAAAATGGCCAATTTACCCACTCTGAGTTCTCAAAAAGGGTTTCTTCACCCCGGGAAGTTAATTAAATACCATTTGGAGGCATTTAATGTTCGAGCAAAAACGGCTGATTTTCGACAAAAGAGATAACACCCCCCCATTACGTCCTGCTTCAGAAATGTGGAAAATGGTCCGTTTTCAAATGTTTTATTTTTGAACGTCAGTTCACATTTGTAGGTGGATCATCAGTGTTAGAGCTAAAATTAGCATGTTTAAAGTGATTTTCATGCTTCCAGGGGCCCTAAACACAAGATTTATGGAATGGTTAAAAGTGCATGAAAATGGCCAATTTACCCACTCTGAGTTCTCAAAAAGGGTTTCTTCACCCCGGGAAGTTAATTAAATACCATTTGGAGGCATTTAATGTTCGAGCAAAAACGGCTGATTTTCGACAAAAGAGATAACACCCCCCCATTACGTCATGCTTCAGAAATGTGGAAAATGGTCCGTTTTCAAATGTTTTATTTTTGAACGTCAGTTCACATTTGTAGGTGGATCATCAGTGTTAGAGCTAAAATTAGCATGTTTAAAGTGATTTTTATGCTTCCAGGGGCTCGGGAAGTGAAATAAATACCATTTGGAGGCATTTAATGTTCGAGCAAAAACAGCTGATTTTCGACAAAAGAGATAACACCCCCCCATTACGTCATGCTTCAGAAATGTGGAAAATGGTCCGTTTTCAAATGTTTTATTTTTGAACGTCAGTTCACATTTGTAGGTGGATCATCAGTGTTAGAGCTAAAATTAGCATGTTTAAAGTGATTTTCATGCTTCCAGGGGCTCGGGAAGTGAAATGAATACCATTTGGAGGCATTTAATGTTCGAGCAAAAACGGCTGATTTTCGACAAAAGAGATAACACCCCCCCATTACGTCCTGCTTCAGAAATGTGGAAAATGGTCCGTTTTCAAATGTTTACTTTTGAACGTCAGTTCACATTTGTAGGTGGATCATCAGTGTTAGAGCTAAAATTAGCATGTTTAAAGTGATTTTCATGCTTCCAGGGGCTCGGGAAGTTAATTAAATACCATTTGGAGGCATTTAATGTTCGAGCAAAAACGGCTGATTTTCGACAAAAGAGATAACACCCCCCCATTACGTCATGCTTCAGAAATGTGGAAAATGGTCCGTTTTCAAATGTTTTATTTTTGAACGTCAGTTCACATTTGTAGGTGGGTCATCAGTGTTAGAGCTAAAATTAGCATGTTTAAAGTGATTTTCATGCTCCCAGGGGCCCTAAACACAAGATTTATGGAATGGTTAAAAGTGCATGAAAATGGCCAATTTACCCACTCTGAGTTCTCAAAAAGGGTTTCTTCACCCCGGGAAGTGAAATGAATACCATTTGGAGGCATTTAATGTTCGAGCAAAAACGGCTGATTTTCGACAAAAGAGATAACACCCCCCCATTACGTCCTGCTTCAGAAATGTGGAAAATGGTCCGTTTTCAAATGTTTTATTTTTGAACGTCAGTTCACATTTGTAGGTGGATCATCAGTGTTAGAGCTAAAATTAGCATGTTTAAAGTGATTTTCATGCTCCCAGGGGCGCTGGAAGTTAATTAAATACCATTTGGAGGCATTTAATGTTCGAGCAAAAACGGCTGATTTTCGACAAAAGAGATAACACCCCCCCATTACGTCATGCTTCAGAAATGTGGAAAATGGTCCGTTTTCAAATGTTTTATTTTTGAACGTCAGTTCACATTTTTAGGTGGATCATCAGTGTTAGAGCTAAAATTAGCATGTTTGAAGTGATTTTCATGCTCCCAGGGGCCCTAAACACAAGATTTATGGAATGGTTAAAAGTGCATGAAAATGGCCAATTTACCCACTCTGAGTTCTCAAAAAGGGTTTCTTCACCCCGGGAAGTTAATTAAATACCATTTGGAGGCATTTAATGTTCGAGCAAAAACGGCTGATTTTCGACAAAAGAGATAACACCCCCCCATTACGTCATGCTTCAGAAATGTGGAAAATGGTCAGTTTTCAAATGTTTTATTTTTGAACGTCAGTTCACATTTGTAGGTGGATCATCAGTGTTAGAGCTAAAATTAGCATGTTTAAAGTGATTTTCATGCTTCCAGGGGCCCTAAACACAAGATTTATGGAATGGTTAAAAGTGCATGAAAATGGCCAATTTACCCACTCTGAGTTCTCAAAAAGGGTTTCTTCACCCCGGGAAGTTAATTAAATACCATTTGGAGGCATTTAATGTTCGAGCAAAAACGGCTGATTTTCGACAAAAGAGATAACACCCCCCCATTACGTCCTGCTTCAGAAATGTGGAAAATGGTCCGTTTTCAAATGTTTTATTTTTGAACGTCAGTTCACATTTGTAGGTGGATCATCAGTGTTAGAGCTAAAATTAGCATGTTTAAAGTGATTTTCATGCTTCCAGGGGCTCGGGAAGTGAAATAAATACCATTTGGAGGCATTTAATGTTCGAGCAAAAACGGCTGATTTTCGACAAAAGAGATAACACCCCCCCATTACGTCCTGCTTCAGAAATGTGGAAAATGGTCCATTTTCAAATGTTTTATTTTTGAACGTCAGTTCACATTTGTAGGTGGATCATCAGTGTTAGAGCTAAAATTAGCATGTTTAAAGTGATTTTCATGCTTCCAGGGGCTCGGGAAGTTAATTAAATACCATTTGGAGGCATTTAATGTTCGAGCAAAAACGGCTGATTTTCGACAAAAGAGATAACCCCCCCCATTACGTCATGCTTCAGAAATGTGGAAAATGGTCCGTTTTCAAATGTTTTATTTTTGAACGTCAGTTCACATTTGTAGGTGGATCATCAGTGTTAGAGCTAAAATTAGCATGTTTAAAGTGATTTTCATGCTCCCAGGGGCTCGGGAAGTGAAATAAATACCATTTGGAGGCATTTAATGTTCGAGCAAAAACGGCTGATTTTCGACAAAAGAGATAACACCCCCCCATTACGTCCTGCTTCAGAAATGTGGAAAATGGTCCGTTTTCAAATGTTTTATTTTTGAACGTCAGTTCACATTTGTAGGTGGATCATCAGTGTTAGAGCTAAAATTAGCATGTTTAAAGTGATTTTCATGCTTCCAGGGGCGCTGGAAGTTAATTAAATACCATTTGGAGGCATTTAATGTTCGAGCAAAAACGGCTGATTTTCGACAAAAGAGATAACACCCCCCCATTACGTCCTGCTTCAGAAATGTGGAAAATGGTCCGTTTTCAAATGTTTTATTTTTGAACGTCAGTTCACATTTGTAGGTGGATCATCAGTGTTAGAGCTAAAATTAGCATGATTAAAGTGATTTTCATGCTTCCAGGGGCTCGGGAAGTGAAATAAATACCATTTGGAGGCATTTAATGTTCGAGCAAAAACGGCTGATTTTTGACAAAAGAGATAACACCCCCCCATTACGTCATGCTTCAGAAATGTGGAAAATGGTCCGTTTTCAAATGTTTTATTTTTGAACGTCAGTTCACATTTGTAGGTGGATCATCAGTGTTAGAGCTAAAATTAGCATGTTTAAAGTGATTTTCATGCTCCCAGGGGCCCTAAACACAAGATTTATGGAATGGTTAAAAGTGCATGAAAATGGCCAATTTACCCACTCTGAGTTCTCAAAAAGGGTTTCTTCACCCCGGGAAGTTAATTAAATACCATTTGGAGGCATTTAATGTTCGAGCAAAAACGGCTGATTTTCGACAAAAGAGATAACACCCCCCCATTACGTCATGCTTCAGAAATGTGGAAAATGGTCCGTTTTCAAATGTTTTATTTTTGAACGTCAGTTCACATTTGTAGGTGGATCATCAGTGTTAGAGCTAAAATTAGCATGTTTAAAGTGATTTTCATGCTCCCAGGGGCGCTGGAAGTTAATTAAATACCATTTGGAGGCATTTAATGTTCGAGCAAAAACGGCTGATTTTCGACAAAAGAGATAACACCCCCCCATTACGTCATGCTTCAGAAATGTGGAAAATGGTCCGTTTTCAAATGTTTTATTTTTGAACGTCAGTTCACATTTGTAGGTGGATCATCAGTGTTAGAGCTAAAATTAGCATGTTTAAAGTGATTTTCATGCTCCCAGGGGCCCTAAACACAAGATTTATGGAATGGTTAAAAGTGCATGAAAATGGCCAATTTACCCACTCTGAGTTCTCAAAAAGGGTTTCTTCACCCCGGGAAGTTAATTAAATACCATTTGGAGGCATTTAATGTTCGAGCAAAAACGGCTGATTTTCGACAAAAGAGATAACACCCCCCCATTACGTCCTGCTTCAGAAATGTGGAAAATGGTCCGTTTTCAAATGTTTTATTTTTGAACGTCAGTTCACATTTGTAGGTGGATCATCAGTGTTAGAGCTAAAATTAGCATGTTTAAAGTGATTTTCATGCTTCCAGGGGCCCTAAACACAAGATTTATGGAATGGTTAAAAGTGCATGAAAATGGCCAATTTACCCACTCTGAGTTCTCAAAAAGGGTTTCTTCACCCCGGGAAGTTAATTAAATACCATTTGGAGGCATTTAATGTTCGAGCAAAAACGGCTGATTTTCGACAAAAGAGATAACACCCCCCCATTACGTCATGCTTCAGAAATGTGGAAAATGGTCCGTTTTCAAATGTTTTATTTTTGAACGTCAGTTCACATTTGTAGGTGGATCATCAGTGTTAGAGCTAAAATTAGCATGTTTAAAGTGATTTTTATGCTTCCAGGGGCTCGGGAAGTGAAATAAATACCATTTGGAGGCATTTAATGTTCGAGCAAAAACAGCTGATTTTCGACAAAAGAGATAACACCCCCCCATTACGTCATGCTTCAGAAATGTGGAAAATGGTCCGTTTTCAAATGTTTTATTTTTGAACGTCAGTTCACATTTGTAGGTGGATCATCAGTGTTAGAGCTAAAATTAGCATGTTTAAAGTGATTTTCATGCTTCCAGGGGCTCGGGAAGTGAAATGAATACCATTTGGAGGCATTTAATGTTCGAGCAAAAACGGCTGATTTTCGACAAAAGAGATAACACCCCCCCATTACGTCCTGCTTCAGAAATGTGGAAAATGGTCCGTTTTCAAATGTTTACTTTTGAACGTCAGTTCACATTTGTAGGTGGATCATCAGTGTTAGAGCTAAAATTAGCATGTTTAAAGTGATTTTCATGCTTCCAGGGGCTCGGGAAGTTAATTAAATACCATTTGGAGGCATTTAATGTTCGAGCAAAAACGGCTGATTTTCGACAAAAGAGATAACACCCCCCCATTACGTCATGCTTCAGAAATGTGGAAAATGGTCCGTTTTCAAATGTTTTATTTTTGAACGTCAGTTCACATTTGTAGGTGGGTCATCAGTGTTAGAGCTAAAATTAGCATGTTTAAAGTGATTTTCATGCTCCCAGGGGCCCTAAACACAAGATTTATGGAATGGTTAAAAGTGCATGAAAATGGCCAATTTACCCACTCTGAGTTCTCAAAAAGGGTTTCTTCACCCCGGGAAGTGAAATGAATACCATTTGGAGGCATTTAATGTTCGAGCAAAAACGGCTGATTTTCGACAAAAGAGATAACACCCCCCCATTACGTCCTGCTTCAGAAATGTGGAAAATGGTCCGTTTTCAAATGTTTTATTTTTGAACGTCAGTTCACATTTGTAGGTGGATCATCAGTGTTAGAGCTAAAATTAGCATGTTTAAAGTGATTTTCATGCTCCCAGGGGCGCTGGAAGTTAATTAAATACCATTTGGAGGCATTTAATGTTCGAGCAAAAACGGCTGATTTTCGACAAAAGAGATAACACCCCCCCATTACGTCATGCTTCAGAAATGTGGAAAATGGTCCGTTTTCAAATGTTTTATTTTTGAACGTCAGTTCACATTTTTAGGTGGATCATCAGTGTTAGAGCTAAAATTAGCATGTTTGAAGTGATTTTCATGCTCCCAGGGGCCCTAAACACAAGATTTATGGAATGGTTAAAAGTGCATGAAAATGGCCAATTTACCCACTCTGAGTTCTCAAAAAGGGTTTCTTCACCCCGGGAAGTTAATTAAATACCATTTGGAGGCATTTAATGTTCGAGCAAAAACGGCTGATTTTCGACAAAAGAGATAACACCCCCCCATTACGTCATGCTTCAGAAATGTGGAAAATGGTCAGTTTTCAAATGTTTTATTTTTGAACGTCAGTTCACATTTGTAGGTGGATCATCAGTGTTAGAGCTAAAATTAGCATGTTTAAAGTGATTTTCATGCTTCCAGGGGCCCTAAACACAAGATTTATGGAATGGTTAAAAGTGCATGAAAATGGCCAATTTACCCACTCTGAGTTCTCAAAAAGGGTTTCTTCACCCCGGGAAGTTAATTAAATACCATTTGGAGGCATTTAATGTTCGAGCAAAAACGGCTGATTTTCGACAAAAGAGACAACACCCCCCCATTACGTCCTGCTTCAGAAATGTGGAAAATGGTCCGTTTTCAAATGTTTTATTTTTGAACGTCAGTTCACATTTGTAGGTGGATCATCAGTGTTAGAGCTAAAATTAGCATGTTTAAAGTGATTTTCATGCTTCCAGGGGCTCGGGAAGTGAAATAAATACCATTTGGAGGCATTTAATGTTCGAGCAAAAACGGCTGATTTTCGACAAAAGAGATAACACCCCCCCATTACGTCCTGCTTCAGAAATGTGGAAAATGGTCCATTTTCAAATGTTTTATTTTTGAACGTCAGTTCACATTTGTAGGTGGATCATCAGTGTTAGAGCTAAAATTAGCATGTTTAAAGTGATTTTCATGCTTCCAGGGGCTCGGGAAGTTAATTAAATACCATTTGGAGGCATTTAATGTTCGAGCAAAAACGGCTGATTTTCGACAAAAGAGATAACCCCCCCCATTACGTCATGCTTCAGAAATGTGGAAAATGGTCCGTTTTCAAATGTTTTATTTTTGAACGTCAGTTCACATTTGTAGGTGGATCATCAGTGTTAGAGCTAAAATTAGCATGTTTAAAGTGATTTTCATGCTCCCAGGGGCTCGGGAAGTGAAATAAATACCATTTGGAGGCATTTAATGTTCGAGCAAAAACGGCTGATTTTCGACAAAAGAGATAACACCCCCCCATTACGTCCTGCTTCAGAAATGTGGAAAATGGTCCGTTTTCAAATGTTTTATTTTTGAACGTCAGTTCACATTTGTAGGTGGATCATCAGTGTTAGAGCTAAAATTAGCATGTTTAAAGTGATTTTCATGCTTCCAGGGGCGCTGGAAGTTAATTAAATACCATTTGGAGGCATTTAATGTTCGAGCAAAAACGGCTGATTTTCGACAAAAGAGATAACACCCCCCCATTACGTCCTGCTTCAGAAATGTGGAAAATGGTCCGTTTTCAAATGTTTTATTTTTGAACGTCAGTTCACATTTGTAGGTGGATCATCAGTGTTAGAGCTAAAATTAGCATGATTAAAGTGATTTTCATGCTTCCAGGGGCTCGGGAAGTGAAATAAATACCATTTGGAGGCATTTAATGTTCGAGCAAAAACGGCTGATTTTTGACAAAAGAGATAACACCCCCCCATTACGTCATGCTTCAGAAATGTGGAAAATGGTCCGTTTTCAAATGTTTTATTTTTGAACGTCAGTTCACATTTGTAGGTGGATCATCAGTGTTAGAGCTAAAATTAGCATGTTTAAAGTGATTTTCATGCTCCCAGGGGCCCTAAACACAAGATTTATGGAATGGTTAAAAGTGCATGAAAATGGCCAATTTACCCACTCTGAGTTCTCAAAAAGGGTTTCTTCACCCCGGGAAGTTAATTAAATACCATTTGGAGGCATTTAATGTTCGAGCAAAAACGGCTGATTTTCGACAAAAGAGATAACACCCCCCCATTACGTCATGCTTCAGAAATGTGGAAAATGGTCCGTTTTCAAATGTTTTATTTTTGAACGTCAGTTCACATTTGTAGGTGGATCATCAGTGTTAGAGCTAAAATTAGCATGTTTAAAGTGATTTTCATGCTCCCAGGGGCGCTGGAAGTTAATTAAATACCATTTGGAGGCATTTAATGTTCGAGCAAAAACGGCTGATTTTCGACAAAAGAGATAACACCCCCCCATTACGTCATGCTTCAGAAATGTGGAAAATGGTCCGTTTTCAAATGTTTTATTTTTGAACGTCAGTTCACATTTGTAGGTGGATCATCAGTGTTAGAGCTAAAATTAGCATGTTTAAAGTGATTTTCATGCTCCCAGGGGCCCTAAACACAAGATTTATGGAATGGTTAAAAGTGCATGAAAATGGCCAATTTACCCACTCTGAGTTCTCAAAAAGGGTTTCTTCACCCCGGGAAGTTAATTAAATACCATTTGGAGGCATTTAATGTTCGAGCAAAAACGGCTGATTTTCGACAAAAGAGATAACACCCCCCCATTACGTCATGCTTCAGAAATGTGGAAAATGGTCCGTTTTCAAATGTTTTATTTTTGAACGTCAGTTCACATTTGTAGGTGGATCATCAGTGTTAGAGCTAAAATTAGCATGTTTAAAGTGATTTTCATGCTTCCAGGGGCCCTAAACACAAGATTTATGGAATGGTTAAAAGTGCATGAAAATGGCCAATTTACCCACTCTGAGTTCTCAAAAAGGGTTTCTTCACCCCGGGAAGTTAATTAAATACCATTTGGAGGCATTTAATGTTCGAGCAAAAACGGCTGATTTTCGACAAAAGAGATAACACCCACCCATTACGTCCTGCTTCAGAAATGTGGAAAATGGTCCGTTTTCAAATGTTTTATTTTTGAACGTCAGTTCACATTTGTAGGTGGATCATCAGTGTTAGAGCTAAAATTAGCATGTTTAAAGTGATTTTCATGCTCCCAGGGGCCCTAAACACAAGATTTATGGAATGGTTAAAAGTGCATGAAAATGGCCAATTTACCCACTCTGAGTTCTCAAAAAGGGTTTCTTCAACCCGGGAAGTTAATTAAATACCATTTGGAGGCATTTAATGTTCAAGCAAAAACGGCTGATTTTCGACAAAAGAGATAACACCCCCCCATTACGTCCTGCTTCCGAAATGTGGAAAATGGTCCGTTTTCAAATGTTTTATTTTTGAACGTCAGTTCACATTTGTAGGTGGATCATCAGTGTTAGAGCTAAAATTAGCATGTTTAAAGTGATTTTCATGCTCCCAGGGGCTCGGGAAGTGAAATAAATACCATTTGGAGCCATTTAATGTTCGAGCAAAAACGGCTGATTTTCGACAAAAGAGATAACACCCCCCCCATTACGTCCTGCTTCAGAAATGTGGAAAATGGTCCGTTTTCAAATGTTTTATTTTTGAACGTCAGTTCACATTTGTAGGTGGATCATCAGTGTTAGAGCTAAAATTAGCATGTTTAAAGTGATTTTCATGCTTCCAGGGGCGCTGGAAGTTAATTAAATACCATTTGGAGGCATTTAATGTTCGAGCAAAAACGGCTGATTTTCGACAAAAGAGATAACACCCCCCCATTACGTCCTGCTTCAGAAATGTGGAAAATGGTCCGTTTTCAAATGTTTTATTTTTGAACGTCAGTTCACATTTGTAGGTGGATCATCAGTGTTAGAGCTAAAATTAGCATGTTTAAAGTGATTTTCATGCTTCCAGGGGCTCGGGAGGTGAAATAAATACCATTTGGAGGCATTTAATGTTCGAGCAAAAACGGCTGATTTTCGACAAAAGAGATAACACCCCCCCATTACGTCATGCTTCAGAAATGTGGAAAATGGTCCGTTTTCAAATGTTTTATTTTTGAACGTCAGTTCACATTTGTAGGTGGATCATCAGTGTTAGAGCTAAAATTAGCATGTTTAAAGTGATTTTCATGCTCCCAGGGGCCCTAAACACAAGATTTATGGAATGGTTAAAAGTGCATGAAAATGGCCAATTTACCCACTCTGAGTTCTCAAAAAGGGTTTCTTCACCCCGGGAAGTTAATTAAATACCATTTGGAGGCATTTAATGTTCGAGCAAAAACGGCTGATTTTCGACAAAAGAGATAACACCCCCCCATTACGTCATGCTTCAGAAATGTGGAAAATGGTCCGTTTTCAAATGTTTTATTTTTGAACGTCAGTTCACATTTGTAGGTGGATCATCAGTGTTAGAGCTAAAATTAGCATGTTTAAAGTGATTTTCATGCTCCCAGGGGCGCTGGAAGTTAATTAAATACCATTTGGAGGCATTTAATGTTCGAGCAAAAACGGCTGATTTTCGACAAAAGAGATAACACCCCCCCATTACGTCCTGCTTCAGAAATGTGGAAAATGGTCAGTTTTCAAATGTTTTATTTTTGAACGTCAGTTCACATTTGTAGGTGGATCATCAGTGTTAGAGCTAAAATTAGCATGTTTAGAGTGATTTTCATGCTTCCAGGGGCTCGGGAAGTTAATTAAATACCATTTGGAGGCATTTAATGTTCGAGCAAAAACGGCTGATTTTCGACAAAAGAGATAACACCCCCCCATTACGTCATGCTTCAGAAATGTGGAAAATGGTCCGTTTTCAAATGTTTTATTTTTGAACGTCAGTTCACATTTGTAGGTGGATCATCAGTGTTAGAGCTAAAATTAGCATGTTTAAAGTGATTTTCATGCTCCCAGGGGCCCTAAACACAAGATTTATGGAATGGTTAAAAGTGCATGAAAATGGCCAACTTACCCACTCTGAGTTCTCAAAAAGGGTTTCTTCACCCTGGGAAGTTAATTAAATACCATTTGGAGGCATTTAATGTTCGAGCAAAAACGGCTGATTTTCGACAAAAGAGATAACACCCCCCCATTACGTCATGCTTCAGAAATGTGGAAAATGGTCCGTTTTCAAATGTTTTATTTTTTGAACGTCAGTTCACATTTGTAGGTGGATCATCAGTGTTAGAGCTAAAATTAGCATGTTTAAAGTGATTTTCATGCTTCCAGGGGCCCTAAACACAAGATTTATGGAATGGTTAAAAGTGCATGAAAATGGCCAATTTACCCACTCTGAGTTCTCAAAAAGGGTTTCTTCACCCCGGGAAGTTAATTAAATACCATTTGGAGGCATTTAATGTTCGAGAAAAAACGGCTGATTTTCGACAAAAGAGATAACACCCCCCCATTACGTCATGCTTCAGAAGTGTGGAAAATGGTCCGTTTTCAAATGTTTTATTTTTGAACGTCAGTTCACATTTGTAGGTGGATCATCAGTGTTAGAGCTAAAATTAGCATGTTTAAAGTGATTTTCATGCTCCCAGGGGCTCGGGAAGTTAATTAAATACCATTTGGAGGCATTTAATGTTCGAGCAAAAACGGCTGATTTTCGACAAAAGAGATAACACCCCCCCATTACGTCATGCTTCAGAAATGTGGAAAATGGTCCGTTTTCAAATGTTTTATTTTTGAACGTCAGTTCACATTTGTAGGTGGATCATCAGTGTTAGAGCTAAAAGTAGCATGTTTAAAGTGATTTTCATGCCTCCAGGGGCCCTAAACACAAGATTTATGGAATGGTTAAAAGTGCATGAAAATGGCCAATTTACCCACTCTGAGTTCTCAAAAAGGGTTTCTTCACCCCGGGAAGTTAATTAAATACCATTTGGAGGCATTTAATGTTCGAGCAAAAACGGCTGATTTTCGACAAAAGAGATAACACCCCCCCATTACGTCCTGCTTCAGAAATGTGGAAAATGGTCCGTTTTCAAATATTTTATTTTTGAACGTCAGTTCACATTTGTAGGTGGATCATCAGTGTTAGAGCTAAAATTAGCATGTTTAAAGTGATTTTTTTGCTTCCAGGGGCTCGGGAAGTTAATTAAATACCATTTGGAGGCATTTAATGTTCGAGCAAAAACGGCTGATTTTCGACAAAAGAGATAACACCCCCCCATTACGTCATGCTTCAGAAATGTGGAAAATGGTCCGTTTTCAAATGTTTTATTTTTGAACGTCAGTTCACATTTGTAGGTGGATCATCAGTGTTAGAGCTAAAATTAGCATGTTTAAAGTGATTTTCATGCTCCCAGGGGCCCTAAACACAAGATTTATGGAATGGTTAAAAGTGCATGAAAATGGCCAATTTACCCACTCTGAGTTCTCAAAAAGGGTTTCTTCACCCCGGGAAGTTAATTAAATACCATTTGGAGGCATTTAATGTTCGAGCAAAAACGGCTGATTTTCGACAAAAGAGATAACACCCCCCCATTACGTCCTGCTTCAGAAATGTGGAAAATGGTCCGTTTTCAAATGTTTTATTTTTGAACGTCTGTTCACATTTGTAGGTGGATCATCAGTGTTAGAGCTAAAATTAGCATGTTTAAAGTGATTTTCATGCTCCCAGGGGCGCTGGAAGTTAATTAAATACCATTTGGAGGCATTTAATGTTCGAGCAAAAACGGCTGATTTTCGACAAAAGAGATAACACCCCCCCATTACGTCATGCTTCAGAAATGTGGAAAATGGTCCGTTTTCAAATGTTTTATTTTTGAACGTCAGTTCACATTTGTAGGTGGATCATCAGTGTTAGAGCTAAAATTAGCATGTTTAAAGTGATTTTCATGCTTCCAGGGGCCCTAAACACAAGATTTATGGAATGGTTAAAAGTGCATGAAAATGGCCAATTTACCCACTCTGAGTTCTCAAAAAGGGTTTCTTCACCCCGGGAAGTTAATTAAATACCATTTGGAGGCATTTAATGTTCGAGCAAAAACGGCTGATTTTCGACAAAAGAGATAACACCCCCCCATTACGTCCTGCTTCAGAAATGTGGAAAATGGTCCGTTTTCAAATGTTTTATTTTTGAACGTCAGTTCACATTTGTAGGTGGATCATCAGTGTTAGAGCTAAAATTAGCATGTTTAAAGTGATTTTCATGCTCCCAGGGGCCCTAAACACAAGATTTATGGAATTGTTAAAAGTGCATGAAAATGGCCAATTTACCCACTCTGAGTTCTCAAAAAGGGTTTCTTCAACCCGGGAAGTTAATTAAATACCATTTGGAGGCATTTAATGTTCAAGCAAAAACGGCTGATTTTCGACAAAAGAGATAACACCCCCCCATTACGTCCTGCTTCCGAAATGTGGAAAATGGTCCGTTTTCAAATGTTTTATTTTTGAACGTCAGTTCACATTTGTAGGTGGATCATCAGTGTTAGAGCTAAAATTAGCATGTTTAAAGTGATTTTCATGCTCCCAGGGGCTCGGGAAGTGAAATAAATACCATTTGGAGCCATTTAATGTTCGAGCAAAAACGGCTGATTTTCGACAAAAGAGATAACACCCCCCCATTACGTCCTGCTTCAGAAATGTGGAAAATGGTCCGTTTTCAAATGTTTTATTTTTGAACGTCAGTTCACATTTGTAGGTGGATCATCAGTGTTAGAGCTAAAATTAGCATGTTTAAAGTGATTTTCATGCTTCCAGGGGCGCTGGAAGTTAATTAAATACCATTTGGAGGCATTTAATGTTCGAGCAAAAACGGCTGATTTTCGACAAAAGAGATAACACCCCCCCATTACGTCCTGCTTCAGAAATGTGGAAAATGGTCCGTTTTCAAATGTTTTATTTTTGAACGTCAGTTCACATTTGTAGGTGGATCATCAGTGTTAGAGCTAAAATTAGCATGTTTAAAGTGATTTTCATGCTTCCAGGGGCTCGGGAAGTGAAATAAATACCATTTGGAGGCATTTAATGTTCGAGCAAAAACGGCTGATTTTCGACAAAAGAGATAACACCCCCCCATTACGTCATGCTTCAGAAATGTGGAAAATGGTCCGTTTTCAAATGTTTTATTTTTGAACGTCAGTTCACATTTGTAGGTGGATCATCAGTGTTAGAGCTAAAATTAGCATGTTTAAAGTGATTTTCATGCTCCCAGGGGCCCTAAACACAAGATTTATGGAATGGTTAAAAGTGCATGAAAATGGCCAATTTACCCACTCTGAGTTCTCAAAAAGGGTTTCTTCACCCCGGGAAGTTAATTAAATACAATTTGGAGGCATTTAATGTTCGAGCAAAAACGGCTGATTTTCGACAAAAGAGATAACACCCCCCCATTACGTCATGCTTCAGAAATGTGGAAAATGGTCCGTTTTCAAATGTTTTATTTTTGAACGTCAGTTCACATTTGTAGGTGGATCATCAGTGTTAGAGCTAAAATTAGCATGTTTAAAGTGATTTTCATGCTCCCAGGGGCGCTGGAAGTTAATTAAATACCATTTGGAGGCATTTAATGTTCGAGCAAAAAACGGCTGATTTTCGACAAAAGAGATAACACCCCCCCATTACGTCATGCTTCAGAAATGTGGAAAATGGTCCGTTTTCAAATTTTTATTTTTGAACGTCAGTTCACATTTGTAGGTGGATCATCAGTGTTAGAGCTAAAATTAGCATGTTTAAAGTGATTTTCATGCTTCCAGGGGCTCGGGAAGTTAATTAAATACCATTTGGAGGCATTTAATGTTCGAGCAAAAACGGCTGATTTTCGACAAAAGAGATAACACCCCCCCATTACGTCATGCTTCAGAAATGTGGAAAATGGTCCGTTTTCAAATGTTTTATTTTTGAACGTCAGTTCACATTTGTAGGTTGATCATCAGTGTTAGAGCTAAAATTAGCATGTTTAAAGTGATTTTCATGCTTCCAGGGGCCCTAAACACAAGATTTATGGAATGGTTAAAAGTGCATGAAAATGGCCAATTTACCCACTCTGAGTTCTCAAAAAGGGTTTCTTCACCCCGGGAAGTTAATTAAATACCATTTGGAGGCATTTAATGTTCGAGCAAAAACGGCTGATTTTCGACAAAAGAGATAACACCCCCCCATTACGTCATGCTTCAGAAATGTGGAAAATGGTCCGTTTTCAAATGTTTTATTTTTGAACGTCAGTTCACATTTGTAGGTGGATCATCAGTGTTAGAGCTAAAAGTAGCATGTTTAAAGTGATTTTCATGCCTCCAGGGGCCCTAAACACAAGATTTATGGAATGGTTAAAAGTGCATGAAAATGGCCAATTTACCCACTCTGAGTTCTCAAAAAGGGTTTCTTCACCCCGGGAAGTTAATTAAATACCATTTGGAGGCATTTAATGTTCGAGCAAAAACGGCTGATTTTCGACAAAAGAGATAACACCCCCCCATTACGTCCTGCTTCAGAAATGTGGAAAATGGTCCGTTTTCAAATATTTTATTTTTGAACGTCAGTTCACATTTGTAGGTGGATCATCAGTGTTAGAGCTAAAATTAGCATGTTTAAAGTGATTTTTTTGCTTCCAGGGGCTCGGGAAGTGAAATAAATACCATTTGGAGGCATTTAATGTTCGAGCAAAAACGGCTGATTTTCGACAAAAGAGATAACACCCCCCCCATTACGTCATGCTTCAGAAATGTGGAAAATGGTCCGTTTTCAAATGTTTTATTTTTGAACGTCAGTTCACATTTGTAGGTGGATCATCAGTGTTAGAGCTAAAATTAGCATGTTTAAAGTGATTTTCATGCTTCCAGGGGCTCGGGAAGTTAATTAAATACCATTTGCAGGCATTTAATGTTCGAGCAAAAACGGCTGATTTTCGACAAAAGAGATAACACCCCCCCATTACGTCATGCTTCAGAAATGTGGAAAATGGTCCGTTTTCAAATGTTTTATTTTTGAACGTCAGTTCACATTTGTAGGTGGATCATCAGTGTTAGAGCTAAAATTAGCATGTTTAAAGTGATTTTCATGCTCCCAGGGGCCCTAAACACAAGATTTATGGAATGGTTAAAAGTGCATGAAAATGGCCAATTTACCCACTCTGAGTTCTCAAAAAGGGTTTCTTCACCCCGGGAAGTTAATTAAATACCATTTGGAGGCATTTAATGTTCGAGCAAAAACGGCTGATTTTCGACAAAAGAGATAACACCCCCCCATTACGTCCTGCTTCAGAAATGTGGAAAATGGTCCGTTTTCAAATGTTTTATTTTTGAACGTCTGTTCACATTTGTAGGTGGATCATCAGTGTTAGAGCTAAAATTAGCATGTTTAAAGTGATTTTCATGCTCCCAGGGGCGCTGGAAGTTAATTAAATACCATTTGGAGGCATTTAATGTTCGAGCAAAAACGGCTGATTTTCGACAAAAGAGATAACACCCCCCCATTACGTCATGCTTCAGAAATGTGGAAAATGGTCCGTTTTCAAATGTTTTATTTTTGAACGTCAGTTCACATTTGTAGGTGGATCATCAGTGTTAGAGCTAAAATTAGCATGTTTAAAGTGATTTTCATGCTCCCAGGGGCCCTAAACACAAGATTTATGGAATGGTTAAAAGTGCATGAAAATGGCCAATTTACCCACTCTGAGTTCTCAAAAAGGGTTTCTTCACCCCGGGAAGTTAATTAAATACCATTTGGAGGCATTTAATGTTCGAGCAAAAACGGCTGATTTTCGACAAAAGAGATAACACCCCCCCCATTACGTCCTGCTTCAGAAATGTGGAAAATGGTCCGTTTTCAAATGTTTTATTTTTGAACGTCAGTTCACATTTGTAGGTGGATCATCAGTGTTAGAGCTAAAATTAGCATGTTTAAAGTGATTTTCATGCTTCCAGGGGCTCGGGAAGTGAAATGAATACCATTTGGAGGCAATTAATGTTCGAGCAAAAACGGCTGATTTTCGACAAAAGAGATAACACCCCCCCATTACGTCCTGCTTCAGAAATGTGGAAAATGGTCCGTTTTCAAATGTTTTATTTTTGAACGTCAGTTCACATTTGTAGGTGGATCATCAGTGTTAGAGCTAAAATTAGCATGTTTAAAGTGATTTTCATGCTTCCAGGGGCTCGGGAAGTTAATTAAATACCATTTGGAGGCATTTAATGTTCGAGCAAAAACGGCTGATTTTCGACAAAAGAGATAACACCCCCCCATTACGTCATGCTTCAGAAATGTGGAAAATGGTCCGTTTTCAAATGTTTTATTTTTGAACGTCAGTTCACATTTGTAGGTGGGTCATCAGTGTTAGAGCTAAAATTAGCATGTTTAAAGTGATTTTCATGCTCCCAGGGGCCCTAAACACAAGATTTATGGAATGGTTAAAAGTGCATGAAAATGGCCAATTTACCCACTCTGAGTTCTCAAAAAGGGTTTCTTCACCCCGGGAAGTTAATTAAATACCATTTGGAGGCATTTAATGTTCGAGCAAAAAACGGCTGATTTTCGACAAAAGAGATAACACCCCCCCATTACGTCCTGCTTCAGAAATGTGGAAAATGGTCCGTTTTCAAATGTTTTATTTTTGAACGTCAGTTCACATTTGTAGGTGGATCATCAGTGTTAGAGCTAAAATTAGCATGTTTAAAGTGATTTTCATGCTCCCAGGGGCGCTGGAAGTTAATTAAATACCATTTGGAGGCATTTAATGTTCGAGCAAAAACGGCTGATTTTCGACAAAAGAGATAACACCCCCCATTACGTCATGCTTCAGAAATGTGGAAAATGGTCCGTTTTCAAATGTTTTATTTTTGAACGTCAGTTCACATTTTTAGGTGGATCATCAGTGTTAGAGCTAAAATTAGCATGTTTAAAGTGATTTTCATGCTCCCAGGGGCCCTAAACACAAGATTTATGGAATGGTTAAAAGTGCATGAAAATGGCCAATTTACCCACTCTGAGTTCTCAAAAAGGGTTTCTTCACCCCGGGAAGTTAATTAAATACCATTTGGAGGCATTTAATGTTCGAGCAAAAACGGCTGATTTTCGACAAAAGAGATAACACCCCCCCATTACGTCATGCTTCAGAAATGTGGAAAATGGTCAGTTTTCAAATGTTTTATTTTTGAACGTCAGTTCACATTTGTAGGTGGATCATCAGTGTTAGAGCTAAAATTAGCATGTTTAAAGTGATTTTCATGCTTCCAGGGGCCCTAAACACAAGATTTATGGAATGGTTAAAAGTGCATGAAAATGGCCAATTTACCCACTCTGAGTTCTCAAAAAGGGTTTCTTCACCCCGGGAAGTTAATTAAATACCATTTGGAGGCATTTAATGTTCGAGCAAAAACGGCTGATTTTCGACAAAAGAGATAACACCCCCCCATTACGTCCTGCTTCAGAAATGTGGAAAATGGTCCGTTTTCAAATGTTTTATTTTTGAACGTCAGTTCACATTTGTAGGTGGATCATCAGTGTTAGAGCTAAAATTAGCATGTTTAAAGTGATTTTCATGCTCCCAGGGGCCCTAAACACAAGATTTATGGAATGGTTAAAAGTGCATGAAAATGGCCAATTTACCCACTCTGAGTTCTCAAAAAGGGTTTCTTCACCCCGGGAAGTTAATTAAATACCATTTGGAGGCATTTAATGTTCAAGCAAAAACGGCTGATTTTCGACAAAAGAGATAACACCCCCCCATTACGTCATGCTTCAGAAATGTGGAAAATGGTCCGTTTTCAAATGTTTTATTTTTGAACGTCAGTTCACATTTGTAGGTGGATCATCAGTGTTAGAGCTAAAATTAGCATGTTTAAAGTGATTTTCATGCTTCCAGGGGCTCGGGAAGTGAAATAAATACCATTTGGAGGCATTTAATGTTCGAGCAAAAACGGCTGATTTTCGACAAAAGAGATAACACCCCCCCATTACGTCCTGCTTCAGAAATGTGGAAAATGGTCCATTTTCAAATGTTTTATTTTTGAACGTCAGTTCACATTTGTAGGTGGATCATCAGTGTTAGAGCTAAAATTAGCATGTTTAAAGTGATTTTCATGCTTCCAGGGGCTCGGGAAGTTAATTAAATACCATTTGGAGGCATTTAATGTTCGAGCAAAAACGGCTGATTTTCGACAAAAGAGATAACCCCCCCCCATTACGTCATGCTTCAGAAATGTGGAAAATGGTCCGTTTTCAAATGTTTTATTTTTGAACGTCAGTTCACATTTGTAGGTGGATCATCAGTGTTGGAGCTAAAATTAGCATGTTTAAAGTGATTTTCATGCTCCCAGGGGCTCGGGAAGTGAAATAAATACCATTTGGAGGCATTTAATGTTCGAGCAAAAACGGCTGATTTTCGACAAAAGAGATAACACCCCCCCATTACGTCCTGCTTCAGAAATGTGGAAAATGGTCCGTTTTCAAATGTTTTATTTTTGAACGTCAGTTCACATTTGTAGGTGGATCATCAGTGTTAGAGCTAAAATTAGCATGTTTAAAGTGATTTTCATGCTTCCAGGGGCGCTGGAAGTTAATTAAATACCATTTGGAGGCATTTAATGTTCGAGCAAAAACGGCTGATTTTCGACAAAAGAGATAACACCCCCCCATTACGTCCTGCTTCAGAAATGTGGAAAATGGTCCGTTTTCAAATGTTTTATTTTTGAACGTCAGTTCACATTTGTAGGTGGATCATCAGTGTTAGAGCTAAAATTAGCATGATTAAAGTGATTTTCATGCTTCCAGGGGCTCGGGAAGTGAAATAAATACCATTTGGAGGCATTTAATGTTCGAGCAAAAACGGCTGATTTTCGACAAAAGAGATAACACCCCCCCATTACGTCATGCTTCAGAAATGTGGAAAATGGTCCGTTTTCAAATGTTTTATTTTTGAACGTCAGTTCACATTTGTAGGTGGATCATCAGTGTTAGAGCTAAAATTAGCATGTTTAAAGTGATTTTCATGCTCCCAGGGGCCCTAAACACAAGATTTATGGAATGGTTAAAAGTGCATGAAAATGGCCAATTTACCCACTCTGAGTTCTCAAAAAGGGTTTCTTCACCCCGGGAAGTTAATTAAATACCATTTGGAGGCATTTAATGTTCGAGCAAAAACGGCTGATTTTCGACAAAAGAGATAACACCCCCCCATTACGTCATGCTTCAGAAATGTGGAAAATGGTCCGTTTTCAAATGTTTTATTTTTGAACGTCAGTTCACATTTGTAGGTGGATCATCAGTGTTAGAGCTAAAATTAGCATGTTTAAAGTGATTTTCATGCTCCCAGGGGCGCTGGAAGTTAATTAAATACCATTTGGAGGCATTTAATGTTCGAGCAAAAACGGCTGATTTTCGACAAAAGAGATAACACCCCCCCATTACGTCATGCTTCAGAAATGTGGAAAATGGTCCGTTTTCAAATGTTTTATTTTTGAACGTCAGTTCACATTTGTAGGTGGATCATCAGTGTTAGAGCTAAAATTAGCATGTTTAAAGTGATTTTCATGCTCCCAGGGGCTCGGGAAGTGAAATAAATACCATTTGGAGCCATTTAATGTTCAAGCAAAAACGGCTGATTTTCGACAAAAGAGATAACACCCCCCCCATTACGTCCTGCTTCAGAAATGTGGAAAATGGTCCGTTTTCAAATGTTTTATTTTTGAACGTCAGTTCACATTTGTAGGTGGATCATCAGTGTTAGAGCTAAAATTAGCATGTTTAAAGTGATTTTCATGCTTCCAGGGGCGCCGGAAGTTAATTAAATACCATTTGGAGGCATTTAATGTTCGAGCAAAAACGGCTGATTTTCGACAAAAGAGATAACACCCCCCCCATTACGTCCTGCTTCAGAAATGTGGAAAATGGTCCGTTTTCAAATGTTTTATTTTTGAACGTCAGTTCACATTTGTAGGTGGATCATCAGTGTTAGAGCTAAAATTAGCATGTTTAAAGTGATTTTCATGCTTCCAGGGGCTCGGGAAGTGAAATAAATACCATTTGGAGGCATTTAATGTTCGAGCAAAAACGGCTGATTTTCGACAAAAGAGATAACACCCCCCCATTACGTCATGCTTCAGAAATGTGGAAAATGGTCCGTTTTCAAATGTTTTATTTTTGAACGTCAGTTCACATTTGTAGGTGGATCATCAGTGTTAGAGCTAAAATTAGCATGTTTAAAGTGATTTTCATGCTCCCAGGGGCCCTAAACACAAGATTTATGGAATGGTTAAAAGTGCATGAAAATGGCCAATTTACCCACTCTGAGTTCTCAAAAAGGGTTTCTTCACCCCGGGAAGTTAATTAAATACCATTTGGAGGCATTTAATGTTCGAGCAAAAACGGCTGATTTTCGACAAAAGAGATAACACCCCCCCCATTACGTCATGCTTCAGAAATGTGGAAAATGGTCCGTTTTCAAATGTTTTATTTTTGAACGTCAGTTCACATTTGTAGGTGGATCATCAGTGTTAGAGCTAAAATTAGCATGTTTAAAGTGATTTTCATGCTCCCAGGGGCGCTGGAAGTTAATTAAATACCATTTGGAGGCATTTAATGTTCGAGCAAAAACGGCTGATTTTCGACAAAAGAGATAACACCCCCCCATTACGTCCTGCTTCAGAAATGTGGAAAATGGTCCGTTTTCAAATGTTTTATTTTTGAACGTCAGTTCACATTTGTAGGTGGATCATCAGTGTTAGAGCTAAAATTAGCATGTTTAGAGTGATTTTCATGCTTCCAGGGGCTCGGGAAGTTAATTAAATACCATTTGGAGGCATTTAATGTTCGAGCAAAAACGGCTGATTTTCGACAAAAGAGATAACACCCCCCCATTACGTCATGCTTCAGAAATGTGGAAAATGGTCCGTTTTCAAATGTTTTATTTTTGAACGTCAGTTCACATTTGTAGGTGGATCATCAGTGTTAGAGCTAAAATTAGCATGTTTAAAGTGATTTTCATGCTCCCAGGGGCCCTAAACACAAGATTTATGGAATGGTTAAAAGTGCATGAAAATGGCCAACTTACCCACTCTGAGTTCTCAAAAAGGGTTTCTTCACCCTGGGAAGTTAATTAAATACCATTTGGAGGCATTTAATGTTCGAGCAAAAACGGCTGATTTTCGACAAAAGAGATAACACCCCCCCATTACGTCATGCTTCAGAAATGTGGAAAATGGTCCGTTTTCAAATGTTTTATTTTTTGAACGTCAGTTCACATTTGTAGGTGGATCATCAGTGTTAGAGCTAAAATTAGCATGTTTAAAGTGATTTTCATGCTTCCAGGGGCCCTAAACACAAGATTTATGGAATGGTTAAAAGTGCATGAAAATGGCCAATTTACCCACTCTGAGTTCTCAAAAAGGGTTTCTTCACCCCGGGAAGTTAATTAAATACCATTTGGAGGCATTTAATGTTCGAGCAAAAACGGCTGATTTTCGACAAAAGAGATAACACCCCCCCATTACGTCATGCTTCAGAAGTGTGGAAAATGGTCCGTTTTCAAATGTTTTATTTTTGAACGTCAGTTCACATTTGTAGGTGGATCATCAGTGTTAGAGCTAAAATTAGCATGTTTAAAGTGATTTTCATGCTCCCAGGGGCTCGGGAAGTTAATTAAATACCATTTGGAGGCATTTAATGTTCGAGCAAAAACGGCAGATTTTCGACAAAAGAGATAACACCCCCCCATTACGTCCTGCTTCAGAAATGTGGAAAATGGTCCGTTTTCAAATGTTTTATTTTTGAACGTCAGTTCACATTTGTAGGTGGATCATCAGTGTTAGAGCTAAAATTAGCATGTTTAAAGTGATTTTCATGCTTCCAGGGGCCCTAAACACAAGATTTATGGAATGGTTAAAAGTGCATGAAAATGGCCAATTTACCCACTCTGAGTTCTCAAAAAGGGTTTCTTCACCCCGGGAAGTTAATTAAATACCATTTGGAGGCATTTAATGTTCGAGCAAAAACGGCTGATTTTCGACAAAAGAGATAACACCCCCCCATTACGTCATGCTTCAGAAATGTGGAAAATGGTCCGTTTTCAAATGTTTTATTTTTGAACGTCAGTTCACATTTGTAGGTGGATCATCAGTGTTAGAGCTAAAAGTAGCATGTTTAAAGTGATTTTCATGCCTCCAGGGGCCCTAAACACAAGATTTATGGAATGGTTAAAAGTGCATGAAAATGGCCAATTTACCCACTCTGAGTTCTCAAAAAGGGTTTCTTCACCCCGGGAAGTAAATTAAATACCATTTGGAGGCATTTAATGTTCGAGCAAAAACGGCTGATTTTCGACAAAAGAGATAACACCCCCCCATTACGTCCTGCTTCAGAAATGTGGAAAATGGTCCGTTTTCAAATATTTTATTTTTGAACGTCAGTTCACATTTGTAGGTGGATCATCAGTGTTAGAGCTAAAATTAGCATGTTTAAAGTGATTTTTTTGCTTCCAGGGGCTCGGGAAGTTAATTAAATACCATTTGGAGGCATTTAATGTTCGAGCAAAAACGGCTGATTTTCGACAAAAGAGATAACACCCCCCCATTACGTCCTGCTTCAGAAATGTGGAAAATGGTCCGTTTTCAAATGTTTTATTTTTGAACGTCTGTTCACATTTGTAGGTGGATCATCAGTGTTAGAGCTAAAATTAGCATGTTTAAAGTGATTTTCATGCTCCCAGGGGCGCTGGAAGTTAATTAAATACCATTTGGAGGCATTTAATGTTCGAGCAAAAACGGCTGATTTTCGACAAAAGAGATAACACCCCCCCATTATGTCATGCTTCAGAAATGTGGAAAATGGTCCGTTTTCAAATGTTTTATTTTTGAACGTCAGTTCACATTTGTAGGTGGATCATCAGTGTTAGAGCTAAAATTAGCATGTTTAAAGTGATTTTCATGCTCCCAGGGGCCCTAAACACAAGATTTATGGAATGGTTAAAAGTGCATGAAAATGGCCAATTTACCCACTCTGAGTTCTCAAAAAGGGTTTCTTCACCCCGGGAAGTTAATTAAATACCATTTGGAGGCATTTAATGTTCGAGCAAAAACGGCTGATTTTCGACAAAAGAGATAACACCCCCCCATTACGTCATGCTTCAGAAATGTGGAAAATGGTCCGTTTTCAAATGTTTTATTTTTGAACGTCAGTTCACATTTGTAGGTGGATCATCAGTGTTAGAGCTAAAATTAGCATGTTTAAAGTGATTTTCATGCTTCCAGGGGCCCTAAACACAAGATTTATGGAATGGTTAAAAGTGCATGAAAATGGCCAATTTACCCACTCTGAGTTCTCAAAAAGGGTTTCTTCACCCCGGGAAGTTAATTAAATACCATTTGGAGGCATTTAATGTTCGAGCAAAAACGGCTGATTTTCGACAAAAGAGATAACACCCCCCCATTACGTCCTGCTTCAGAAATGTGGAAAATGGTCCGTTTTCAAATGTTTTATTTTTGAACGTCAGTTCACATTTGTAGGTGGATCATCAGTGTTAGAGCTAAAATTAGCATGTTTAAAGTGATTTTCATGCTCCCAGGGGCCCTAAACACAAGATTTATGGAATTGTTAAAAGTGCATGAAAATGGCCAATTTACCCACTCTGAGTTCTCAAAAAGGGTTTCTTCAACCCGGGAAGTTAATTAAATACCATTTGGAGGCATTTAATGTTCAAGCAAAAACGGCTGATTTTCGACAAAAGAGATAACACCCCCCCATTACGTCCTGCTTCCGAAATGTGGAAAATGGTCCGTTTTCAAATGTTTTATTTTTGAACGTCAGTTCACATTTGTAGGTGGATCATCAGTGTTAGAGCTAAAATTAGCATGTTTAAAGTAATTTTCATGCTCCCAGGGGCTCGGGAAGTGAAATAAATACCATTTGGAGCCATTTAATGTTCGAGCAAAAACGGCTGATTTTCGACAAAAGAGATAACACCCCCCCATTACGTCCTGCTTCAGAAATGTGGAAAATGGTCCGTTTTCAAATGTTTTATTTTTGAACGTCAGTTCACATTTGTAGGTGGATCATCAGTGTTAGAGCTAAAATTAGCATGTTTAAAGTGATTTTCATGCTTCCAGGGGCGCTGGAAGTTAATTAAATACCATTTGGAGGCATTTAATGTTCGAGCAAAAACGGCTGATTTTCGACAAAAGAGATAACACCCCCCCATTACGTCCTGCTTCAGAAATGTGGAAAATGGTCCGTTTTCAAATGTTTTATTTTTGAACGTCAGTTCACATTTGTAGGTGGATCATCAGTGTTAGAGCTAAAATTAGCATGTTTAAAGTGATTTTCATGCTTCCAGGGGCTCGGGAAGTGAAATAAATACCATTTGGAGGCATTTAATGTTCGAGCAAAAACGGCTGATTTTCGACAAAAGAGATAACACCCCCCCATTACGTCATGCTTCAGAAATGTGGAAAATGGTCCGTTTTCAAATGTTTTATTTTTGAACGTCAGTTCACATTTGTAGGTGGATCATCAGTGTTAGAGCTAAAATTAGCATGTTTAAAGTGATTTTCATGCTCCCAGGGGCCCTAAACACAAGATTTATGGAATGGTTAAAAGTGCATGAAAATGGCCAATTTACCCACTCTGAGTTCTCAAAAAGGGTTTCTTCACCCCGGGAAGTTAATTAAATACAATTTGGAGGCATTTAATGTTCGAGCAAAAACGGCTGATTTTCGACAAAAGAGATAACACCCCCCCATTACGTCATGCTTCAGAAATGTGGAAAATGGTCCGTTTTCAAATGTTTTATTTTTGAACGTCAGTTCACATTTGTAGGTGGATCATCAGTGTTAGAGCTAAAATTAGCATGTTTAAAGTGATTTTCATGCTCCCAGGGGCGCTGGAAGTTAATTAAATACCATTTGGAGGCATTTAATGTTCGAGCAAAAACGGCTGATTTTCGACAAAAGAGATAACACCCCCCCATTACGTCATGCTTCAGAAATGTGGAAAATGGTCCGTTTTCAAATTTTTATTTTTGAACGTCAGTTCACATTTGTAGGTGGATCATCAGTGTTAGAGCTAAAATTAGCATGTTTAAAGTGATTTTCATGCTTCCAGGGGCTCGGGAAGTTAATTAAATACCATTTGGAGGCATTTAATGTTCAAGCAAAAACGGCTGATTTTCGACAAAAGAGATAACACCCCCCCATTACGTCATGCTTCAGAAATGTGGAAAATGGTCCGTTTTCAAATGTTTTATTTTTGAACGTCAGTTGACATTTGTAGGTTGATCATCAGTGTTAGAGCTAAAATTAGCATGTTTAAAGTGATTTTCATGCTCCCAGGGGCCCTAAACACAAGATTTATGGAATGGTTAAAAGTGCATGAAAATGGCCAACTTACCCACTCTGAGTTCTCAAAAAGGGTTTCTTCACCCCGGGAAGTTAATTAAATACCATTTGGAGGCATTTAATGTTCGAGCAAAAACGGCTGATTTTCGACAAAAGAGATAACACCCCCCCATTACGTCATGCTTCAGAAATGTGGAAAATGGTCCGTTTTCAAATGTTTTATTTTTTGAACGTCAGTTCACATTTGTAGGTGGATCATCAGTGTTAGAGCTAAAATTAGCATGTTTAAAGTGATTTTCATGCTTCCAGGGGCCCTAAACACAAGATTTATGGAATGGTTAAAAGTGCATGAAAATGGCCAATTTACCCACTCTGAGTTCTCAAAAAGGGTTTCTTCACCCCGGGAAGTTAATTAAATACCATTTGGAGGCATTTAATGTTCGAGCAAAAACGGCTGATTTTCGACAAAAGAGATAACACCCCCCCCATTACGTCATGCTTCAGAAATGTGGAAAATGGTCCGTTTTCAAATGTTTTATTTTTGAACGTCAGTTCACATTTGTAGGTGGATCATCAGTGTTAGAGCTAAAATTAGCATGTTTAAAGTGATTTTCATGCTCCCAGGGGCTCGGGAAGTTAATTAAATACCATTTGGAGGCATTTAATGTTCGAGCAAAAACGGCAGATTTTCGACAAAAGAGATAACACCCCCCCATTACGTCCTGCTTCAGAAATGTGGAAAATGGTCCGTTTTCAAATGTTTTATTTTTGAACGTCAGTTCACATTTGTAGGTGGATCATCAGTGTTAGAGCTAAAATTAGCATGTTTAAAGTGATTTTCATGCTTCCAGGGGCCCTAAACACAAGATTTATGGAATGGTTAAAAGTGCATGAAAATGGCCAATTTACCCACTCTGAGTTCTCAAAAAGGGTTTCTTCACCCCGGGAAGTTAATTAAATACCATTTGGAGGCATTTAATGTTCGAGCAAAAACGGCTGATTTTCGACAAAAGAGATAACACCCCCCCATTACGTCATGCTTCAGAAATGTGGAAAATGGTCCGTTTTCAAATGTTTTATTTTTGAACGTCAGTTCACATTTGTAGGTGGATCATCAGTGTTAGAGCTAAAAGTAGCATGTTTAAAGTGATTTTCATGCCTCCAGGGGCCCTAAACACAAGATTTATGGAATGGTTAAAAGTGCATGAAAATGGCCAATTTACCCACTCTGAGTTCTCAAAAAGGGTTTCTTCACCCCGGGAAGTTAATTAAATACCATTTGGAGGCATTTAATGTTCGAGCAAAAACGGCTGATTTTCGACAAAAGAGATAACACCCCCCCATTACGTCCTGCTTCAGAAATGTGGAAAATGGTCCGTTTTCAAATATTTTATTTTTGAACGTCAGTTCACATTTGTAGGTGGATCATCAGTGTTAGAGCTAAAATTAGCATGTTTAAAGTGATTTTTTTGCTTCCAGGGGCTCGGGAAGTGAAATAAATACCATTTGGAGGCATTTAATGTTCGAGCAAAAACGGCTGATTTTCGACAAAAGAGATAACACCCCCCCCATTACGTCATGCTTCAGAAATGTGGAAAATGGTCCGTTTTCAAATGTTTTATTTTTGAACGTCAGTTCACATTTGTAGGTGGATCATCAGTGTTAGAGCTAAAATTAGCATGTTTAAAGTGATTTTCATGCTTCCAGGGGCTCGGGAAGTTAATTAAATACCATTTGGAGGCATTTAATGTTCGAGCAAAAACGGCTGATTTTCGACAAAAGAGATAACACCCCCCCATTACGTCATGCTTCAGAAATGTGGAAAATGGTCCGTTTTCAAATGTTTTATTTTTGAACGTCAGTTCACATTTGTAGGTGGATCATCAGTGTTAGAGCTAAAATTAGCATGTTTAAAGTGATTTTCATGCTCCCAGGGGCCCTAAACACAAGATTTATGGAATGGTTAAAAGTGCATGAAAATGGCCAATTTACCCACTCTGAGTTCTCAAAAAGGGTTTCTTCACCCCGGGAAGTTAATTAAATACCATTTGGAGGCATTTAATGTTCGAGCAAAAACGGCTGATTTTCGACAAAAGAGATAACACCCCCCCATTACGTCCTGCTTCAGAAATGTGGAAAATGGTCCGTTTTCAAATGTTTTATTTTTGAACGTCTGTTCACATTTGTAGGTGGATCATCAGTGTTAGAGCTAAAATTAGCATGTTTAAAGTGATTTTCATGCTCCCAGGGGCGCTGGAAGTTAATTAAATACCATTTGGAGGCATTTAATGTTCGAGCAAAAACGGCTGATTTTCGACAAAAGAGATAACACCCCCCCATTACGTCATGCTTCAGAAATGTGGAAAATGGTCCGTTTTCAAATGTTTTATTTTTGAACGTCAGTTCACATTTGTAGGTGGATCATCAGTGTTAGAGCTAAAATTAGCATGTTTAAAGTGATTTTCATGCTCCCAGGGGCCCTAAACACAAGATTTATGGAATGGTTAAAAGTGCATGAAAATGGCCAATTTACCCACTCTGAGTTCTCAAAAAGGGTTTCTTCACCCCGGGAAGTTAATTAAATACCATTTGGAGGCATTTAATGTTCGAGCAAAAACGGCTGATTTTCGACAAAAGAGATAACACCCCCCCATTACGTCCTGCTTCAGAAATGTGGAAAATGGTCCGTTTTCAAATGTTTTATTTTTGAACGTCAGTTCACATTTGTAGGTGGATCATCAGTGTTAGAGCTAAAATTAGCATGTTTAAAGTGATTTTCATGCTTCCAGGGGCTCGGGAAGTGAAATGAATACCATTTGGAGGCATTTAATGTTCGAGCAAAAACGGCTGATTTTCGACAAAAGAGATAACACCCCCCCATTACGTCCTGCTTCAGAAATGTGGAAAATGGTCCGTTTTCAAATGTTTTATTTTTGAACGTCAGTTCACATTTGTAGGTGGATCATCAGTGTTAGAGCTAAAATTAGCATGTTTAAAGTGATTTTCATGCTTCCAGGGGCCCGGGAAGTTAATTAAATACCATTTGGAGGCATTTAATGTTCGAGCAAAAACGGCTGATTTTCGACAAAAGAGATAACACCCCCCCATTACGTCATGCTTCAGAAATGTGGAAAATGGTCCGTTTTCAAATGTTTTATTTTTGAACGTCAGTTCACATTTGTAGGTGGGTCATCAGTGTTAGAGCTAAAATTAGCATGTTTAAAGTGATTTTCATGCTCCCAGGGGCCCTAAACACAAGATTTATGGAATGGTTAAAAGTGCATGAAAATGGCCAATTTACCCACTCTGAGTTCTCAAAAAGGGTTTCTTCACCCCGGGAAGTTAATTAAATACCATTTGGAGGCATTTAATGTTCGAGCAAAAAACGGCTGATTTTCGACAAAAGAGATAACACCCCCCCATTACGTCCTGCTTCAGAAATGTGGAAAATGGTCCGTTTTCAAATGTTTTATTTTTGAACGTCAGTTCACATTTGTAGGTGGATCATCAGTGTTAGAGCTAAAATTAGCATGTTTAAAGTGATTTTCATGCTCCCAGGGGCGCTGGAAGTTAATTAAATACCATTTGGAGGCATTTAATGTTCGAGCAAAAACGGCTGATTTTCGACAAAAGAGATAACACCCCCCATTACGTCATGCTTCAGAAATGTGGAAAATGGTCCGTTTTCAAATGTTTTATTTTTGAACGTCAGTTCACATTTTTAGGTGGATCATCAGTGTTAGAGCTAAAATTAGCATGTTTAAAGTGATTTTCATGCTCCCAGGGGCCCTAAACACAAGATTTATGGAATGGTTAAAAGTGCATGAAAATGGCCAATTTACCCACTCTGAGTTCTCAAAAAGGGTTTCTTCACCCCGGGAAGTTAATTAAATACCATTTGGAGGAATTTAATGTTCGAGCAAAAACGGCTGATTTTCGACAAAAGAGATAACACCCCCCCATTACGTCATGCTTCAGAAATGTGGAAAATGGTCAGTTTTCAAATGTTTTATTTTTGAACGTCAGTTCACATTTGTAGGTGGATCATCAGTGTTAGAGCTAAAATTAGCATGTTTAAAGTGATTTTCATGCTTCCAGGGGCCCTAAACACAAGATTTATGGAATGGTTAAAAGTGCATGAAAATGGCCAATTTACCCACTCTGAGTTCTCAAAAAGGGTTTCTTCACCCCGGGAAGTTAATTAAATACCATTTGGAGGCATTTAATGTTCGAGCAAAAACGGCTGATTTTCGACAAAAGAGATAACACCCCCCCATTACGTCCTGCTTCAGAAATGTGGAAAATGGTCCGTTTTCAAATGTTTTATTTTTGAACGTCAGTTCACATTTGTAGGTGGATCATCAGTGTTAGAGCTAAAATTAGCATGTTTAAAGTGATTTTCATGCTCCCAGGGGCCCTAAACACAAGATTTATGGAATGGTTAAAAGTGCATGAAAATGGCCAATTTACCCACTCTGAGTTCTCAAAAAGGGTTTCTTCACCCCGGGAAGTTAATTAAATACCATTTGGAGGCATTTAATGTTCAAGCAAAAACGGCTGATTTTCGACAAAAGAGATAACACCCCCCCATTACGTCATGCTTCAGAAATGTGGAAAATGGTCCGTTTTCAAATGTTTTATTTTTGAACGTCAGTTCACATTTGTAGGTGGATCATCAGTGTTAGAGCTAAAATTAGCATGTTTAAAGTGATTTTCATGCTTCCAGGGGCTCGGGAAGTGAAATAAATACCATTTGGAGGCATTTAATGTTCGAGCAAAAACGGCTGATTTTCGACAAAAGAGATAACACCCCCCCATTACGTCCTGCTTCAGAAATGTGGAAAATGGTCCATTTTCAAATGTTTTATTTTTGAACGTCAGTTCACATTTGTAGGTGGATCATCAGTGTTAGAGCTAAAATTAGCATGTTTAAAGTGATTTTCATGCTTCCAGGGGCTCGGGAAGTTAATTAAATACCATTTGGAGGCATTTAATGTTCGAGCAAAAACGGCTGATTTTCGACAAAAGAGATAACCCCCCCCCATTACGTCATGCTTCAGAAATGTGGAAAATGGTCCGTTTTCAAATGTTTTATTTTTGAACGTCAGTTCACATTTGTAGGTGGATCATCAGTGTTGGAGCTAAAATTAGCATGTTTAAAGTGATTTTCATGCTCCCAGGGGCTCGGGAAGTGAAATAAATACAATTTGGAGGCATTTAATGTTCGAGCAAAAACGGCTGATTTTCGACAACAGAGATAACACCCCCCCATTACGTCCTGCTTCAGAAATGTGGAAAATGGTCCGTTTTCAAATGTTTTATTTTTGAACGTCAGTTCACATTTGTAGGTGGATCATCAGTGTTAGAGCTAAAATTAGCATGTTTAAAGTGATTTTCATGCTTCCAGGGGCGCTGGAAGTTAATTAAATACCATTTGGAGGCATTTAATGTTCGAGCAAAAACGGCTGATTTTCGACAAAAGAGATAACACCCCCCCATTACGTCCTGCTTCAGAAATGTGGAAAATGGTCCGTTTTCAAATGTTTTATTTTTGAACGTCAGTTCACATTTGTAGGTGGATCATCAGTGTTAGAGCTAAAATTAGCATGTTTAAAGTGATTTTCATGCTCCCAGGGGCCCTAAACACAAGATTTATGGAATGGTTAAAAGTGCATGAAAATGGCCAATTTACCCACTCTGAGTTCTCAAAAAGGGTTTCTTCACCCCGGGAAGTTAATTAAATACCATTTGGAGGCATTTAATGTTCGAGCAAAAACGGCTGATTTTCGACAAAAGAGATAACACCCCCCCATTACGTCATGCTTCAGAAATGTGGAAAATGGTCCGTTTTCAAATGTTTTATTTTTGAACGTCAGTTCACATTTGTAGGTGGATCATCAGTGTTAGAGCTAAAATTAGCATGTTTAAAGTGATTTTCATGCTCCCAGGGGCGCTGGAAGTTAATTAAATACCATTTGGAGGCATTTAATGTTCGAGCAAAAACGGCTGATTTTCGACAAAAGAGATAACACCCCCCCATTACGTCATGCTTCAGAAATGTGGAAAATGGTCCGTTTTCAAATGTTTTATTTTTGAACGTCAGTTCACATTTGTAGGTGGATCATCAGTGTTAGAGCTAAAATTAGCATGTTTAAAGTGATTTTCATGCTCCCAGGGGCGCTGGAAGTTAATTAAATACCATTTGGAGGCATTTAATGTTCGAGCAAAAACGGCTGATTTTCGACAAAAGAGATAACACCCCCCCATTACGTCATGCTTCAGAAATGTGGAAAATGGTCCGTTTTCAAATGTTTTATTTTTGAACGTCAGTTCACATTTGTAGGTGGATCATCAGTGTTAGAGCTAAAATTAGCATGTTTAAAGTGATTTTCATGCTCCCAGGGGCTCGGGAAGTGAAATAAATACCATTTGGAGGCATTTAATGTTCGAGCAAAAACGGCTGATTTTCGACAAAAGAGATAACACCCCCCCATTACGTCCTGCTTCAGAAATGTGGAAAATGGTCCGTTTTCAAATGTTTTATTTTTGAACGTCAGTTCACATTTGTAGGTGGATCATCAGTGTTAGAGCTAAAATTAGCATGATTAAAGTGATTTTCATGCTTCCAGGGGCTCGGGAAGTGAAATAAATACCATTTGGAGGCATTTAATGTTCGAGCAAAAACGGCTGATTTTCGACAAAAGAGATAACCCCCCCCCCCATTACGTCATGCTTCAGAAATGTGGAAAATGGTCCGTTTTCAAATGTTTTATTTTTGAACGTCAGTTCACATTTGTAGGTGGATCATCAGTGTTGGAGCTAAAATTAGCATGTTTAAAGTGATTTTCATGCTCCCAGGGGCTCGGGAAGTGAAATAAATACCATTTGGAGGCATTTAATGTTCGAGCAAAAACGGCTGATTTTCGACAAAAGAGATAACACCCCCCCCATTACGTCCTGCTTCAGAAATGTGGAAAATGGTCCGTTTTCAAATGTTTTATTTTTGAACGTCAGTTCACATTTGTAGGTGGATCATCAGTGTTAGAGCTAAAATTAGCATGTTTAAAGTGATTTTCATGCTTCCAGGGGCGCTGGAAGTTAATTAAATACCATTTGGAGGCATTTAATGTTCGAGCAAAAACGGCTGATTTTCGACAAAAGAGATAACACCCCCCCATTACGTCATGCTTCAGAAATGTGGAAAATGGTCCGTTTTCAAATGTTTTATTTTTGAACGTCAGTTCACATTTGTAGGTGGATCATCAGTGTTAGAGCTAAAATTAGCATGTTTAAAGTGATTTTCATGCTCCCAGGGGCCCTAAACACAAGATTTATGGAATGGTTAAAAGTGCATGAAAATGGCCAATTTACCCACTCTGAGTTCTCAAAAAGGGTTTCTTCACCCCGGGAAGTTAATTAAATACCATTTGGAGGCATTTAATGTTCGAGCAAAAACGGCTGATTTTCGACAAAAGAGATAACACCCCCCCATTACGTCATGCTTCAGAAATGTGGAAAATGGTCCGTTTTCAAATGTTTTATTTTTGAACGTCAGTTCACATTTGTAGGTGGATCATCAGTGTTAGAGCTAAAATTAGCATGTTTAAAGTGATTTTCATGCTCCCAGGGGCGCTGGAAGTTAATTAAATACCATTTGGAGGCATTTAATGTTCGAGCAAAAACGGCTGATTTTCGACAAAAGAGATAACACCCCCCCATTACGTCATGCTTCAGAAATGTGGAAAATGGTCCGTTTTCAAATGTTTTATTTTTGAACGTCAGTTCACATTTGTAGGTGGATCATCAGTGTTAGAGCTAAAATTAGCATGTTTAAAGTGATTTTCATGCTCCCAGGGGCGCTGGAAGTTAATTAAATACCATTTGGAGGCATTTAATGTTCGAGCAAAAACGGCTGATTTTCGACAAAAGAGATAACACCCCCCCATTACGTCATGCTTCAGAAATGTGGAAAATGGTCCGTTTTCAAATGTTTTATTTTTGAACGTCAGTTCACATTTGTAGGTGGAACATCAGTGTTAGAGCTAAAATTAGCATGTTTAAAGTGATTTTCATGCTCCCAGGGGCTCGGGAAGTGAAATAAATACCATTTGGAGGCATTTAATGTTCGAGCAAAAACGGCTGATTTTCGACAAAAGAGATAACACCCCCCCATTACGTCCTGCTTCAGAAATGTGGAAAATGGTCCGTTTTCAAATGTTTTATTTTTGAACGTCAGTTCACATTTGTAGGTGGATCATCAGTGTTAGAGCTAAAATTAGCATGTTTAAAGTGATTTTCATGCTTCCAGGGGCGCTGGAAGTTAATTAAATACCATTTGGAGGCATTTAATGTTCGAGCAAAAACGGCTGATTTTCGACAAAAGAGATAACACCCCCCCATTAAGTCCTGCTTCAGAAATGTGGAAAATGGTCCGTTTTCAAATGTTTTATTTTTGAACGTCAGTTCACATTTGTAGGTGGATCATCAGTGTTAGAGCTAAAATTAGCATGATTAAAGTGATTTTCATGCTTCCAGGGGCTCGGGAAGTGAAATAAATACCATTTGGAGGCATTTAATGTTCGAGCAAAAACGGCTGATTTTCGACAAAAGAGATAACACCCCCCCATTACGTCATGCTTCAGAAATGTGGAAAATGGTCCGTTTTCAAATGTTTTATTTTTGAACGTCAGTTCACATTTGTAGGTGGATCATCAGTGTTAGAGCTAAAATTAGCATGTTTAAAGTGATTTTCATGCTCCCAGGGGCCCTAAACACAAGATTTATGGAATGGTTAAAAGTGCATGAAAATGGCCAACTTACCCACTCTGAGTTCTCAAAAAGGGTTTCTTCACCCCGGGAAGTTAATTAAATACCATTTGGAGGCATTTAATGTTCGAGCAAAAACGGCTGATTTTCGACAAAAGAGATAACACCCCCCCATTACGTCATGCTTCAGAAATGTGGAAAATGGTCCGTTTTCAAATGTTTTATTTTTGAACGTCAGTTCACATTTGTAGGTGGATCATCAGTGTTAGAGCTAAAATTAGCATGTTTAAAGTGATTTTCATGCTCCCAGGGGCGCTGGAAGTTAATTAAATACCATTTGGAGGCATTTAATGTTCGAGCAAAAACGGCTGATTTTCGACAAAAGAGATAACACCCCCCCATTACGTCATGCTTCAGAAATGTGGAAAATGGTCCGTTTTCAAATGTTTTATTTTTGAACGTCAGTTCACATTTGTAGGTGGATCATCAGTGTTAGAGCTAAAATTAGCATGTTTAAAGTGATTTTCATGCTTCCAGGGGCTCGGGAAGTTAATTAAATACCATTTGGAGGCATTTAATGTTCGAGCAAAAACGGCTGATTTTCGACAAAAGAGATAACACCCCCCCATTACGTCATGCTTCAGAAATGTGGAAAATGGTCCGTTTTCAAATGTTTTATTTTTGAACGTCAGTTCACATTTGTAGGTGGATCATCAGTGTTAGAGCTAAAATTAGCATGTTTAAAGTGATTTTCATGCTCCCAGGGGCCCTAAACACAAGATTTATGGAATGGTTAAAAGTGCATGAAAATGGCCAACTTACCCACTCTGAGTTCTCAAAAAGGGTTTCTTCACCCCGGGAAGTTAATTAAATACCATTTGGAGGCATTTAATGTTCGAGCAAAAACGGCTGATTTTCGACAAAAGAGATAACACCCCCCCATTACGTCATGCTTCAGAAATGTGGAAAATGGTCCGTTTTCAAATGTTTTATTTTTTGAACGTCAGTTCACATTTGTAGGTGGATCATCAGTGTTAGAGCTAAAATTAGCATGTTTAAAGTGATTTTCATGTTTCCAGGGGCCCTAAACACAAGATTTATGGAATGGTTAAAAGTGCATGAAAATGGCCAATTTACCCACTCTGAGTTCTCAAAAAGGGTTTCTTCACCCCGGGAAGTTAATTAAATACCATTTGGAGGCATTTAATGTTCGAGCAAAAACGGCTGATTTTCGACAAAAGAGATAACACCCCCCCATTACGTCATGCTTCAGAAATGTGGAAAATGGTCCGTTTTCAAATGTTTTATTTTTGAACGTCAGTTCACATTTGTAGGTGGATCATCAGTGTTAGAGCTAAAATTTGCATGTTTAAAGTGATTTTCATGCTCCCAGGGGCTCGGGAAGTTAATTAAATACTATTTGGAGGCATTTAATGTTCGAGCAAAAACGGCAGATTTTCGACAAAAGAGATAACACCCCCCCATTACGTCCTGCTTCAGAAATGTGGAAAATGGTCCGTTTTCAAATGTTTTATTTTTGAACGTCAGTTCACATTTGTAGGTGGATCATCAGTGTTAGAGCTAAAATTAGCATGTTTAAAGTGATTTTCATGCTTCCAGGGGCCCTAAACACAAGATTTATGGAATGGTTAAAAGTGCATGAAAATGGCCAATTTACCCACTCTGAGTTCTCAAAAAGGGTTTCTTCACCCCGGGAAGTTAATTAAATACCATTTGGAGGCATTTAATGTTCGAGCAAAAACGGCTGATTTTCGACAAAAGAGATAACACCCCCCCATTACGTCATGCTTCAGAAATGTGGAAAATGGTCCGTTTTCAAATGTTTTATTTTTGAACGTCAGTTCACATTTGTAGGTGGATCATCAGTGTTAGAGCTAAAATTAGCATGTTTAAAGTGATTTTCATGCTTCCAGGGGCGCTGGAAGTTAATTAAATACCATTTGGAGGCATTTAATGTTCGAGCAAAAACGGCTGATTTTCGACAAAAGAGATAACACCCCCCCATTAAGTCCTGCTTCAGAAATGTGGAAAATGGTCCGTTTTCAAATGTTTTATTTTTGAACGTCAGTTCACATTTGTAGGTGGATCATCAGTGTTAGAGCTAAAATTAGCATGATTAAAGTGATTTTCATGCTTCCAGGGGCTCGGGAAGTGAAAATAAATACCATTTGGAGGCATTTAATGTTCGAGCAAAAACGGCTGATTTTCGCCAAAAGAGATAACACCCCCCCATTACGTCATGCTTCAGAAATGTGGAAAATGGTCCGTTTTCAAATGTTTTATTTTTGAACGTCAGTTCACATTTGTAGGTGGATCATCAGTGTTAGAGCTAAAATTAGCATGTTTAAAGTGATTTTCATGCTCCCAGGGGCCCTAAACACAAGATTTATGGAATGGTTAAAAGTGCATGAAAATGGCCAACTTACCCACTCTGAGTTCTCAAAAAGGGTTTCTTCACCCCGGGAAGTTAATTAAATACCATTTGGAGGCATTTAATGTTCGAGCAAAAACGGCTGATTTTCGACAAAAGAGATAACACCCCCCCATTACGTCATGCTTCAGAAATGTGGAAAATGGTCCGTTTTCAAATGTTTTATTTTTGAACGTCAGTTCACATTTGTAGGTGGATCATCAGTGTTAGAGCTAAAATTAGCATGTTTAAAGTGATTTTCATGCTCCCAGGGGCGCTGGAAGTTAATTAAATACCATTTGGAGGCATTTAATGTTCGAGCAAAAACGGCTGATTTTCGACAAAAGAGATAACACCCCCCATTACGTCATGCTTCAGAAATGTGGAAAATGGTCCGTTTTCAAATGTTTTATTTTTGAACGTCAGTTCACATTTGTAGGTGGATCATCAGTGTTAGAGCTAAAATTAGCATGTTTAAAGTGATTTTCATGCTTCCAGGGGCTCGGGAAGTTAATTAAATACCATTTGGAGGCATTTAATGTTCGAGCAAAAACGGCTGATTTTCGACAAAAGAGATAACACCCCCCCATTACGTCATGCTTCAGAAATGTGGAAAATGGTCCGTTTTCAAATGTTTTATTTTTGAACGTCAGTTCACATTTGTAGGTGGATCATCAGTGTTAGAGCTAAAATTAGCATGTTTAAAGTGATTTTCATGCTCCCAGGGGCTCGGGAAGTTAATTAAATACTATTTGGAGGCATTTAATGTTCGAGCAAAAACGGCAGATTTTCGACAAAAGAGATAACACCCCCCCATTACGTCCTGCTTCAGAAATGTGGAAAATGGTCCGTTTTCAAATGTTTTATTTTTGAACGTCAGTTCACATTTGTAGGTGGATCATCAGTGTTAGAGCTAAAATTAGCATGTTTAAAGTGATTTTCATGCTTCCAGGGGCCCTAAACACAAGATTTATGGAATGGTTAAAAGTGCATGAAAATGGCCAATTTACCCACTCTGAGTTCTCAAAAAGGGTTTCTTCACCCCGGGAAGTTAATTAAATACCATTTGGAGGCATTTAATGTTCGAGCAAAAACGGCTGATTTTCGACAAAAGAGATAACACCCCCCCATTACGTCATGCTTCAGAAATGTGGAAAATGGTCCGTTTTCAAATGTTTTATTTTTGAACGTCAGTTCACATTTGTAGGTGGATCATCAGTGTTAGAGCTAAAATTAGCATGTTTAAAGTGATTTTCATGCCTCCAGGGGCCCTAAACACAAGATTTATGGAATGGTTAAAAGTGCATGAAAATGGCCAATTTACCCACTCTGAGTTCTCAAAAAGGGTTTCTTCACCCCGGGAAGTGAAATAAATACCATTTGGAGGCATTTAATGTTCGAGCAAAAACGGCTGATTTTCGACAAAAGAGATAACACCCCCCCATTACGTCCTGCTTCAGAAATGTGGAAAATGGTCCGTTTTCAAATATTTTATTTTTGAACGTCAGTTCACATTTGTAGGTGGATCATCAGTGTTAGAGCTAAAATTAGCATGTTTAAAGTGATTTTTTTGCTTCCAGGGGCTCGGGAAGTGAAATAAATACCATTTGGAGGCATTTAATGTTCGAGCAAAAACGGCTGATTTTCGACAAAAGAGATAACACCCCCCCCATTACGTCATGCTTCAGAAATGTGGAAAATGGTCCGTTTTCAAATGTTTTATTTTTGAACGTCAGTTCACATTTGTAGGTGGATCATCAGTGTTAGAGCTAAAATTAGCATGTTTAAAGTGATTTTCATGCTTCCAGGGGCTCGGGAAGTGAAATGAATACCATTTGGAGGCATTTAATGTTCGAGCAAAAACGGCTGATTTTCGACAAAAGAGATAACACCCCCCCATTACGTCCTGCTTCAGAAATGTGGAAAATGGTCCGTTTTCAAATGTTTTATTTTTGAACGTCAGTTCACATTTGTAGGTGGATCATCAGTGTTAGAGCTAAAATTAGCATGTTTAAAGTGATTTTCATGCTTCCAGGGGCTCGGGAAGTTAATTAAATACCATTTGGAGGCATTTAATGTTCGAGCAAAAACGGCTGATTTTCGACAAAAGAGATAACACCACCCCATTACGTCATGCTTCAGAAATGTGGAAAATGGTCCGTTTTCAAATGTTTTATTTTTGAACGTCAGTTCACATTTGTAGGTGGATCATCAGTGTTAGAGCTAAAATTAGCATGTTTAAAGTGATTTTCATGCTCCCAGGGGCCCTAAACACAAGATTTATGGAATGGTTAAAAGTGCATGAAAATGGCCAATTTACCCACTCTGAGTTCTCAAAAAGGGTTTCTTCACCCCGGGAAGTTAATTAAATACCATTTGGAGGCATTTAATGTTCGAGCAAAAACGGCTGATTTTCGACAAAAGAGATAACACCCCCCCATTACGTCCTGCTTCAGAAATGTGGAAAATGGTCCGTTTTCAAATGTTTTATTTTTGAACGTCTGTTCACATTTGTAGGTGGATCATCAGTGTTAGAGCTAAAATTAGCATGTTTAAAGTGATTTTCATGCTCCCAGGGGCGCTGGAAGTTAATTAAATACCATTTGGAGGCATTTAATGATTGAGCAAAAACGGCTGATTTTCGACAAAAGAGATAACACCCCCCCATTACGTCATGCTTCAGAAATGTGGAAAATGGTCCGTTTTTAAATGTTTTATTTTTGAACGTCAGTTCACATTTGTAGGTGGATCATCAGTGTTAGAGCTAAAATTAGCATGTTTAAAGTGATTTTCATGCTCCCAGGGGCCCTAAACACAAGATTTATGGAATGGTTAAAAGTGCATGAAATGGCCAATTTACCCACTCTGAGTTCTCAAAAAGGGTTTCTTCACCCCGGGAAGTTAATTAAATACCATTTGGAGGCATTTAATGTTCGAGCAAAAACGGCTGATTTTCGACAAAAGAGATAACACCCCCCCATTACGTCATGCTTCAGAAATGTGGAAATGGTCCGTTTTCAAATGTTTTATTTTTTGAACGTCAGTTCACATTTGTAGGTGGATCATCAGTGTTAGAGCTAAAATTAGCATGTTTAAAGTGATTTTCATGCTCCCAGGGGCGCTGGAAGTTAATTAAATACCATTTGGAGGCATTTAATGTTCGAGCAAAAACGGCAGATTTTCGACAAAAGAGATAACACCCCCCATTACGTCATGCTTCAGAAATGTGGAAAATGGTCCGTTTTCAAATGTTTTATTTTTGAACGTCAGTTCACATTTGTAGGTGGATCATCAGTGTTAGAGCTAAAATTAGCATGTTTAAAGTGATTTTCATGCTTCCAGGGGCTCGGGAAGTTAATTAAATACCATTTGGAGGCATTTAATGTTCGAGCAAAAACGGCTGATTTTCGACAAAAGAGATAACACCCCCCCATTACGTCATGCTTCAGAAATGTGGACAATGGTCCGTTTTCAAATGTTTTATTTTTGAACGTCAGTTCACATTTGTAGGTGGATCATCAGTGTTAGAGCTAAAATTAGCATGTTTAAAGTGATTTTCATGCTCCCAGGGGCCCTAAACACAAGATTTATGGAATGGTTAAAAGTGCATGAAAATGGCCAATTTACCCACTCTGAGTTCTCAAAAAGGGTTTCTTCACCCCGGGAAGTTAATTAAATACCATTTGGAGGCATTTAATGTTCGAGCAAAAACGGCTGATTTTCGACAAAAGAGATAACACCCCCCCATTACGTCCTGCTTCAGAAATGTGGAAAATGGTCGTTTTCAAATGTTTTATTTTTGAACGTCTGTTCACATTTGTAGGTGGATCATCAGTGTTAGAGCTAAAATTAGCATGTTTAAAGTGATTTTCATGCTCCCAGGGGCGCTGGAAGTTAATTAAATACCATTTGGAGGCATTTAATGTTCGAGCAAAAACGGCTGATTTTCGACAAAAGAGATAACACCCCCCCATTACGTCATGCTTCAGAAATGTGGAAAATGGTCCGTTTTCAAATGTTTTATTTTTGAACGTCAGTTCACATTTGTAGGTGGATCATCAGTGTTAGAGCTAAAATTAGCATGTTTAAAGTGATTTTCATGCTCCCAGGGGCCCTAAACACAAGATTTATGGAATGGTTAAAAGTGCATGAAAATGGCCAATTTACCCACTCTGAGTTCTCAAAAAGGGTTTCTTCACCCCGGGAAGTTAATTAAATACCATTTGGAGGCATTTAATGTTCGAGCAAAAACGGCTGATTTTCGACAAAAGAGATAACACCCCCCATTACGTCCTGCTTCAGAAATGTGGAAAATGGTCCGTTTTCAAATGTTTTATTTTTGAACGTCAGTTCACATTTGTAGGTGGATCATCAGTGTTAGAGCTAAAATTAGCATGTTTAAAGTGATTTTCATGCTTCCAGGGGCTCGGGAAGTGAAATGAATACCATTTGGAGGCATTTAATGTTCGAGCAAAAACGGCTGATTTTCGACAAAAGAGATAACACCCCCCCATTACGTCCTGCTTCAGAAATGTGGAAAATGGTCCGTTTTCAAATGTTTTATTTTTGAACGTCAGTTCACATTTGTAGGTGGATCATCAGTGTTAGAGCTAAAATTAGCATGTTTAAAGTGATTTTCATGCTTCCAGGGGCCCGGGAAGTTAATTAAATACCATTTGGAGGCATTTAATGTTCGAGCAAAAACGGCTGATTTTCGACAAAAGAGATAACACCCCCCCCATTACGTCATGCTTCAGAAATGTGGAAAATGGTCCGTTTTCAAATGTTTTATTTTTTGAACGTCAGTTCACATTTGTAGGTGGGTCATCAGTGTTAGAGCTAAAATTAGCATGTTTAAAGTGATTTTCATGCTCCCAGGGGCCCTAAACACAAGATTTATGGAATGGTTAAAAGTGCATGAAAATGGCCAATTTACCCACTCTGAGTTCTCAAAAAGGGTTTCTTCACCCCGGGAAGTTAATTAAATACCATTTGGAGGCATTTAATGTTCGAGCAAAAAACGGCTGATTTTCGACAAAAGAGATAACACCCCCCCATTACGTCCTGCTTCAGAAATGTGGAAAATGGTCCGTTTTCAAATGTTTTATTTTTGAACGTCAGTTCACATTTGTAGGTGGATCATCAGTGTTAGAGCTAAAATTAGCATGTTTAAAGTGATTTTCATGCTCCCAGGGGCGCTGGAAGTTAATTAAATACCATTTGGAGGCATTTAATGTTCGAGCAAAAACGGCTGATTTTCGACAAAAGAGATAACACCCCCCATTACGTCATGCTTCAGAAATGTGGAAAATGGTCCGTTTTCAAATGTTTTATTTTTGAACGTCAGTTCACATTTTTAGGTGGATCATCAGTGTTAGAGCTAAAATTAGCATGTTTAAAGTGATTTTCATGCTCCCAGGGGCCCTAAACACAAGATTTATGGAATGGTTAAAAGTGCATGAAAATGGCCAATTTACCCACTCTGAGTTCTCAAAAAGGGTTTCTTCACCCCGGGAAGTTAATTAAATACCATTTGGAGGCATTTAATGTTCGAGCAAAAACGGCTGATTTTCGACAAAAGAGATAACACCCCCCCATTACGTCATGCTTCAGAAATGTGGAAAATGGTCAGTTTTCAAATGTTTTATTTTTGAACGTCAGTTCACATTTGTAGGTGGATCATCAGTGTTAGAGCTAAAATTAGCATGTTTAAAGTGATTTTCATGCTTCCAGGGGCCTAAACACAAGATTTATGGAATGGTTAAAAGTGCATGAAAATGGCCAATTTACCCACTCTGAGTTCTCAAAAAGGGTTTCTTCACCCCGGGAAGTTAATTAAATACCATTTGGAGGCATTTAATGTTCGAGCAAAAACGGCTGATTTTCGACAAAAGAGATAACACCCCCCCATTACGTCCTGCTTCAGAAATGTGGAAAATGGTCCGTTTTCAAATGTTTTATTTTTGAACGTCAGTTCACATTTGTAGGTGGATCATCAGTGTTAGAGCTAAAATTAGCATGTTTAAAGTGATTTTCATGCTCCCAGGGGCCCTAAACACAAGATTTATGGAATGGTTAAAAGTGCATGAAAATGGCCAATTTACCCACTCTGAGTTCTCAAAAAGGGTTTCTTCACCCCGGGAAGTTAATTAAATACCATTTGGAGGCATTTAATGTTCAAGCAAAAACGGCTGATTTTCGACAAAAGAGATAACACCCCCCCATTACGTCATGCTTCAGAAATGTGGAAAATGGTCCGTTTTCAAATGTTTTATTTTTGAACGTCAGTTCACATTTGTAGGTGGATCATCAGTGTTAGAGCTAAAATTAGCATGTTTAAAGTGATTTTCATGCTTCCAGGGGCTCGGGAAGTGAAATAAATACCATTTGGAGGCATTTAATGTTCGAGCAAAAACGGCTGATTTTCGACAAAAGAGATAACACCCCCCCATTACGTCCTGCTTCAGAAATGTGGAAAATGGTCCATTTTCAAATGTTTTATTTTTGAACGTCAGTTCACATTTGTAGGTGGATCATCAGTGTTAGAGCTAAAATTAGCATGTTTAAAGTGATTTTCATGCTTCCAGGGGCTCGGGAAGTTAATTAAATACCATTTGGAGGCATTTAATGTTCGAGCAAAAACGGCTGATTTTCGACAAAAGAGATAACCCCCCCCCATTACGTCATGCTTCAGAAATGTGGAAAATGGTCCGTTTTCAAATGTTTTATTTTTGAACGTCAGTTCACATTTGTAGGTGGATCATCAGTGTTGGAGCTAAAATTAGCATGTTTAAAGTGATTTTCATGCTCCCAGGGGCTCGGGAAGTGAAATAAATACAATTTGGAGGCATTTAATGTTCGAGCAAAAACGGCTGATTTTCGACAACAGAGATAACACCCCCCCATTACGTCCTGCTTCAGAAATGTGGAAAATGGTCCGTTTTCAAATGTTTTATTTTTGAACGTCAGTTCACATTTGTAGGTGGATCATCAGTGTTAGAGCTAAAATTAGCATGTTTAAAGTGATTTTCATGCTTCCAGGGGCGCTGGAAGTTAATTAAATACCATTTGGAGGCATTTAATGTTCGAGCAAAAACGGCTGATTTTCGACAAAAGAGATAACACCCCCCCATTACGTCCTGCTTCAGAAATGTGGAAAATGGTCCGTTTTCAAATGTTTTATTTTTGAACGTCAGTTCACATTTGTAGGTGGATCATCAGTGTTAGAGCTAAAATTAGCATGTTTAAAGTGATTTTCATGCTCCCAGGGGCCCTAAACACAAGATTTATGGAATGGTTAAAAGTGCATGAAAATGGCCAATTTACCCACTCTGAGTTCTCAAAAAGGGTTTCTTCACCCCGGGAAGTTAATTAAATACCATTTGGAGGCATTTAATGTTCGAGCAAAAACGGCTGATTTTCGACAAAAGAGATAACACCCCCCCATTACGTCATGCTTCAGAAATGTGGAAAATGGTCCGTTTTCAAATGTTTTATTTTTGAACGTCAGTTCACATTTGTAGGTGGATCATCAGTGTTAGAGCTAAAATTAGCATGTTTAAAGTGATTTTCATGCTCCCAGGGGCGCTGGAAGTTAATTAAATACCATTTGGAGGCATTTAATGTTCGAGCAAAAACGGCTGATTTTCGACAAAAGAGATAACACCCCCCCATTACGTCATGCTTCAGAAATGTGGAAAATGGTCCGTTTTCAAATGTTTTATTTTTGAACGTCAGTTCACATTTGTAGGTGGATCATCAGTGTTAGAGCTAAAATTAGCATGTTTAAAGTGATTTTCATGCTCCCAGGGGCGCTGGAAGTTAATTAAATACCATTTGGAGGCATTTAATGTTCGAGCAAAAACGGCTGATTTTCGACAAAAGAGATAACACCCCCCCATTACGTCATGCTTCAGAAATGTGGAAAATGGTCCGTTTTCAAATGTTTTATTTTTGAACGTCAGTTCACATTTGTAGGTGGATCATCAGTGTTAGAGCTAAAATTAGCATGTTTAAAGTGATTTTCATGCTCCCAGGGGCTCGGGAAGTGAAATAAATACCATTTGGAGGCATTTAATGTTCGAGCAAAAACGGCTGATTTTCGACAAAAGAGATAACACCCCCCCATTACGTCCTGCTTCAGAAATGTGGAAAATGGTCCGTTTTCAAATGTTTTATTTTTGAACGTCAGTTCACATTTGTAGGTGGATCATCAGTGTTAGAGCTAAAATTAGCATGATTAAAGTGATTTTCATGCTTCCAGGGGCGCTGGAAGTTAATTAAATACCATTTGGAGGCATTTAATGTTCGAGCAAAAACGGCTGATTTTCGACAAAAGAGATAACACCCCCCCATTACGTCCTGCTTCAGAAATGTGGAAAATGGTCCGTTTTCAAATGTTTTATTTTTGAACGTCAGTTCACATTTGTAGGTGGATCATCAGTGTTAGAGCTAAAATTAGCATGATTAAAGTGATTTTCATGCTTCCAGGGGCTCGGGAAGTGAAATAAATACCATTTGGAGGCATTTAATGTTCGAGCAAAAACGGCTGATTTTCGACAAAAGAGATAACCCCCCCCCCCATTACGTCATGCTTCAGAAATGTGGAAAATGGTCCGTTTTCAAATGTTTTATTTTTGAACGTCAGTTCACATTTGTAGGTGGATCATCAGTGTTGGAGCTAAAATTAGCATGTTTAAAGTGATTTTCATGCTCCCAGGGGCTCGGGAAGTGAAATAAATACCATTTGGAGGCATTTAATGTTCGAGCAAAAACGGCTGATTTTCGACAAAAGAGATAACACCCCCCCCATTACGTCCTGCTTCAGAAATGTGGAAAATGGTCCGTTTTCAAATGTTTTATTTTTGAACGTCAGTTCACATTTGTAGGTGGATCATCAGTGTTAGAGCTAAAATTAGCATGTTTAAAGTGATTTTCATGCTTCCAGGGGCGCTGGAAGTTAATTAAATACCATTTGGAGGCATTTAATGTTCGAGCAAAAACGGCTGATTTTCGACAAAAGAGATAACACCCCCCCATTACGTCATGCTTCAGAAATGTGGAAAATGGTCCGTTTTCAAATTTTTATTTTTGAACGTCAGTTCACATTTGTAGGTGGATCATCAGTGTTAGAGCTAAAATTAGCATGTTTAAAGTGATTTTCATGCTCCCAGGGGCCCTAAACACAAGATTTATGGAATGGTTAAAAGTGCATGAAAATGGCCAATTTACCCACTCTGAGTTCTCAAAAAGGGTTTCTTCACCCCGGGAAGTTAATTAAATACCATTTGGAGGCATTTAATGTTCGAGCAAAAACGGCTGATTTTCGACAAAAGAGATAACACCCCCCCATTACGTCATGCTTCAGAAATGTGGAAAATGGTCCGTTTTCAAATGTTTTATTTTTGAACGTCAGTTCACATTTGTAGGTGGATCATCAGTGTTAGAGCTAAAATTAGCATGTTTAAAGTGATTTTCATGCTCCCAGGGGCGCTGGAAGTTAATTAAATACCATTTGGAGGCATTTAATGTTCGAGCAAAAACGGCTGATTTTCGACAAAAGAGATAACACCCCCCCATTACGTCATGCTTCAGAAATGTGGAAAATGGTCCGTTTTCAAATGTTTTATTTTTGAACGTCAGTTCACATTTGTAGGTGGATCATCAGTGTTAGAGCTAAAATTAGCATGTTTAAAGTGATTTTCATGCTCCCAGGGGCGCTGGAAGTTAATTAAATACCATTTGGAGGCATTTAATGTTCGAGCAAAAACGGCTGATTTTCGACAAAAGAGATAACACCCCCCCATTACGTCATGCTTCAGAAATGTGGAAAATGGTCCGTTTTCAAATGTTTTATTTTTGAACGTCAGTTCACATTTGTAGGTGGATCATCAGTGTTAGAGCTAAAATTAGCATGTTTAAAGTGATTTTCATGCTCCCAGGGGCTCGGGAAGTGAAATAAATACCATTTGGAGGCATTTAATGTTCGAGCAAAAACGGCTGATTTTCGACAAAAGAGATAACACCCCCCCATTACGTCCTGCTTCAGAAATGTGGAAAATGGTCCGTTTTCAAATGTTTTATTTTTGAACGTCAGTTCACATTTGTAGGTGGATCATCAGTGTTAGAGCTAAAATTAGCATGTTTAAAGTGATTTTCATGCTTCCAGGGGCGCTGGAAGTTAATTAAATACCATTTGGAGGCATTTAATGTTCGAGCAAAAACGGCTGATTTTCGACAAAAGAGATAACACCCCCCCATTAAGTCCTGCTTCAGAAATGTGGAAAATGGTCCGTTTTCAAATGTTTTATTTTTGAACGTCAGTTCACATTTGTAGGTGGATCATCAGTGTTAGAGCTAAAATTAGCATGATTAAAGTGATTTTCATGCTTCCAGGGGCTCGGGAAGTGAAATAAATACCATTTGGAGGCATTTAATGTTCGAGCAAAAACGGCTGATTTTCGACAAAAGAGATAACACCCCCCCATTACGTCATGCTTCAGAAATGTGGAAAATGGTCCGTTTTCAAATGTTTTATTTTTGAACGTCAGTTCACATTTGTAGGTGGATCATCAGTGTTAGAGCTAAAATTAGCATGTTTAAAGTGATTTTCATGCTCCCAGGGGCCCTAAACACAAGATTTATGGAATGGTTAAAAGTGCATGAAAATGGCCAACTTACCCACTCTGAGTTCTCAAAAAGGGTTTCTTCACCCCGGGAAGTTAATTAAATACCATTTAGAGGCATTTAATGTTCGAGCAAAAACGGCTGATTTTCGACAAAAGAGATAACACCCCCCCATTACGTCATGCTTCAGAAATGTGGAAAATGGTCCGTTTTCAAATGTTTTATTTTTGAACGTCAGTTCACATTTGTAGGTGGATCATCAGTGTTAGAGCTAAAATTAGCATGTTTAAAGTGATTTTCATGCTCCCAGGGGCGCTGGAAGTTAATTAAATACCATTTGGAGGCATTTAATGTTCGAGCAAAAACGGCTGATTTTCGACAAAAGAGATAACACCCCCCCATTACGTCATGCTTCAGAAATGTGGAAAATGGTCCGTTTTCAAATGTTTTATTTTTGAACGTCAGTTCACATTTGTAGGTGGATCATCAGTGTTAGAGCTAAAATTAGCATGTTTAAAGTGATTTTCATGCTTCCAGGGGCTCGGGAAGTTAATTAAATACCATTTGGAGGCATTTAATGTTCGAGCAAAAACGGCTGATTTTCGACAAAAGAGATAACACCCCCCCATTACGTCATGCTTCAGAAATGTGGAAAATGGTCCGTTTTCAAATGTTTTATTTTTGAACGTCAGTTCACATTTGTAGGTGGATCATCAGTGTTAGAGCTAAAATTAGCATGTTTAAAGTGATTTTCATGCTCCCAGGGGCCCTAAACACAAGATTTATGGAATGGTTAAAAGTGCATGAAAATGGCCAACTTACCCACTCTGAGTTCTCAAAAAGGGTTTCTTCACCCCGGGAAGTTAATTAAATACCATTTGGAGGCATTTAATGTTCGAGCAAAAACGGCTGATTTTCGACAAAAGAGATAACACCCCCCCATTACGTCATGCTTCAGAAATGTGGAAAATGGTCCGTTTTCAAATGTTTTATTTTTTGAACGTCAGTTCACATTTGTAGGTGGATCATCAGTGTTAGAGCTAAAATTAGCATGTTTAAAGTGATTTTCATGTTTCCAGGGGCCCTAAACACAAGATTTATGGAATGGTTAAAAGTGCATGAAAATGGCCAATTTACCCACTCTGAGTTCTCAAAAAGGGTTTCTTCACCCCGGGAAGTTAATTAAATACCATTTGGAGGCATTTAATGTTCGAGCAAAAACGGCTGATTTTCGACAAAAGAGATAACACCCCCCCATTACGTCATGCTTCAGAAATGTGGAAAATGGTCCGTTTTCAAATGTTTTATTTTTGAACGTCAGTTCACATTTGTAGGTGGATCATCAGTGTTAGAGCTAAAATTTGCATGTTTAAAGTGATTTTCATGCTCCCAGGGGCTCGGGAAGTTAATTAAATACTATTTGGAGGCATTTAATGTTCGAGCAAAAACGGCAGATTTTCGACAAAAGAGATAACACCCCCCATTACGTCCTGCTTCAGAAATGTGGAAAATGGTCCGTTTTCAAATGTTTTATTTTTGAACGTCAGTTCACATTTGTAGGTGGATCATCAGTGTTAGAGCTAAAATTAGCATGTTTAAAGTGATTTTCATGCTTCCAGGGGCCCTAAACACAAGATTTATGGAATGGTTAAAAGTGCATGAAAATGGCCAATTTACCCACTCTGAGTTCTCAAAAAGGGTTTCTTCACCCCGGGAAGTTAATTAAATACCATTTGGAGGCATTTAATGTTCGAGCAAAAACGGCTGATTTTCGACAAAACAGATAACACCCCCCCATTACGTCATGCTTCAGAAATGTGGAAAATGGTCCGTTTTCAAATGTTTTATTTTTGAACGTCAGTTCACATTTGTAGGTGGATCATCAGTGTTAGAGCTAAAATTAGCATGTTTAAAGTGATTTTCATGCTTCCAGGGGCGCTGGAAGTTAATTAAATACCATTTGGAGGCATTTAATGTTCGAGCAAAAACGGCTGATTTTCGACAAAAGAGATAACACCCCCCCATTAAGTCCTGCTTCAGAAATGTGGAAAATGGTCCGTTTTCAAATGTTTTATTTTTGAACGTCAGTTCACATTTGTAGGTGGATCATCAGTGTTAGAGCTAAAATTAGCATGATTAAAGTGATTTTCATGCTTCCAGGGGCTCGGGAAGTGAAATAAATACCATTTGGAGGCATTTAATGTTCGAGCAAAAACGGCTGATTTTCGACAAAAGAGATAACACCCCCCCATTACGTCATGCTTCAGAAATGTGGAAAATGGTCCGTTTTCAAATGTTTTATTTTTGAACGTCAGTTCACATTTGTAGGTGGATCATCAGTGTTAGAGCTAAAATTAGCATGTTTAAAGTGATTTTCATGCTCCCAGGGGCCCTAAACACAAGATTTATGGAATGGTTAAAAGTGCATGAAAATGGCCAACTTACCCACTCTGAGTTCTCAAAAAGGGTTTCTTCACCCCGGGAAGTTAATTAAATACCATTTGGAGGCATTTAATGTTCGAGCAAAAACGGCTGATTTTCGACAAAAGAGATAACACCCCCCCATTACGTCATGCTTCAGAAATGTGGAAAATGGTCCGTTTTCAAATGTTTTATTTTTGAACGTCAGTTCACATTTGTAGGTGGATCATCAGTGTTAGAGCTAAAATTAGCATGTTTAAAGTGATTTTCATGCTCCCAGGGGCGCTGGAAGTTAATTAAATACCATTTGGAGGCATTTAATGTTCGAGCAAAAACGGCTGATTTTCGACAAAAGAGATAACACCCCCCCATTACGTCATGCTTCAGAAATGTGGAAAATGGTCCGTTTTCAAATGTTTTATTTTTGAACGTCAGTTCACATTTGTAGGTGGATCATCAGTGTTAGAGCTAAAATTAGCATGTTTAAAGTGATTTTCATGCTTCCAGGGGCTCGGGAAGTTAATTAAATACCATTTGGAGGCATTTAATGTTCGAGCAAAAACGGCTGATTTTCGACAAAAGAGATAACACCCCCCCATTACGTCATGCTTCAGAAATGTGGAAAATGGTCCGTTTTCAAATGTTTTATTTTTGAACGTCAGTTCACATTTGTAGGTGGATCATCAGTGTTAGAGCTAAAATTAGCATGTTTAAAGTGATTTTCATGCTCCCAGGGGCTCGGGAAGTTAATTAAATACTATTTGGAGGCATTTAATGTTCGAGCAAAAACGGCAGATTTTCGACAAAAGAGATAACACCCCCCCATTACGTCCTGCTTCAGAAATGTGGAAAATGGTCCGTTTTCAAATGTTTTATTTTTGAACGTCAGTTCACATTTGTAGGTGGATCATCAGTGTTAGAGCTAAAATTAGCATGTTTAAAGTGATTTTCATGCTTCCAGGGGCCCTAAACACAAGATTTATGGAATGGTTAAAAGTGCATGAAAATGGCCAATTTACCCACTCTGAGTTCTCAAAAAGGGTTTCTTCACCCCGGGAAGTTAATTAAATACCATTTGGAGGCATTTAATGTTCGAGCAAAAACGGCTGATTTTCGACAAAAGAGATAACACCCCCCCATTACGTCATGCTTCAGAAATGTGGAAAATGGTCCGTTTTCAAATGTTTTATTTTTGAACGTCAGTTCACATTTGTAGGTGGATCATCAGTGTTAGAGCTAAAATTAGCATGTTTAAAGTGATTTTCATGCCTCCAGGGGCCCTAAACACAAGATTTATGGAATGGTTAAAAGTGCATGAAAATGGCCAATTTACCCACTCTGAGTTCTCAAAAAGGGTTTCTTCACCCCGGGAAGTGAAATAAATACCATTTGGAGGCATTTAATGTTCGAGCAAAAACGGCTGATTTTCGACAAAAGAGATAACACCCCCCCATTACGTCCTGCTTCAGAAATGTGGAAAATGGTCCGTTTTCAAATATTTTATTTTTGAACGTCAGTTCACATTTGTAGGTGGATCATCAGTGTTAGAGCTAAAATTAGCATGTTTAAAGTGATTTTTTTGCTTCCAGGGGCTCGGGAAGTGAAATAAATACCATTTGGAGGCATTTAATGTTCGAGCAAAAACGGCTGATTTTCGACAAAAGAGATAACACCCCCCCCCATTACGTCATGCTTCAGAAATGTGGAAAATGGTCCGTTTTCAAATGTTTTATTTTTGAACGTCAGTTCACATTTGTAGGTGGATCATCAGTGTTAGAGCTAAAATTAGCATGTTTAAAGTGATTTTCATGCTTCCAGGGGCTCGGGAAGTGAAATGAATACCATTTGGAGGCATTTAATGTTCGAGCAAAAACGGCTGATTTTCGACAAAAGAGATAACACCCCCCCATTACGTCCTGCTTCAGAAATGTGGAAAATGGTCCGTTTTCAAATGTTTTATTTTTGAACGTCAGTTCACATTTGTAGGTGGATCATCAGTGTTAGAGCTAAAATTAGCATGTTTAAAGTGATTTTCATGCTTCCAGGGGCTCGGGAAGTTAATTAAATACCATTTGGAGGCATTTAATGTTCGAGCAAAAACGGCTGATTTTCGACAAAAGAGATAACACCACCCCATTACGTCATGCTTCAGAAATGTGGAAAATGGTCCGTTTTCAAATGTTTTATTTTTGAACGTCAGTTCACATTTGTAGGTGGATCATCAGTGTTAGAGCTAAAATTAGCATGTTTAAAGTGATTTTCATGCTCCCAGGGGCCCTAAACACAAGATTTATGGAATGGTTAAAAGTGCATGAAAATGGCCAATTTACCCACTCTGAGTTCTCAAAAAGGGTTTCTTCACCCCGGGAAGTTAATTAAATACCATTTGGAGGCATTTAATGTTCGAGCAAAAACGGCTGATTTTCGACAAAAGAGATAACACCCCCCCATTACGTCCTGCTTCAGAAATGTGGAAAATGGTCCGTTTTCAAATGTTTTATTTTTGAACGTCTGTTCACATTTGTAGGTGGATCATCAGTGTTAGAGCTAAAATTAGCATGTTTAAAGTGATTTTCATGCTCCCAGGGGCGCTGGAAGTTAATTAAATACCATTTGGAGGCATTTAATGATTGAGCAAAAACGGCTGATTTTCGACAAAAGAGATAACACCCCCCCATTACGTCATGCTTCAGAAATGTGGAAAATGGTCCGTTTTTAAATGTTTTATTTTTGAACGTCAGTTCACATTTGTAGGTGGATCATCAGTGTTAGAGCTAAAATTAGCATGTTTAAAGTGATTTTCATGCTCCCAGGGGCCCTAAACACAAGATTTATGGAATGGTTAAAAGTGCATGAAAATGGCCAATTTACCCACTCTGAGTTCTCAAAAAGGGTTTCTTCACCCCGGGAAGTTAATTAAATACCATTTGGAGGCATTTAATGTTCGAGCAAAAACGGCTGATTTTCGACAAAAGAGATAACACCCCCCCATTACGTCATGCTTCAGAAATGTGGAAAATGGTCCGTTTTCAAATGTTTTATTTTTGAACGTCAGTTCACATTTGTAGGTGGATCATCAGTGTTAGAGCTAAAATTAGCATGTTTAAAGTGATTTTCATGCTCCCAGGGGCGCTGGAAGTTAATTAAATACCATTTGGAGGCATTTAATGTTCGAGCAAAAACGGCAGATTTTCGACAAAAGAGATAACACCCCCCCATTACGTCATGCTTCAGAAATGTGGAAAATGGTCCGTTTTCAAATGTTTTATTTTTGAACGTCAGTTCACATTTGTAGGTGGATCATCAGTGTTAGAGCTAAAATTAGCATGTTTAAAGTGATTTTCATGCTTCCAGGGGCTCGGGAAGTTAATTAAATACCATTTGGAGGCATTTAATGTTCGAGCAAAAACGGCTGATTTTCGACAAAAGAGATAACACCCCCCCATTACGTCATGCTTCAGAAATGTGGACAATGGTCCGTTTTCAAATGTTTTATTTTTGAACGTCAGTTCACATTTGTAGGTGGATCATCAGTGTTAGAGCTAAAATTAGCATGTTTAAAGTGATTTTCATGCTCCCAGGGGCCCTAAACACAAGATTTATGGAATGGTTAAAAGTGCATGAAAATGGCCAACTTACCCACTCTGAGTTCTCAAAAAGGGTTTCTTCACCCCGGGAAGTTAATTAAATACCATTTGGAGGCATTTAATGTTCGAGCAAAAACGGCTGATTTTCGACAAAAGAGATAACACCCCCCCATTACGTCATGCATCAGAAATGTGGAAAATGGTCCGTTTTCAAATGTTTTATTTTTTGAACGTCAGTTCACATTTGTAGGTGGATCATCAGTGTTAGAGCTAAAATTAGCATGTTTAAAGTGATTTTCATGCTTCCAGGGGCCCTAAACACAAGATTTATGGAATGGTTAAAAGTGCATGAAAATGGCCAATTTACCCACTCTGAGTTCTCAAAAAGGGTTTCTTCACCCCGGGAAGTTAATTAAATACCATTTGGAGGCATTTAATGTTCGAGCAAAAACGGCTGATTTTCGACAAAAGAGATAACACCCCCCCATTACGTCATGCTTCAGAAATGTGGAAAATGGTCCGTTTTCAAATGTTTTATTTTTGAACGTCAGTTCACATTTGTAGGTGGATCATCAGTGTTAGAGCTAAAATTAGCATGTTTAAAGTGATTTTCATGCTCCCAGGGGCTCGGGAAGTTAATTAAATACTATTTGGAGGCATTTAATGTTCGAGCAAAAACGGCAGATTTTCGACAAAAGAGATAACACCCCCCCATTACGTCCTGCTTCAGAAATGTGGAAAATGGTCCGTTTTCAAATGTTTTGTTTTTGAACGTCAGTTCACATTTGTAGGTGGATCATCAGTGTTAGAGCTAAAATTAGCATGTTTAAAGTGATTTTCATGCTTCCAGGGGCCCTAAACACAAGATTTATGGAATGGTTAAAAGTGCATGAAAATGGCAAATTTACCCACTCTGAGTTCTCAAAAAGGGTTTCTTCACCCCGGGAAGTTAATTAAATACCATTTGGAGGCATTTAATGTTCGAGCAAAAACGGCTGATTTTCGACAAAAGAGATAACACCCCCCCATTACGTCATGCTTCAGAAATGTGGAAAATGGTCTGTTTTCAAATGTTTTATTTTTGAACGTCAGTTCACATTTGTAGGTGGATCATCAGTGTTAGAGCTAAAATTAGCATGTTTAAAGTGATTTTCATGCCTCCAGGGGCCCTAAACACAAGATTTATGGAATGGTTAAAAGTGCATGAAAATGGCCAATTTACCCACTCTGAGTTCTCAAAAAGGGTTTCTTCACCCCGGGAAGTGAAATAAATACCATTTGGAGGCATTTAATGTTCGAGCAAAAACGGCTGATTTTCGACAAAAGAGATAACACCCCCCCATTACGTCCCTGCTTCAGAAATGTGGAAAATGGTCCGTTTTCAAATGTTTTATTTTTTGAACGTCAGTTCACATTTGTAGGTGGATCATCAGTGTTAGAGCTAAAATTAGCATGTTTAAAGTGATTTTTATGCTTCCAGGGGCTCGGGAAGTGAAATAAATACCATTTGGAGGCATTTAATGTTCGAGCAAAAACGGCTGATTTTCGACAAAAGAGATAACACCCCCCCCATTACGTCATGCTTCAGAAATGTGGAAAATGGGTCCGTTTTCAAATGTTTTATTTTTGAACGTCAGTTCACATTTGTAGGTGGATCATCAGTGTTAGAGCTAAAATTAGCATGTTTAAAGTGATTTTCATGCTCCAGGGGCTCGGGAAGTTAATTAAATACTATTTGGAGGCATTTAATGTTCGAGCAAAAACGGCAGATTTTCGACAAAAGAGATACACCCCCCATTACGTCTGCTTCAGAAATGTGGAAAATGGTCCGTTTTCAAATGTTTTATTTTTGAACGTCAGTTCACATTTGTAGGTGGATCATCAGTGTTAGAGCTAAAATTAGCATGTTTAAAGTGATTTTCATGCTTCCAGGGGCCCTAAACACAAGATTTATGGAATGGTTAAAAGTGCATGAAAATGGCAAATTTACCCACTCTGAGTTCTCAAAAAGGGTTTCTTCACCCCGGGGAAGTTAATTAAATACCATTTGGAGGCATTTAATGTTCGAGCAAAAACGGCTGATTTTCGACAAAAAGAGATAACACCCCCCCATTACGTCATGCTTCAGAAATGTGGAAAATGGTCTGTTTTCAAATGTTTTATTTTTGAACGTCAGTTCACATTTGTAGGTGGATCATCAGTGTTAGAGCTAAAATTAGCATGTTTAAAGTGATTTTCATGCCTCCAGGGGCCCTAAACACAAGATTTATGGAATGGTTAAAAGTGCATGAAAATGGCCAATTTACCCACTCTGAGTTCTCAAAAAGGGTTTCTTCACCCCGGGAAGTGAAATAAATACCATTTGGAGGCATTTAATGTTCGAGCAAAAACGGCTGATTTTCGACAAAAGAGATAACACCCCCCCATTACGTCCTGCTTCAGAAATGTGGAAAATGGTCCGTTTTCAAATGTTTTATTTTTGAACGTCAGTTCACATTTGTAGGTGGATCATCAGTGTTAGAGCTAAAATTAGCATGTTTAAAGTGATTTTTATGCTTCCAGGGGCTCGGGAAGTGAAATAAATACCATTTGGAGGCATTTAATGTTCGAGCAAAAACGGCTGATTTTCGACAAAAGAGATAACACCCCCCATTACGTCATGCTTCAGAAATGTGGAAAATGGTCCGTTTTCAAATGTTTTATTTTTTGAACGTCAGTTCACATTTGTAGGTGGATCATCAGTGTTAGAGCTAAAATTAGCATGTTTAAAGTGATTTTCATGCTCCCAGGGGCTCGGGAAGTTAATTAAATACTATTTGGAGGCATTTAATGTTCGAGCAAAAACGGCAGATTTTCGACCAAAAGAGATAACACCCCCCCATTACGTCCTGCTTCAGAAATGTGGAAATGGTCCGTTTTTCAAATGTTTTATTTTTGAACGTCAGTTCACATTTGTAGGTGGATCATCAGTGTTAGAGCTAAAATTAGCATGTTTAAAGTGATTTTCATGCTTCCCAGGGGCTCGGGAAGTTAATTAAATACCATTTGGAGGCATTTAATGTTCGAGCAAAAACGGCTGATTTTCGACAAAAGAGATAACACCCCCCCATTACGTCATGCTTCAGAAATGTGGAAAATGGTCCGTTTTCAAATGTTTTATTTTTGAACGTCAGTTCACATTTGTAGGTGGATCATCAGTGTTAGAGCTAAAATTAGCATGTTTAAAGTGATTTTCATGCTCCCAGGGGCCCTAAACACAAGATTTATGGAATGGTTAAAAGTGCATGAAAATGGCCAATTTACCCACTCTGAGTCTCAAAAAGGGTTTCTTCACCCCGGGAAGTTAATTAAATACCATTTGGAGGCATTTAATGTTCGAGCAAAAACGGCTGATTTTCGACAAAAGAGATAACACCCCCCCATTACGTCCTGCTTCAGAAATGTGGAAAATGGTCCGTTTTCAAATGTTTTATTTTTGAACGTCAGTTCACATTTGTAGGTGGATCATCAGTGTTAGAGCTAAAATTAGCATGTTTAAAGTGATTTTCATGCTCCCAGGGGCTCGGGAAGTGAAATAAATACCATTTGGAGCCATTTAATGTTCGAGCAAAAACGGCTGATTTTCGACAAAAGAGATAACACCCCCCCATTACGTCCTGCTTCAGAAATGTGGAAAATGGTCCGTTTTCAAATGTTTTATTTTTGAACGTCAGTTCACATTTGTAGGTGGATCATCAGTGTTAGAGCTAAAATTAGCATGTTTAAAGTGATTTTCATGCTTCCAGGGGCGCTGGAAGTTAATTAAATACCATTTGGAGGCATTTAATGTTCGAGCAAAAACTGCTGATTTTCGACAAAAGAGATAACACCCCCCCATTACGTCCTGCTTCAGAAATGTGGAAAATGGTCCGTTTTCAAATGTTTTATTTTTGAACGTCAGTTCACATTTGTAGGTGGATCATCAGTGTTAGAGCTAAAATTAGCATGTTTAAAGTGATTTTCATGCTTCCAGGGGCTCGGGAAGTGAAATAAATACCATTTGGAGGCATTTAATGTTCGAGCAAAAACGGCTGATTTTCGACAAAAGAGATAACACCCCCCATTACGTCATGCTTCAGAAATGTGGAAAATGGTCCGTTTTCAAATGTTTTATTTTTGAACGTCAGTTCACATTTGTAGGTGGATCATCAGTGTTAGAGCTAAAATTAGCATGTTTAAAGTGATTTTCATGCTCCCAGGGGCCCTAAACACAAGATTTATGGAATGGTTAAAAGTGCATGAAAATGGCCAATTTACCCACTCTGAGTTCTCAAAAAGGGTTTCTTCACCCCGGGAAGTTAATTAAATACCATTTGGAGGCATTTAATGTTCGAGCAAAAACGGCTGATTTTCGACAAAAGAGATAACACCCCCCATTACGTCATGCTTCAGAAATGTGGAAAATGGTCCGTTTTCAAATGTTTTATTTTTGAACGTCAGTTCACATTTGTAGGTGGATCATCAGTGTTAGAGCTAAAATTAGCATGTTTAAAGTGATTTTCATGCTCCCAGGGGCGCTGGAAGTTAATTAAATACCATTTGGAGGCATTTAATGTTCGAGCAAAAACGGCTGATTTTCGACTAAAGAGATAACACCCCCCCATTACGTCATGCTTCAGAAATGTGGAAAATGGTCCGTTTTCAAATGTTTTATTTTTGAACGTCAGTTCACATTTGTAGGTGGATCATCAGTGTTAGAGCTAAAATTAGCATGTTTAAAGTGATTTTCATGCTCCCAGGGGCGCTGGAAGTTAATTAAATACCATTTGGAGGCATTTAATGTTCGAGCAAAAACGGCTGATTTTCGACAAAAGAGATAACACCCCCCCATTACGTCATGCTTCAGAAATGTGGAAAATGGTCCGTTTTCAAATGTTTTATTTTTGAACGTCAGTTCACATTTGTAGGTGGATCATCAGTGTTAGAGCTAAAATTAGCATGTTTAAAGTGATTTTCATGCTCCCAGGGGCCCTAAACACAAGATTTATGGAATGGTTAAAAGTGCATGAAAATGGCCAATTTACCCACTCTGAGTTCTCAAAAAGGGTTTCTTCACCCCGGGAAGTTAATTAAATACCATTTGGAGGCATTTAATGTTCGAGCAAAAACGGCTGATTTTCGACAAAAGAGATAACACCCCCCCATTACGTCCTGCTTCAGAAATGTGGAAAATGGTCCGTTTTCAAATGTTTTATTTTTGAACGTCAGTTCACATTTGTAGGTGGATCATCAGTGTTAGAGCTAAAATTAGCATGTTTAAAGTGATTTTCATGCTTCCAGGGGCTCGGGAAGTGAAATGAATACCATTTGGAGGCATTTAATGTTCGAGCAAAAACGGCTGATTTTCGACAAAAGAGATAACACCCCCCCATTACGTCCTGCTTCAGAAATGTGGAAAATGGTCCGTTTTCAAATGTTTTATTTTTGAACGTCAGTTCACATTTGTAGGTGGATCATCAGTGTTAGAGCTAAAATTAGCATGTTTAAAGTGATTTTCATGCTTCCAGGGGCTCGGGAAGTTAATTAAATACCATTTGGAGGCATTTAATGTTCGAGCAAAAACGGCTGATTTTCGACAAAAGAGATAACACCCCCCCATTACGTCATGCTTCAGAAATGTGGAAAATGGTCCGTTTTCAAATGTTTTATTTTTGAACGTCAGTTCACATTTGTAGGTGGGTCATCAGTGTTAGAGCTAAAATTAGCATGTTTAAAGTGATTTTCATGCTCCCAGGGGCCCTAAACACAAGATTTATGGAATGGTTAAAAGTGCATGAAAATGGCCAATTTACCCACTCTGAGTTCTCAAAAAGGGTTTCTTCACCCCGGGAAGTTAATTAAATACCATTTGGAGGCATTTAATGTTCGAGCAAAAAACGGCTGATTTTCGACAAAAGAGATAACACCCCCCCATTACGTCCTGCTTCAGAAATGTGGAAAATGGTCCGTTTTCAAATGTTTTATTTTTGAACGTCAGTTCACATTTGTAGGTGGATCATCAGTGTTAGAGCTAAAATTAGCATGTTTAAAGTGATTTTCATGCTCCCAGGGGCGCTGGAAGTTAATTAAATACCATTTGGAGGCATTTAATGTTCGAGCAAAAACGGCTGATTTTCGACAAAAGAGATAACACCCCCCATTACGTCATGCTTCAGAAATGTGGAAAATGGTCCGTTTTCAAATGTTTTATTTTTGAACGTCAGTTCACATTTTTAGGTGGATCATCAGTGTTAGAGCTAAAATTAGCATGTTTAAAGTGATTTTCATGCTCCCAGGGGCCCTAAACACAAGATTTATGGAATGGTTAAAAGTGCATGAAAATGGCCAATTTACCCACTCTGAGTTCTCAAAAAGGGTTTCTTCACCCCGGGAAGTTAATTAAATACCATTTGGAGGCATTTAATGTTCGAGCAAAAACGGCTGATTTTCGACAAAAGAGATAACACCCCCCCATTACGTCATGCTTCAGAAATGTGGAAAATGGTCAGTTTTCAAATGTTTTATTTTTGAACGTCAGTTCACATTTGTAGGTGGATCATCAGTGTTAGAGCTAAAATTAGCATGTTTAAAGTGATTTTCATGCTTCCAGGGGCCCTAAACACAAGATTTATGGAATGGTTAAAAGTGCATGAAAATGGCCAATTTACCCACTCTGAGTTCTCAAAAAGGGTTTCTTCACCCCGGGAAGTTAATTAAATACCATTTGGAGGCATTTAATGTTCGAGCAAAAACGGCTGATTTTCGACAAAAGAGATAACACCCCCCCATTACGTCCTGCTTCAGAAATGTGGAAAATGGTCCGTTTTCAAATGTTTTATTTTTGAACGTCAGTTCACATTTGTAGGTGGATCATCAGTGTTAGAGCTAAAATTAGCATGTTTAAAGTGATTTTCATGCTCCCAGGGGCCCTAAACACAAGATTTATGGAATGGTTAAAAGTGCATGAAAATGGCCAATTTACCCACTCTGAGTTCTCAAAAAGGGTTTCTTCACCCCGGAAGTTAATTAAATACCATTTGGAGGCATTTAATGTTCAAGCAAAAACGGCTGATTTTCGACAAAAGAGATAACACCCCCCCATTACGTCATGCTTCAGAAATGTGGAAAATGGTCCGTTTTCAAATGTTTTATTTTTGAACGTCAGTTCACATTTGTAGGTGGATCATCAGTGTTAGAGCTAAAATTAGCATGTTTAAAGTGATTTTCATGCTTCCAGGGGCTCGGGAAGTGAAATAAATACCATTTGGAGGCATTTAATGTTCGAGCAAAAACGGCTGATTTTCGACAAAAGAGATAACACCCCCCCATTACGTCCTGCTTCAGAAATGTGGAAAATGGTCCATTTTCAAATGTTTTATTTTTGAACGTCAGTTCACATTTGTAGGTGGATCATCAGTGTTAGAGCTAAAATTAGCATGTTTAAAGTGATTTTCATGCTTCCAGGGGCTCGGGAAGTTAATTAAATACCATTTGGAGGCATTTAATGTTCGAGCAAAAACGGCTGATTTTCGACAAAAGAGATAACCCCCCCCCCATTACGTCATGCTTCAGAAATGTGGAAAATGGTCCGTTTTCAAATGTTTTATTTTTGAACGTCAGTTCACATTTGTAGGTGGATCATCAGTGTTGGAGCTAAAATTAGCATGTTTAAAGTGATTTTCATGCTCCCAGGGGCTCGGGAAGTGAAATAAATACCATTTGGAGGCATTTAATGTTCGAGCAAAAACGGCTGATTTTCGACAAAAGAGATAACACCCCCCCATTACGTCCTGCTTCAGAAATGTGGAAAATGGTCCGTTTTCAAATGTTTTATTTTTGAACGTCAGTTCACATTTGTAGGTGGATCATCAGTGTTAGAGCTAAAATTAGCATGTTTAAAGTGATTTTCATGCTTCCAGGGGCGCTGGAAGTTAATTAAATACCATTTGGAGGCATTTAATGTTCGAGCAAAAACGGCTGATTTTCGACAAAAGAGATAACACCCCCCCATTACGTCCTGCTTCAGAAATGTGGAAAATGGTCCGTTTTCAAATGTTTTATTTTTGAACGTCAGTTCACATTTGTAGGTGGATCATCAGTGTTAGAGCTAAAATTAGCATGATTAAAGTGATTTTCATGCTTCCAGGGGCTCGGAAAGTGAAATAAATACCATTTGGAGGCATTTAATGTTCGAGCAAAAACGGCTGATTTTCGACAAAAGAGATAACACCCCCCCATTACGTCATGCTTCAGAAATGTGGAAAATGGTCCGTTTTCAAATGTTTTATTTTTGAACGTCAGTTCACATTTGTAGGTGGATCATCAGTGTTAGAGCTAAAATTAGCATGTTTAAAGTGATTTTCATGCTCCCAGGGGCCCTAAACACAAGATTTATGGAATGGTTAAAAGTGCATGAAAATGGCCAATTTACCCACTCTGAGTTCTCAAAAAGGGTTTCTTCACCCCGGGAAGTTAATTAAATACCATTTGGAGGCATTTAATGTTCGAGCAAAAACGGCTGATTTTCGACAAAAGAGATAACACCCCCCCATTACGTCATGCTTCAGAAATGTGGAAAATGGTCCGTTTTCAAATGTTTTATTTTTGAACGTCAGTTCACATTTGTAGGTGGATCATCAGTGTTAGAGCTAAAATTAGCATGTTTAAAGTGATTTTCATGCTCCCAGGGGCGCTGGAAGTTAATTAAATACCATTTGGAGGCATTTAATGTTCGAGCAAAAACGGCTGATTTTCGACAAAAGAGATAACACCCCCCCATTACGTCATGCTTCAGAAATGTGGAAAATGGTCCGTTTTCAAATGTTTTATTTTTGAACGTCAGTTCACATTTGTAGGTGGATCATCAGTGTTAGAGCTAAAATTAGCATGTTTAAAGTGATTTTCATGCTCCCAGGGGCGCTGGAAGTTAATTAAATACCATTTGGAGGCATTTAATGTTCGAGCAAAAACGGCTGATTTTCGACAAAAGAGATAACACCCCCCCATTACGTCATGCTTCAGAAATGTGGAAAATGGTCCGTTTTCAAATGTTTTATTTTTGAACGTCAGTTCACATTTGTAGGTGGATCATCAGTGTTAGAGCTAAAATTAGCATGTTTAAAGTGATTTTCATGCTCCCAGGGGCTCGGGAAGTGAAATAAATACCATTTGGAGGCATTTAATGTTCGAGCAAAAACGGCTGATTTTCGACAAAAGAGATAACACCCCCCCATTACGTCCTGCTTCAGAAATGTGGAAAATGGTCCGTTTTCAAATGTTTTATTTTTGAACGTCAGTTCACATTTGTAGGTGGATCATCAGTGTTAGAGCTAAAATTAGCATGTTTAAAGTGATTTTCATGCTTCCAGGGGCGCTGGAAGTTAATTAAATACCATTTGGAGGCATTTAATGTTCGAGCAAAAACCGCTGATTTTCGACAAAAGAGATAACACCCCCCCATTACGTCCTGCTTCAGAAATGTGGAAAATGGTCCGTTTTCAAATGTTTTATTTTTGAACGTCAGTTCACATTTGTAGGTGGATCATCAGTGTTAGAGCTAAAATTAGCATGATTAAAGTGATTTTCATGCTTCCAGGGGCTCGGGAAGTGAAATAAATACCATTTGGAGGCATTTAATGTTCGAGCAAAAACGGCTGATTTTCGACAAAAGAGATAACCCCCCCCCATTACGTCATGCTTCAGAAATGTGGAAAATGGTCCGTTTTCAAATGTTTTATTTTTGAACGTCAGTTCACATTTGTAGGTGGATCATCAGTGTTGGAGCTAAAATTAGCATGTTTAAAGTGATTTTCATGCTCCCAGGGGCTCGGGAAGTGAAATAAATACCATTTGGAGGCATTTAATGTTCGAGCAAAAACGGCTGATTTTCGACAAAAGAGATAACACCCCCCCATTACGTCCTGCTTCAGAAATGTGGAAAATGGTCCGTTTTCAAATGTTTTATTTTTGAACGTCAGTTCACATTTGTAGGTGGATCATCAGTGTTAGAGCTAAAATTAGCATGATTAAAGTGATTTTCATGCTTCCAGGGGCTCGGGAAGTGAAATAAATACCATTTGGAGGCATTTAATGTTCGAGCAAAAACGGCTGAATTTCGACAAAAGAGATAACACCCCCCCATTACGTCATGCTTCAGAAATGTGGAAAATGGTCCGTTTTCAAATGTTTTATTTTTGAACGTCAGTTCACATTTGTAGGTGGATCATCAGTGTTAGAGCTAAAATTAGCATGTTTAAAGTGATTTTCATGCTCCCAGGGGCCCTAAACACAAGATTTATGGAATGGTTAAAAGTGCATGAAAATGGCCAATTTACCCACTCTGAGTTCTCAAAAAGGGTTTCTTCACCCCGGGAAGTTAATTAAATACCATTTGGAGGCATTTAATGTTCGAGCAAAAACGGCTGATTTTCGACAAAAGAGATAACACCCCCCCATTACGTCATGCTTCAGAAATGTGGAAAATGGTCCGTTTTCAAATGTTTTATTTTTGAACGTCAGTTCACATTTGTAGGTGGATCATCAGTGTTAGAGCTAAAATTAGCATGTTTAAAGTGATTTTCATGCTCCCAGGGGCGCTGGAAGTTAATTAAATACCATTTGGAGGCATTTAATGTTCGAGCAAAAACGGCTGATTTTCGACAAAAGAGATAACACCCCCCCATTACGTCATGCTTCAGAAATGTGGAAAATGGTCCGTTTTCAAATGTTTTATTTTTGAACGTCAGTTCACATTTGTAGGTGGATCATCAGTGTTAGAGCTAAAATTAGCATGTTTAAAGTGATTTTCATGCTCCCAGGGGCGCTGGAAGTTAATTAAATACCATTTGGAGGCATTTAATGTTCGAGCAAAAACGGCTGATTTTCGACAAAAGAGATAACACCCCCCCATTACGTCATGCTTCAGAAATGTGGAAAATGGTCCGTTTTCAAATGTTTTATTTTTGAACGTCAGTTCACATTTGTAGGTGGATCATCAGTGTTAGAGCTAAAATTAGCATGTTTAAAGTGATTTTCATGCTCCCAGGGGCTCGGGAAGTGAAATAAATACCATTTGGAGGCATTTAATGTTCGAGCAAAAACGGCTGATTTTCGACAAAAGAGATAACACCCCCCCATTACGTCCTGCTTCAGAAATGTGGAAAATGGTCCGTTTTCAAATGTTTTATTTTTGAACGTCAGTTCACATTTGTAGGTGGATCATCAGTGTTAGAGCTAAAATTAGCATGTTTAAAGTGATTTTCATGCTTCCAGGGGCGCTGGAAGTTAATTAAATACCATTTGGAGGCATTTAATGTTCGAGCAAAAACGGCTGATTTTCGACAAAAGAGATAACACCCCCCCATTACGTCCTGCTTCAGAAATGTGGAAAATGGTCCGTTTTCAAATGTTTTATTTTTGAACGTCAGTTCACATTTGTAGGTGGATCATCAGTGTTAGAGCTAAAATTAGCATGATTAAAGTGATTTTCATGCTTCCAGGGGCTCGGGAAGTGAAATAAATACCATTTGGAGGCATTTAATGTTCGAGCAAAAACGGCTGATTTTCGACAAAAGAGATAACACCCCCCCATTACGTCATGCTTCAGAAATGTGGAAAATGGTCCGTTTTCAAATGTTTTATTTTTGAACGTCAGTTCACATTTGTAGGTGGATCATCAGTGTTAGAGCTAAAATTAGCATGTTTAAAGTGATTTTCATGCTCCCAGGGGCCCTAAACACAAGATTTATGGAATGGTTAAAAGTGCATGAAAATGGCCAACTTACCCACTCTGAGTTCTCAAAAAGGGTTTCTTCACCCCGGGAAGTTAATTAAATACCATTTGGAGGCATTTAATGTTCGAGCAAAAACGGCTGATTTTCGACAAAAGAGATAACACCCCCCCATTACGTCATGCTTCAGAAATGTGGAAAATGGTCCGTTTTCAAATGTTTTATTTTTGAACGTCAGTTCACATTTGTAGGTGGATCATCAGTGTTAGAGCTAAAATTAGCATGTTTAAAGTGATTTTCATGCTCCCAGGGGCGCTGGAAGTTAATTAAATACCATTTGGAGGCATTTAATGTTCGAGCAAAAACGGCTGATTTTCGACAAAAGAGATAACACCCCCCCATTACGTCATGCTTCAGAAATGTGGAAAATGGTCCGTTTTCAAATGTTTTATTTTTGAACGTCAGTTCACATTTGTAGGTGGATCATCAGTGTTAGAGCTAAAATTAGCATGTTTAAAGTGATTTTCATGCTTCCAGGGGCTCGGGAAGTTAATTAAATACCATTTGGAGGCATTTAATGTTCGAGCAAAAACGGCTGATTTTCGACAAAAGAGATAACACCCCCCCATTACGTCATGCTTCAGAAATGTGGAAAATGGTCCGTTTTCAAATGTTTTATTTTTGAACGTCAGTTCACATTTGTAGGTGGATCATCAGTGTTAGAGCTAAAATTAGCATGTTTAAAGTGATTTTCATGCTCCCAGGGGCGCTGGAAGTTAATTAAATACCATTTGGAGGCATTTAATGTTCGAGCAAAAACGGCTGATTTTCGACAAAAGAGATAACACCCCCCCATTACGTCATGCTTCAGAAATGTGGAAAATGGTCCGTTTTCAAATGTTTTATTTTTGAACGTCAGTTCACATTTGTAGGTGGATCATCAGTGTTAGAGCTAAAATTAGCATGTTTAAAGTGATTTTCATGCTTCCAGGGGCTCGGGAAGTTAATTAAATACCATTTGGAGGCATTTAATGTTCGAGCAAAAACGGCTGATTTTCGACAAAAGAGATAACACCCCCCCATTACGTCATGCTTCAGAAATGTGGAAAATGGTCCGTTTTCAAATGTTTTATTTTTGAACGTCAGTTCACATTTGTAGGTGGATCATCAGTGTTAGAGCTAAAATTAGCATGTTTAAAGTGATTTTCATGCTCCCAGGGGCCCTAAACACAAGATTTATGGAATGGTTAAAAGTGCATGAAAATGGCCAACTTACCCACTCTGAGTTCTCAAAAAGGGTTTCTTCACCCCGGGAAGTTAATTAAATACCATTTGGAGGCATTTAATGTTCGAGCAAAAACGGCTGATTTTCGACAAAAGAGATAACACCCCCCCATTACGTCATGCTTCAGAAATGTGGAAAATGGTCCGTTTTCAAATGTTTTATTTTTTGAACGTCAGTTCACATTTGTAGGTGGATCATCAGTGTTAGAGCTAAAATTAGCATGTTTAAAGTGATTTTCATGTTTCCAGGGGCCCTAAACACAAGATTTATGGAATGGTTAAAAGTGCATGAAAATGGCCAATTTACCCACTCTGAGTTCTCAAAAAGGGTTTCTTCACCCCGGGAAGTTAATTAAATACCATTTGGAGGCATTTAATGTTCGAGCAAAAACGGCTGATTTTCGACAAAAGAGATAACACCCCCCCATTACGTCATGCTTCAGAAATGTGGAAAATGGTCCGTTTTCAAATGTTTTATTTTTGAACGTCAGTTCACATTTGTAGGTGGATCATCAGTGTTAGAGCTAAAATTTGCATGTTTAAAGTGATTTTCATGCTCCCAGGGGCTCGGGAAGTTAATTAAATACTATTTGGAGGCATTTAATGTTCGAGCAAAAACGGCAGATTTTCGACAAAAGAGATAACACCCCCCCATTACGTCCTGCTTCAGAAATGTGGAAAATGGTCCGTTTTCAAATGTTTTATTTTTGAACGTCAGTTCACATTTGTAGGTGGATCATCAGTGTTAGAGCTAAAATTAGCATGTTTAAAGTGATTTTCATGCTTCCAGGGGCTCGGGAAGTTAATTAAATACCATTTGGAGGCATTTAATGTTCGAGCAAAAACGGCTGATTTTCGACAAAAGAGATAACACCCCCCCATTACGTCATGCTTCAGAAATGTGGAAAATGGTCCGTTTTCAAATGTTTTATTTTTGAACGTCAGCTCACATTTGTAGGTGGATCATCAGTGTTAGAGCTAAAATTAGCATGTTTAAAGTGATTTTCATGCTCCCAGGGGCCCTAAACACAAGATTTATGGAATGGTTAAAAGTGCATGAAAATGGCCAATTTACCCACTCTGAGTTCTCAAAAAGGGTTTCTTCACCCCGGGAAGTTAATTAAATACCATTTGGAGGCATTTAATGTTCGAGCAAAAACGGCTGATTTTCGACAAAAGAGATAACACCCCCCCATTACGTCCTGCTTCAGAAATGTGGAAAATGGTCCGTTTTCAAATGTTTTATTTTTGAACGTCTGTTCACATTTGTAGGTGGATCATCAGTGTTAGAGCTAAAATTAGCATGTTTAAAGTGATTTTCATGTTCCCAGGGGCGCTGGAAGTTAATTAAATACCATTTGGAGGCATTTAATGTTCGAGCAAAAACGGCTGATTTTCGACAAAAGAGATAACACCCCCCCATTACGTCATGCTTCAGAAATGTGGAAAATGGTCCGTTTTCAAATGTTTTATTTTTGAACGTCAGTTCACATTTGTAGGTGGATCATCAGTGTTAGAGCTAAAATTAGCATGTTTAAAGTGATTTTCATGCTCCCAGGGGCCCTAAACACAAGATTTATGGAATGGTTAAAAGTGCATGAAAATGGCCAATTTACCCACTCTGAGTTCTCAAAAAGGGTTTCTTCACCCCGGGAAGTTAATTAAATACCATTTGGAGGCATTTAATGTTCGAGCAAAAACGGCTGATTTTCGACAAAAGAGATAACACCCCCCCATTACGTCATGCTTCAGAAATGTGGAAAATGGTCCGTTTTCAAATGTTTTATTTTTGAACGTCAGTTCACATTTGTAGGTGGATCATCAGTGTTAGAGCTAAAATTAGCATGTTTAAAGTGATTTTCATGCTTCCAGGGGCCCTAAACACAAGATTTATGGAATGGTTAAAAGTGCATGAAAATGGCCAATTTACCCACTCTGAGTTCTCAAAAAGGGTTTCTTCACCCCGGGAAGTTAATTAAATACCATTTGGAGGCATTTAATGTTCGAGCAAAAACGGCTGATTTTCGACAAAAGAGATAACACCCCCCCATTACGTCCTGCTTCAGAAATGTGGAAAATGGTCCGTTTTCAAATGTTTTATTTTTGAACGTCAGTTCACATTTGTAGGTGGATCATCAGTGTTAGAGCTAAAATTAGCATGTTTAAAGTGATTTTCATGCTCCCAGGGGCTCGGGAAGTGAAATAAATACCATTTGGAGCCATTTAATGTTCGAGCAAAAACGGCTGATTTTCGACAAAAGAGATAACACCCCCCCATTACGTCCTGCTTCAGAAATGTGGAAAATGGTCCGTTTTCAAATGTTTTATTTTTGAACGTCAGTTCACATTTGTAGGTGGATCATCAGTGTTAGAGCTAAAATTAGCATGTTTAAAGTGATTTTCATGCTTCCAGGGGCTCGGGAAGTTAATTAAATACCATTTGGAGGCATTTAATGTTCGAGCAAAAACGGCTGATTTTCGACAAAAGAGATAACACCACCCCATTACGTCATGCTTCAGAAATGTGGAAAATGGTCCGTTTTCAAATGTTTTATTTTTGAACGTCAGTTCACATTTGTAGGTGGATCATCAGTGTTAGAGCTAAAATTAGCATGTTTAAAGTGATTTTCATGCTCCCAGGGGCCCTAAACACAAGATTTATGGAATGGTTAAAAGTGCATGAAAATGGCCAATTTACCCACTCTGAGTTCTCAAAAAGGGTTTCTTCACCCCGGGAAGTTAATTAAATACCATTTGGAGGCATTTAATGTTCGAGCAAAAACGGCTGATTTTCGACAAAAGAGATAACACCCCCCCATTACGTCCTGCTTCAGAAATGTGGAAAATGGTCCGTTTTCAAATGTTTTATTTTTGAACGTCTGTTCACATTTGTAGGTGGATCATCAGTGTTAGAGCTAAAATTAGCATGTTTAAAGTGATTTTCATGCTCCCAGGGGCGCTGGAAGTTAATTAAATACCATTTGGAGGCATTTAATGTTTGAGCAAAAACGGCTGATTTTCGACAAAAGAGATAACACCCCCCCATTACGTCATGCTTCAGAAATGTGGAAAATGGTCCGTTTTTAAATGTTTTATTTTTGAACGTCAGTTCACATTTGTAGGTGGATCATCAGTGTTAGAGCTAAAATTAGCATGTTTAAAGTGATTTTCATGCTCCCAGGGGCCCTAAACACAAGATTTATGGAATGGTTAAAAGTGCATGAAAATGGCCAATTTACCCACTCTGAGTTCTCAAAAAGGGTTTCTTCACCCCGGGAAGTTAATTAAATACCATTTGGAGGCATTTAATGTTCGAGCAAAAACGGCTGATTTTCGACAAAAGAGATAACACCCCCCCATTACGTCATGCTTCAGAAATGTGGAAAATGGTCCGTTTTCAAATGTTTTATTTTTGAACGTCAGTTCACATTTGTAGGTGGATCATCAGTGTTAGAGCTAAAATTAGCATGTTTAAAGTGATTTTCATGCTCCCAGGGGCGCTGGAAGTTAATTAAATACCATTTGGAGGCATTTAATGTTCGAGCAAAAACGGCTGATTTTCGACAAAAGAGATAACACCCCCCCATTACGTCATGCTTCAGAAATGTGGAAAATGGTCCGTTTTCAAATGTTTTATTTTTGAACGTCAGTTCACATTTGTAGGTGGATCATCAGTGTTAGAGCTAAAATTAGCATGTTTAAAGTGATTTTCATGCTTCCAGGGGCTCGGGAAGTTAATTAAATACCATTTGGAGGCATTTAATGTTCGAGCAAAAACGGCTGATTTTCGACAAAAGAGATAACACCCCCCCATTACGTCATGCTTCAGAAATGTGGACAATGGTCCGTTTTCAAATGTTTTATTTTTGAACGTCAGTTCACATTTGTAGGTGGATCATCAGTGTTAGAGCTAAAATTAGCATGTTTAAAGTGATTTTCATGCTCCCAGGGGCCCTAAACACAAGATTTATGGAATGGTTAAAAGTGCATGAAAATGGCCAACTTACCCACTCTGAGTTCTCAAAAAGGGTTTCTTCACCCCGGGAAGTTAATTAAATACCATTTGGAGGCATTTAATGTTCGAGCAAAAACGGCTGATTTTCGACAAAAGAGATAACACCCCCCCATTACGTCATGCATCAGAAATGTGGAAAATGGTCCGTTTTCAAATGTTTTATTTTTTGAACGTCAGTTCACATTTGTAGGTGGATCATCAGTGTTAGAGCTAAAATTAGCATGTTTAAAGTGATTTTCATGCTTCCAGGGGCCCTAAACACAAGATTTATGGAATGGTTAAAAGTGCATGAAAATGGCCAATTTACCCACTCTGAGTTCTCAAAAAGGGTTTCTTCACCCCGGGAAGTTAATTAAATACCATTTGGAGGCATTTAATGTTCGAGCAAAAACGGCTGATTTTCGACAAAAGAGATAACACCCCCCCCATTACGTCATGCTTCAGAAATGTGGAAAATGGTCCGTTTTCAAATGTTTTATTTTTGAACGTCAGTTCACATTTGTAGGTGGATCATCAGTGTTAGAGCTAAAATTAGCATGTTTAAAGTGATTTTCATGCTCCCAGGGGCTCGGGAAGTTAATTAAATACTATTTGGAGGCATTTAATGTTCGAGCAAAAACGGCAGATTTTCGACAAAAGAGATAACACCCCCCCATTACGTCCTGCTTCAGAAATGTGGAAAATGGTCCGTTTTCAAATGTTTTATTTTTGAACGTCAGTTCACATTTGTAGGTGGATCATCAGTGTTAGAGCTAAAATTAGCATGTTTAAAGTGATTTTCATGCTTCCAGGGGCCCTAAACACAAGATTTATGGAATGGTTAAAAGTGCATGAAAATGGCAAATTTACCCACTCTGAGTTCTCAAAAAGGGTTTCTTCACCCCGGGAAGTGAAATAAATACCATTTGGAGGCATTTAATGTTCGAGCAAAAACGGCTGATTTTCGACAAAAGAGATAACACCCCCCCATTACGTCCTGCTTCAGAAATGTGGAAAATGGTCCGTTTTCAAATGTTTTATTTTTGAACGTCAGTTCACATTTGTAGGTGGATCATCAGTGTTAGAGCTAAAATTAGCATGTTTAAAGTGATTTTTATGCTTCCAGGGGCTCGGGAAGTGAAATAAATACCATTTGGAGGCATTTAATGTTCGAGCAAAAACGGCTGATTTTCGACAAAAGAGATAACACCCCCCCATTACGTCATGCTTCAGAAATGTGGAAAATGGTCCGTTTTCAAATGTTTTATTTTTGAACGTCAGTTCACATTTGTAGGTGGATCATCAGTGTTAGAGCTAAAATTAGCATGTTTAAAGTGATTTTCATGCTCCCAGGGGCTCGGGAAGTTAATTAAATACTATTTGGAGGCATTTAATGTTCGAGCAAAAACGGCAGATTTTCGACAAAAGAGATAACACCCCCCCATTACGTCCTGCTTCAGAAATGTGGAAAATGGTCCGTTTTCAAATGTTTTATTTTTGAACGTCAGTTCACATTTGTAGGTGGATCATCAGTGTTAGAGCTAAAATTAGCATGTTTAAAGTGATTTTCATGCTTCCAGGGGCTCGGGAAGTTAATTAAATACCATTTGGAGGCATTTAATGTTCGAGCAAAAACGGCTGATTTTCGACAAAAGAGATAACACCCCCCCATTACGTCATGCTTCAGAAATGTGGAAAATGGTCCGTTTTCAAATGTTTTATTTTTGAACGTCAGTTCACATTTGTAGGTGGATCATCAGTGTTAGAGCTAAAATTAGCATGTTTAAAGTGATTTTCATGCTCCCAGGGGCCCTAAACACAAGATTTATGGAATGGTTAAAAGTGCATGAAAATGGCCAATTTACCCACTCTGAGTTCTCAAAAAGGGTTTCTTCACCCCGGGAAGTTAATTAAATACCATTTGGAGGCATTTAATGTTCGAGCAAAAACGGCTGATTTTCGACAAAAGAGATAACACCCCCCCATTACGTCCTGCTTCAGAAATGTGGAAAATGGTCCGTTTTCAAATGTTTTATTTTTGAACGTCTGTTCACATTTGTAGGTGGATCATCAGTGTTAGAGCTAAAATTAGCATGTTTAAAGTGATTTTCATGTTCCCAGGGGCGCTGGAAGTTATTTAAATACCATTTGGAGGCATTTAATGTTCGAGCAAAAACGGCTGATTTTCGACAAAAGAGATAACACCCCCCCATTACGTCATGCTTCAGAAATGTGGAAAATGGTCCGTTTTCAAATGTTTTATTTTTGAACGTCAGTTCACATTTGTAGGTGGATCATCAGTGTTAGAGCTAAAATTAGCATGTTTAAAGTGATTTTCATGCTCCCAGGGGCCCTAAACACAAGATTTATGGAATGGTTAAAAGTGCATGAAAATGGCCAATTTACCCACTCTGAGTTCTCAAAAAGGGTTTCTTCACCCCGGGAAGTTAATTAAATACCATTTGGAGGCATTTAATGTTCGAGCAAAAACGGCTGATTTTCGACAAAAGAGATAACACCCCCCCATTACGTCATGCTTCAGAAATGTGGAAAATGGTCCGTTTTCAAATGTTTTATTTTTGAACGTCAGTTCACATTTGTAGGTGGATCATCAGTGTTAGAGCTAAAATTAGCATGTTTAAAGTGATTTTCATGCTTCCAGGGGCCCTAAACACAAGATTTATGGAATGGTTAAAAGTGCATGAAAATGGCCAATTTACCCACTCTGAGTTCTCAAAAAGGGTTTCTTCACCCCGGGAAGTTAATTAAATACCATTTGGAGGCATTTAATGTTCGAGCAAAAACGGCTGATTTTCGACAAAAGAGATAACACCCCCCCATTACGTCCTGCTTCAGAAATGTGGAAAATGGTCCGTTTTCAAATGTTTTATTTTTGAACGTCAGTTCACATTTGTAGGTGGATCATCAGTGTTAGAGCTAAAATTAGCATGTTTAAAGTGATTTTCATGCTCCCAGGGGCTCGGGAAGTGAAATAAATACCATTTGGAGCCATTTAATGTTCGAGCAAAAACGGCTGATTTTCGACAAAAGAGATAACACCCCCCCATTACGTCCTGCTTCAGAAATGTGGAAAATGGTCCGTTTTCAAATGTTTTATTTTTGAACGTCAGTTCACATTTGTAGGTGGATCATCAGTGTTAGAGCTAAAATTAGCATGTTTAAAGTGATTTTCATGCTTCCAGGGGCGCTGGAAGTTAATTAAATACCATTTGGAGGCATTTAATGTTCGAGCAAAAACGGCTGATTTTCGACAAAAGAGATAACACCCCCCCATTACGTCCTGCTTCAGAAATGTGGAAAATGGTCCGTTTTCAAATGTTTTATTTTTGAACGTCAGTTCACATTTGTAGGTGGATCATCAGTGTTAGAGCTAAAATTAGCATGTTTAAAGTGATTTTCATGCTTCCATGGGCTCGGGAAGTGAAATAAATACCATTTGGAGGCATTTAATGTTCGAGCAAAAACGGCTGATTTTCCACAAAAGAGATAACACCCCCCCATTACGTCATGCTTCAGAAATGTGGAAAATGGTCCGTTTTCAAATGTTTTATTTTTGAACGTCAGTTCACATTTGTAGGTGGATCATCAGTGTTAGAGCTAAAATTAGCATGTTTAAAGTGATTTTCATGCTCCCAGGGGCCCTAAACACAAGATTTATGGAATGGTTAAAAGTGCATGAAAATGGCCAATTTACCCACTCTGAGTTCTCAAAAAGGGTTTCTTCACCCCGGGAAGTTAATTAAATACCATTTGGAGGCATTTAATGTTCGAGCAAAAACGGCTGATTTTCGACAAAAGAGATAACACCCCCCATTACGTCATGCTTCAGAAATGTGGAAAATGGTCCGTTTTCAAATGTTTTATTTTTGAACGTCAGTTCACATTTGTAGGTGGATCATCAGTGTTAGAGCTAAAATTAGCATGTTTAAAGTGATTTTCATGCTCCCAGGGGCGCTGGAAGTTAATTAAATACCATTTGGAGGCATTTAATGTTCGAGCAAAAACGGCTGATTTTCGACAAAAGAGATAACACCCCCCCATTACGTCATGCTTCAGAAATGTGGAAAATGGTCCGTTTTCAAATGTTTTATTTTTGAACGTCAGTTCACATTTGTAGGTGGATCATCAGTGTTAGAGCTAAAATTAGCATGTTTAAAGTGATTTTCATGCTCCCAGGGGCGCTGGAAGTTAATTAAATACCATTTGGAGGCATTTAATGTTCGAGCAAAAACGGCTGATTTTCGACAAAAGAGATAACACCCCCCCATTACGTCATGCTTCAGAAATGTGGAAAATGGTCCGTTTTCAAATGTTTTATTTTTGAACGTCAGTTCACATTTGTAGGTGGATCATCAGTGTTAGAGCTAAAATTAGCATGTTTAAAGTGATTTTCATGCTCCCAGGGGCCCTAAACACAAGATTTATGGAATGGTTAAAAGTGCATGAAAATGGCCAACTTACCCACTCTGAGTTCTCAAAAAGGGTTTCTTCACCCCGGGAAGTTAATTAAATACCATTTGGAGGCATTTAATGTTCGAGCAAAAACGGCTGATTTTCGACAAAAGAGATAACACCCCCCCATTACGTCATGCTTCAGAAATGTGGAAAATGGTCCGTTTTCAAATGTTTTATTTTTTGAACGTCAGTTCACATTTGTAGGTGGATCATCAGTGTTAGAGCTAAAATTAGCATGTTTAAAGTGATTTTCATGCTTCCAGGGGCCCTAAACACAAGATTTATGGAATGGTTAAAAGTGCATGAAAATGGCCAATTTACCCACTCTGAGTTCTCAAAAAGGGTTTCTTCACCCCGGGAAGTTAATTAAATACCATTTGGAGGCATTTAATGTTCGAGCAAAAACGGCTGATTTTCGACAAAAGAGATAACACCCCCCATTACGTCATGCTTCAGAAATGTGGAAAATGGTCCGTTTTCAAATGTTTTATTTTTGAACGTCAGTTCACATTTGTAGGTGGATCATCAGTGTTAGAGCTAAAATTAGCATGTTTAAAGTGATTTTCATGCTCCCAGGGGCTCGGGAAGTTAATTAAATACCATTTGGAGGCATTTAATGTTCGAGCAAAAACGGCAGATTTTCGACAAAAGAGATAACACCCCCCCATTACGTCCTGCTTCAGAAATGTGGAAAATGGTCCGTTTTCAAATGTTTTATTTTTGAACGTCAGTTCACATTTGTAGGTGGATCATCAGTGTTAGAGCTAAAATTAGCATGTTTAAAGTGATTTTCATGCTTCCAGGGGCCCTAAACACAAGATTTATGGAATGGTTAAAAGTGCATGAAAATGGCCAATTTACCCACTCTGAGTTCTCAAAAAGGGTTTCTTCACCCCGGGAAGTTAATTAAATACCATTTGGAGGCATTTAATGTTCGAGCAAAAACGGCTGATTTTCGACAAAAGAGATAACACCCCCCCATTACGTCATGCTTCAGAAATGTGGAAAATGGTCCGTTTTCAAATGTTTTATTTTTGAACGTCAGTTCACATTTGTAGGTGGATCATCAGTGTTAGTGCTAAAAGTAGCATGTTTAAAGTGATTTTCATGCCTCCAGGGGCCCTAAACACAAGATTTATGGAATGGTTAAAAGTGCATGAAAATGGCCAATTTACCCACTCTGAGTTCTCAAAAAGGGTTTCTTCACCCCGGGAAGTTAATTAAATACCATTTGGAGGCATTTAATGTTCGAGCAAAAACGGCTGATTTTCGACAAAAGAGATAACACCCCCCCATTACGTCCTGCTTCAGAAATGTGGAAAATGGTCCGTTTTCAAATATTTTATTTTTGAACGTCAGTTCACATTTGTAGGTGGATCATCAGTGTTAGAGCTAAAATTAGCATGTTTAAAGTGATTTTTTTGCTTCCAGGGGCTCGGGAAGTTAATTAAATACCATTTGGAGGCATTTAATGTTCGAGCAAAAACGGCTGATTTTCGACAAAAGAGATAACACCCCCCCATTACGTCATGCTTCAGAAATGTGGAAAATGGTCCGTTTTCAAATGTTTTATTTTTGAACGTCAGTTCACATTTGTAGGTGGATCATCAGTGTTAGAGCTAAAATTAGCATGTTTAAAGTGATTTTCATGCTCCCAGGGGCCCTAAACACAAGATTTATGGAATGGTTAAAAGTGCATGAAAATGGCCAATTTACCCACTCTGAGTTCTCAAAAAGGGTTTCTTCACCCCGGGAAGTTAATTAAATACCATTTGGAGGCATTTAATGTTCGAGCAAAAACGGCTGATTTTCGACAAAAGAGATAACACCCCCCCATTACGTCCTGCTTCAGAAATGTGGAAAATGGTCCGTTTTCAAATGTTTTATTTTTGAACGTCTGTTCACATTTGTAGGTGGATCATCAGTGTTAGAGCTAAAATTAGCATGTTTAAAGTGATTTTCATGCTCCCAGGGGCGCTGGAAGTTAATTAAATACCATTTGGAGGCATTTAATGTTCGAGCAAAAACGGCTGATTTTCGACAAAAGAGATAACACCCCCCCATTACGTCATGCTTCAGAAATGTGGAAAATGGTCCGTTTTCAAATGTTTTATTTTTGAACGTCAGTTCACATTTGTAGGTGGATCATCAGTGTTAGAGCTAAAATTAGCATGTTTAAAGTGATTTTCATGCTCCCAGGGGCCCTAAACACAAGATTTATGGAATGGTTAAAAGTGCATGAAAATGGCCAATTTACCCACTCTGAGTTCTCAAAAAGGGTTTCTTCACCCCGGGAAGTTAATTAAATACCATTTGGAGGCATTTAATGTTCGAGCAAAAACGGCTGATTTTCGACAAAAGAGATAACACCCCCCCATTACGTCATGCTTCAGAAATGTGGAAAATGGTCCGTTTTCAAATGTTTTATTTTTGAACGTCAGTTCACATTTGTAGGTGGATCATCAGTGTTAGAGCTAAAATTAGCATGTTTAAAGTGATTTTCATGCTTCCAGGGGCCCTAAACACAAGATTTATGGAATGGTTAAAAGTGCATGAAAATGGCCAATTTACCCACTCTGAGTTCTCAAAAAGGGTTTCTTCACCCCGGGAAGTTAATTAAATACCATTTGGAGGCATTTAATGTTCGAGCAAAAACGGCTGATTTTCGACAAAAGAGATAACACCCCCCCATTACGTCCTGCTTCAGAAATGTGGAAAATGGTCCGTTTTCAAATGTTTTATTTTTGAACGTCAGTTCACATTTGTAGGTGGATCATCAGTGTTAGAGCTAAAATTAGCATGTTTAAAGTGATTTTCATGCTCCCAGGGGCCCTAAACACAAGATTTATGGAATGGTTAAAAGTGCATGAAAATGGCCAATTTACCCACTCTGAGTTCTCAAAAAGGGTTTCTTCTACCCGGGAAGTTAATTAAATACCATTTGGAGGCATTTAATGTTCAAGCAAAAACGGCTGATTTTCGACAAAAGAGATAACACCCCCCCATTACGTCCTGCTTCCGAAATGTGGAAAATGGTCCGTTTTCAAATGTTTTATTTTTGAACGTCAGTTCACATTTGTAGGTGGATCATCAGTGTTAGAGCTAAAATTAGCATGTTTAAAGTGATTTTCATGCTCCCAGGGGCTCGGGAAGTGAAATAAATACCATTTGGAGCCATTTAATGTTCGAGCAAAAACGGCTGATTTTCGACAAAAGAGATAACACCCCCCCATTACGTCCTGCTTCAGAAATGTGGAAAATGGTCCGTTTTCAAATGTTTTATTTTTGAACGTCAGTTCACATTTGTAGGTGGATCATCAGTGTTAGAGCTAAAATTAGCATGTTTAAAGTGATTTTCATGCTTCCAGGGGCGCTGGAAGTTAATTAAATACCATTTGGAGGCATTTAATGTTCGAGCAAAAACGGCTGATTTTCGACAAGAGATAACACCCCCCCATTACGTCCTGCTTCAGAAATGTGGAAAATGGTCCGTTTTCAAATGTTTTATTTTTGAACGTCAGTTCACATTTGTAGGTGGATCATCAGTGTTAGAGCTAAAATTAGCATGTTTAAAGTGATTTTCATGCTTCCAGGGGCTCGGGAAGTGAAATAAATACCATTTGGAGGCATTTAATGTTCGAGCAAAAACGGCTGATTTTCGACAAAAGAGATAACACCCCCCCATTACGTCATGCTTCAGAAATGTGGAAAATGGTCCGTTTTCAAATGTTTTATTTTTGAACGTCAGTTCACATTTGTAGGTGGATCATCAGTGTTAGAGCTAAAATTAGCATGTTTAAAGTGATTTTCATGCTCCCAGGGGCCCTAAACACAAGATTTATGGAATGGTTAAAAGTGCATGAAAATGGCCAATTTACCCACTCTGAGTTCTCAAAAAGGGTTTCTTCACCCCGGGAAGTTAATTAAATACCATTTGGAGGCATTTAATGTTCGAGCAAAAACGGCTGATTTTCGACAAAAGAGATAACACCCCCCCATTACGTCATGCTTCAGAAATGTGGAAAATGGTCCGTTTTCAAATGTTTTATTTTTGAACGTCAGTTCACATTTGTAGGTGGATCATCAGTGTTAGAGCTAAAATTAGCATGTTTAAAGTGATTTTCATGCTCCCAGGGGCGCTGGAAGTTAATTAAATACCATTTGGAGGCATTTAATGTTCGAGCAAAAACGGCTGATTTTCGACAAAAGAGATAACACCCCCCCATTACGTCATGCTTCAGAAATGTGGAAAATGGTCCGTTTTCAAATGTTTTATTTTTGAACGTCAGTTCACATTTGTAGGTGGATCATCAGTGTTAGAGCTAAAATTAGCATGTTTAAAGTGATTTTCATGCTTCCAGGGGCTCGGGAAGTTAATTAAATACCATTTGGAGGCATTTAATGTTCGAGCAAAAACGGCTGATTTTCGACAAAAGAGATAACACCCCCCCATTACGTCATGCTTCAGAAATGTGGAAAATGGTCCGTTTTCAAATGTTTTATTTTTGAACGTCAGTTCACATTTGTAGGTGGATCATCAGTGTTAGAGCTAAAATTAGCATGTTTAAAGTGATTTTCATGCTCCCAGGGGCCCTAAACACAAGATTCATGGAATGGTTAAAAGTGCATGAAAATGGCCAACTTACCCACTCTGAGTTCTCAAAAAGGGTTTCTTCACCCCGGGAAGTTAATTAAATACCATTTGGAGGCATTTAATGTTCGAGCAAAAACGGCTGATTTTCGACAAAAGAGATAACACCCCCCCATTACGTCATGCTTCAGAAATGTGGAAAATGGTCCGTTTTCAAATGTTTTATTTTTTGAACGTCAGTTCACATTTGTAGGTGGATCATCAGTGTTAGAGCTAAAATTAGCATGTTTAAAGTGATTTTCATGCTTCCAGGGGCCCTAAACACAAGATTTATGGAATGGTTAAAAGTGCATGAAAATGGCCAATTTACCCACTCTGAGTTCTCAAAAAGGGTTTCTTCACCCCGGGAAGTTAATTAAATACCATTTGGAGGCATTTAATGTTCGAGCAAAAACGGCTGATTTTCGACAAAAGAGATAACACCCCCCCATTACGTCATGCTTCAGAAATGTGGAAAATGGTCCGTTTTCAAATGTTTTATTTTTGAACGTCAGTTCACATTTGTAGGAGGATCATCAGTGTTAGAGCTAAAATTAGCATGTTTAAAGTGATTTTCATGCTCCCAGGGGCTCGGGAAGTTAATTAAATACCATTTGGAGGCATTTAATGTTCGAGCAAAAACGGCAGATTTTCGACAAAAGAGATAACACCCCCCCATTACGTCCTGCTTCAGAAATGTGGAAAATGGTCCGTTTTCAAATGTTTTATTTTTGAACGTCAGTTCACATTTGTAGGTGGATCATCAGTGTTATAGCTAAAATTAGCATGTTTAAAGTGATTTTCATGCTTCCAGGGGCCCTAAACACAAGATTTATGGAATGGTTAAAAGTGCATGAAAATGGCCAATTTACCCACTCTGAGTTCTCAAAAAGGGTTTCTTCACCCCGGGAAGTTAATTAAATACCATTTGGAGGCATTTAATGTTCGAGCAAAAACGGCTGATTTTCGACAAAAGAGATAACACCCCCCCATTACGTCATGCTTCAGAAATGTGGAAAATGGTCCGTTTTCAAATGTTTTATTTTTGAACGTCAGTTCACATTTGTAGGTGGATCATCAGTGTTAGAGCTAAAAGTAGCATGTTTAAAGTGATTTTCATGCCTCCAGGGGCCCTAAACACAAGATTTATGGAATGGTTAAAAGTGCATGAAAATGGCCAATTTACCCACTCTGAGTTCTCAAAAAGGGTTTCTTCACCCCGGGAAGTTAATTAAATACCATTTGGAGGCATTTAATGTTCGAGCAAAAACGGCTGATTTTCGACAAAAGAGATAACACCCCCCCATTACGTCCTGCTTCAGAAATGTGGAAAATGGTCCGTTTTCAAATATTTTATTTTTGAACGTCAGTTCACATTTGTAGGTGGATCATCAGTGTTAGAGCTAAAATTAGCATGTTTAAAGTGATTTTCATGCTTCCAGGGGCTCGGGAAGTGAAATGAATACCATTTGGAGGCATTTAATGTTCGAGCAAAAACGGCTGATTTTCGACAAAAGAGATAACACCCCCCCATTACGTCCTGCTTCAGAAATGTGGAAAATGGTCCGTTTTCAAATGTTTTATTTTTGAACGTCAGTTCACATTTGTAGGTGGATCATCAGTGTTAGAGCTAAAATTAGCATGTTTAAAGTGATTTTCATGCTCCCAGGGGCCCTAAACACAAGATTTATGGAATGGTTAAAAGTGCATGAAAATGGCCAATTTACCCACTCTGAGTTCTCAAAAAGGGTTTCTTCACCCCGGGAAGTTAATTAAATACCATTTGGAGGCATTTAATGTTCGAGCAAAAACGGCTGATTTTCGACAAAAGAGATAACACCCCCCCATTACGTCCTGCTTCAGAAATGTGGAAAATGGTCCGTTTTCAAATGTTTTATTTTTGAACGTCTGTTCACATTTGTAGGTGGATCATCAGTGTTAGAGCTAAAATTAGCATGTTTAAAGTGATTTTCATGCTCCCAGGGGCGCTGGAAGTTAATTAAATACCATTTGGAGGCATTTAATGTTCGAGCAAAAACGGCTGATTTTCGACAAAAGAGATAACACCCCCCCATTACGTCATGCTTCAGAAATGTGGAAAATGGTCCGTTTTCAAATGTTTTATTTTTGAACGTCAGTTCACATTTGTAGGTGGATCATCAGTGTTAGAGCTAAAATTAGCATGTTTAAAGTGATTTTCATGCTCCCAGGGGCCCTAAACACAAGATTTATGGAATGGTTAAAAGTGCATGAAAATGGCCAATTTACCCACTCTGAGTTCTCAAAAAGGGTTTCTTCACCCCGGGAAGTTAATTAAATACCATTTGGAGGCATTTAATGTTCGAGCAAAAACGGCTGATTTTCGACAAAAGAGATAACACCCCCCCATTACGTCATGCTTCAGAAATGTGGAAAATGGTCCGTTTTCAAATGTTTTATTTTTGAACGTCAGTTCACATTTGTAGGTGGATCATCAGTGTTAGAGCTAAAATTAGCATGTTTAAAGTGATTTTCATGCTCCCAGGGGCGCTGGAAGTTAATTAAATACCATTTGGAGGCATTTAATGTTCGAGCAAAAACGGCTGATTTTCGACAAAAGAGATAACACCCCCCCATTACGTCATGCTTCAGAAATGTGGAAAATGGTCCGTTTTCAAATGTTTTATTTTTGAACGTCAGTTCACATTTGTAGGTGGATCATCAGTGTTAGAGCTAAAATTAGCATGTTTAAAGTGATTTTCATGCTTCCAGGGGCTCGGGAAGTTAATTAAATACCATTTGGAGGCATTTAATGTTCGAGCAAAAACGGCTGATTTTCGACAAAAGAGATAACACCCCCCCATTACGTCATGCTTTAGAAATGTGGAAAATGGTCAGTTTTCAAATGTTTTATTTTTGAACGTCAGTTCACATTTGTAGGTGGATCATCAGTGTTAGAGCTAAAATTAGCATGTTTAAAGTGATTTTCATGCTCCCAGGGGCCCTAAACACAAGATTTATGGAATGGTTAAAAGTGCATGAAAATGGCCAACTTACCCACTCTGAGTTCTCAAAAAGGGTTTCTTCACCCCGGGAAGTTAATTAAATACCATTTGGAGGCATTTAATGTTCGAGCAAAAACGGCTGATTTTCGACAAAAGAGATAACACCCCCCCATTACGTCATGCTTCAGAAATGTGGAAAATGGTCCGTTTTCAAATGTTTTATTTTTTGAACGTCAGTTCACATTTGTAGGTGGATCATCAGTGTTAGAGCTAAAATTAGCATGTTTAAAGTGATTTTCATGCTTCCAGGGGCCCTAAACACAAGATTTATGGAATGGTTAAAAGTGCATGAAAATGGCCAATTTACCTACTCTGAGTTCTCAAAAAGGGTTTCTTCACCCCGGGAAGTTAATTAAATACCATTTGGAGGCATTTAATGTTCGAGCAAAAACGGCTGATTTTCGACAAAAGAGATAACACCCCCCCATTACGTCATGCTTCAGAAATGTGGAAAATGGTCCGTTTTCAAATGTTTTATTTTTGAACGTCAGTTCACATTTGTAGGTGGATCATCAGTGTTAGAGCTAAAATTAGCATGTTTAAAGTGATTTTCATGCTCCCAGGGGCTCGGGAAGTTAATTAAATACCATTTGGAGGCATTTAATGTTCGAGCAAAAACGGCTGATTTTCGACAAAAGAGATAACACCCCCCCATTACGTCATGCTTCAGAAATGTGGGAAATGGTCCGTTTTCAAATGTTTTATTTTTGAACGTCAGTTCACATTTGTAGGTGGATCATCAGTGTTAGAGCTAAAATTAGCATGTTTAAAGTGATTTTCATGCTCCCAGGGGCCCTAAACACAAGATTTATGGAATGGTTAAAAGTGCATGAAAATGGCCAACTTACCCACTCTGAGTTCTCAAAAAGGGTTTCTTCACCCCGGGAAGTTAATTAAATACCATTTGGAGGCATTTAATGTTCGAGCAAAAACGGCTGATTTTCGACAAAAGAGATAACACCCCCCCATTACGTCATGCTTCAGAAATGTGGAAAATGGTCCGTTTTCAAATGTTTTATTTTTTGAACGTCAGTTCACATTTGTAGGTGGATCATCAGTGTTAGAGCTAAAATTAGCATGTTTAAAGTGATTTTCATGCTTCCAGGGGCCCTAAACACAAGATTTATGGAATGGTTAAAAGTGCATGAAAATGGCCAATTTACCCACTCTGAGTTCTCAAAAAGGGTTTCTTCACCCCGGGAAGTTAATTAAATACCATTTGGAGGCATTTAATGTTCGAGCAAAAACGGCTGATTTTCGACAAAAGAGATAACACCCCCCCATTACGTCATGCTTCAGAAATGTGGAAAATGGTCCGTTTTCAAATGTTTTATTTTTGAACGTCAGTTCACATTTGTAGGTGGATCATCAGTGTTAGAGCTAAAATTAGCATGTTTAAAGTGATTTTCATGCTCCCAGGGGCTCGGGAAGTTAATTAAATACCATTTGGAGGCATTTAATGTTCGAGCAAAAACGGCAGATTTTCGACAAAAGAGATAACACCCCCCCATTACGTCCTGCTTCAGAAATGTGGAAAATGGTCCGTTTTCAAATGTTTTATTTTTGAACGTCAGTTCACATTTGTAGGTGGATCATCAGTGTTAGAGCTAAAATTAGCATGTTTAAAGTGATTTTCATGCTTCCAGGGGCCCTAAACACAAGATTTATGGAATGGTTAAAAGTGCATGAAAATGGCCAATTTACCCACTCTGAGTTCTCAAAAAGGGTTTCTTCACCCCGGGAAGTTAATTAAATACCATTTGGAGGCATTTAATGTTCGAGCAAAAACGGCTGATTTTCGACAAAAGAGATAACACCCCCCCATTACGTCATGCTTCAGAAATGTGGAAAATGGTCCGTTTTCAAATGTTTTATTTTTGAACGTCAGTTCACATTTGTAGGTGGATCATCAGTGTTAGAGCTAAAAGTAGCATGTTTAAAGTGATTTTCATGCCTCCAGGGGCCCTAAACACAAGATTTATGGAATGGTTAAAAGTGCATGAAAATGGCCAATTTACCCACTCTGAGTTCTCAAAAAGGGTTTCTTCACCCCGGGAAGTTAATTAAATACCATTTGGAGGCATTTAATGTTCGAGCAAAAACGGCTGATTTTCGACAAAAGAGATAACACCCCCCCATTACGTCCTGCTTCAGAAATGTGGAAAATGGTCCGTTTTCAAATATTTTATTTTTGAACGTCAGTTCACATTTGTAGGTGGATCATCAGTGTTAGAGCTAAAATTAGCATGTTTAAAGTGATTTTTTTGCTTCCAGGGGCTCGGGAAGTTAATTAAATACCATTTGGAGGCATTTAATGTTCGAGCAAAAACGGCTGATTTTCGACAAAAGAGATAACACCCCCCCATTACGTCATGCTTCAGAAATGTGGAAAATGGTCCGTTTTCAAATGTTTTATTTTTGAACGTCAGTTCACATTTGTAGGTGGATCATCAGTGTTAGAGCTAAAATTAGCATGTTTAAAGTGATTTTCATGCTCCCAGGGGCCCTAAACACAAGATTTATGGAATGGTTAAAAGTGCATGAAAATGGCCAATTTACCCACTCTGAGTTCTCAAAAAGGGTTTCTTCACCCCGGGAAGTTAATTAAATACCATTTGGAGGCATTTAATGTTCGAGCAAAAACGGCTGATTTTCGACAAAAGAGATAACACCCCCCCATTACGTCCTGCTTCAGAAATGTGGAAAATGGTCCGTTTTCAAATGTTTTATTTTTGAACGTCTGTTCACATTTGTAGGTGGATCATCAGTGTTAGAGCTAAAATTAGCATGTTTAAAGTGATTTTCATGCTCCCAGGGGCGCTGGAAGTTAATTAAATACCATTTGGAGGCATTTAATGTTCGAGCAAAAACGGCTGATTTTCGACAAAAGAGATAACACCCCCCCATTACGTCATGCTTCAGAAATGTGGAAAATGGTCCGTTTTCAAATGTTTTATTTTTGAACGTCAGTTCACATTTGTAGGTGGATCATCAGTGTTAGAGCTAAAATTAGCATGTTTAAAGTGATTTTCATGCTCCCAGGGGCCCTAAACACAAGATTTATGGAATGGTTAAAAGTGCATGAAAATGGCCAATTTACCCACTCTGAGTTCTCAAAAAGGGTTTCTTCACCCCGGGAAGTTAATTAAATACCATTTGGAGGCATTTAATGTTCGAGCAAAAACGGCTGATTTTCGACAAAAGAGATAACACCCCCCCATTACGTCATGCTTCAGAAATGTGGAAAATGGTCCGTTTTCAAATGTTTTATTTTTGAACGTCAGTTCACATTTGTAGGTGGATCATCAGTGTTAGAGCTAAAATTAGCATGTTTAAAGTGATTTTCATGCTTCCAGGGGCCCTAAACACAAGATTTATGGAATGGTTAAAAGTGCATGAAAATGGCCAATTTACCCACTCTGAGTTCTCAAAAAGGGTTTCTTCACCCCGGGAAGTTAATTAAATACCATTTGGAGGCATTTAATGTTCGAGCAAAAACGGCTGATTTTCGACAAAAGAGATAACACCCCCCCATTACGTCCTGCTTCAGAAATGTGGAAAATGGTCCGTTTTCAAATGTTTTATTTTTGAACGTCAGTTCACATTTGTAGGTGGATCATCAGTGTTAGAGCTAAAATTAGCATGTTTAAAGTGATTTTCATGCTCCCAGGGGCCCTAAACACAAGATTTATGGAATGGTTAAAAGTGCATGAAAATGGCCAATTTACCCACTCTGAGTTCTCAAAAAGGGTTTCTTCAACCCGGGAAGTTAATTAAATACCATTTGGAGGCATTTAATGTTCAAGCAAAAACGGCTGATTTTCGACAAAAGAGATAACACCCCCCCATTACGTCCTGCTTCCGAAATGTGGAAAATGGTCCGTTTTCAAATGTTTTATTTTTGAACGTCAGTTCACATTTGTAGGTGGATCATCAGTGTTAGAGCTAAAATTAGCATGTTTAAAGTGATTTTCATGCTCCCAGGGGCTCGGGAAGTGAAATAAATACCATTTGGAGCCATTTAATGTTCGAGCAAAAACGGCTGATTTTCGACAAAAGAGATAACACCCCCCCATTACGTCCTGCTTCAGAAATGTGGAAAATGGTCCGTTTTCAAATGTTTTATTTTTGAACGTCAGTTCACATTTGTAGGTGGATCATCAGTGTTAGAGCTAAAATTAGCATGTTTAAAGTGATTTTCATGCTTCCAGGGGCGCTGGAAGTTAATTAAATACCATTTGGAGGCATTTAATGTTCGAGCAAAAACGGCTGATTTTCGACAAGAGATAACACCCCCCCATTACGTCCTGCTTCAGAAATGTGGAAAATGGTCCGTTTTCAAATGTTTTATTTTTGAACGTCAGTTCACATTTGTAGGTGGATCATCAGTGTTAGAGCTAAAATTAGCATGTTTAAAGTGATTTTCATGCTTCCAGGGGCTCGGGAAGTGAAATAAATACCATTTGGAGGCATTTAATGTTCGAGCAAAAACGGCTGATTTTCGACAAAAGAGATAACACCCCCCCATTACGTCATGCTTCAGAAATGTGGAAAATGGTCCGTTTTCAAATGTTTTATTTTTGAACGTCAGTTCACATTTGTAGGTGGATCATCAGTGTTAGAGCTAAAATTAGCATGTTTAAAGTGATTTTCATGCTCCCAGGGGCCCTAAACACAAGATTTATGGAATGGTTAAAAGTGCATGAAAATGGCCAATTTACCCACTCTGAGTTCTCAAAAAGGGTTTCTTCACCCCGGGAAGTTAATTAAATACCATTTGGAGGCATTTAATGTTCGAGCAAAAACGGCTGATTTTCGACAAAAGAGATAACACCCCCCCATTACGTCATGCTTCAGAAATGTGGAAAATGGTCCGTTTTCAAATGTTTTATTTTTGAACGTCAGTTCACATTTGTAGGTGGATCATCAGTGTTAGAGCTAAAATTAGCATGTTTAAAGTGATTTTCATGCTCCCAGGGGCGCTGGAAGTTAATTAAATACCATTTGGAGGCATTTAATGTTCGAGCAAAAACGGCTGATTTTCGACAAAAGAGATAACACCCCCCCATTACGTCATGCTTCAGAAATGTGGAAAATGGTCCGTTTTCAAATGTTTTATTTTTGAACGTCAGTTCACATTTGTAGGTGGATCATCAGTGTTAGAGCTAAAATTAGCATGTTTAAAGTGATTTTCATGCTTCCAGGGGCTCGGGAAGTTAATTAAATACCATTTGGAGGCATTTAATGTTCGAGCAAAAACGGCTGATTTTCGACAAAAGAGATAACACCCCCCCATTACGTCATGCTTCAGAAATGTGGAAAATGGTCCGTTTTCAAATGTTTTATTTTTGAACGTCAGTTCACATTTGTAGGTGGATCATCAGTGTTAGAGCTAAAATTAGCATGTTTAAAGTGATTTTCATGCTCCCAGGGGCCCTAAACACAAAATTTATGGAATGGTTAAAAGTGCATGAAAATGGCCAACTTACCCACTCTGAGTTCTCAAAAGGGGTTTCTTCACCCCGGGAAGTTAATTAAATACCATTTGGAGGCATTTAATGTTCGAGCAAAAACGGCTGATTTTCGACAAAAGAGATAACACCCCCCCATTACGTCATGCTTCAGAAATGTGGAAAATGGTCCGTTTTCAAATGTTTTATTTTTTGAACGTCAGTTCACATTTGTAGGTGGATCATCAGTGTTAGAGCTAAAATTAGCATGTTTAAAGTGATTTTCATGCTTCCAGGGGCCCTAAACACAAGATTTATGGAATGGTTAAAAGTGCATGAAAATGGCCAATTTACCTACTCTGAGTTCTCAAAAAGGGTTTCTTCACCCCGGGAAGTTAATTAAATACCATTTGGAGGCATTTAATGTTCGAGCAAAAACGGCTGATTTTCGACAAAAGAGATAACACCCCCCCATTACGTCATGCTTCAGAAATGTGGAAAATGGTCCGTTTTCAAATGTTTTATTTTTGAACGTCAGTTCACATTTGTAGGTGGATCATCAGTGTTAGAGCTAAAATTAGCATGTTTAAAGTGATTTTCATGCTCCCAGGGGCTCGGGAAGTTAATTAAATACCATTTGGAGGCATTTAATGTTCGAGCAAAAACGGCTGATTTTCGACAAAAGAGATAACACCCCCCCATTACGTCATGCTTCAGAAATGTGGGAAATGGTCCGTTTTCAAATGTTTTATTTTTGAACGTCAGTTCACATTTGTAGGTGGATCATCAGTGTTAGAGCTAAAATTAGCATGTTTAAAGTGATTTTCATGCTCCCAGGGGCCCTAAACACAAGATTTATGGAATGGTTAAAAGTGCATGAAAATGGCCAACTTACCCACTCTGAGTTCTCAAAAAGGGTTTCTTCACCCCGGGAAGTTAATTAAATACCATTTGGAGGCATTTAATGTTCGAGCAAAAACGGCTGATTTTCGACAAAAGAGATAACACCCCCCCATTACGTCATGCTTCAGAAATGTGGAAAATGGTCCGTTTTCAAATGTTTTATTTTTTGAACGTCAGTTCACATTTGTAGGTGGATCATCAGTGTTAGAGCTAAAATTAGCATGTTTAAAGTGATTTTCATGCTTCCAGGGGCCCTAAACACAAGATTTATGGAATGGTTAAAAGTGCATGAAAATGGCCAATTTACCCACTCTGAGTTCTCAAAAAGGGTTTCTTCACCCCGGGAAGTTAATTAAATACCATTTGGAGGCATTTAATGTTCGAGCAAAAACGGCTGATTTTCGACAAAAGAGATAACACCCCCCCATTACGTCATGCTTCAGAAATGTGGAAAATGGTCCGTTTTCAAATGTTTTATTTTTGAACGTCAGTTCACATTTGTAGGTGGATCATCAGTGTTAGAGCTAAAATTAGCATGTTTAAAGTGATTTTCATGCTCCCAGGGGCTCGGGAAGTTAATTAAATACCATTTGGAGGCATTTAATGTTCGAGCAAAAACGGCAGATTTTCGACAAAAGAGATAACACCCCCCCATTACGTCCTGCTTCAGAAATGTGGAAAATGGTCCGTTTTCAAATGTTTTATTTTTGAACGTCAGTTCACATTTGTAGGTGGATCATCAGTGTTAGAGCTAAAATTAGCATGTTTAAAGTGATTTTCATGCTTCCAGGGGCCCTAAACACAAGATTTATGGAATGGTTAAAAGTGCATGAAAATGGCCAATTTACCCACTCTGAGTTCTCAAAAAGGGTTTCTTCACCCCGGGAAGTTAATTAAATACCATTTGGAGGCATTTAATGTTCGAGCAAAAACGGCTGATTTTCGACAAAAGAGATAACACCCCCCCATTACGTCATGCTTCAGAAATGTGGAAAATGGTCCGTTTTCAAATGTTTTATTTTTGAACGTCAGTTCACATTTGTAGGTGGATCATCAGTGTTAGAGCTAAAAGTAGCATGTTTAAAGTGATTTTCATGCCTCCAGGGGCCCTAAACACAAGATTTATGGAATGGTTAAAAGTGCATGAAAATGGCCAATTTACCCACTCTGAGTTCTCAAAAAGGGTTTCTTCACCCCGGGAAGTTAATTAAATACCATTTGGAGGCATTTAATGTTCGAGCAAAAACGGCTGATTTTCGACAAAAGAGATAACACCCCCCCATTACGTCCTGCTTCAGAAATGTGGAAAATGGTCCGTTTTCAAATATTTTATTTTTGAACGTCAGTTCACATTTGTAGGTGGATCATCAGTGTTAGAGCTAAAATTAGCATGTTTAAAGTGATTTTTTTGCTTCCAGGGGCTCGGGAAGTTAATTAAATACCATTTGGAGGCATTTAATGTTCGAGCAAAAACGGCTGATTTTCGACAAAAGAGATAACACCCCCCCATTACGTCATGCTTCAGAAATGTGGAAAATGGTCCGTTTTCAAATGTTTTATTTTTGAACGTCAGTTCACATTTGTAGGTGGATCATCAGTGTTAGAGCTAAAATTAGCATGTTTAAAGTGATTTTCATGCTCCCAGGGGCCCTAAACACAAGATTTATGGAATGGTTAAAAGTGCATGAAAATGGCCAATTTACCCACTCTGAGTTCTCAAAAAGGGTTTCTTCACCCCGGGAAGTTAATTAAATACCATTTGGAGGCATTTAATGTTCGAGCAAAAACGGCTGATTTTCGACAAAAGAGATAACACCCCCCCATTACGTCCTGCTTCAGAAATGTGGAAAATGGTCCGTTTTCAAATGTTTTATTTTTGAACGTCTGTTCACATTTGTAGGTGGATCATCAGTGTTAGAGCTAAAATTAGCATGTTTAAAGTGATTTTCATGCTCCCAGGGGCGCTGGAAGTTAATTAAATACCATTTGGAGGCATTTAATGTTCGAGCAAAAACGGCTGATTTTCGACAAAAGAGATAACACCCCCCCATTACGTCATGCTTCAGAAATGTGGAAAATGGTCCGTTTTCAAATGTTTTATTTTTGAACGTCAGTTCACATTTGTAGGTGGATCATCAGTGTTAGAGCTAAAATTAGCATGTTTAAAGTGATTTTCATGCTCCCAGGGGCCCTAAACACAAGATTTATGGAATGGTTAAAAGTGCATGAAAATGGCCAATTTACCCACTCTGAGTTCTCAAAAAGGGTTTCTTCACCCCGGGAAGTTAATTAAATACCATTTGGAGGCATTTAATGTTCGAGCAAAAACGGCTGATTTTCGACAAAAGAGATAACACCCCCCCATTACGTCATGCTTCAGAAATGTGGAAAATGGTCCGTTTTCAAATGTTTTATTTTTGAACGTCAGTTCACATTTGTAGGTGGATCATCAGTGTTAGAGCTAAAATTAGCATGTTTAAAGTGATTTTCATGCTTCCAGGGGCCCTAAACACAAGATTTATGGAATGGTTAAAAGTGCATGAAAATGGCCAATTTACCCACTCTGAGTTCTCAAAAAGGGTTTCTTCACCCCGGGAAGTTAATTAAATACCATTTGGAGGCATTTAATGTTCGAGCAAAAACGGCTGATTTTCGACAAAAGAGATAACACCCCCCCATTACGTCCTGCTTCAGAAATGTGGAAAATGGTCCGTTTTCAAATGTTTTATTTTTGAACGTCAGTTCACATTTGTAGGTGGATCATCAGTGTTAGAGCTAAAATTAGCATGTTTAAAGTGATTTTCATGCTCCCAGGGGCCCTAAACACAAGATTTATGGAATGGTTAAAAGTGCATGAAAATGGCCAATTTACCCACTCTGAGTTCTCAAAAAGGGTTTCTTCAACCCGGGAAGTTAATTAAATACCATTTGGAGGCATTTAATGTTCAAGCAAAAACGGCTGATTTTCGACAAAAGAGATAACACCCCCCCATTACGTCCTGCTTCCGAAATGTGGAAAATGGTCCGTTTTCAAATGTTTTATTTTTGAACGTCAGTTCACATTTGTAGGTGGATCATCAGTGTTAGAGCTAAAATTAGCATGTTTAAAGTGATTTTCATGCTCCCAGGGGCTCGGGAAGTGAAATAAATACCATTTGGAGCCATTTAATGTTCGAGCAAAAACGGCTGATTTTCGACAAAAGAGATAACACCCCCCCATTACGTCCTGCTTCAGAAATGTGGAAAATGGTCCGTTTTCAAATGTTTTATTTTTGAACGTCAGTTCACATTTGTAGGTGGATCATCAGTGTTAGAGCTAAAATTAGCATGTTTAAAGTGATTTTCATGCTTCCAGGGGCGCTGGAAGTTAATTAAATACCATTTGGAGGCATTTAATGTTCGAGCAAAAACGGCTGATTTTCGACAAGAGATAACACCCCCCCATTACGTCCTGCTTCAGAAATGTGGAAAATGGTCCGTTTTCAAATGTTTTATTTTTGAACGTCAGTTCACATTTGTAGGTGGATCATCAGTGTTAGAGCTAAAATTAGCATGTTTAAAGTGATTTTCATGCTTCCAGGGGCTCGGGAAGTGAAATAAATACCATTTGGAGGCATTTAATGTTCGAGCAAAAACGGCTGATTTTCGACAAAAGAGATAACACCCCCCCATTACGTCATGCTTCAGAAATGTGGAAAATGGTCCGTTTTCAAATGTTTTATTTTTGAACGTCAGTTCACATTTGTAGGTGGATCATCAGTGTTAGAGCTAAAATTAGCATGTTTAAAGTGATTTTCATGCTCCCAGGGGCCCTAAACACAAGATTTATGGAATGGTTAAAAGTGCATGAAAATGGCCAATTTACCCACTCTGAGTTCTCAAAAAGGGTTTCTTCACCCCGGGAAGTTAATTAAATACCATTTGGAGGCATTTAATGTTCGAGCAAAAACGGCTGATTTTCGACAAAAGAGATAACACCCCCCCATTACGTCATGCTTCAGAAATGTGGAAAATGGTCCGTTTTCAAATGTTTTATTTTTGAACGTCAGTTCACATTTGTAGGTGGATCATCAGTGTTAGAGCTAAAATTAGCATGTTTAAAGTGATTTTCATGCTCCCAGGGGCGCTGGAAGTTAATTAAATACCATTTGGAGGCATTTAATGTTCGAGCAAAAACGGCTGATTTTCGACAAAAGAGATAACACCCCCCCATTACGTCATGCTTCAGAAATGTAGAAAATGGTCCGTTTTCAAATGTTTTATTTTTGAACGTCAGTTCACATTTGTAGGTGGATCATCAGTGTTAGAGCTAAAATTAGCATGTTTAAAGTGATTTTCATGCTTCCAGGGGCTCGGGAAGTTAATTAAATACCATTTGGAGGCATTTAATGTTCGAGCAAAAACGGCTGATTTTCGACAAAAGAGATAACACCCCCCCATTACGTCATGCTTCAGAAATGTGGAAAATGGTCCGTTTTCAAATGTTTTATTTTTGAACGTCAGTTCACATTTGTAGGTGGATCATCAGTGTTAGAGCTAAAATTAGCATGTTTAAAGTGATTTTCATGCTCCCAGGGGCCCTAAACACAAAATTTATGGAATGGTTAAAAGTGCATGAAAATGGCCAACTTACCCACTCTGAGTTCTCAAAAGGGGTTTCTTCACCCCGGGAAGTTAATTAAATACCATTTGGAGGCATTTAATGTTCGAGCAAAAACGGCTGATTTTCGACAAAAGAGATAACACCCCCCCATTACGTCATGCTTCAGAAATGTGGAAAATGGTCCGTTTTCAAATGTTTTATTTTTTGAACGTCAGTTCACATTTGTAGGTGGATCATCAGTGTTAGAGCTAAAATTAGCATGTTTAAAGTGATTTTCATGCTTCCAGGGGCCCTAAACACAAGATTTATGGAATGGTTAAAAGTGCATGAAAATGGCCAATTTACCCACTCTGAGTTCTCAAAAAGGGTTTCTTCACCCCGGGAAGTTAATTAAATACCATTTGGAGGCATTTAATGTTCGAGCAAAAACGGCTGATTTTCGACAAAAGAGATAACACCCCCCCATTACGTCATGCTTCAGAAATGTGGAAAATGGTCCGTTTTCAAATGTTTTATTTTTGAACGTCAGTTCACATTTGTAGGAGGATCATCAGTGTTAGAGCTAAAATTAGCATGTTTAAAGTGATTTTCATGCTCCCAGGGGCTCGGGAAGTTAATTAAATACCATTTGGAGGCATTTAATGTTCGAGCAAAAACGGCAGATTTTCGACAAAAGAGATAACACCCCCCCATTACGTCCTGCTTCAGAAATGTGGAAAATGGTCCGTTTTCAAATGTTTTATTTTTGAACGTCAGTTCACATTTGTAGGTGGATCATCAGTGTTATAGCTAAAATTAGCATGTTTAAAGTGATTTTCATGCTTCCAGGGGCCCTAAACACAAGATTTATGGAATGGTTAAAAGTGCATGAAAATGGCCAATTTACCCACTCTGAGTTCTCAAAAAGGGTTTCTTCACCCCGGGAAGTTAATTAAATACCATTTGGAGGCATTTAATGTTCGAGCAAAAACGGCTGATTTTCGACAAAAGAGATAACACCCCCCCATTACGTCATGCTTCAGAAATGTGGAAAATGGTCCGTTTTCAAATGTTTTATTTTTGAACGTCAGTTCACATTTGTAGGTGGATCATCAGTGTTAGAGCTAAAAGTAGCATGTTTAAAGTGATTTTCATGCCTCCAGGGGCCCTAAACACAAGATTTATGGAATGGTTAAAAGTGCATGAAAATGGCCAATTTACCCACTCTGAGTTCTCAAAAAGGGTTTCTTCACCCCGGGAAGTTAATTAAATACCATTTGGAGGCATTTAATGTTCGAGCAAAAACGGCTGATTTTCGACAAAAGAGATAACACCCCCCCATTACGTCCTGCTTCAGAAATGTGGAAAATGGTCCGTTTTCAAATATTTTATTTTTGAACGTCAGTTCACATTTGTAGGTGGATCATCAGTGTTAGAGCTAAAATTAGCATGTTTAAAGTGATTTTTTTGCTTCCAGGGGCTCGGGAAGTGAAATAAATACCATTTGGAGGCATTTAATGTTCGAGCAAAAACGGCTGATTTTCGACAAAAGAGATAACACCCCCCCCATTACGTCATGCTTCAGAAATGTGGAAAATGGTCCGTTTTCAAATGTTTTATTTTTGAACGTCAGTTCACATTTGTAGGTGGATCATCAGTGTTAGAGCTAAAATTAGCATGTTTAAAGTGATTTTCATGCTTCCAGGGGCTCGGGAAGTGAAATGAATACCATTTGGAGGCATTTAATGTTCGAGCAAAAACGGCTGATTTTCGACAAAAGAGATAACACCCCCCCATTACGTCCTGCTTCAGAAATGTGGAAAATGGTCCGTTTTCAAATGTTTTATTTTTGAACGTCAGTTCACATTTGTAGGTGGATCATCAGTGTTAGAGCTAAAATTAGCATGTTTAAAGTGATTTTCATGCTTCCAGGGGCTCCGGAAGTTAATTAAATACCATTTGGAGGCATTTAATGTTCGAGCAAAAACGGCTGATTTTCGACAAAAGAGATAACACCCCCCCATTACGTCATGCTTCAGAAATGTGGAAAATGGTCCGTTTTCAAATGTTTTATTTTTGAACGTCAGTTCACATTTGTAGGTGGATCATCAGTGTTAGAGCTAAAATTAGCATGTTTAAAGTGATTTTCATGCTCCCAGGGGCCCTAAACACAAGATTTATGGAATGGTTAAAAGTGCATGAAAATGGCCAATTTACCCACTCTGAGTTCTCAAAAAGGGTTTCTTCACCCCGGGAAGTTAATTAAATACCATTTGGAGGCATTTAATGTTCGAGCAAAAACGGCTGATTTTCGACAAAAGAGATAACACCCCCCCATTACGTCCTGCTTCAGAAATGTGGAAAATGGTCCGTTTTCAAATGTTTTATTTTTGAACGTCTGTTCACATTTGTAGGTGGATCATCAGTGTTAGAGCTAAAATTAGCATGTTTAAAGTGATTTTCATGCTCCCAGGGGCGCTGGAAGTTAATTAAATACCATATGGAGGCATTTAATGTTCGAGCAAAAACGGCTGATTTTCGACAAAAGAGATAACACCCCCCCGTTACGTCATGCTTCAGAAATGTGGAAAATGGTCCGTTTTCAAATGTTTTATTTTTGAACGTCAGTTCACATTTGTAGGTGGATCATCAGTGTTAGAGCTAAAATTAGCATGTTTAAAGTGATTTTCATGCTCCCAGGGGCCCTAAACACAAGATTTATGGAATGGTTAAAAGTGCATGAAAATGGCCAATTTACCCACTCTGAGTTCTCAAAAAGGGTTTCTTCACCCCGGGAAGTTAATTAAATACCATTTGGAGGCATTTAATGTTCGAGCAAAAACGGCTGATTTTCGACAAAAGAGATAACACCCCCCCATTACGTCATGCTTCAGAAATGTGGAAAATGGTCCGTTTTCAAATGTTTTATTTTTGAACGTCAGTTCACATTTGTAGGTGGATCATCAGTGTTAGAGCTAAAATTAGCATGTTTAAAGTGATTTTCATGCTCCCAGGGGCGCTGGAAGTTAATTAAATACCATTTGGAGGCATTTAATGTTCGAGCAAAAACGGCTGATTTTCGACAAAAGAGATAACACCCCCCCATTACGTCATGCTTCAGAAATGTGGAAAATGGTCCGTTTTCAAATGTTTTATTTTTGAACGTCAGTTCACATTTGTAGGTGGATCATCAGTGTTAGAGCTAAAATTAGCATGTTTAAAGTGATTTTCATGCTTCCAGGGGCTCGGGAAGTTAATTAAATACCATTTGGAGGCATTTAATGTTCGAGCAAAAACGGCTGATTTTCGACAAAAGAGATAACACCCCCCCATTACGTCATGCTTCAGAAATGTGGAAAATGGTCAGTTTTCAAATGTTTTATTTTTGAACGTCAGTTCACATTTGTAGGTGGATCATCAGTGTTAGAGCTAAAATTAGCATGTTTAAAGTGATTTTCATGCTCCCAGGGGCCCTAAACACAAGATTTATGGAATGGTTAAAAGTGCATGAAAATGGCCAACTTACCCACTCTGAGTTCTCAAAAAGGGTTTCTTCACCCCGGGAAGTTAATTAAATACCATTTGGAGGCATTTAATGTTCGAGCAAAAACGGCTGATTTTCGACAAAAGAGATAACACCCCCCCATTACGTCATGCTTCAGAAATGTGGAAAATGGTCCGTTTTCAAATGTTTTATTTTTTGAACGTCAGTTCACATTTGTAGGTGGATCATCAGTGTTAGAGCTAAAATTAGCATGTTTAAAGTGATTTTCATGCTTCCAGGGGCCCTAAACACAAGATTTATGGAATGGTTAAAAGTGCATGAAAATGGCCAATTTACCCACTCTGAGTTCTCAAAAAGGGTTTCTTCACCCCGGGAAGTTAATTAAATACCATTTGGAGGCATTTAATGTTCGAGCAAAAACGGCTGATTTTCGACAAAAGAGATAACACCCCCCCATTACGTCATGCTTCAGAAATGTGGAAAATGGTCCGTTTTCAAATGTTTTATTTTTGAACGTCAGTTCACATTTGTAGGTGGATCATCAGTGTTAGAGCTAAAATTAGCATGTTTAAAGTGATTTTCATGCTCCCAGGGGCTCGGGAAGTTAATTAAATACTATTTGGAGGCATTTAATGTTCGAGCAAAAACAGCAGATTTTCGACAAAAGAGATAACACCCCCCCATTACGTCCTGCTTCAGAAATGTGGAAAATGGTCCGTTTTCAAATGTTTTATTTTTGAACGTCAGTTCACATTTGTAGGTGGATCATCAGTGTTAGAGCTAAAATTAGCATGTTTAAAGTGATTTTCATGCTTCCAGGGGCCCTAAACACAAGATTTATGGAATGGTTAAAAGTGCATGAAAATGGCAAATTTACCCACTCTGAGTTCTCAAAAAGGGTTTCTTCACCCCGGGAAGTTAATTAAATACCATTTGGAGGCATTTAATGTTCGAGCAAAAACGGCTGATTTTCGACAAAAGAGATAACACCCCCCCATTACGTCATGCTTCAGAAATGTGGAAAATGGTCCGTTTTCAAATGTTTTATTTTTGAACGTCAGTTCACATTTGTAGGTGGATCATCAGTGTTAGAGCTAAAATTAGCATGTTTAAAGTGATTTTCATGCCTCCAGGGGCCCTAAACACAAGATTTATGGAATGGTTAAAAGTGCATGAAAATGGCCAATTTACCCACTCTGAGTTCTCAAAAAGGGTTTCTTCACCCCGGGAAGTGAAATAAATACCATTTGGAGGCATTTAATGTTCGAGCAAAAACGGCTGATTTTCGACAAAAGAGATAACACCCCCCATTACGTCCTGCTTCAGAAATGTGGAAAATGGTCCGTTTTCAAATGTTTTATTTTTGAACGTCAGTTCACATTTGTAGGTGGATCATCAGTGTTAGAGCTAAAATTAGCATGTTTAAAGTGATTTTTATGCTTCCAGGGGCTCGGGAAGTGAAATAAATACCATTTGGAGGCATTTAATGTTCGAGCAAAAACGGCTGATTTTCGACAAAAGAGATAACACCCCCCCATTACGTCATGCTTCAGAAATGTGGAAAATGGTCCGTTTTCAAATGTTTTATTTTTGAACGTCAGTTCACATTTGTAGGTGGATCATCAGTGTTAGAGCTAAAATTAGCATGTTTAAAGTGATTTTCATGCTCCCAGGGGCTCGGGAAGTTAATTAAATACTATTTGGAGGCATTTAATGTTCGAGCAAAAACGGCAGATTTTCGACAAAAGAGATAACACCCCCCCATTACGTCCTGCTTCAGAAATGTGGAAAATGGTTCGTTTTCAAATGTTTTATTTTTGAACGTCAGTTCACATTTGTAGGAGGATCATCAGTGTTAGAGCTAAAATTAGCATGTTTAAAGTGATTTTCATGCTCCCAGGGGCTCGGGAAGTTAATTAAATACCATTTGGAGGCATTTAATGTTCGAGCAAAAACGGCAGATTTTCGACAAAAGAGATAACACCCCCCCATTACGTCCTGCTTCAGAAATGTGGAAAATGGTCCGTTTTCAAATGTTTTATTTTTGAACGTCAGTTCACATTTGTAGGTGGATCATCAGTGTTATAGCTAAAATTAGCATGTTTAAAGTGATTTTCATGCTCCCAGGGGCGCTGGAAGTTAATTAAATACCATTTGGAGGCATTTAATGTTCGAGCAAAAACGGCTGATTTTCGACAAAAGAGATAACACCCCCCCATTACGTCATGCTTCAGAAATGTGGAAAATGGTCCGTTTTCAAATGTTTTATTTTTGAACGTCAGTTCACATTTGTAGGTGGATCATCAGTGTTAGAGCTAAAATTAGCATGTTTAAAGTGATTTTCATGCTTCCAGGGGCTCGGGAAGTTAATTAAATACCATTTGGAGGCATTTAATGTTCGAGCAAAAACGGCTGATTTTCGACAAAAGAGATAACACCCCCCCATTACGTCATGCTTCAGAAATGTGGAAAATGGTCAGTTTTCAAATGTTTTATTTTTGAACGTCAGTTCACATTTGTAGGTGGATCATCAGTGTTAGAGCTAAAATTAGCATGTTTAAAGTGATTTTCATGCTCCCAGGGGCCCTAAACACAAGATTTATGGAATGGTTAAAAGTGCATGAAAATGGCCAACTTACCCACTCTGAGTTCTCAAAAAGGGTTTCTTCACCCCGGGAAGTTAATGAAATACCATTTGGAGGCATTTAATGTTCGAGCAAAAACGGCTGATTTTCGACAAAAGAGATAACACCCCCCCATTACGTCATGCTTCAGAAATGTGGAAAATGGTCCGTTTTCAAATGTTTTATTTTTTGAACGTCAGTTCACATTTGTAGGTGGATCATCAGTGTTAGAGCTAAAATTAGCATGTTTAAAGTGATTTTCATGCTTCCAGGGGCCCTAAACACAAGATTTATGGAATGGTTAAAAGTGCATGAAAATGGCCAATTTACCCACTCTGAGTTCTCAAAAAGGGTTTCTTCACCCCGGGAAGTTAATTAAATACCATTTGGAGGCATTTAATGTTCGAGCAAAAACGGCTGATTTTCGACAAAAGAGATAACACCCCCCCATTACGTCATGCTTCAGAAATGTGGAAAATGGTCCGTTTTCAAATGTTTTATTTTTGAACGTCAGTTCACATTTGTAGGTGGATCATCAGTGTTAGAGCTAAAATTAGCATGTTTAAAGTGATTTTCATGCTCCCAGGGGCTCGGGAAGTTAATTAAATACTATTTGGAGGCATTTAATGTTCGAGCAAAAACAGCAGATTTTCGACAAAAGAGATAACACCCCCCCATTACGTCCTGCTTCAGAAATGTGGAAAATGGTCCGTTTTCAAATGTTTTATTTTTGAACGTCAGTTCACATTTGTAGGTGGATCATCAGTGTTAGAGCTAAAATTAGCATGTTTAAAGTGATTTTCATGCTTCCAGGGGCCCTAAACACAAGATTTATGGAATGGTTAAAAGTGCATGAAAATGGCAAATTTACCCACTCTGAGTTCTCAAAAAGGGTTTCTTCACCCCGGGAAGTTAATTAAATACCATTTGGAGGCATTTAATGTTCGAGCAAAAACGGCTGATTTTCGACAAAAGAGATAACACCCCCCCATTACGTCATGCTTCAGAAATGTGGAAAATGGTCCGTTTTCAAATGTTTTATTTTTGAACGTCAGTTCACATTTGTAGGTGGATCATCAGTGTTAGAGCTAAAATTAGCATGTTTAAAGTGATTTTCATGCCTCCAGGGGCCCTAAACACAAGATTTATGGAATGGTTAAAAGTGCATGAAAATGGCCAATTTACCCACTCTGAGTTCTCAAAAAGGGTTTCTTCACCCCGGGAAGTGAAATAAATACCATTTGGAGGCATTTAATGTTCGAGCAAAAACGGCTGATTTTCGACAAAAGAGATAACACCCCCCATTACGTCCTGCTTCAGAAATGTGGAAAATGGTCCGTTTTCAAATGTTTTATTTTTGAACGTCAGTTCACATTTGTAGGTGGATCATCAGTGTTAGAGCTAAAATTAGCATGTTTAAAGTGATTTTTATGCTTCCAGGGGCTCGGGAAGTGAAATAAATACCATTTGGAGGCATTTAATGTTCGAGCAAAAACGGCTGATTTTCGACAAAAGAGATAACACCCCCCCATTACGTCATGCTTCAGAAATGTGGAAAATGGTCCGTTTTCAAATGTTTTATTTTTGAACGTCAGTTCACATTTGTAGGTGGATCATCAGTGTTATAGCTAAAATTAGCATGTTTAAAGTGATTTTCATGCTTCCAGGGGCCCTAAACACAAGATTTATGGAATGGTTAAAAGTGCATGAAAATGGCCAATTTACCCACTCTGAGTTCTCAAAAAGGGTTTCTTCACCCCGGGAAGTTAATTAAATACCATTTGGAGGCATTTAATGTTCGAGCAAAAACGGCTGATTTTCGACAAAAGAGATAACACCCCCCCATTACGTCATGCTTCAGAAATGTGGAAAATGGTCCGTTTTCAAATGTTTTATTTTTGAACGTCAGTTCACATTTGTAGGTGGATCATCAGTGTTAGAGCTAAAAGTAGCATGTTTAAAGTGATTTTCATGCCTCCAGGGGCCCTAAACACAAGATTTATGGAATGGTTAAAAGTGCATGAAAATGGCCAATTTACCCACTCTGAGTTCTCAAAAAGGGTTTCTTCACCCCGGGAAGTTAATTAAATACCATTTGGAGGCATTTAATGTTCGAGCAAAAACGGCTGATTTTCGACAAAAGAGATAACACCCCCCCATTACGTCATGCTTCAGAAATGTGGAAAATGGTCCGTTTTCAAATGTTTTATTTTTGAACGTCAGTTCACATTTGTAGGTGGATCATCAGTGTTAGAGCTAAAATTAGCATGTTTAAAGTGATTTTCATGCTCCCAGGGGCCCTAAACACAAGATTTATGGAATGGTTAAAAGTGCATGAAAATGGCCAACTTACCCACTCTGAGTTCTCAAAAAGGGTTTCTTCACCCCGGGAAGTTAATTAAATACCATTTGGAGGCATTTAATGTTCGAGCAAAAACGGCTGATTTTCGACAAAAGAGATAACACCCCCCCATTACGTCATGCTTCAGAAATGTGGAAAATGGTCCGTTTTCAAATGTTTTATTTTTTGAACGTCAGTTCACATTTGTAGGTGGATCATCAGTGTTAGAGCTAAAATTAGCATGTTTAAAGTGATTTTCATGTTTCCAGGGGCCCTAAACACAAGATTTATGGAATGGTTAAAAGTGCATGAAAATGGCCAATTTACCCACTCTGAGTTCTCAAAAAGGGTTTCTTCACCCCGGGAAGTTAATTAAATACCATTTGGAGGCATTTAATGTTCGAGCAAAAACGGCTGATTTTCGACAAAAGAGATAACACCCCCCCATTACGTCATGCTTCAGAAATGTGGAAAATGGTCCGTTTTCAAATGTTTTATTTTTGAACGTCAGTTCACATTTGTAGGTGGATCATCAGTGTTAGAGCTAAAATTTGCATGTTTAAAGTGATTTTCATGCTCCCAGGGGCTCGGGAAGTTAATTAAATACTATTTGGAGGCATTTAATGTTCGAGCAAAAACGGCAGATTTTCGACAAAAGAGATAACACCCCCCCATTACGTCCTGCTTCAGAAATGTGGAAAATGGTCCGTTTTCAAATGTTTTATTTTTGAACGTCAGTTCACATTTGTAGGTGGATCATCAGTGTTAGAGCTAAAATTAGCATGTTTAAAGTGATTTTCATGCTTCCAGGGGCTCGGGAAGTTAATTAAATACCATTTGGAGGCATTTAATGTTCGAGCAAAAACGGCTGATTTTCGACAAAAGAGATAACACCCCCCCATTACGTCATGCTTCAGAAATGTGGAAAATGGTCCGTTTTCAAATGTTTTATTTTTGAATGTCAGCTCACATTTGTAGGTGGATCATCAGTGTTAGAGCTAAAATTAGCATGTTTAAAGTGATTTTCATGCTCCCAGGGGCCCTAAACACAAGATTTATGGAATGGTTAAAAGTGCATGAAAATGGCCAATTTACCCACTCTGAGTTCTCAAAAAGGGTTTCTTCACCCCGGGAAGTTAATTAAATACCATTTGGAGGCATTTAATGTTCGAGCAAAAACGGCTGATTTTCGACAAAAGAGATAACACCCCCCCATTACGTCCTGCTTCAGAAATGTGGAAAATGGTCCGTTTTCAAATGTTTTATTTTTGAACGTCTGTTCACATTTGTAGGTGGATCATCAGTGTTAGAGCTAAAATTAGCATGTTTAAAGTGATTTTCATGTTCCCAGGGGCGCTGGAAGTTAATTAAATACCATTTGGAGGCATTTAATGTTCGAGCAAAAACGGCTGATTTTCGACAAAAGAGATAACACCCCCCCATTACGTCATGCTTCAGAAATGTGGAAAATGGTCCGTTTTCAAATGTTTTATTTTTGAACGTCAGTTCACATTTGTAGGTGGATCATCAGTGTTAGAGCTAAAATTAGCATGTTTAAAGTGATTTTCATGCTCCCAGGGGCCCTAAACACAAGATTTATGGAATGGTTAAAAGTGCATGAAAATGGCCAATTTACCCACTCTGAGTTCTCAAAAAGGGTTTCTTCACCCCGGGAAGTTAATTAAATACCATTTGGAGGCATTTAATGTTCGAGCAAAAACGGCTGATTTTCGACAAAAGAGATAACACCCCCCCATTACGTCATGCTTCAGAAATGTGGAAAATGGTCCGTTTTCAAATGTTTTATTTTTGAACGTCAGTTCACATTTGTAGGTGGATCATCAGTGTTAGAGCTAAAATTAGCATGTTTAAAGTGATTTTCATGCTTCCAGGGGCCCTAAACACAAGATTTATGGAATGGTTAAAAGTGCATGAAAATGGCCAATTTACCCACTCTGAGTTCTCAAAAAGGGTTTCTTCACCCCGGGAAGTTAATTAAATACCATTTGGAGGCATTTAATGTTCGAGCAAAAACGGCTGATTTTCGACAAAAGAGATAACACCCCCCCATTACGTCCTGCTTCAGAAATGTGGAAAATGGTCCGTTTTCAAATGTTTTATTTTTGAACGTCAGTTCACATTTGTAGGTGGATCATCAGTGTTAGAGCTAAAATTAGCATGTTTAAAGTGATTTTCATGCTCCCAGGGGCTCGGGAAGTGAAATAAATACCATTTGGAGCCATTTAATGTTCGAGCAAAAACGGCTGATTTTCGACAAAAGAGATAACACCCCCCCATTACGTCCTGCTTCAGAAATGTGGAAAATGGTCCGTTTTCAAATGTTTTATTTTTGAACGTCAGTTCACATTTGTAGGTGGATCATCAGTGTTAGAGCTAAAATTAGCATGTTTAAAGTGATTTTCATGCTTCCAGGGGCTCGGGAAGTTAATTAAATACCATTTGGAGGCATTTAATGTTCGAGCAAAAACGGCTGATTTTCGACAAAAGAGATAACACCACCCCATTACGTCATGCTTCAGAAATGTGGAAAATGGTCCGTTTTCAAATGTTTTATTTTTGAACGTCAGTTCACATTTGTAGGTGGATCATCAGTGTTAGAGCTAAAATTAGCATGTTTAAAGTGATTTTCATGCTCCCAGGGGCCCTAAACACAAGATTTATGGAATGGTTAAAAGTGCATGAAAATGGCCAATTTACCCACTCTGAGTTCTCAAAAAGGGTTTCTTCACCCCGGGAAGTTAATTAAATACCATTTGGAGGCATTTAATGTTCGAGCAAAAACGGCTGATTTTCGACAAAAGAGATAACACCCCCCCATTACGTCCTGCTTCAGAAATGTGGAAAATGGTCCGTTTTCAAATGTTTTATTTTTGAACGTCTGTTCACATTTGTAGGTGGATCATCAGTGTTAGAGCTAAAATTAGCATGTTTAAAGTGATTTTCATGCTCCCAGGGGCGCTGGAAGTTAATTAAATACCATTTGGAGGCATTTAATGTTTGAGCAAAAACGGCTGATTTTCGACAAAAGAGATAACACCCCCCCATTACGTCATGCTTCAGAAATGTGGAAAATGGTCCGTTTTTAAATGTTTTATTTTTGAACGTCAGTTCACATTTGTAGGTGGATCATCAGTGTTAGAGCTAAAATTAGCATGTTTAAAGTGATTTTCATGCTCCCAGGGGCCCTAAACACAAGATTTATGGAATGGTTAAAAGTGCATGAAAATGGCCAATTTACCCACTCTGAGTTCTCAAAAAGGGTTTCTTCACCCCGGGAAGTTAATTAAATACCATTTGGAGGCATTTAATGTTCGAGCAAAAACGGCTGATTTTCGACAAAAGAGATAACACCCCCCCATTACGTCATGCTTCAGAAATGTGGAAAATGGTCCGTTTTCAAATGTTTTATTTTTGAACGTCAGTTCACATTTGTAGGTGGATCATCAGTGTTAGAGCTAAAATTAGCATGTTTAAAGTGATTTTCATGCTTCCAGGGGCTCGGGAAGTTAATTAAATACCATTTGGAGGCATTTAATGTTCGAGCAAAAACGGCTGATTTTCGACAAAAGAGATAACACCCCCCCATTACGTCATGCTTCAGAAATGTGGACAATGGTCCGTTTTCAAATGTTTTATTTTTGAACGTCAGTTCACATTTGTAGGTGGATCATCAGTGTTAGAGCTAAAATTAGCATGTTTAAAGTGATTTTCATGCTCCCAGGGGCCCTAAACACAAGATTTATGGAATGGTTAAAAGTGCATGAAAATGGCCAACTTACCCACTCTGAGTTCTCAAAAAGGGTTTCTTCACCCCGGGAAGTTAATTAAATACCATTTGGAGGCATTTAATGTTCGAGCAAAAACGGCTGATTTTCGACAAAAGAGATAACACCCCCCCATTACGTCATGCATCAGAAATGTGGAAAATGGTCCGTTTTCAAATGTTTTATTTTTTGAACGTCAGTTCACATTTGTAGGTGGATCATCAGTGTTAGAGCTAAAATTATCATGTTTAAAGTGATTTTCATGCTTCCAGGGGCCCTAAACACAAGATTTATGGAATGGTTAAAAGTGCATGAAAATGGCCAATTTACCCACTCTGAGTTCTCAAAAAGGGTTTCTTCACCCCGGGAAGTTAATTAAATACCATTTGGAGGCATTTAATGTTCGAGCAAAAACGGCTGATTTTCGACAAAAGAGATAACACCCCCCCATTACGTCATGCTTCAGAAATGTGGAAAATGGTCCGTTTTCAAATGTTTTATTTTTGAACGTCAGTTCACATTTGTAGGTGGATCATCAGTGTTAGAGCTAAAATTAGCATGTTTAAAGTGATTTTCATGCTCCCAGGGGCTCGGGAAGTTAATTAAATACTATTTGGAGGCATTTAATGTTCGAGCAAAAACGGCAGATTTTCGACAAAAGAGATAACACCCCCCCATTACGTCCTGCTTCAGAAATGTGGAAAATGGTCCGTTTTCAAATGTTTTATTTTTGAACGTCAGTTCACATTTGTAGGTGGATCATCAGTGTTAGAGCTAAAATTAGCATGTTTAAAGTGATTTTCATGCTTCCAGGGGCCCTAAACACAAGATTTATGGAATGGTTAAAAGTGCATGAAAATGGCAAATTTACCCACTCTGAGTTCTCAAAAAGGGTTTCTTCACCCCGGGAAGTGAAATAAATACCATTTGGAGGCATTTAATGTTCGAGCAAAAACGGCTGATTTTCGACAAAAGAGATAACACCCCCCCATTACGTCCTGCTTCAGAAATGTGGAAAATGGTCCGTTTTCAAATGTTTTATTTTTGAACGTCAGTTCACATTTGTAGGTGGATCATCAGTGTTAGAGCTAAAATTAGCATGTTTAAAGTGATTTTTATGCTTCCAGGGGCTCGGGAAGTGAAATAAATACCATTTGGAGGCATTTAATGTTCGAGCAAAAACGGCTGATTTTCGACAAAAGAGATAACACCCCCCCATTACGTCATGCTTCAGAAATGTGGAAAATGGTCCGTTTTCAAATGTTTTATTTTTGAACGTCAGTTCACATTTGTAGGTGGATCATCAGTGTTAGAGCTAAAATTAGCATGTTTAAAGTGATTTTCATGCTCCCAGGGGCTCGGGAAGTTAATTAAATACTATTTGGAGGCATTTAATGTTCGAGCAAAAACGGCAGATTTTCGACAAAAGAGATAACACCCCCCCATTACGTCCTGCTTCAGAAATGTGGAAAATGGTCCGTTTTCAAATGTTTTATTTTTGAACGTCAGTTCACATTTGTAGGTGGATCATCAGTGTTAGAGCTAAAATTAGCATGTTTAAAGTGATTTTCATGCTTCCAGGGGCTCGGGAAGTTAATTAAATACCATTTGGAGGCATTTAATGTTCGAGCAAAAACGGCTGATTTTCGACAAAAGAGATAACACCCCCCCATTACGTCATGCTTCAGAAATGTGGAAAATGGTCCGTTTTCAAATGTTTTATTTTTGAACGTCAGTTCACATTTGTAGGTGGATCATCAGTGTTAGAGCTAAAATTAGCATGTTTAAAGTGATTTTCATGCTCCCAGGGGCCCTAAACACAAGATTTATGGAATGGTTAAAAGTGCATGAAAATGGCCAATTTACCCACTCTGAGTTCTCAAAAAGGGTTTCTTCACCCCGGGAAGTTAATTAAATACCATTTGGAGGCATTTAATGTTCGAGCAAAAACGGCTGATTTTCGACAAAAGAGATAACACCCCCCCATTACGTCCTGCTTCAGAAATGTGGAAAATGGTCCGTTTTCAAATGTTTTATTTTTGAACGTCTGTTCACATTTGTAGGTGGATCATCAGTGTTAGAGCTAAAATTAGCATGTTTAAAGTGATTTTCATGTTCCCAGGGGCGCTGGAAGTTATTTAAATACCATTTGGAGGCATTTAATGTTCGAGCAAAAACGGCTGATTTTCGACAAAAGAGATAACACCCCCCCATTACGTCATGCTTCAGAAATGTGGAAAATGGTCCGTTTTCAAATGTTTTATTTTTGAACGTCAGTTCACATTTGTAGGTGGATCATCAGTGTTAGAGCTAAAATTAGCATGTTTAAAGTGATTTTCATGCTCCCAGGGGCCCTAAACACAAGATTTATGGAATGGTTAAAAGTGCATGAAAATGGCCAATTTACCCACTCTGAGTTCTCAAAAAGGGTTTCTTCACCCCGGGAAGTTAATTAAATACCATTTGGAGGCATTTAATGTTCGAGCAAAAACGGCTGATTTTCGACAAAAGAGATAACACCCCCCCATTACGTCATGCTTCAGAAATGTGGAAAATGGTCCGTTTTCAAATGTTTTATTTTTGAACGTCAGTTCACATTTGTAGGTGGATCATCAGTGTTAGAGCTAAAATTAGCATGTTTAAAGTGATTTTCATGCTTCCAGGGGCCCTAAACACAAGATTTATGGAATGGTTAAAAGTGCATGAAAATGGCCAATTTACCCACTCTGAGTTCTCAAAAAGGGTTTCTTCACCCCGGGAAGTTAATTAAATACCATTTGGAGGCATTTAATGTTCGAGCAAAAACGGCTGATTTTCGACAAAAGAGATAACACCCCCCCATTACGTCCTGCTTCAGAAATGTGGAAAATGGTCCGTTTTCAAATGTTTTATTTTTGAACGTCAGTTCACATTTGTAGGTGGATCATCAGTGTTAGAGCTAAAATTAGCATGTTTAAAGTGATTTTCATGCTCCCAGGGGCTCGGGAAGTGAAATAAATACCATTTGGAGCCATTTAATGTTCGAGCAAAAACGGCTGATTTTCGACAAAAGAGATAACACCCCCCCATTACGTCCTGCTTCAGAAATGTGGAAAATGGTCCGTTTTCAAATGTTTTATTTTTGAACGTCAGTTCACATTTGTAGGTGGATCATCAGTGTTAGAGCTAAAATTAGCATGTTTAAAGTGATTTTCATGCTTCCAGGGGCGCTGGAAGTTAATTAAATACCATTTGGAGGCATTTAATGTTCGAGCAAAAACGGCTGATTTTCGACAAAAGAGATAACACCCCCCCATTACGTCCTGCTTCAGAAATGTGGAAAATGGTCCGTTTTCAAATGTTTTATTTTTGAACGTCAGTTCACATTTGTAGGTGGATCATCAGTGTTAGAGCTAAAATTAGCATGTTTAAAGTGATTTTCATGCTTCCATGGGCTCGGGAAGTGAAATAAATACCATTTGGAGGCATTTAATGTTCGAGCAAAAACGGCTGATTTTCCACAAAAGAGATAACACCCCCCCATTACGTCATGCTTCAGAAATGTGGAAAATGGTCCGTTTTCAAATGTTTTATTTTTGAACGTCAGTTCACATTTGTAGGTGGATCATCAGTGTTAGAGCTAAAATTAGCATGTTTAAAGTGATTTTCATGCTCCCAGGGGCCCTAAACACAAGATTTATGGAATGGTTAAAAGTGCATGAAAATGGCCAATTTACCCACTCTGAGTTCTCAAAAAGGGTTTCTTCACCCCGGGAAGTTAATTAAATACCATTTGGAGGCATTTAATGTTCGAGCAAAAACGGCTGATTTTCGACAAAAGAGATAACACCCCCCATTACGTCATGCTTCAGAAATGTGGAAAATGGTCCGTTTTCAAATGTTTTATTTTTGAACGTCAGTTCACATTTGTAGGTGGATCATCAGTGTTAGAGCTAAAATTAGCATGTTTAAAGTGATTTTCATGCTCCCAGGGGCGCTGGAAGTTAATTAAATACCATTTGGAGGCATTTAATGTTCGAGCAAAAACGGCTGATTTTCGACAAAAGAGATAACACCCCCCCATTACGTCATGCTTCAGAAATGTGGAAAATGGTCCGTTTTCAAATGTTTTATTTTTGAACGTCAGTTCACATTTGTAGGTGGATCATCAGTGTTAGAGCTAAAATTAGCATGTTTAAAGTGATTTTCATGCTCCCAGGGGCGCTGGAAGTTAATTAAATACCATTTGGAGGCATTTAATGTTCGAGCAAAAACGGCTGATTTTCGACAAAAGAGATAACACCCCCCCATTACGTCATGCTTCAGAAATGTGGAAAATGGTCCGTTTTCAAATGTTTTATTTTTGAACGTCAGTTCACATTTGTAGGTGGATCATCAGTGTTAGAGCTAAAATTAGCATGTTTAAAGTGATTTTCATGCTCCCAGGGGCCCTAAACACAAGATTTATGGAATGGTTAAAAGTGCATGAAAATGGCCAACTTACCCACTCTGAGTTCTCAAAAAGGGTTTCTTCACCCCGGGAAGTTAATTAAATACCATTTGGAGGCATTTAATGTTCGAGCAAAAACGGCTGATTTTCGACAAAAGAGATAACACCCCCCCATTACGTCATGCTTCAGAAATGTGGAAAATGGTCCGTTTTCAAATGTTTTATTTTTTGAACGTCAGTTCACATTTGTAGGTGGATCATCAGTGTTAGAGCTAAAATTAGCATGTTTAAAGTGATTTTCATGCTTCCAGGGGCCCTAAACACAAGATTTATGGAATGGTTAAAAGTGCATGAAAATGGCCAATTTACCCACTCTGAGTTCTCAAAAAGGGTTTCTTCACCCCGGGAAGTTAATTAAATACCATTTGGAGGCATTTAATGTTCGAGCAAAAACGGCTGATTTTCGACAAAAGAGATAACACCCCCCATTACGTCATGCTTCAGAAATGTGGAAAATGGTCCGTTTTCAAATGTTTTATTTTTGAACGTCAGTTCACATTTGTAGGTGGATCATCAGTGTTAGAGCTAAAATTAGCATGTTTAAAGTGATTTTCATGCTCCCAGGGGCTCGGGAAGTTAATTAAATACCATTTGGAGGCATTTAATGTTCGAGCAAAAACGGCAGATTTTCGACAAAAGAGATAACACCCCCCCATTACGTCCTGCTTCAGAAATGTGGAAAATGGTCCGTTTTCAAATGTTTTATTTTTGAACGTCAGTTCACATTTGTAGGTGGATCATCAGTGTTAGAGCTAAAATTAGCATGTTTAAAGTGATTTTCATGCTTCCAGGGGCCCTAAACACAAGATTTATGGAATGGTTAAAAGTGCATGAAAATGGCCAATTTACCCACTCTGAGTTCTCAAAAAGGGTTTCTTCACCCCGGGAAGTTAATTAAATACCATTTGGAGGCATTTAATGTTCGAGCAAAAACGGCTGATTTTCGACAAAAGAGATAACACCCCCCCATTACGTCATGCTTCAGAAATGTGGAAAATGGTCCGTTTTCAAATGTTTTATTTTTGAACGTCAGTTCACATTTGTAGGTGGATCATCAGTGTTAGTGCTAAAAGTAGCATGTTTAAAGTGATTTTCATGCCTCCAGGGGCCCTAAACACAAGATTTATGGAATGGTTAAAAGTGCATGAAAATGGCCAATTTACCCACTCTGAGTTCTCAAAAAGGGTTTCTTCACCCCGGGAAGTTAATTAAATACCATTTGGAGGCATTTAATGTTCGAGCAAAAACGGCTGATTTTCGACAAAAGAGATAACACCCCCCCATTACGTCCTGCTTCAGAAATGTGGAAAATGGTCCGTTTTCAAATATTTTATTTTTGAACGTCAGTTCACATTTGTAGGTGGATCATCAGTGTTAGAGCTAAAATTAGCATGTTTAAAGTGATTTTTTTGCTTCCAGGGGCTCGGGAAGTTAATTAAATACCATTTGGAGGCATTTAATGTTCGAGCAAAAACGGCTGATTTTCGACAAAAGAGATAACACCCCCCCATTACGTCATGCTTCAGAAATGTGGAAAATGGTCCGTTTTCAAATGTTTTATTTTTGAACGTCAGTTCACATTTGTAGGTGGATCATCAGTGTTAGAGCTAAAATTAGCATGTTTAAAGTGATTTTCATGCTCCCAGGGGCCCTAAACACAAGATTTATGGAATGGTTAAAAGTGCATGAAAATGGCCAATTTACCCACTCTGAGTTCTCAAAAAGGGTTTCTTCACCCCGGGAAGTTAATTAAATACCATTTGGAGGCATTTAATGTTCGAGCAAAAACGGCTGATTTTCGACAAAAGAGATAACACCCCCCCATTACGTCCTGCTTCAGAAATGTGGAAAATGGTCCGTTTTCAAATGTTTTATTTTTGAACGTCTGTTCACATTTGTAGGTGGATCATCAGTGTTAGAGCTAAAATTAGCATGTTTAAAGTGATTTTCATGCTCCCAGGGGCGCTGGAAGTTAATTAAATACCATTTGGAGGCATTTAATGTTCGAGCAAAAACGGCTGATTTTCGACAAAAGAGATAACACCCCCCCATTACGTCATGCTTCAGAAATGTGGAAAATGGTCCGTTTTCAAATGTTTTATTTTTGAACGTCAGTTCACATTTGTAGGTGGATCATCAGTGTTAGAGCTAAAATTAGCATGTTTAAAGTGATTTTCATGCTCCCAGGGGCCCTAAACACAAGATTTATGGAATGGTTAAAAGTGCATGAAAATGGCCAATTTACCCACTCTGAGTTCTCAAAAAGGGTTTCTTCACCCCGGGAAGTTAATTAAATACCATTTGGAGGCATTTAATGTTCGAGCAAAAACGGCTGATTTTCGACAAAAGAGATAACACCCCCCCATTACGTCATGCTTCAGAAATGTGGAAAATGGTCCGTTTTCAAATGTTTTATTTTTGAACGTCAGTTCACATTTGTAGGTGGATCATCAGTGTTAGAGCTAAAATTAGCATGTTTAAAGTGATTTTCATGCTCCCAGGGGCTCGGGAAGTGAAATAAATACCATTTGGAGCCATTTAATGTTCGAGCAAAAACGGCTGATTTTCGACAAAAGAGATAACACCCCCCCATTACGTCCTGCTTCAGAAATGTGGAAAATGGTCCGTTTTCAAATGTTTTATTTTTGAACGTCAGTTCACATTTGTAGGTGGATCATCAGTGTTAGAGCTAAAATTAGCATGTTTAAAGTGATTTTCATGCTTCCAGGGGCGCTGGAAGTTAATTAAATACCATTTGGAGGCATTTAATGTTCGAGCAAAAACGGCTGATTTTCGACAAGAGATAACACCCCCCCATTACGTCCTGCTTCAGAAATGTGGAAAATGGTCCGTTTTCAAATGTTTTATTTTTGAACGTCAGTTCACATTTGTAGGTGGATCATCAGTGTTAGAGCTAAAATTAGCATGTTTAAAGTGATTTTCATGCTTCCAGGGGCTCGGGAAGTGAAATAAATACCATTTGGAGGCATTTAATGTTCGAGCAAAAACGGCTGATTTTCGACAAAAGAGATAACACCCCCCCATTACGTCATGCTTCAGAAATGTGGAAAATGGTCCGTTTTCAAATGTTTTATTTTTGAACGTCAGTTCACATTTGTAGGTGGATCATCAGTGTTAGAGCTAAAATTAGCATGTTTAAAGTGATTTTCATGCTCCCAGGGGCCCTAAACACAAGATTTATGGAATGGTTAAAAGTGCATGAAAATGGCCAATTTACCCACTCTGAGTTCTCAAAAAGGGTTTCTTCACCCCGGGAAGTTAATTAAATACCATTTGGAGGCATTTAATGTTCGAGCAAAAACGGCTGATTTTCGACAAAAGAGATAACACCCCCCCATTACGTCATGCTTCAGAAATGTGGAAAATGGTCCGTTTTCAAATGTTTTATTTTTGAACGTCAGTTCACATTTGTAGGTGGATCATCAGTGTTAGAGCTAAAATTAGCATGTTTAAAGTGATTTTCATGCTCCCAGGGGCGCTGGAAGTTAATTAAATACCATTTGGAGGCATTTAATGTTCGAGCAAAAACGGCTGATTTTCGACAAAAGAGATAACACCCCCCCATTACGTCATGCTTCAGAAATGTGGAAAATGGTCCGTTTTCAAATGTTTTATTTTTGAACGTCAGTTCACATTTGTAGGTGGATCATCAGTGTTAGAGCTAAAATTAGCATGTTTAAAGTGATTTTCATGCTTCCAGGGGCTCGGGAAGTTAATTAAATACCATTTGGAGGCATTTAATGTTCGAGCAAAAACGGCTGATTTTCGACAAAAGAGATAACACCCCCCCATTACGTCATGCTTCAGAAATGTGGAAAATGGTCCGTTTTCAAATGTTTTATTTTTGAACGTCAGTTCACATTTGTAGGTGGATCATCAGTGTTAGAGCTAAAATTAGCATGTTTAAAGTGATTTTCATGCTCCCAGGGGCCCTAAACACAAGATTTATGGAATGGTTAAAAGTGCATGAAAATGGCCAACTTACCCACTCTGAGTTCTCAAAAAGGGTTTCTTCACCCCGGGAAGTTAATTAAATACCATTTGGAGGCATTTAATGTTCGAGCAAAAACGGCTGATTTTCGACAAAAGAGATAACACCCCCCCATTACGTCATGCTTCAGAAATGTGGAAAATGGTCCGTTTTCAAATGTTTTATTTTTTGAACGTCAGTTCACATTTGTAGGTGGATCATCAGTGTTAGAGCTAAAATTAGCATGTTTAAAGTGATTTTCATGCTTCCAGGGGCCCTAAACACAAGATTTATGGAATGGTTAAAAGTGCATGAAAATGGCCAATTTACCCACTCTGAGTTCTCAAAAAGGGTTTCTTCACCCCGGGAAGTTAATTAAATACCATTTGGAGGCATTTAATGTTCGAGCAAAAACGGCTGATTTTCGACAAAAGAGATAACACCCCCCCATTACGTCATGCTTCAGAAATGTGGAAAATGGTCCGTTTTCAAATGTTTTATTTTTGAACGTCAGTTCACATTTGTAGGAGGATCATCAGTGTTAGAGCTAAAATTAGCATGTTTAAAGTGATTTTCATGCTCCCAGGGGCTCGGGAAGTTAATTAAATACCATTTGGAGGCATTTAATGTTCGAGCAAAAACGGCAGATTTTCGACAAAAGAGATAACACCCCCCCATTACGTCCTGCTTCAGAAATGTGGAAAATGGTCCGTTTTCAAATGTTTTATTTTTGAACGTCAGTTCACATTTGTAGGTGGATCATCAGTGTTATAGCTAAAATTAGCATGTTTAAAGTGATTTTCATGCTTCCAGGGGCCCTAAACACAAGATTTATGGAATGGTTAAAAGTGCATGAAAATGGCCAATTTACCCACTCTGAGTTCTCAAAAAGGGTTTCTTCACCCCGGGAAGTTAATTAAATACCATTTGGAGGCATTTAATGTTCGAGCAAAAACGGCTGATTTTCGACAAAAGAGATAACACCCCCCCATTACGTCATGCTTCAGAAATGTGGAAAATGGTCCGTTTTCAAATGTTTTATTTTTGAACGTCAGTTCACATTTGTAGGTGGATCATCAGTGTTAGAGCTAAAAGTAGCATGTTTAAAGTGATTTTCATGCCTCCAGGGGCCCTAAACACAAGATTTATGGAATGGTTAAAAGTGCATGAAAATGGCCAATTTACCCACTCTGAGTTCTCAAAAAGGGTTTCTTCACCCCGGGAAGTTAATTAAATACCATTTGGAGGCATTTAATGTTCGAGCAAAAACGGCTGATTTTCGACAAAAGAGATAACACCCCCCCATTACGTCCTGCTTCAGAAATGTGGAAAATGGTCCGTTTTCAAATATTTTATTTTTGAACGTCAGTTCACATTTGTAGGTGGATCATCAGTGTTAGAGCTAAAATTAGCATGTTTAAAGTGATTTTCATGCTTCCAGGGGCTCGGGAAGTGAAATGAATACCATTTGGAGGCATTTAATGTTCGAGCAAAAACGGCTGATTTTCGACAAAAGAGATAACACCCCCCCATTACGTCCTGCTTCAGAAATGTGGAAAATGGTCCGTTTTCAAATGTTTTATTTTTGAACGTCAGTTCACATTTGTAGGTGGATCATCAGTGTTAGAGCTAAAATTAGCATGTTTAAAGTGATTTTCATGCTCCCAGGGGCCCTAAACACAAGATTTATGGAATGGTTAAAAGTGCATGAAAATGGCCAATTTACCCACTCTGAGTTCTCAAAAAGGGTTTCTTCACCCCGGGAAGTTAATTAAATACCATTTGGAGGCATTTAATGTTCGAGCAAAAACGGCTGATTTTCGACAAAAGAGATAACACCCCCCCATTACGTCCTGCTTCAGAAATGTGGAAAATGGTCCGTTTTCAAATGTTTTATTTTTGAACGTCTGTTCACATTTGTAGGTGGATCATCAGTGTTAGAGCTAAAATTAGCATGTTTAAAGTGATTTTCATGCTCCCAGGGGCGCTGGAAGTTAATTAAATACCATTTGGAGGCATTTAATGTTCGAGCAAAAACGGCTGATTTTCGACAAAAGAGATAACACCCCCCCATTACGTCATGCTTCAGAAATGTGGAAAATGGTCCGTTTTCAAATGTTTTATTTTTGAACGTCAGTTCACATTTGTAGGTGGATCATCAGTGTTAGAGCTAAAATTAGCATGTTTAAAGTGATTTTCATGCTCCCAGGGGCCCTAAACACAAGATTTATGGAATGGTTAAAAGTGCATGAAAATGGCCAATTTACCCACTCTGAGTTCTCAAAAAGGGTTTCTTCACCCCGGGAAGTTAATTAAATACCATTTGGAGGCATTTAATGTTCGAGCAAAAACGGCTGATTTTCGACAAAAGAGATAACACCCCCCCATTACGTCATGCTTCAGAAATGTGGAAAATGGTCCGTTTTCAAATGTTTTATTTTTGAACGTCAGTTCACATTTGTAGGTGGATCATCAGTGTTAGAGCTAAAATTAGCATGTTTAAAGTGATTTTCATGCTCCCAGGGGCGCTGGAAGTTAATTAAATACCATTTGGAGGCATTTAATGTTCGAGCAAAAACGGCTGATTTTCGACAAAAGAGATAACACCCCCCCATTACGTCATGCTTCAGAAATGTGGAAAATGGTCCGTTTTCAAATGTTTTATTTTTGAACGTCAGTTCACATTTGTAGGTGGATCATCAGTGTTAGAGCTAAAATTAGCATGTTTAAAGTGATTTTCATGCTTCCAGGGGCTCGGGAAGTTAATTAAATACCATTTGGAGGCATTTAATGTTCGAGCAAAAACGGCTGATTTTCGACAAAAGAGATAACACCCCCCCATTACGTCATGCTTCAGAAATGTGGAAAATGGTCAGTTTTCAAATGTTTTATTTTTGAACGTCAGTTCACATTTGTAGGTGGATCATCAGTGTTAGAGCTAAAATTAGCATGTTTAAAGTGATTTTCATGCTCCCAGGGGCCCTAAACACAAGATTTATGGAATGGTTAAAAGTGCATGAAAATGGCCAACTTACCCACTCTGAGTTCTCAAAAAGGGTTTCTTCACCCCGGGAAGTTAATTAAATACCATTTGGAGGCATTTAATGTTCGAGCAAAAACGGCTGATTTTCGACAAAAGAGATAACACCCCCCCATTACGTCATGCTTCAGAAATGTGGAAAATGGTCCGTTTTCAAATGTTTTATTTTTTGAACGTCAGTTCACATTTGTAGGTGGATCATCAGTGTTAGAGCTAAAATTAGCATGTTTAAAGTGATTTTCATGCTTCCAGGGGCCCTAAACACAAGATTTATGGAATGGTTAAAAGTGCATGAAAATGGCCAATTTACCTACTCTGAGTTCTCAAAAAGGGTTTCTTCACCCCGGGAAGTTAATTAAATACCATTTGGAGGCATTTAATGTTCGAGCAAAAACGGCTGATTTTCGACAAAAGAGATAACACCCCCCCATTACGTCATGCTTCAGAAATGTGGAAAATGGTCCGTTTTCAAATGTTTTATTTTTGAACGTCAGTTCACATTTGTAGGTGGATCATCAGTGTTAGAGCTAAAATTAGCATGTTTAAAGTGATTTTCATGCTCCCAGGGGCTCGGGAAGTTAATTAAATACCATTTGGAGGCATTTAATGTTCGAGCAAAAACGGCTGATTTTCGACAAAAGAGATAACACCCCCCCATTACGTCATGCTTCAGAAATGTGGGAAATGGTCCGTTTTCAAATGTTTTATTTTTGAACGTCAGTTCACATTTGTAGGTGGATCATCAGTGTTAGAGCTAAAATTAGCATGTTTAAAGTGATTTTCATGCTCCCAGGGGCCCTAAACACAAGATTTATGGAATGGTTAAAAGTGCATGAAAATGGCCAACTTACCCACTCTGAGTTCTCAAAAAGGGTTTCTTCACCCCGGGAAGTTAATTAAATACCATTTGGAGGCATTTAATGTTCGAGCAAAAACGGCTGATTTTCGACAAAAGAGATAACACCCCCCCATTACGTCATGCTTCAGAAATGTGGAAAATGGTCCGTTTTCAAATGTTTTATTTTTTGAACGTCAGTTCACATTTGTAGGTGGATCATCAGTGTTAGAGCTAAAATTAGCATGTTTAAAGTGATTTTCATGCTTCCAGGGGCCCTAAACACAAGATTTATGGAATGGTTAAAAGTGCATGAAAATGGCCAATTTACCCACTCTGAGTTCTCAAAAAGGGTTTCTTCACCCCGGGAAGTTAATTAAATACCATTTGGAGGCATTTAATGTTCGAGCAAAAACGGCTGATTTTCGACAAAAGAGATAACACCCCCCCATTACGTCATGCTTCAGAAATGTGGAAAATGGTCCGTTTTCAAATGTTTTATTTTTGAACGTCAGTTCACATTTGTAGGTGGATCATCAGTGTTAGAGCTAAAATTAGCATGTTTAAAGTGATTTTCATGCTCCCAGGGGCTCGGGAAGTTAATTAAATACCATTTGGAGGCATTTAATGTTCGAGCAAAAACGGCAGATTTTCGACAAAAGAGATAACACCCCCCCATTACGTCCTGCTTCAGAAATGTGGAAAATGGTCCGTTTTCAAATGTTTTATTTTTGAACGTCAGTTCACATTTGTAGGTGGATCATCAGTGTTAGAGCTAAAATTAGCATGTTTAAAGTGATTTTCATGCTTCCAGGGGCCCTAAACACAAGATTTATGGAATGGTTAAAAGTGCATGAAAATGGCCAATTTACCCACTCTGAGTTCTCAAAAAGGGTTTCTTCACCCCGGGAAGTTAATTAAATACCATTTGGAGGCATTTAATGTTCGAGCAAAAACGGCTGATTTTCGACAAAAGAGATAACACCCCCCCATTACGTCATGCTTCAGAAATGTGGAAAATGGTCCGTTTTCAAATGTTTTATTTTTGAACGTCAGTTCACATTTGTAGGTGGATCATCAGTGTTAGAGCTAAAAGTAGCATGTTTAAAGTGATTTTCATGCCTCCAGGGGCCCTAAACACAAGATTTATGGAATGGTTAAAAGTGCATGAAAATGGCCAATTTACCCACTCTGAGTTCTCAAAAAGGGTTTCTTCACCCCGGGAAGTTAATTAAATACCATTTGGAGGCATTTAATGTTCGAGCAAAAACGGCTGATTTTCGACAAAAGAGATAACACCCCCCCATTACGTCCTGCTTCAGAAATGTGGAAAATGGTCCGTTTTCAAATATTTTATTTTTGAACGTCAGTTCACATTTGTAGGTGGATCATCAGTGTTAGAGCTAAAATTAGCATGTTTAAAGTGATTTTTTTGCTTCCAGGGGCTCGGGAAGTTAATTAAATACCATTTGGAGGCATTTAATGTTCGAGCAAAAACGGCTGATTTTCGACAAAAGAGATAACACCCCCCCATTACGTCATGCTTCAGAAATGTGGAAAATGGTCCGTTTTCAAATGTTTTATTTTTGAACGTCAGTTCACATTTGTAGGTGGATCATCAGTGTTAGAGCTAAAATTAGCATGTTTAAAGTGATTTTCATGCTCCCAGGGGCCCTAAACACAAGATTTATGGAATGGTTAAAAGTGCATGAAAATGGCCAATTTACCCACTCTGAGTTCTCAAAAAGGGTTTCTTCACCCCGGGAAGTTAATTAAATACCATTTGGAGGCATTTAATGTTCGAGCAAAAACGGCTGATTTTCGACAAAAGAGATAACACCCCCCCATTACGTCCTGCTTCAGAAATGTGGAAAATGGTCCGTTTTCAAATGTTTTATTTTTGAACGTCTGTTCACATTTGTAGGTGGATCATCAGTGTTAGAGCTAAAATTAGCATGTTTAAAGTGATTTTCATGCTCCCAGGGGCGCTGGAAGTTAATTAAATACCATTTGGAGGCATTTAATGTTCGAGCAAAAACGGCTGATTTTCGACAAAAGAGATAACACCCCCCCATTACGTCATGCTTCAGAAATGTGGAAAATGGTCCGTTTTCAAATGTTTTATTTTTGAACGTCAGTTCACATTTGTAGGTGGATCATCAGTGTTAGAGCTAAAATTAGCATGTTTAAAGTGATTTTCATGCTCCCAGGGGCCCTAAACACAAGATTTATGGAATGGTTAAAAGTGCATGAAAATGGCCAATTTACCCACTCTGAGTTCTCAAAAAGGGTTTCTTCACCCCGGGAAGTTAATTAAATACCATTTGGAGGCATTTAATGTTCGAGCAAAAACGGCTGATTTTCGACAAAAGAGATAACACCCCCCCATTACGTCATGCTTCAGAAATGTGGAAAATGGTCCGTTTTCAAATGTTTTATTTTTGAACGTCAGTTCACATTTGTAGGTGGATCATCAGTGTTAGAGCTAAAATTAGCATGTTTAAAGTGATTTTCATGCTTCCAGGGGCCCTAAACACAAGATTTATGAAATGGTTAAAAGTGCATGAAAATGGCCAATTTACCCACTCTGAGTTCTCAAAAAGGGTTTCTTCACCCCGGGAAGTTAATTAAATACCATTTGGAGGCATTTAATGTTCGAGCAAAAACGGCTGATTTTCGACAAAAGAGATAACACCCCCCCATTACGTCCTGCTTCAGAAATGTGGAAAATGGTCCGTTTTCAAATGTTTTATTTTTGAACGTCAGTTCACATTTGTAGGTGGATCATCAGTGTTAGAGCTAAAATTAGCATGTTTAAAGTGATTTTCATGCTCCCAGGGGCCCTAAACACAAGATTTATGGAATGGTTAAAAGTGCATGAAAATGGCCAATTTACCCACTCTGAGTTCTCAAAAAGGGTTTCTTCAACCCGGGAAGTTAATTAAATACCATTTGGAGGCATTTAATGTTCAAGCAAAAACGGCTGATTTTCGACAAAAGAGATAACACCCCCCCATTACGTCCTGCTTCCGAAATGTGGAAAATGGTCCGTTTTCAAATGTTTTATTTTTGAACGTCAGTTCACATTTGTAGGTGGATCATCAGTGTTAGAGCTAAAATTAGCATGTTTAAAGTGATTTTCATGCTCCCAGGGGCTCGGGAAGTGAAATAAATACCATTTGGAGCCATTTAATGTTCGAGCAAAAACGGCTGATTTTCGACAAAAGAGATAACACCCCCCCATTACGTCCTGCTTCAGAAATGTGGAAAATGGTCCGTTTTCAAATGTTTTATTTTTGAACGTCAGTTCACATTTGTAGGTGGATCATCAGTGTTAGAGCTAAAATTAGCATGTTTAAAGTGATTTTCATGCTTCCAGGGGCGCTGGAAGTTAATTAAATACCATTTGGAGGCATTTAATGTTCGAGCAAAAACGGCTGATTTTCGACAAGAGATAACACCCCCCCATTACGTCCTGCTTCAGAAATGTGGAAAATGGTCCGTTTTCAAATGTTTTATTTTTGAACGTCAGTTCACATTTGTAGGTGGATCATCAGTGTTAGAGCTAAAATTAGCATGTTTAAAGTGATTTTCATGCTTCCAGGGGCTCGGGAAGTGAAATAAATACCATTTGGAGGCATTTAATGTTCGAGCAAAAACGGCTGATTTTCGACAAAAGAGATAACACCCCCCCATTACGTCATGCTTCAGAAATGTGGAAAATGGTCCGTTTTCAAATGTTTTATTTTTGAACGTCAGTTCACATTTGTAGGTGGATCATCAGTGTTAGAGCTAAAATTAGCATGTTTAAAGTGATTTTCATGCTCCCAGGGGCCCTAAACACAAGATTTATGGAATGGTTAAAAGTGCATGAAAATGGCCAATTTACCCACTCTGAGTTCTCAAAAAGGGTTTCTTCACCCCGGGAAGTTAATTAAATACCATTTGGAGGCATTTAATGTTCGAGCAAAAACGGCTGATTTTCGACAAAAGAGATAACACCCCCCCATTACGTCATGCTTCAGAAATGTGGAAAATGGTCCGTTTTCAAATGTTTTATTTTTGAACGTCAGTTCACATTTGTAGGTGGATCATCAGTGTTAGAGCTAAAATTAGCATGTTTAAAGTGATTTTCATGCTCCCAGGGGCGCTGGAAGTTAATTAAATACCATTTGGAGGCATTTAATGTTCGAGCAAAAACGGCTGATTTTCGACAAAAGAGATAACACCCCCCCATTACGTCATGCTTCAGAAATGTGGAAAATGGTCCGTTTTCAAATGTTTTATTTTTGAACGTCAGTTCACATTTGTAGGTGGATCATCAGTGTTAGAGCTAAAATTAGCATGTTTAAAGTGATTTTCATGCTTCCAGGGGCTCGGGAAGTTAATTAAATACCATTTGGAGGCATTTAATGTTCGAGCAAAAACGGCTGATTTTCGACAAAAGAGATAACACCCCCCCATTACGTCATGCTTCAGAAATGTGGAAAATGGTCCGTTTTCAAATGTTTTATTTTTGAACGTCAGTTCACATTTGTAGGTGGATCATCAGTGTTAGAGCTAAAATTAGCATGTTTAAAGTGATTTTCATGCTCCCAGGGGCCCTAAACACAAGATTTATGGAATGGTTAAAAGTGCATGAAAATTGCCAACTTACCCACTCTGAGTTCTCAAAAGGGGTTTCTTCACCCCGGGAAGTTAATTAAATACCATTTGGAGGCATTTAATGTTCGAGCAAAAACGGCTGATTTTCGACAAAAGAGATAACACCCCCCCATTACGTCATGCTTCAGAAATGTGGAAAATGGTCCGTTTTCAAATGTTTTATTTTTTGAACGTCAGTTCACATTTGTAGGTGGATCATCAGTGTTAGAGCTAAAATTAGCATGTTTAAAGTGATTTTCATGCTTCCAGGGGCCCTAAACACAAGATTTATGGAATGGTTAAAAGTGCATGAAAATGGCCAATTTACCCACTCTGAGTTCTCAAAAAGGGTTTCTTCACCCCGGGAAGTTAATTAAATACCATTTGGAGGCATTTAATGTTCGAGCAAAAACGGCTGATTTTCGACAAAAGAGATAACACCCCCCCATTACGTCATGCTTCAGAAATGTGGAAAATGGTCCGTTTTCAAATGTTTTATTTTTGAACGTCAGTTCACATTTGTAGGAGGATCATCAGTGTTAGAGCTAAAATTAGCATGTTTAAAGTGATTTTCATGCTCCCAGGGGCTCGGGAAGTTAATTAAATACCATTTGGAGGCATTTAATGTTCGAGCAAAAACGGCAGATTTTCGACAAAAGAGATAACACCCCCCCATTACGTCCTGCTTCAGAAATGTGGAAAATGGTCCGTTTTCAAATGTTTTATTTTTGAACGTCAGTTCACATTTGTAGGTGGATCATCAGTGTTATAGCTAAAATTAGCATGTTTAAAGTGATTTTCATGCTTCCAGGGGCCCTAAACACAAGATTTATGGAATGGTTAAAAGTGCATGAAAATGGCCAATTTACCCACTCTGAGTTCTCAAAAAGGGTTTCTTCACCCCGGGAAGTTAATTAAATACCATTTGGAGGCATTTAATGTTCGAGCAAAAACGGCTGATTTTCGACAAAAGAGATAACACCCCCCCATTACGTCATGCTTCAGAAATGTGGAAAATGGTCCGTTTTCAAATGTTTTATTTTTGAACGTCAGTTCACATTTGTAGGTGGATCATCAGTGTTAGAGCTAAAAGTAGCATGTTTAAAGTGATTTTCATGCCTCCAGGGGCCCTAAACACAAGATTTATGGAATGGTTAAAAGTGCATGAAAATGGCCAATTTACCCACTCTGAGTTCTCAAAAAGGGTTTCTTCACCCCGGGAAGTTAATTAAATACCATTTGGAGGCATTTAATGTTCGAGCAAAAACGGCTGATTTTCGACAAAAGAGATAACACCCCCCCATTACGTCCTGCTTCAGAAATGTGGAAAATGGTCCGTTTTCAAATATTTTATTTTTGAACGTCAGTTCACATTTGTAGGTGGATCATCAGTGTTAGAGCTAAAATTAGCATGTTTAAAGTGATTTTTTTGCTTCCAGGGGCTCGGGAAGTGAAATAAATACCATTTGGAGGCATTTAATGTTCGAGCAAAAACGGCTGATTTTCGACAAAAGAGATAACACCCCCCCCATTACGTCATGCTTCAGAAATGTGGAAAATGGTCCGTTTTCAAATGTTTTATTTTTGAACGTCAGTTCACATTTGTAGGTGGATCATCAGTGTTAGAGCTAAAATTAGCATGTTTAAAGTGATTTTCATGCTTCCAGGGGCTCGGGAAGTGAAATGAATACCATTTGGAGGCATTTAATGTTCGAGCAAAAACGGCTGATTTTCGACAAAAGAGATAACACCCCCCCATTACGTCCTGCTTCAGAAATGTGGAAAATGGTCCGTTTTCAAATGTTTTATTTTTGAACGTCAGTTCACATTTGTAGGTGGATCATCAGTGTTAGAGCTAAAATTAGCATGTTTAAAGTGATTTTCATGCTTCCAGGGGCTCCGGAAGTTAATTAAATACCATTTGGAGGCATTTAATGTTCGAGCAAAAACGGCTGATTTTCGACAAAAGAGATAACACCCCCCCATTACGTCATGCTTCAGAAATGTGGAAAATGGTCCGTTTTCAAATGTTTTATTTTTGAACGTCAGTTCACATTTGTAGGTGGATCATCAGTGTTAGAGCTAAAATTAGCATGTTTAAAGTGATTTTCATGCTCCCAGGGGCCCTAAACACAAGATTTATGGAATGGTTAAAAGTGCATGAAAATGGCCAATTTACCCACTCTGAGTTCTCAAAAAGGGTTTCTTCACCCCGGGAAGTTAATTAAATACCATTTGGAGGCATTTAATGTTCGAGCAAAAACGGCTGATTTTCGACAAAAGAGATAACACCCCCCCATTACGTCCTGCTTCAGAAATGTGGAAAATGGTCCGTTTTCAAATGTTTTATTTTTGAACGTCTGTTCACATTTGTAGGTGGATCATCAGTGTTAGAGCTAAAATTAGCATGTTTAAAGTGATTTTCATGCTCCCAGGGGCGCTGGAAGTTAATTAAATACCATATGGAGGCATTTAATGTTCGAGCAAAAACGGCTGATTTTCGACAAAAGAGATAACACCCCCCCGTTACGTCATGCTTCAGAAATGTGGAAAATGGTCCGTTTTCAAATGTTTTATTTTTGAACGTCAGTTCACATTTGTAGGTGGATCATCAGTGTTAGAGCTAAAATTAGCATGTTTAAAGTGATTTTCATGCTCCCAGGGGCCCTAAACACAAGATTTATGGAATGGTTAAAAGTGCATGAAAATGGCCAATTTACCCACTCTGAGTTCTCAAAAAGGGTTTCTTCACCCCGGGAAGTTAATTAAATACCATTTGGAGGCATTTAATGTTCGAGCAAAAACGGCTGATTTTCGACAAAAGAGATAACACCCCCCCATTACGTCATGCTTCAGAAATGTGGAAAATGGTCCGTTTTCAAATGTTTTATTTTTGAACGTCAGTTCACATTTGTAGGTGGATCATCAGTGTTAGAGCTAAAATTAGCATGTTTAAAGTGATTTTCATGCTCCCAGGGGCGCTGGAAGTTAATTAAATACCATTTGGAGGCATTTAATGTTCGAGCAAAAACGGCTGATTTTCGACAAAAGAGATAACACCCCCCCATTACGTCATGCTTCAGAAATGTGGAAAATGGTCCGTTTTCAAATGTTTTATTTTTGAACGTCAGTTCACATTTGTAGGTGGATCATCAGTGTTAGAGCTAAAATTAGCATGTTTAAAGTGATTTTCATGCTTCCAGGGGCTCGGGAAGTTAATTAAATACCATTTGGAGGCATTTAATGTTCGAGCAAAAACGGCTGATTTTCGACAAAAGAGATAACACCCCCCCATTACGTCATGCTTCAGAAATGTGGAAAATGGTCAGTTTTCAAATGTTTTATTTTTGAACGTCAGTTCACATTTGTAGGTGGATCATCAGTGTTAGAGCTAAAATTAGCATGTTTAAAGTGATTTTCATGCTCCCAGGGGCCCTAAACACAAGATTTATGGAATGGTTAAAAGTGCATGAAAATGGCCAACTTACCCACTCTGAGTTCTCAAAAAGGGTTTCTTCACCCCGGGAAGTTAATTAAATACCATTTGGAGGCATTTAATGTTCGAGCAAAAACGGCTGATTTTCGACAAAAGAGATAACACCCCCCCATTACGTCATGCTTCAGAAATGTGGAAAATGGTCCGTTTTCAAATGTTTTATTTTTTGAACGTCAGTTCACATTTGTAGGTGGATCATCAGTGTTAGAGCTAAAATTAGCATGTTTAAAGTGATTTTCATGCTTCCAGGGGCCCTAAACACAAGATTTATGGAATGGTTAAAAGTGCATGAAAATGGCCAATTTACCCACTCTGAGTTCTCAAAAAGGGTTTCTTCACCCCGGGAAGTTAATTAAATACCATTTGGAGGCATTTAATGTTCGAGCAAAAACGGCTGATTTTCGACAAAAGAGATAACACCCCCCCATTACGTCATGCTTCAGAAATGTGGAAAATGGTCCGTTTTCAAATGTTTTATTTTTGAACGTCAGTTCACATTTGTAGGTGGATCATCAGTGTTAGAGCTAAAATTAGCATGTTTAAAGTGATTTTCATGCTCCCAGGGGCTCGGGAAGTTAATTAAATACTATTTGGAGGCATTTAATGTTCGAGCAAAAACAGCAGATTTTCGACAAAAGAGATAACACCCCCCCATTACGTCCTGCTTCAGAAATGTGGAAAATGGTCCGTTTTCAAATGTTTTATTTTTGAACGTCAGTTCACATTTGTAGGTGGATCATCAGTGTTAGAGCTAAAATTAGCATGTTTAAAGTGATTTTCATGCTTCCAGGGGCCCTAAACACAAGATTTATGGAATGGTTAAAAGTGCATGAAAATGGCAAATTTACCCACTCTGAGTTCTCAAAAAGGGTTTCTTCACCCCGGGAAGTTAATTAAATACCATTTGGAGGCATTTAATGTTCGAGCAAAAACGGCTGATTTTCGACAAAAGAGATAACACCCCCCCATTACGTCATGCTTCAGAAATGTGGAAAATGGTCCGTTTTCAAATGTTTTATTTTTGAACGTCAGTTCACATTTGTAGGTGGATCATCAGTGTTAGAGCTAAAAGTAGCATGTTTAAAGTGATTTTCATGCCTCCAGGGGCCCTAAACACAAGATTTATGGAATGGTTAAAAGTGCATGAAAATGGCCAATTTACCCACTCTGAGTTCTCAAAAAGGGTTTCTTCACCCCGGGAAGTTAATTAAATACCATTTGGAGGCATTTAATGTTCGAGCAAAAACGGCTGATTTTCGACAAAAGAGATAACACCCCCCCATTACGTCCTGCTTCAGAAATGTGGAAAATGGTCCGTTTTCAAATATTTTATTTTTGAACGTCAGTTCACATTTGTAGGTGGATCATCAGTGTTAGAGCTAAAATTAGCATGTTTAAAGTGATTTTTTTGCTTCCAGGGGCTCGGGAAGTGAAATAAATACCATTTGGAGGCATTTAATGTTCGAGCAAAAACGGCTGATTTTCGACAAAAGAGATAACACCCCCCCCATTACGTCATGCTTCAGAAATGTGGAAAATGGTCCGTTTTCAAATGTTTTATTTTTGAACGTCAGTTCACATTTGTAGGTGGATCATCAGTGTTAGAGCTAAAATTAGCATGTTTAAAGTGATTTTCATGCTTCCAGGGGCTCGGGAAGTGAAATGAACACCATTTGGAGGCATTTAATGTTCGAGCAAAAACGGCTGATTTTCGACAAAAGAGATAACACCCCCCCATTACGTCCTGCTTCAGAAATGTGGAAAATGGTCCGTTTTCAAATGTTTTATTTTTGAACGTCAGTTCACATTTGTAGGTGGATCATCAGTGTTAGAGCTAAAATTAGCATGTTTAAAGTGATTTTCATGCTTCCAGGGGCTCCGGAAGTTAATTAAATACCATTTGGAGGCATTTAATGTTCGAGCAAAAACGGCTGATTTTCGACAAAAGAGATAACACCCCCCCATTACGTCATGCTTCAGAAATGTGGAAAATGGTCCGTTTTCAAATGTTTTATTTTTGAACGTCAGTTCACATTTGTAGGTGGATCATCAGTGTTAGAGCTAAAATTAGCATGTTTAAAGTGATTTTCATGCTCCCAGGGGCCCTAAACACAAGATTTATGGAATGGTTAAAAGTGCATGAAAATGGCCAATTTACCCACTCTGAGTTCTCAAAAAGGGTTTCTTCACCCCGGGAAGTTAATTAAATACCATTTGGAGGCATTTAATGTTCGAGCAAAAACGGCTGATTTTCGACAAAAGAGATAACACCCCCCCATTACGTCCTGCTTCAGAAATGTGGAAAATGGTCCGTTTTCAAATGTTTTATTTTTGAACGTCTGTTCACATTTGTAGGTGGATCATCAGTGTTAGAGCTAAAATTAGCATGTTTAAAGTGATTTTCATGCTCCCAGGGGCGCTGGAAGTTAATTAAATACCATTTGGAGGCATTTAATGTTCGAGCAAAAACGGCTGATTTTCGACAAAAGAGATAACACCCCCCCATTACGTCATGCTTCAGAAATGTGGAAAATGGTCCGTTTTCAAATGTTTTATTTTTGAACGTCAGTTCACATTTGTAGGTGGATCATCAGTGTTAGAGCTAAAATTAGCATGTTTAAAGTGATTTTCATGCTCCCAGGGGCCCTAAACACAAGATTTATGGAATGGTTAAAAGTGCATGAAAATGGCCAATTTACCCACTCTGAGTTCTCAAAAAGGGTTTCTTCACCCCGGGAAGTTAATTAAATACCATTTGGAGGCATTTAATGTTCGAGCAAAAACGGCTGATTTTCGACAAAAGAGATAACACCCCCCCATTACGTCATGCTTCAGAAATGTGGAAAATGGTCCGTTTTCAAATGTTTTATTTTTGAACGTCAGTTCACATTTGTAGGTGGATCATCAGTGTTAGAGCTAAAATTAGCATGTTTAAAGTGATTTTCATGCTCCCAGGGGCGCTGGAAGTTAATTAAATACCATTTGGAGGCATTTAATGTTCGAGCAAAAACGGCTGATTTTCGACAAAAGAGATAACACCCCCCCATTACGTCATGCTTCAGAAATGTGGAAAATGGTCCGTTTTCAAATGTTTTATTTTTGAACGTCAGTTCACATTTGTAGGTGGATCATCAGTGTTAGAGCTAAAATTAGCATGTTTAAAGTGATTTTCATGCTTCCAGGGGCTCGGGAAGTTAATTAAATACCATTTGGAGGCATTTAATGTTCGAGCAAAAACGGCTGATTTTCGACAAAAGAGATAACACCCCCCCATTACGTCATGCTTCAGAAATGTGGAAAATGGTCAGTTTTCAAATGTTTTATTTTTGAACGTCAGTTCACATTTGTAGGTGGATCATCAGTGTTAGAGCTAAAATTAGCATGTTTAAAGTGATTTTCATGCTCCCAGGGGCCCTAAACACAAGATTTATGGAATGGTTAAAAGTGCATGAAAATGGCCAACTTACCCACTCTGAGTTCTCAAAAAGGGTTTCTTCACCCCGGGAAGTTAATGAAATACCATTTGGAGGCATTTAATGTTCGAGCAAAAACGGCTGATTTTCGACAAAAGAGATAACACCCCCCCATTACGTCATGCTTCAGAAATGTGGAAAATGGTCCGTTTTCAAATGTTTTATTTTTTGAACGTCAGTTCACATTTGTAGGTGGATCATCAGTGTTAGAGCTAAAATTAGCATGTTTAAAGTGATTTTCATGCTTCCAGGGGCCCTAAACACAAGATTTATGGAATGGTTAAAAGTGCATGAAAATGGCCAATTTACCCACTCTGAGTTCTCAAAAAGGGTTTCTTCACCCCGGGAAGTTAATTAAATACCATTTGGAGGCATTTAATGTTCGAGCAAAAACGGCTGATTTTCGACAAAAGAGATAACACCCCCCCATTACGTCATGCTTCAGAAATGTGGAAAATGGTCCGTTTTCAAATGTTTTATTTTTGAACGTCAGTTCACATTTGTAGGTGGATCATCAGTGTTAGAGCTAAAATTAGCATGTTTAAAGTGATTTTCATGCTCCCAGGGGCTCGGGAAGTTAATTAAATACTATTTGGAGGCATTTAATGTTCGAGCAAAAACAGCAGATTTTCGACAAAAGAGATAACACCCCCCCATTACGTCCTGCTTCAGAAATGTGGAAAATGGTCCGTTTTCAAATGTTTTATTTTTGAACGTCAGTTCACATTTGTAGGTGGATCATCAGTGTTAGAGCTAAAATTAGCATGTTTAAAGTGATTTTCATGCTTCCAGGGGCCCTAAACACAAGATTTATGGAATGGTTAAAAGTGCATGAAAATGGCAAATTTACCCACTCTGAGTTCTCAAAAAGGGTTTCTTCACCCCGGGAAGTTAATTAAATACCATTTGGAGGCATTTAATGTTCGAGCAAAAACGGCTGATTTTCGACAAAAGAGATAACACCCCCCCATTACGTCATGCTTCAGAAATGTGGAAAATGGTCCGTTTTCAAATGTTTTATTTTTGAACGTCAGTTCACATTTGTAGGTGGATCATCAGTGTTAGAGCTAAAATTAGCATGTTTAAAGTGATTTTCATGCCTCCAGGGGCCCTAAACACAAGATTTATGGAATGGTTAAAAGTGCATGAAAATGGCCAATTTACCCACTCTGAGTTCTCAAAAAGGGTTTCTTCACCCCGGGAAGTGAAATAAATACCATTTGGAGGCATTTAATGTTCGAGCAAAAACGGCTGATTTTCGACAAAAGAGATAACACCCCCCATTACGTCCTGCTTCAGAAATGTGGAAAATGGTCCGTTTTCAAATGTTTTATTTTTGAACGTCAGTTCACATTTGTAGGTGGATCATCAGTGTTAGAGCTAAAATTAGCATGTTTAAAGTGATTTTTATGCTTCCAGGGGCTCGGGAAGTGAAATAAATACCATTTGGAGGCATTTAATGTTCGAGCAAAAACGGCTGATTTTCGACAAAAGAGATAACACCCCCCCATTACGTCATGCTTCAGAAATGTGGAAAATGGTCCGTTTTCAAATGTTTTATTTTTGAACGTCAGTTCACATTTGTAGGTGGATCATCAGTGTTATAGCTAAAATTAGCATGTTTAAAGTGATTTTCATGCTTCCAGGGGCCCTAAACACAAGATTTATGGAATGGTTAAAAGTGCATGAAAATGGCCAATTTACCCACTCTGAGTTCTCAAAAAGGGTTTCTTCACCCCGGGAAGTTAATTAAATACCATTTGGAGGCATTTAATGTTCGAGCAAAAACGGCTGATTTTCGACAAAAGAGATAACACCCCCCCATTACGTCATGCTTCAGAAATGTGGAAAATGGTCCGTTTTCAAATGTTTTATTTTTGAACGTCAGTTCACATTTGTAGGTGGATCATCAGTGTTAGAGCTAAAAGTAGCATGTTTAAAGTGATTTTCATGCCTCCAGGGGCCCTAAACACAAGATTTATGGAATGGTTAAAAGTGCATGAAAATGGCCAATTTACCCACTCTGAGTTCTCAAAAAGGGTTTCTTCACCCCGGGAAGTTAATTAAATACCATTTGGAGGCATTTAATGTTCGAGCAAAAACGGCTGATTTTCGACAAAAGAGATAACACCCCCCCATTACGTCCTGCTTCAGAAATGTGGAAAATGGTCCGTTTTCAAATATTTTATTTTTGAACGTCAGTTCACATTTGTAGGTGGATCATCAGTGTTAGAGCTAAAATTAGCATGTTTAAAGTGATTTTTTTGCTTCCAGGGGCTCGGGAAGTGAAATAAATACCATTTGGAGGCATTTAATGTTCGAGCAAAAACGGCTGATTTTCGACAAAAGAGATAACACCCCCCCATTACGTCATGCTTCAGAAATGTGGAAAATGGTCCGTTTTCAAATGTTTTATTTTTGAACGTCAGTTCACATTTGTAGGTGGATCATCAGTGTTAGAGCTAAAATTAGCATGTTTAAAGTGATTTTCATGCTTCCAGGGGCTCGGGAAGTGAAATGAATACCATTTGGAGGCATTTAATGTTCGAGCAAAAACGGCTGATTTTCGACAAAAGAGATAACACCCCCCCATTACGTCCTGCTTCAGAAATGTGGAAAATGGTCCGTTTTCAAATGTTTTATTTTTGAACGTCAGTTCACATTTGTAGGTGGATCATCAGTGTTAGAGCTAAAATTAGCATGTTTAAAGTGATTTTCATGCTTCCAGGGGCTCCGGAAGTTAATTAAATACCATTTGGAGGCATTTAATGTTCGAGCAAAAACGGCTGATTTTCGACAAAAGAGATAACACCCCCCCATTACGTCATGCTTCAGAAATGTGGAAAATGGTCCGTTTTCAAATGTTTTATTTTTGAACGTCAGTTCACATTTGTAGGTGGATCATCAGTGTTAGAGCTAAAATTAGCATGTTTAAAGTGATTTTCATGCTCCCAGGGGCCCTAAACACAAGATTTATGGAATGGTTAAAAGTGCATGAAAATGGCCAATTTACCCACTCTGAGTTCTCAAAAAGGGTTTCTTCACCCCGGGAAGTTAATTAAATACCATTTGGAGGCATTTAATGTTCGAGCAAAAACGGCTGATTTTCGACAAAAGAGATAACACCCCCCCATTACGTCCTGCTTCAGAAATGTGTAAAATGGTCCGTTTTCAAATGTTTTATTTTTGAACGTCTGTTCACATTTGTAGGTGGATCATCAGTGTTAGAGCTAAAATTAGCATGTTTAAAGTGATTTTCATGCTCCCAGGGGCGCTGGAAGTTAATTAAATACCATTTGGAGGCATTTAATGTTCGAGCAAAAACGGCTGATTTTCGACAAAAGAGATAACACCCCCCCATTACGTCATGCTTCAGAAATGTGGAAAATGGTCCGTTTTCAAATGTTTTATTTTTGAACGTCAGTTCACATTTGTAGGTGGATCATCAGTGTTAGAGCTAAAATTAGCATGTTTAAAGTGATTTTCATGCTCCCAGGGGCCCTAAACACAAGATTTATGGAATGGTTAAAAGTGCATGAAAATGGCCAATTTACCCACTCTGAGTTCTCAAAAAGGGTTTCTTCACCCCGGGAAGTTAATTAAATACCATTTGGAGGCATTTAATGTTCGAGCAAAAACGGCTGATTTTCGACAAAAGAGATAACACCCCCCCATTACGTCATGCTTCAGAAATGTGGAAAATGGTCCGTTTTCAAATGTTTTATTTTTGAACGTCAGTTCACATTTGTAGGTGGATCATCAGTGTTAGAGCTAAAATTAGCATGTTTAAAGTGATTTTCATGCTCCCAGGGGCGCTGGAAGTTAAAGATTTATGGAATGGTTAAAAGTGCATGAAAATGGCCAACTTACCCACTCTGAGTTCTCAAAAAGGGTTTCTTCACCCCGGGAAGTTAATGAAATACCATTTGGAGGCATTTAATGTTCGAGCAAAAACGGCTGATTTTCGACAAAAGAGATAACACCCCCCCATTACGTCATGCTTCAGAAATGTGGAAAATGGTCCGTTTTCAAATGTTTTATTTTTTGAACGTCAGTTCACATTTGTAGGTGGATCATCAGTGTTAGAGCTAAAATTAGCATGTTTAAAGTGATTTTCATGCTTCCAGGGGCCCTAAACACAAGATTTATGGAATGGTTAAAAGTGCATGAAAATGGCCAATTTACCCACTCTGAGTTCTCAAAAAGGGTTTCTTCACCCCGGGAAGTTAATTAAATACCATTTGGAGGCATTTAATGTTCGAGCAAAAACGGCTGATTTTCGACAAAAGAGATAACACCCCCCCATTACGTCATGCTTCAGAAATGTGGAAAATGGTCCGTTTTCAAATGTTTTATTTTTGAACGTCAGTTCACATTTGTAGGTGGATCATCAGTGTTAGAGCTAAAATTAGCATGTTTAAAGTGATTTTCATGCTCCCAGGGGCTCGGGAAGTTAATTAAATACTATTTGGAGGCATTTAATGTTCGAGCAAAAACAGCAGATTTTCGACAAAAGAGATAACACCCCCCCATTACGTCCTGCTTCAGAAATGTGGAAAATGGTCCGTTTTCAAATGTTTTATTTTTGAACGTCAGTTCACATTTGTAGGTGGATCATCAGTGTTAGAGCTAAAATTAGCATGTTTAAAGTGATTTTCATGCTTCCAGGGGCCCTAAACACAAGATTTATGGAATGGTTAAAAGTGCATGAAAATGGCAAATTTACCCACTCTGAGTTCTCAAAAAGGGTTTCTTCACCCCGGGAAGTTAATTAAATACCATTTGGAGGCATTTAATGTTCGAGCAAAAACGGCTGATTTTCGACAAAAGAGATAACACCCCCCCATTACGTCATGCTTCAGAAATGTGGAAAATGGTCCGTTTTCAAATGTTTTATTTTTGAACGTCAGTTCACATTTGTAGGTGGATCATCAGTGTTAGAGCTAAAATTAGCATGTTTAAAGTGATTTTCATGCCTCCAGGGGCCCTAAACACAAGATTTATGGAATGGTTAAAAGTGCATGAAAATGGCCAATTTACCCACTCTGAGTTCTCAAAAAGGGTTTCTTCACCCCGGGAAGTGAAATAAATACCATTTGGAGGCATTTAATGTTCGAGCAAAAACGGCTGATTTTCGACAAAAGAGATAACACCCCCCATTACGTCCTGCTTCAGAAATGTGGAAAATGGTCCGTTTTCAAATGTTTTATTTTTGAACGTCAGTTCACATTTGTAGGTGGATCATCAGTGTTAGAGCTAAAATTAGCATGTTTAAAGTGATTTTTATGCTTCCAGGGGCTCGGGAAGTGAAATAAATACCATTTGGAGGCATTTAATGTTCGAGCAAAAACGGCTGATTTTCGACAAAAGAGATAACACCCCCCCATTACGTCATGCTTCAGAAATGTGGAAAATGGTCCGTTTTCAAATGTTTTATTTTTGAACGTCAGTTCACATTTGTAGGTGGATCATCAGTGTTAGAGCTAAAATTAGCATGTTTAAAGTGATTTTCATGCTCCCAGGGGCTCGGGAAGTTAATTAAATACTATTTGGAGGCATTTAATGTTCGAGCAAAAACGGCAGATTTTCGACAAAAGAGATAACACCCCCCCATTACGTCCTGCTTCAGAAATGTGGAAAATGGTTCGTTTTCAAATGTTTTATTTTTGAACGTCAGTTCACATTTGTAGGTGGATCATCAGTGTTAGAGCTAAAATTAGCATGTTTAAAGTGATTTTCATGCTTCCAGGGGCTCGGGAAGTTAATTAAATACCATTTGGAGGCATTTAATGTTCGAGCAAAAACGGCTGATTTTCGACAAAAGAGATAACACCCCCCCATTACGTCATGCTTCAGAAATGTGGAAAATGGTCCGTTTTCAAATGTTTTATTTTTGAACGTCAGTTCACATTTGTAGGTGGATCATCAGTGTTAGAGCTAAAATTAGCATGTTTAAAGTGATTTTCATGCTCCCAGGGGCCCTAAACACAAGATTTATGGAATGGTTAAAAGTGCATGAAAATGGCCAATTTACCAACTCTGAGTTCTCAAAAAGGGTTTCTTCACCCCGGGAAGTTAATTAAATACCATTTGGAGGCATTTAATGTTCGAGCAAAAACGGCTGATTTTCGACAAAAGAGATAACACCCCCCCCATTACGTCCTGCTTCAGAAATGTGGAAAATGGTCCGTTTTCAAATGTTTTATTTTTGAACGTCTGTTCACATTTGTAGGTGGATCATCAGTGTTAGAGCTAAAATTAGCATGTTTAAAGTGATTTTCATGCTCCCAGGGGCGCTGGAAGTTAATTAAATACCATTTGGAGGCATTTAATGTTCGAGCAAAAACGGCTGATTTTCGACAAAAGAGATAACACCCCCCCATTACGTCATGCTTCAGAAATGTGGAAAATGGTCCGTTTTCAAATGTTTTATTTTTGAACGTCAGTTCACATTTGTAGGTGGATCATCAGTGTTAGAGCTAAAATTAGCATGTTTAAAGTGATTTTCATGCTCCCAGGGGCCCTAAACACAAGATTTATGGAATGGTTAAAAGTGCATGAAAATGGCCAATTTACCCACTCTGAGTTCTCAAAAAGGGTTTCTTCACCCCGGGAAGTTAATTAAATACCATTTGGAGGCATTTAATGTTCGAGCAAAAACGGCTGATTTTCGACAAAAGAGATAACACCCCCCCATTACGTCCTGCTTCAGAAATGTGGAAAATGGTCCGTTTTCAAATGTTTTATTTTTGAACGTCAGTTCACATTTGTAGGTGGATCATCAGTGTTAGAGCTAAAATTAGCATGTTTAAAGTGATTTTCATGCTTCCAGGGGCCCTAAACACAAGATTTATGGAATGGTTAAAAGTGCATGAAAATGGCCAATTTACCCACTCTGAGTTCTCAAAAAGGGTTTCTTCAACCCGGGAAGTTAATTAAATACCATTTGGAGGCATTTAATGTTCAAGCAAAAACGGCTGATTTTCGACAAAAGAGATAACACCCCCCCATTACGTCCTGCTTCCGAAATGTGGAAAATGGTCCGTTTTCAAATGTTTTATTTTTGAACGTCAGTTCACATTTGTAGGTGGATCATCAGTGTTAGAGCTAAAATTAGCATGTTTAAAGTGATTTTCATGCTCCCAGGGGCTCGGGAAGTGAAATAAATACCATTTGGAGCCATTTAATGTTCGAGCAAAAACGGCTGATTTTCGACAAAAGAGATAACACCCCCCCATTACGTCCTGCTTCAGAAATGTGGAAAATGGTCCGTTTTCAAATGTTTTATTTTTGAACGTCAGTTCACATTTGTAGGTGGATCATCAGTGTTAGAGCTAAAATTAGCATGTTTAAAGTGATTTTCATGCTTCCAGGGGCTCGGGAAGTGAAATAAATACCATTTGGAGGCATTTAATGTTCGAGCAAAAACGGCTGATTTTCGACAAAAGAGATAACACCCCCCCATTACGTCATGCTTCAGAAATGTGGAAAATGGTCCGTTTTCAAATGTTTTATTTTTGAACGTCAGTTCACATTTGTAGGTGGATCATCAGTGTTAGAGCTAAAATTAGCATGTTTAAAGTGATTTTCATGCTCCCAGGGGCCCTAAACACAAGATTTATGGAATGGTTAAAAGTGCATGAAAATGGCCAATTTACCCACTCTGAGTTCTCAAAAAGGGTTTCTTCACCCCGGGAAGTTAATTAAATACCATTTGGAGGCATTTAATTTTCGAGCAAAAACTGCTGATTTTCGACAAAAGAGATAACACCCCCCCATTACGTCATGCTTCAGAAATGTGGAAAATGGTCCGTTTTCAAATGTTTTATTTTTGAACGTCAGTTCACATTTGTAGGTGGATCATCAGTGTTAGAGCTAAAATTAGCATGTTTAAAGTGATTTTCATGCTCCCAGGGGCGCTGGAAGTTAATTAAATACCATTTGGAGGCATTTAATGTTCGAGCAAAAACGGCTGATTTTCGACAAAAGAGATAACACCCCCCCCATTACGTCATGCTTCAGAAATGTGGAAAATGGTCCGTTTTCAAATGTTTTATTTTTGAACGTCAGTTGACATTTGTAGGTGGATCATCAGTGTTAGAGCTAAAATTAGCATGTTTAAAGTGATTTTCATGCTTCCAGGGGCTCGGGAAGTTAATTAAATACCATTTGGAGGCATTTAATGTTCGAGCAAAAACGGCTGATTTTCGACAAAAGAGATAACACCCCCCATTACGTCATGCTTCAGAAATGTGGAAAATGGTCCGTTTTCAAATGTTTTATTTTTGAACGTCAGTTCACATTTGTAGGTGGATCATCAGTGTTAGAGCTAAAATTAGCATGTTTAAAGTGATTTTCATGCTCCCAGGGGCCCTAAACACAAGATTTATGGAATGGTTAAAAGTGCATGAAAATGGCCAACTTACCCACTCTGAGTTCTCAAAAAGGGTTTCTTCACCCCGGGAAGTTAATTAAATACCATTTGGAGGCATTTAATGTTCGAGCAAAAACGGCTGATTTTCGACAAAAGAGATAACACCCCCCCATTACGTCATGCTTCAGAAATGTGGAAAATGGTCCGTTTTCAAATGTTTTATTTTTTGAACGTCAGTTCACATTTGTAGGTGGATCATCAGTGTTAGAGCTAAAATTAGCATGTTTAAAGTGATTTTCATGCTTCCAGGGGCCCTAAACACAAGATTTATGGAATGGTTAAAAGTGCATGAAAATGGCCAATTTACCCACTCTGAGTTCTCAAAAAGGGTTTCTTCACCCCGGGAAGTTAATTAAATACCATTTGGAGGCATTTAATGTTCGAGCAAAAACGGCTGATTTTCGACAAAAGAGATAACACCCCCCCATTACGTCATGCTTCAGAAATGTGGAAAATGGTCCGTTTTCAAATGTTTTATTTTTGAACGTCAGTTCACATTTGTAGGTGGATCATCAGTGTTAGAGCTAAAATTAGCATGTTTAAAGTGATTTTCATGCTCCCCGGGGCTCGGGAAGTTAATTAAATACCATTTGGAGGCATTTAATGTTCGAGCAAAAACGGCAGATTTTCGACAAAAGAGATAACACCCCCCCATTACGTCCTGCTTCAGAAATGTGGAAAATGGTCCATTTTCAAATGTTTTATTTTTGAACGTCAGTTCACATTTGTAGGTGGATCATCAGTGTTAGAGCCAAAATTAGCATGTTTAAAGTGATTTTCATGCTTCCAGGGGCCCTAAACACAAGATTTATGGAATGGTTAAAAGTGCATGAAAATGGCCAATTTACCCACTCTGAGTTCTCAAAAAGGGTTTCTTCACCCCGGGAAGTTAATTAAATACCATTTGGAGGCATTTAATGTTCGAGCAAAAACGGCTGATTTTCGACAAAAGAGATAACACCCCCCCATTACGTCATGCTTCAGAAATGTGGAAAATGGTCCGTTTTCAAATGTTTTATTTTTGAACGTCAGTTCACATTTGTAGGTGGATCATCAGTGTTAGAGCTAAAATTAGCATGTTTAAAGTGATTTTCATGCCTCCAGGGGCCCTAAACACAAGATTTATGGAATGGTTAAAAGTGCATGAAAATGGCCAATTTACCCACTCTGAGTTCTCAAAAAGGGTTTCTTCACCCCGGGAAGTGAAATAAATACCATTTGGAGGCATTTAATGTTCGAGCAAAACGGCTGATTTTCGACAAAAGAGATAACACCCCCCCATTACGTCCTGCTTCAGAAATGTGGAAAATGGTCCGTTTTCAAATGTTTTATTTTTGAACGTCAGTTCACATTTGTAGGTAGATCATCAGTGTTAGAGCTAAAATTAGCATGTTTAAAGTGATTTTTATGCTTCCAGGGGCTCGGGAAGTGAAATAAATACCATTTGGAGGCATTTAATGTTCGAGCAAAAACGGCTGATTTTCGACAAAAGAGATAACACCCCCCCATTACGTCATGCTTCAGAAATGTGGAAAATGGTCCGTTTTCAAATGTTTTATTTTTGAACGTCAGTTCACATTTGTAGGTGGATCATCAGTGTTAGAGCTAAAATTAGCATGTTTAAAGTGATTTTCATGCTTCCAGGGGCTCGGGAAGTGAAATGAATACCATTTGGAGGCATTTAATGTTCGAGCAAAAACGGCTGATTTTCGACAAAAGAGATAACACCCCCCCATTACGTCCTGCTTCAGAAATGTGGAAAATGGTCCGTTTTCAAATGTTTTATTTTTGAACGTCAGTTCACATTTGTAGGTGGATCATCAGTGTTAGAGCTAAAATTAGCATGTTTAAAGTGATTTTCATGCTTCCAGGGGCTCGGGAAGTTAATTAAATACCATTTGGAGGCATTTAATGTTCGAGCAAAAACGGCTGATTTTCGACAAAAGAGATAACACCCCCCCATTACGTCATGCTTCAGAAATGTGGAAAATGGTCCGTTTTCAAATGTTTTATTTTTGAACGTCAGTTCACATTTGTAGGTGGATCATCAGTGTTAGAGCTAAAATTAGCATGTTTAAAGTGATTTTCATGCTCCCAGGGGCCCTAAACACAAGATTTATGGAATGGTTAAAAGTGCATGAAAATGGCCAATTTACCCACTCTGAGTTCTCAAAAAGGGTTTCTTCACCCCGGGAAGTTAATTAAATACCATTTGGAGGCATTTAATGTTCGAGCAAAAACGGCTGATTTTCGACAAAAGAGATAACACCCCCCCCATTACGTCCTGCTTCAGAAATGTGGAAAATGGTCCGTTTTCAAATGTTTTATTTTTGAACGTCTGTTCACATTTGTAGGTGGATCATCAGTGTTAGAGCTAAAATTAGCATGTTTAAAGTGATTTTCATGCTCCCAGGGGCGCTGGAAGTTAATTAAATACCATTTGGAGGCATTTAATGTTCGAGCAAAAACGGCTGATTTTCGACAAAAGAGATAACACCCCCCCATTACGTCATGCTTCAGAAATGTAGAAAATGGTCCGTTTTCAAATGTTTTATTTTTGAACGTCAGTTCACATTTGTAGGTGGATCATCAGTGTTAGAGCTAAAATTAGCATGTTTAAAGTGATTTTCATGCTCCCAGGGGCGCTGGAAGTTAATTAAATACCATTTGGAGGCATTTAATGTTCGAGCAAAAACGGCTGATTTTCGACAAAAGAGATAACACCCCCCCATTACGTCCTGCTTCAGAAATGTGGAAAATGGTCCGTTTTCAAATGTTTTATTTTTGAACGTCTGTTCACATTTGTAGGTGGATCATCAGTGTTAGAGCTAAAATTAGCATGTTTAAAGTGATTTTCATGCTCCCAGGGGCGCTGGAAGTTAATTAAATACCATTTGGAGGCATTTAATGTTCGAGCAAAAACGGCTGATTTTCGACAAAAGAGATAACACCCCCCCATTACGTCATGCTTCAGAAATGTGGAAAATGGTCCGTTTTCAAATGTTTTATTTTTGAACGTCAGTTCACATTTGTAGGTGGATCATCAGTGTTAGAGCTAAAATTAGCATGTTTAAAGTGATTTTCATGCTTCCAGGGGCCCTAAACACAAGATTTATGGAATGGTTAAAAGTGCATGAAAATGGCCAATTTACCCACTCTGAGTTCTCAAAAAGGGTTTCTTCACCCCGGGAAGTTAATTAAATACCATTTGGAGGCATTTAATGTTCGAGCAAAAACGGCTGATTTTCGACAAAAGAGATAACACCCCCCCATTACGTCATGCTTCAGAAATGTGGAAAATGGTCCGTTTTCAAATGTTTTATTTTTGAACGTCAGTTCACATTTGTAGGTGGATCATCAGTGTTAGAGCTAAAATTAGCATGTTTAAAGTGATTTTCATGCCTTCAGGGGCCCTAAACACAAGATTTATGGAATGGTTAAAAGTGCATGAAAATGGCCAATTTACCCACTCTGAGTTCTCAAAAAGGGTTTCTTCACCCCGGGAAGTGAAATAAATACCATTTGGAGGCATTTAATGTTCGAGCAAAAACGGCTAATTTTCGACAAAAGAGATAACACCCCCCCATTACGTCCTGCTTCAGAAATGTGGAAAATGGTCCGTTTTCAAATGTTTTATTTTTGAACGTCAGTTCACATTTGTAGGTGGATCATCAGTGTTAGAGCTAAAATTAGCATGTTTAAAGTGATTTTTATGCTTCCAGGGGCTCGGGAAGTGAAATAAATACCATTTGGAGGCATTTAATGTTCGAGCAAAAACGGCTGATTTTCGACAAAAGAGATAACACCCCCCCATTACGTCATGCTTCAGAAATGTGGAAAATGGTCCGTTTTCAAATGTTTTATTTTTGAACGTCAGTTCACATTTGTAGGTGGATCATCAGTGTTAGAGCTAAAATTAGCATGTTTAAAGTGATTTTCATGCTTCCAGGGGCTCGGGAAGTGAAATGAATACCATTTGGAGGCATTTAATGTTTGAGCAAAAACGGCTGATTTTCGACAAAAGAGATAACACCCCCCCATTACGTCCTGCTTCAGAAATGTGGAAAATGGTCCGTTTTCAAATGTTTTATTTTTGAACGTCAGTTCACATTTGTAGGTGGATCATCAGTGTTAGAGCTAAAATTAGCATGTTTAAAGTGATTTTCATGCTTCCAGGGGCTCGGGAAGTTAATTAAATACCATTTGGAGGCATTTAATGTTCGAGCAAAAACGGCTGATTTTCGACAAAAGAGATAACACCCCCCCATTACGTCATGCTTCAGAAATGTGGAAAATGGTCCGTTTTCAAATGTTTTATTTTTGAACGTCAGTTCACATTTGTAGGTGGATCATCAGTGTTAGAGCTAAAATTAGCATGTTTAAAGTGATTTTCATGCTCCCAGGGGCCCTAAACACAAGATTTATGGAATGGTTAAAAGTGCATGAAAATGGCCAATTTACCCACTCTGAGTTCTCAAAAAGGGTTTCTTCACCCCGGGAAGTTAATTAAATACCATTTGGAGGCATTTAATGTTCGAGCAAAAACGGCTGATTTTCGACAAAAGAGATAACACCCCCCCATTACGTCCTGCTTCAGAAATGTGGAAAATGGTCTGTTTTCAAATGTTTTATTTTTGAACGTCAGTTCACATTTGTAGGTGGATCATCAGTGTTAGAGCTAAAATTAGCATGTTTAAAGTGATTTTCATGCTCCCAGGGGCGCTGGAAGTTAATTAAATACCATTTGGAGGCATTTAATGTTCGAGCAAAAACGGCTGATTTTCGACAAAAGAGATAACACCCCCCCATTACGTCCTGCTTCAGAAATGTGGAAAATGGTCCGTTTTCAAATGTTTTATTTTTGAACGTCAGTTCACATTTGTAGGTGGATCATCAGTGTTAGAGCTAAAATTAGCATGATTAAAGTGATTTTCATGCTTCCAGGGGCTCGGGAAGTGAAATAAATACCATTTGGAGGCATTTAATGTTCGAGCAAAAACGGCTGATTTTCGACAAAAGAGAAAACACCCCCCCATTACGTCATGCTTCAGAAATGTGGAAAATGGTCCGTTTTCAAATGTTTTATTTTTGAACGTCAGTTCACATTTGTAGGTGGATCATCAGTGTTAGAGCTAAAATTAGCATGTTTAAAGTGATTTTCATGCTCCCAGGGGCCCTAAACACAAGATTTATGGAATGGTTAAAAGTGCATGAAAATGGCCAACTTACCCACTCTGAGTTCTCAAAAAGGGTTTCTTCACCCCGGGAAGTTAATTAAATACCATTTGGAGGCATTTAATGTTCGATCAAAAACGGCTGATTTTCGACAAAAGAGATAACACCCCCCCATTACGTCATGCTTCAGAAATGTGGAAAATGGTCCGTTTTCAAATGTTTTATTTTTGAACGTCAGTTCACATTTGTAGGTGGATCATCAGTGTTAGAGCTAAAATTAGCATGTTTAAAGTGATTTTCATGCTTCCAGGGGCCCTAAACACAAGATTTATGGAATGGTTAAAAGTGCATGAAAATGGCCAATTTACCCACTCTGAGTTCTCAAAAAGGGTTTCTTCACCCCGGGAAGTTAATTAAATACCATTTGGAGGCATTTAATGTTCGAGCAAAAACGGCTGATTTTCGACAAAAGAGATAACACCCCCCCATTACGTCATGCTTCAGAAATGTGGAAAATGGTCCGTTTTCAAATGTTTTATTTTTGAACGTCAGTTCACATTTGTAGGTGGATCATCAGTGTTAGAGCTAAAATTAGCATGTTTAAAGTGATTTTCATGCCTCCAGGGGCCCTAAACACAAGATTTATGGAATGGTTAAAAGTGCATGAAAATGGCCAATTTACCCACTCTGAGTTCTCAAAAAGGGTTTCTTCACCCCGGGAAGTTAATTAAATACCATTTGGAGGCATTTAATGTTCGAGCAAAAACGGCTGATTTTCGACAAAAGAGATAACACCCCCCCATTACGTCATGCTTCAGAAATGTGGAAAATGGTCCGTTTTCAAATGTTTTATTTTTGAACGTCAGTTCACATTTGTAGGTGGATCATCAGTGTTAGAGCTAAAATTAGCATGTTTAAAGTGATTTTCATGCTCCCAGGGGCGCTGGAAGTTAATTAAATACCATTTGGAGGCATTTAATGTTCGAGCAAAAACGGCTGATTTTCGACAAAAGAGATAACACCCCCCCATTACGTCATGCTTCAGAAATGTGGAAAATGGTCCGTTTTCAAATGTTTTATTTTTGAACGTCAGTTCACATTTGTAGGTGGATCATCAGTGTTAGAGCTAAAATTAGCATGTTTAAAGTGATTTTCATGCTTCCAGGGGCTCGGGAAGTTAATTAAATACCATTTGGAGGCATTTAATGTTCGAGCAAAAACGGCTGATTTTCGACAAAAGAGATAACACCCCCCCATTACGTCATGCTTCAGAAATGTGGAAAATGGTCCGTTTTCAAATGTTTTATTTTTGAACGTCAGTTCACATTTGTAGGTGGATCATCAGTGTTAGAGCTAAAATTAGCATGTTTAAAGTGATTTTCATGCTCCCAGGGGCCCTAAACACAAGATTTATGGAATGGTTAAAAGTGCATGAAAATGGCCAACTTACCCACTCTGAGTTCTCAAAAAGGGTTTCTTCACCCCGGGAAGTTAATTAAATACCATTTGGAGGCATTTAATGTTCGAGCAAAAACGGCTGATTTTCGACAAAAGAGATAACACCCCCCCATTACGTCATGCTTCAGAAATGTGGAAAATGGTCCGTTTTCAAATGTTTTATTTTTTGAACGTCAGTTCACATTTGTAAGTGGATCATCAGTGTTAGAGCTAAAATTAGCATGTTTAAAGTGATTTTCATGCTTCCAGGGGCCCTAAACACAAGATTTATGGAATGGTTAAAAGTGCATGAAAATGGCCAATTTACCCACTCTGAGTTCTCAAAAAGGGTTTCTTCACCCCGGGAAGTTAATTAAATACCATTTGGAGGCATTTAATGTTCGAGCAAAAACGGCTGATTTTCGACAAAAGAGATAACACCCCCCCATTACGTCATGCTTCAGAAATGTGGAAAATGGTCCGTTTTCAAATGTTTTATTTTTGAACGTCAGTTCACATTTGTAGGTGGATCATCAGTGTTAGAGCTAAAATTAGCATGTTTAAAGTGATTTTCATGCTCCCAGGGGCTCGGGAAGTTAATTAAATACTATTTGGAGGCATTTAATGTTCGAGCAAAAACGGCAGATTTTCGACAAAAGAGATAACACCCCCCCATTACGTCCTGCTTCAGAAATGTGGAAAATGGTCCGTTTTCAAATGTTTTATTTTTGAACGTCAGTTCACATTTGTAGGTGGATCATCAGTGTTAGAGCTAAAATTCGCATGTTTAAAGTGATTTTCATGCTTCCAGGGGCCCTAAACACAAGATTTATGGAATGGTTAAAAGTGCATGAAAATGGCAAATTTACCCACTCTGAGTTCTCAAAAAGGGTTTCTTCACCCCGGGAAGTTAATTAAATACCATTTGGAGGCATTTAATGTTCGAGCAAAAACGGCTGATTTTCGACAAAAGAGATAACACCCCCCCATTACGTCATGCTTCAGAAATGTGGAAAATGGTCCGTTTTCAAATGTTTTATTTTTGAACGTCAGTTCACATTTGTAGGTGGATCATCAGTGTTAGAGCTAAAATTAGCATGTTTAAAGTGATTTTCATGCCTCCAGGGGCCCTACACACAAGATTTATGGAATGGTTAAAAGTGCATGAAAATGGCCAACTTACCCACTCTGAGTTCTCAAAAAGGGTTTCTTCACCCCGGGAAGTTAATTAAATACCATTTGGAGGCATTTAATGTTCGAGCAAAAACGGCTGATTTTCGACAAAAGAGATAACACCCCCCCATTACGTCATGCTTCAGAAATGTGGAAAATGGTCCGTTTTCAAATGTTTTATTTTTTGAACGTCAGTTCACATTTGTAAGTGGATCATCAGTGTTAGAGCTAAAATTAGCATGTTTAAAGTGATTTTCATGCTTCCAGGGGCCCTAAACACAAGATTTATGGAATGGTTAAAAGTGCATGAAAATGGCCAATTTACCCACTCTGAGTTCTCAAAAAGGGTTTCTTCACCCCGGGAAGTTAATTAAATACCATTTGGAGGCATTTAATGTTCGAGCAAAAACGGCTGATTTTCGACAAAAGAGATAACACCCCCCCATTACGTCATGCTTCAGAAATGTGGAAAATGGTCCGTTTTCAAATGTTTTATTTTTGAACGTCAGTTCACATTTGTAGGTGGATCATCAGTGTTAGAGCTAAAATTAGCATGTTTAAAGTGATTTTCATGCTCCCAGGGGCTCGGGAAGTTAATTAAATACTATTTGGAGGCATTTAATGTTCGAGCAAAAACGGCAGATTTTCGACAAAAGAGATAACACCCCCCCATTACGTCCTGCTTCAGAAATGTGGAAAATGGTCCGTTTTCAAATGTTTTATTTTTGAACGTCAGTTCACATTTGTAGGTGGATCATCAGTGTTAGAGCTAAAATTCGCATGTTTAAAGTGATTTTCATGCTTCCAGGGGCCCTAAACACAAGATTTATGGAATGGTTAAAAGTGCATGAAAATGGCAAATTTACCCACTCTGAGTTCTCAAAAAGGGTTTCTTCACCCCGGGAAGTTAATTAAATACCATTTGGAGGCATTTAATGTTCGAGCAAAAACGGCTGATTTTCGACAAAAGAGATAACACCCCCCCATTACGTCATGCTTCAGAAATGTGGAAAATGGTCCGTTTTCAAATGTTTTATTTTTGAACGTCAGTTCACATTTGTAGGTGGATCATCAGTGTTAGAGCTAAAATTAGCATGTTTAAAGTGATTTTCATGCCTCCAGGGGCCCTAAACACAAGATTTATGGAATGGTTAAAAGTGCATGAAAATGGCCAATTTACCCACTCTGAGTTCTCAAAAAGGGTTTCTTCACCCCGGGAAGTGAAATAAATACCATTTGGAGGCATTTAATGTTCGAGCAAAAACGGCTGATTTTCGACAAAAGAGATAACACCCCCCCATTACGTCCTGCTTCAGAAATGTGGAAAATGGTCTGTTTTCAAATGTTTTATTTTTGAACGTCAGTTCACATTTGTAGGTGGATCATCAGTGTTAGAGCTAAAATTAGCATGTTTAAAGTGATTTTCATGCTCCCAGGGGCGCTGGAAGTTAATTAAATACCATTTGGAGGCATTTAATGTTCGAGCAAAAACGGCTGATTTTCGACAAAAGAGATAACACCCCCCCATTACGTCATGCTTCAGAAATGTGGAAAATGGTCCGTTTTCAAATGTTTTATTTTTGAACGTCAGTTCACATTTGTAGGTGGATCATCAGTGTTAGAGCTAAAATTAGCATGTTTAAAGTGATTTTTATGCTTCCAGGGGCTCGGGAAGTGAAATAAATACCATTTGGAGGCATTTAATGTTCGAGCAAAAACGGCTGATTTTCGACAAAAGAGATAACACCCCCCCATTACGTCATGCTTCAGAAATGTGGAAAATGGTCCGTTTTCAAATGTTTTATTTTTGAACGTCAGTTCACATTTGTAGGTGGATCATCAGTGTTAGAGCTAAAATTAGCATGTTTAAAGTGATTTTCATGCTCCCAGGGGCCCTAAACACAAGATTTATGGAATGGTTAAAAGTGCATGAAAATGGCCAATTTACCCACTCTGAGTTCTCAAAAAGGGTTTCTTCACCCCGGGAAGTTAATTAAATACCATTTGGAGGCATTTAATGTTCGAGCAAAAACGGCTGATTTTCGACAAAAGAGATAACACCCCCCCATTACGTCCTGCTTCAGAAATGTGGAAAATGGTCTGTTTTCAAATGTTTTATTTTTGAACGTCAGTTCACATTTGTAGGTGGATCATCAGTGTTAGAGCTAAAATTAGCATGTTTAAAGTGATTTTCATGCTCCCAGGGGCGCTGGAAGTTAATTAAATACCATTTGGAGGCATTTAATGTTCGAGCAAAAACGGCTGATTTTCGACAAAAGAGATAACACCCCCCCATTACGTCCTGCTTCAGAAATGTGGAAAATGGTCCGTTTTCAAATGTTTTATTTTTGAACGTCAGTTCACATTTGTAGGTGGATCATCAGTGTTAGAGCTAAAATTAGCATGATTAAAGTGATTTTCATGCTTCCAGGGGCTCGGGAAGTGAAATAAATACCATTTGGAGGCATTTAATGTTCGAGCAAAAACGGCTGATTTTCGACAAAAGAGAAAACACCCCCCCATTACGTCATGCTTCAGAAATGTGGAAAATGGTCCGTTTTCAAATGTTTTATTTTTGAACGTCAGTTCACATTTGTAGGTGGATCATCAGTGTTAGAGCTAAAATTAGCATGTTTAAAGTGATTTTCATGCTCCCAGGGGCCCTAAACACAAGATTTATGGAATGGTTAAAAGTGCATGAAAATGGCCAACTTACCCACTCTGAGTTCTCAAAAAGGGTTTCTTCACCCCGGGAAGTTAATTAAATACCATTTGGAGGCATTTAATGTTCGATCAAAAACGGCTGATTTTCGACAAAAGAGATAACACCCCCCCATTACGTCATGCTTCAGAAATGTGGAAAATGGTCCGTTTTCAAATGTTTTATTTTTGAACGTCAGTTCACATTTGTAGGTGGATCATCAGTGTTAGAGCTAAAATTAGCATGTTTAAAGTGATTTTCATGCTTCCAGGGGCCCTAAACACAAGATTTATGGAATGGTTAAAAGTGCATGAAAATGGCCAATTTACCCACTCTGAGTTCTCAAAAAGGGTTTCTTCACCCCGGGAAGTTAATTAAATACCATTTGGAGGCATTTAATGTTCGAGCAAAAACGGCTGATTTTCGACAAAAGAGATAACACCCCCCCATTACGTCATGCTTCAGAAATGTGGAAAATGGTCCGTTTTCAAATGTTTTATTTTTGAACGTCAGTTCACATTTGTAGGTGGATCATCAGTGTTAGAGCTAAAATTAGCATGTTTAAAGTGATTTTCATGCCTCCAGGGGCCCTAAACACAAGATTTATGGAATGGTTAAAAGTGCATGAAAATGGCCAATTTACCTACTCTGAGTTCTCAAAAAGGGTCTCTTCACCCGGGGAAGTGAAATAAATACCATTTGGAGGCATTTAATGTTCGAGCAAAAACGGCTGATTTTCGACAAAAGAGATAACACCCCCCCATTACGTCCTGCTTCAGAAATGTGGAAAATGGTCCGTTTTCAAATATTTTATTTTTGAACGTCAGTTCACATTTGTAGGTGGATCATCAGTGTTAGAGCTAAAATTAGCATGTTTAAAGTGATTTTTTTGCTTCCAGGGGCTCGGGAAGTGAAATAAATACCATTTGGAGGCATTTAATGTTCGAGCAAAAACGGCTGATTTTCGACAAAAGAGATAACACCCCCCCCATTACGTCATGCTTCAGAAATGTGGAAAATGGTCCGTTTTCAAATGTTTTATTTTTGAACGTCAGTTCACATTTGTAGGTGGATCATCAGTGTTAGAGCTAAAATTAGCATGTTTAAAGTGATTTTCATGCTTCCAGGGGCTCGGGAAGTGAAATGAATACCATTTGGAGGCATTTAATGTTCGAGCAAAAACGGCTGATTTTCGACAAAAGAGATAACACCCCCCCATTACGTCCTGCTTCAGAAATGTGGAAAATGGTACGTTTTCAAATGTTTTATTTTTGAACGTCAGTTCACATTTGTAGGTGGATCATCAGTGTTAGAGCTAAAATTAGCATGTTTAAAGTGATTTTCATGCTTCCAGGGGCTCGGGAAGTTAATTAAATACCATTTGGAGGCATTTAATGTTCGAGCAAAAACGGCTGATTTTCGACAAAAGAGATAACACCCCCCCATTACGTCATGCTTCAGAAATGTGGAAAATGGTCCGTTTTCAAATGTTTTATTTTTGAACGTCAGTTCACATTTGTAGGTGGATCATCAGTGTTAGAGCTAAAATTAGCATGTTTAAAGTGATTTTCATGCTCCCAGGGGCCCTAAACACAAGATTTATGGAATGGTTAAAAGTGCATGAAAATGGCCAATTTACCCACTGTGAGTTCTCAAAAAGGGTTTCTTCACCCCGGGAAGTTAATTAAATACCATTTGGAGGCATTTAATGTTCGAGCAAAAACGGCTGATTTTCGACAAAAGAGATAACACCCCCCCATTACGTCCTGCTTCAGAAATGTGGAAAATGGTCCGTTTTCAAATGTTTTATTTTTGAACGTCTGTTCACATTTGAAGGTGGATCATCAGTGTTAGAGCTAAAATTAGCATGTTTAAAGTGATTTTCATGCTCCCAGGGGCGCTGGAAGTTAATTAAATACCATTTGGAGGCATTTAATGTTCGAGCAAAAACGGCTGATTTTCGACAAAAGAGATAACACCCCCCCATTACGTCATGCTTCAGAAATGTGGAAAATGGTCCGTTTTCAAATGTTTTATTTTTGAACGTCAGTTCACATTTGTAGGTGGATCATCAGTGTTAGACCTAAAATTAGCATGTTTAAAGTGATTTTCATGCTCCCAGGGGCCCTAAACACAAGATTTATGGAATGGTTAAAAGTGCATGAAAATGGCCAATTTACCCACTCTGAGTTCTCAAAAAGGGTTTCTTCACCCCGGGAAGTTAATTAAATACCATTTGGAGGCATTTAATGTTCGAGCAAAAACGGCTGATTTTCGACAAAAGAGATAACACCCCCCCATTACGTCATGCTTCAGAAATGTGGAAAATGGTCCGTTTTCAAATGTTTTATTTTTGAACGTCAGTTCACATTTGTAGGTGGATCATCAGTGTTAGAGCTAAAATTAGCATGTTTAAAGTGATTTTCATGCTCCCAGGGGCGCTGGAAGTTATTTAAATACCATTTGGAGGCATTTAATGTTCGAGCAAAAACGGCTGATTTTCGACAAAAGAGATAACACCCCCCCATTACGTCATGCTTCAGAAATGTGGAAAATGGTCCGTTTTCAAATGTTTTATTTTTGAACGTCAGTTCACATTTGTAGGTGGATCATCAGTGTTAGAGCTAAAATTAGCATGTTTAAAGTGATTTTCATGCTTCCAGGGGCTCGGGAAGTTAATTAAATACCATTTGGAGGCATTTAATGTTCGAGCAAAAACGGCTGATTTTCGACAAAAGAGATAACACCCCCCCATTACGTCATGCTTCAGAAATGTGGAAAATGGTCCGTTTTCAAATGTTTTATTTTTGAACGTCAGTTCACATTTGTAGGTGGATCATCAGTGTTAGAGCTAAAATTAGCATGTTTAAAGTGATTTTCATGCTCCCAGGGGCCCTAAACACAAGATTTATGGAATGGTTAAAAGTGCATGAAAATGGCCAACTTACCCACTCTGAGTTCTCAAAAAGGGTTTCTTCACCCCGGGAAGTTAATTAAATACCATTTGGAGGCATTTAATGTTCGAGCAAAAACGGCTGATTTTCGACAAAAGAGATAACACCCCCCCATTACGTCATGCTTCAGAAATGTGGAAAATGGTCCGTTTTCAAATGTTTTATTTTTTGAACGTCAGTTCACATTTGTAAGTGGATCATCAGTGTTAGAGCTAAAATTAGCATGTTTAAAGTGATTTTCATGCTTCCAGGGGCCCTAAACACAAGATTTATGGAATGGTTAAAAGTGCATGAAAATGGCCAATTTACCCACTCTGAGTTCTCAAAAAGGGTTTCTTCACCCCGGGAAGTTAATTAAATACCATTTGGAGGCATTTAATGTTCGAGCAAAAACGGCTGATTTTTGACAAAAGAGATAACACCCCCCCATTACGTCATGCTTCAGAAATGTGGAAAATGGTCCGTTTTCAAATGTTTTATTTTTGAACGTCAGTTCACATTTGTAGGTGGATCATCAGTGTTAGAGCTAAAATTAGCATGTTTAAAGTGATTTTCATGCTCCCAGGGGCTCGGGAAGTTAATTAAATACTATTTGGAGGCATTTAATGTTCGAGCAAAAACGGCAGATTTTCGACAAAAGAGATAACACCCCCCCATTACGTCCTGCTTCAGAAATGTGGAAAATGGTCCGTTTTCAAATGTTTTATTTTTGAACGTCAGTTCACATTTGTAGGTGGATCATCAGTGTTAGAGCTAAAATTCGCATGTTTAAAGTGATTTTCATGCTTCCAGGGGCCCTAAACACAAGATTTATGGAATGGTTAAAAGTGCATGAAAATGGCAAATTTACCCACTCTGAGTTCTCAAAAAGGGTTTCTTCACCCCGGGAAGTTAATTAAATACCATTTGGAGGCATTTAATGTTCGAGCAAAAACGGCTGATTTTCGACAAAAGAGATAACACCCCCCCATTACGTCATGCTTCAGAAATGTGGAAAATGGTCCGTTTTCAAATGTTTTATTTTTGAACGTCAGTTCACATTTGTAGGTGGATCATCAGTGTTAGAGCTAAAATTAGCATGTTTAAAGTGATTTTCATGCCTCCAGGGGCCCTACACACAAGATTTATGGAATGGTTAAAAGTGCATGAAAATGGCCAACTTACCCACTCTGAGTTCTCAAAAAGGGTTTCTTCACCCCGGGAAGTTAATTAAATACCATTTGGAGGCATTTAATGTTCGAGCAAAAACGGCTGATTTTCGACAAAAGAGATAACACCCCCCCATTACGTCATGCTTCAGAAATGTGGAAAATGGTCCGTTTTCAAATGTTTTATTTTTTGAACGTCAGTTCACATTTGTAAGTGGATCATCAGTGTTAGAGCTAAAATTAGCATGTTTAAAGTGATTTTCATGCTTCCAGGGGCCCTAAACACAAGATTTATGGAATGGTTAAAAGTGCATGAAAATGGCCAATTTACCCACTCTGAGTTCTCAAAAAGGGTTTCTTCACCCCGGGAAGTTAATTAAATACCATTTGGAGGCATTTAATGTTCGAGCAAAAACGGCTGATTTTCGACAAAAGAGATAACACCCCCCCATTACGTCATGCTTCAGAAATGTGGAAAATGGTCCGTTTTCAAATGTTTTATTTTTGAACGTCAGTTCACATTTGTAGGTGGATCATCAGTGTTAGAGCTAAAATTAGCATGTTTAAAGTGATTTTCATGCTCCCAGGGGCTCGGGAAGTTAATTAAATACTATTTGGAGGCATTTAATGTTCGAGCAAAAACGGCAGATTTTCGACAAAAGAGATAACACCCCCCCATTACGTCCTGCTTCAGAAATGTGGAAAATGGTCCGTTTTCAAATGTTTTATTTTTGAACGTCAGTTCACATTTGTAGGTGGATCATCAGTGTTAGAGCTAAAATTCGCATGTTTAAAGTGATTTTCATGCTTCCAGGGGCCCTAAACACAAGATTTATGGAATGGTTAAAAGTGCATGAAAATGGCAAATTTACCCACTCTGAGTTCTCAAAAAGGGTTTCTTCACCCCGGGAAGTTAATTAAATACCATTTGGAGGCATTTAATGTTCGAGCAAAAACGGCTGATTTTCGACAAAAGAGATAACACCCCCCCATTACGTCATGCTTCAGAAATGTGGAAAATGGTCCGTTTTCAAATGTTTTATTTTTGAACGTCAGTTCACATTTGTAGGTGGATCATCAGTGTTAGAGCTAAAATTAGCATGTTTAAAGTGATTTTCATGCCTCCAGGGGCCCTAAACACAAGATTTATGGAATGGTTAAAAGTGCATGAAAATGGCCAATTTACCCACTCTGAGTTCTCAAAAAGGGTTTCTTCACCCCGGGAAGTGAAATAAATACCATTTGGAGGCATTTAATGTTCGAGCAAAAACGGCTGATTTTCGACAAAAGAGATAACACCCCCCCATTACGTCCTGCTTCAGAAATGTGGAAAATGGTCCGTTTTCAAATGTTTTATTTTTGAACGTCAGTTCACATTTGTAGGTGGATCATCAGTGTTAGAGCTAAAATTAGCATGTTTAAAGTGATTTTTATGCTTCCAGGGGCTCGGGAAGTGAAATAAATACCATTTGGAGGCATTTAATGTTCGAGCAAAAACGGCTGATTTTCGACAAAAGAGATAACACCCCCCCATTACGTCATGCTTCAGAAATGTGGAAAATGGTCCGTTTTCAAATGTTTTATTTTTGAACGTCAGTTCACATTTGTAGGTGGATCATCAGTGTTAGAGCTAAAATTAGCATGTTTAAAGTGATTTTCATGCTCCCAGGGGCTCGGGAAGTTAATTAAATACTATTTGGAGGCATTTAATGTTCGAGCAAAAATGGCAGATTTTCGACAAAAGAGATAACACCCCCCCATTACGTCCTGCTTCAGAAATGTGGAAAATGGTCCGTTTTCAAATGTTTTATTTTTGAACGTCAGTTCACATTTGTAGGTGGATCATCAGTGTTAGAGCTAAAATTAGCATGTTTAAAGTGATTTTCATGCTTCCAGGGGCTCGGGAAGTTAATTAAATACCATTTGGAGGCATTTAATGTTCGAGCAAAAACGGCTGATTTTCGACAAAAGAGATAACACCCCCCCATTACGTCATGCTTCAGAAATGTGGAAAATGGTCCGTTTTCAAATGTTTTATTTTTGAACGTCAGTTCACATTTGTAGGTGGATCATCAGTGTTAGAGCTAAAATTAGCATGTTTAAAGTGATTTTCATGCTCCCAGGGGCCCTAAACACAAGATTTATGGAATGGTTAAAAGTGCATGAAAATGGCCAATTTACCCACTCTGAGTTCTCAAAAAGGGTTTCTTCACCCCGGGAAGTTAATTAAATACCATTTGGAGGCATTTAATGTTCGAGCAAAAACGGCTGATTTTCGACAAAAGAGATAACACCCCCCCATTACGTCCTGCTTCAGAAATGTGGAAAATGGTCCGTTTTCAAATGTTTTATTTTTGAACGTCTGTTCACATTTGTAGGTGGATCATCAGTGTTAGAGCTAAAATTAGCATGTTTAAAGTGATTTTCATGCTCCCAGGGGCGCTGGAAGTTAATTAAATACCATTTGGAGGCATTTAATGTTCGAGCAAAAACGGCTGATTTTCGACAAAAGAGATAACACCCCCCCATTACGTCATGCTTCAGAAATGTGGAAAATGGTCCGTTTTCAAATGTTTTATTTTTGAACGTCAGTTCACATTTGTAGGTGGATCATCAGTGTTAGAGCTAAAATTAGCATGTTTAAAGTGATTTTCATGCTCCCAGGGGCCCTAAACACAAGATTTATGGAATGGTTAAAAGTGCATTAAAATGGCCAATTTACCCACTCTGAGTTCTCAAAAAGGGTTTCTTCACCCCGGGAAGTTAATTAAATACCATTTGGAGGCATTTAATGTTCGAGCAAAAACGGCTGATTTTCGACAAAAGAGATAACACCCCCCCATTACGTCATGCTTCAGAAATGTGGAAAATGGTCCGTTTTCAAATGTTTTATTTTTGAACGTCAGTTCACATTTGTAGGTGGATCATCAGTGTTAGAGCTAAAATTAGCATGTTTAAAGTGATTTTCATGCTTCCAGGGGCCCTAAACACAAGATTTATGGAATGGTTAAAAGTGCATGAAAATGGCCAATTTACCCACTCTGAGTTCTCAAAAAGGGTTTCTTCACCCCGGGAAGTTAATTAAATACCATTTGGAGGCATTTAATGTTCGAGCAAAAACGGCTGATTTTCGACAAAAGAGATAACACCCCCCCATTACGTCATGCTTCAGAAATGTGGAAAATGGTCCGTTTTCAAATGTTTTATTTTTGAACGTCAGTTCACATTTGTAGGTGGATCATCAGTGTTAGAGCTAAAATTAGCATGTTTAAAGTGATTTTCATGCTTCCAGGGGCCCTAAACACAAGATTTATGGAATGGTTAAAAGTGCATGAAAATGGCCAATTTACCCACTCTGAGTTCTCAAAAAGGGTTTCTTCACCCCGGGAAGTTAATTAAATACCATTTGGAGGCATTTAATGTTCGAGCAAAAACGGCTGATTTTCGACAAAAGAGATAACACCCCCCCATTACGTCCTGCTTCCGAAATGTGGAAAATGGTCCGTTTTCAAATGTTTTATTTTTGAACGTCAGTTCACATTTGTAGGTGGATCATCAGTGTTAGAGCTAAAATTAGCATGTTTAAAGTGATTTTCATGCTCCCAGGGGCTCGGGAAGTGAAATAAATACCATTTGGAGGCATTTAATGTTCGAGCAAAAACGGCTGATTTTCGACAAAAGAGATAACACCCCTCCATTACGTCCTGCTTCAGAAATGTGGAAAATGGTCCGTTTTCAAATGTTTTATTTTTGAACGTCAGTTCACATTTGTAGGTGGATCATCAGTGTTAGAGCTAAAATTAGCATGTTTAAAGTGATTTTCATGCTTCCAGGGGCGCTGGAAGTTAATTAAATACCATTTGGAGGCATTTAATGTTCGAGCAAAAACGGCTGATTTTCGACAAAAGAGATAACACCCCCCCCATTACGTCCTGCTTTAGAAATGTGGAAAATGGTCCGTTTTCAAATGTTTTATTTTTGAATGTCAGTTCACATTTGTAGGTGGATCATCAGTGTTAGAGCTAAAATTAGCATGTTTAAAGTGATTTTCATGCCTCCAGGGGCCCTAAACACAAGATTTATGGAATGGTTAAAAGTGCATGAAAATGGCCAATTTACCCACTCTGAGTTCTCAAAAAGGGTTTCTTCACCCCGGGAAGTGAAATAAATACCATTTGGAGGCATTTAATGTTCGAGCAAAAACGGCTGATTTTCGACAAAAGAGATAACACCCCCCCATTACGTCATGCTTCAGAAATGTGGAAAATGGTCCGTTTTCAAATGTTTTATTTTTGAACGTCAGTTCACATTTGTAGGTGGATCATCAGTGTTAGAGCTAAAATTAGCATGTTTAAAGTGATTTTCATGCTCCCAGGGGCCCTAAACACAAGATTTATGGAATGGTTAAAAGTGCATGAAAATGGCCAATTTACCCACTGTGAGTTCTCAAAAAGGGTTTCTTCACCCCGGGAAGTTAATTAAATACCATTTGGAGGCATTTAATGTTCGAGCAAAAACGGCTGATTTTCGACAAAAGAGATAACACCCCCCCATTACGTCCTGCTTCAGAAATGTGGAAAATGGTCCGTTTTCAAATGTTTTATTTTTGAACGTCTGTTCACATTTGAAGGTGGATCATCAGTGTTAGAGCTAAAATTAGCATGTTTAAAGTGATTTTCATGCTCCCAGGGGCGCTGGAAGTTAATTAAATACCATTTGGAGGCATTTAATGTTCGAGCAAAAACGGCTGATTTTCGACAAAAGAGATAACACCCCCCCATTACGTCATGCTTCAGAAATGTGGAAAATGGTCCGTTTTCAAATGTTTTATTTTTGAACGTCAGTTCACATTTGTAGGTGGATCATCAGTGTTAGACCTAAAATTAGCATGTTTAAAGTGATTTTCATGCTCCCAGGGGCCCTAAACACAAGATTTATGGAATGGTTAAAAGTGCATGAAAATGGCCAATTTACCCACTCTGAGTTCTCAAAAAGGGTTTCTTCACCCCGGGAAGTTAATTAAATACCATTTGGAGGCATTTAATGTTCGAGCAAAAACGGCTGATTTTCGACAAAAGAGATAACACCCCCCCATTACGTCATGCTTCAGAAATGTGGAAAATGGTCCGTTTTCAAATGTTTTATTTTTGAACGTCAGTTCACATTTGTAGGTGGATCATCAGTGTTAGAGCTAAAATTAGCATGTTTAAAGTGATTTTCATGCTCCCAGGGGCGCTGGAAGTTAATTAAATACCATTTGGAGGCATTTAATGTTCGAGCAAAAACGGCTGATTTTCGACAAAAGAGATAACACCCCCCCATTACGTCATGCTTCAGAAATGTGGAAAATGGTCCGTTTTCAAATGTTTTATTTTTGAACGTCAGTTCACATTTGTAGGTGGATCATCAGTGTTAGAGCTAAAATTAGCATGTTTAAAGTGATTTTCATGCTTCCAGGGGCTCGGGAAGTTAATTAAATACCATTTGGAGGCATTTAATGTTCGAGCAAAAACGGCTGATTTTCGACAAAAGAGATAACACCCCCCCATTACGTCATGCTTCAGAAATGTGGAAAATGGTCCGTTTTCAAATGTTTTATTTTTGAACGTCAGTTCACATTTGTAGGTGGATCATCAGTGTTAGAGCTAAAATTAGCATGTTTAAAGTGATTTTCATGCTCCCAGGGGCCCTAAACACAAGATTTATGGAATGGTTAAAAGTGCATGAAAATGGCCAACTTACCCACTCTGAGTTCTCAAAAAGGGTTTCTTCACCCCGGGAAGTTAATTAAATACCATTTGGAGGCATTTAATGTTCGAGCAAAAACGGCTGATTTTCGACAAAAGAGATAACACCCCCCCATTACGTCATGCTTCAGAAATGTGGAAAATGGTCCGTTTTCAAATGTTTTATTTTTTGAACGTCAGTTCACATTTGTAAGTGGATCATCAGTGTTAGAGCTAAAATTAGCATGTTTAAAGTGATTTTCATGCTTCCAGGGGCCCTAAACACAAGATTTATGGAATGGTTAAAAGTGCATGAAAATGGCCAATTTACCCACTCTGAGTTCTCAAAAAGGGTTTCTTCACCCCGGGAAGTTAATTAAATACCATTTGGAGGCATTTAATGTTCGAGCAAAAACGGCTGATTTTCGACAAAAGAGATAACACCCCCCCATTACGTCATGCTTCAGAAATGTGGAAAATGGTCCGTTTTCAAATGTTTTATTTTTGAACGTCAGTTCACATTTGTAGGTGGATCATCAGTGTTAGAGCTAAAATTAGCATGTTTAAAGTGATTTTCATGCTCCCAGGGGCTCGGGAAGTTAATTAAATACTATTTGGAGGCATTTAATGTTCGAGCAAAAACGGCAGATTTTCGACAAAAGAGATAACACCCCCCCATTACGTCCTGCTTCAGAAATGTGGAAAATGGTCCGTTTTCAAATGTTTTATTTTTGAACGTCAGTTCACATTTGTAGGTGGATCATCAGTGTTAGAGCTAAAATTCGCATGTTTAAAGTGATTTTCATGCTTCCAGGGGCCCTAAACACAAGATTTATGGAATGGTTAAAAGTGCATGAAAATGGCAAATTTACCCACTCTGAGTTCTCAAAAAGGGTTTCTTCACCCCGGGAAGTTAATTAAATACCATTTGGAGGCATTTAATGTTCGAGCAAAAACGGCTGATTTTCGACAAAAGAGATAACACCCCCCCATTACGTCATGCTTCAGAAATGTGGAAAATGGTCCGTTTTCAAATGTTTTATTTTTGAACGTCAGTTCACATTTGTAGGTGGATCATCAGTGTTAGAGCTAAAATTAGCATGTTTAAAGTGATTTTCATGCCTCCAGGGGCCCTAAACACAAGATTTATGGAATGGTTAAAAGTGCATGAAAATGGCCAATTTACCCACTCTGAGTTCTCAAAAAGGGTTTCTTCACCCCGGGAAGTGAAATAAATACCATTTGGAGGCATTTAATGTTCGAGCAAAAACGGCTGATTTTCGACAAAAGAGATAACACCCCCCCATTACGTCCTGCTTCAGAAATGTGGAAAATGGTCCGTTTTCAAATGTTTTATTTTTGAACGTCAGTTCACATTTGTAGGTGGATCATCAGTGTTAGAGCTAAAATTAGCATGTTTAAAGTGATTTTTATGCTTCCAGGGGCTCGGGAAGTGAAATAAATACCATTTGGAGGCATTTAATGTTCGAGCAAAAACGGCTGATTTTCGACAAAAGAGATAACACCCCCCCATTACGTCATGCTTCAGAAATGTGGAAAATGGTCCGTTTTCAAATGTTTTATTTTTGAACGTCAGTTCACATTTGTAGGTGGATCATCAGTGTTAGAGCTAAAATTAGCATGTTTAAAGTGATTTTCATGCTCCCAGGGGCTCGGGAAGTTAATTAAATACTATTTGGAGGCATTTAATGTTCGAGCAAAAATGGCAGATTTTCGACAAAAGAGATAACACCCCCCCATTACGTCCTGCTTCAGAAATGTGGAAAATGGTCCGTTTTCAAATGTTTTATTTTTGAACGTCAGTTCACATTTGTAGGTGGATCATCAGTGTTAGAGCTAAAATTAGCATGTTTAAAGTGATTTTCATGCTTCCAGGGGCTCGGGAAGTTAATTAAATACCATTTGGAGGCATTTAATGTTCGAGCAAAAACGGCTGATTTTCGACAAAAGAGATAACACCCCCCCATTACGTCATGCTTCAGAAATGTGGAAAATGGTCCGTTTTCAAATGTTTTATTTTTGAACGTCAGTTCACATTTGTAGGTGGATCATCAGTGTTAGAGCTAAAATTAGCATGTTTAAAGTGATTTTCATGCTCCCAGGGGCCCTAAACACAAGATTTATGGAATGGTTAAAAGTGCATGAAAATGGCCAATTTACCCACTCTGAGTTCTCAAAAAGGGTTTCTTCACCCCGGGAAGTTAATTAAATACCATTTGGAGGCATTTAATGTTCGAGCAAAAACGGCTGATTTTCGACAAAAGAGATAACACCCCCCCATTACGTCCTGCTTCAGAAATGTGGAAAATGGTCCGTTTTCAAATGTTTTATTTTTGAACGTCTGTTCACATTTGTAGGTGGATCATCAGTGTTAGAGCTAAAATTAGCATGTTTAAAGTGATTTTCATGCTCCCAGGGGCGCTGGAAGTTAATTAAATACCATTTGGAGGCATTTAATGTTCGAGCAAAAACGGCTGATTTTCGACAAAAGAGATAACACCCCCCCATTACGTCATGCTTCAGAAATGTGGAAAATGGTCCGTTTTCAAATGTTTTATTTTTGAACGTCAGTTCACATTTGTAGGTGGATCATCAGTGTTAGAGCTAAAATTAGCATGTTTAAAGTGATTTTCATGCTCCCAGGGGCCCTAAACACAAGATTTATGGAATGGTTAAAAGTGCATTAAAATGGCCAATTTACCCACTCTGAGTTCTCAAAAAGGGTTTCTTCACCCCGGGAAGTTAATTAAATACCATTTGGAGGCATTTAATGTTCGAGCAAAAACGGCTGATTTTCGACAAAAGAGATAACACCCCCCCATTACGTCATGCTTCAGAAATGTGGAAAATGGTCCGTTTTCAAATGTTTTATTTTTGAACGTCAGTTCACATTTGTAGGTGGATCATCAGTGTTAGAGCTAAAATTAGCATGTTTAAAGTGATTTTCATGCTTCCAGGTGTCCTAAACACAAGATTTATGGAATGGTTAAAAGTGCATGAAAATGGCCAATTTACCCACTCTGAGTTCTCAAAAAGGGTTTCTTCACCCCGGGAAGTTAATTAAATACCATTTGGAGGCATTTAATGTTCGAGCAAAAACGGCTGATTTTCGACAAAAGAGATAACACCCCCCCCATTACGTCCTGCTTCAGAAATGTGGAAAATGGTCCGTTTTCAAATGTTTTATTTTTGAACGTCAGTTCACATTTGTAGGTGGATCATCAGTGTTAGAGCTAAAATTAGCATGTTTAAAGTGATTTTCATGCTCCCAGGGGCCCTAAACACAAGATTTATGGAATGGTTAAAAGTGCATGAAAATGGCCAATTTACCCACTCTGAGTTCTCAAAAAGGGTTTCTTCAACCCGGGAAGTTAATTAAATACCATTTGGAGGCATTTAATGTTCAAGCAAAAACGGCTGATTTTCGACAAAAGAGATAACACCCCCCCATTACGTCCTGCTTCCGAAATGTGGAAAATGGTCCGTTTTCAAATGTTTTATTTTTGAACGTCAGTTCACATTTGTAGGTGGATCATCAGTGTTAGAGCTAAAATTAGCATGTTTAAAGTGATTTTCATGCTCCCAGGGGCTCGGGAAGTGAAATAAATACCATTTGGAGGCATTTAATGTTCGAGCAAAAACGGCTGATTTTCGACAAAAGAGATAACACCCCTCCATTACGTCCTGCTTCAGAAATGTGGAAAATGGTCCGTTTTCAAATGTTTTATTTTTGAACGTCAGTTCACATTTGTAGGTGGATCATCAGTGTTAGAGCTAAAATTAGCATGTTTAAAGTGATTTTCATGCTTCCAGGGGCGCTGGAAGTTAATTAAATACCATTTGGAGGCATTTAATGTTCGAGCAAAAACGGCTGATTTTCGACAAAAGAGATAACACCCCCCCCATTACGTCCTGCTTTAGAAATGTGGAAAATGGTCCGTTTTCAAATGTTTTATTTTTGAATGTCAGTTCACATTTGTAGGTGGATCATCAGTGTTAGAGCTAAAATTAGCATGTTTAAAGTGATTTTCATGCCTCCAGGGGCCCTAAACACAAGATTTATGCAATGGTTAAAAGTGCATGAAAATGGCCAATTTACCCACTCTGAGTTCTCAAAAAGGGTTTCTTCACCCCGGGAAGTGAAATAAATACCATTTGGAGGCATTTAATGTTCGAGCAAAAACGGCTGATTTTCGACAAAAGAGATAACACCCCCCCATTACGTCCTGCTTCAGAAATGTGGAAAATGGTCCGTTTTCAAATGTTTTATTTTTGAACGTCAGTTCACATTTGTAGGTGGATCATCAGTGTTAGAGCTAAAATTAGCATGTTTAAAGTGATTTTCATGCTTCCAGGGGCCCTAAACACAAGATTTATGGAATGGTTAAAAGTGCATGAAAATGGCCAATTTACCCACTCTGAGTTCTCAAAAAGGGTTTCTTCACCCCGGGAAGTTAATTAAATACCATTTGGAGGCATTTAATGTTCGAGCAAAAACGGCTGATTTTCGACAAAAGAGATAACACCCCCCCATTACGTCATGCTTCAGAAATGTGGAAAATGGTCCGTTTTCAAATGTTTTATTTTTGAACGTCAGTTCACATTTGTAGGTGGATCATCAGTGTTAGAGCTAAAATTAGCATGTTTAAAGTGATTTTTATGCTTCCAGGGGCTCGGGAAGTGAAATAAATACCATTTGGAGGCATTTAATGTTCGAGCAAAAACGGCTGATTTTCTCCAAAAGAGATAAAACCCCCCCATTACGTCATGCTTCAGAAATGTGGAAAATGGTCCGTTTTCAAATGTTTTATTTTTGAACGTCAGTTCACATTTGTAGGTGGATCATCAGTGTTAGAGCTAAAATTAGCATGTTTAAAGTGATTTTCATGCTTCCAGGGGCTCGGGAAGTTAATTAAATACCATTTGGAGGCATTTAATGTTCGAGCAAAAACGGCTGATTTTCGACAAAAGAGATAACACCCCCCATTACGTCATGCTTCAGAAATGTGGAAAATGGTCCGTTTTCAAATGTTTTATTTTTGAACGTCAGTTCACATTTGTAGGTGGATCATCAGTGTTAGAGCTAAAATTAGCATGTTTAAAGTGATTTTTATGCTCCCAGGGGCCCTAAACACAAGATTTATGGAATGGTTAAAAGTGCATGAAAATGGCCAATTTACCCACTCTGAGTTCTCAAAAAGGGTTTCTTCACCCCGGGAAGTTAATTAAATACCATTTGGAGGCATTTAATGTTCGAGCAAAAACGGCTGATTTTCGACAAAAGAGATAACACCCCCCCATTACGTCCTGCTTCAGAAATGTGGAAAATGGTCCGTTTTCAAATGTTTTATTTTTGAACGTCTGTTCACATTTGTAGGTGGATCATCAGTGTTAGAGCTAAAATTAGCATGTTTAAAGTGATTTTCATGCTCCCAGGGGCCCTAAACACAAGATTTATGGAATGGTTAAAAGTGCATGAAAATGGCCAATTTACCCACTCTGAGTTCTCAAAAAGGGTTTCTTCACCCCGGGAAGTTAATTAAATACCATTTGGAGGCATTTAATGTTCGAGCAAAAACGGCTGATTTTCGACAAAAGAGATAACACCCCCCCATTACGTCATGCTTCAGAAATGTGGAAAATGGTCCGTTTTCAAATGTTTTATTTTTGAACGTCAGTTCACATTTGTAGGTGGATCATCAGTGTTAGAGCTAAAATTAGCATGTTTAAAGTGATTTTCATGCTTCCAGGGGCCCTAAACACAAGATTTATGGAATGGTTAAAAGTGCATGAAAATGGCCAATTTACCCACTCTGAGTTCTCAAAAAGGGTTTCTTCACCCCGGGAAGTTAATTAAATACCATTTGGAGGCATTTAATGTTCGAGCAAAAACGGCTGATTTTCGACAAAAGAGATAACACCCCCCATTACGTCCTGCTTCAGAAATGTGGAAAATGGTCCGTTTTCAAATGTTTTATTTTTGAACGTCAGTTCACATTTGTAGGTGGATCATCAGTGTTAGAGCTAAAATTAGCATGTTTAAAGTGATTTTCATGCTCCCAGGGGCCCTAAACACAAGATTTATGGAATGGTTAAAAGTGCATGAAAATGGCCAATTTACCCACTCTGAGTTCTCAAAAAGGGTTTCTTCAACCCGGGAAGTTAATTAAATACCATTTGGAGGCATTTAATGTTCAAGCAAAAACGGCTGATTTTCGACAAAAGAGATAACACCCCCCCATTACGTCCTGCTTCCGAAATGTGGAAAATGGTCCGTTTTCAAATGTTTTATTTTTGAACGTCAGTTCACATTTGTAGGTGGATCATCAGTGTTAGAGCTAAAATTAGCATGTTTAAAGTGATTTTCATGCTCCCAGGGGCTCGGGAAGTGAAATAAATACCATTTGGAGGCATTTAATGTTCGAGCAAAAACGGCTGATTTTCGACAAAAGAGATAACACCCCTCCATTACGTCCTGCTTCAGAAATGTGGAAAATGGTCCGTTTTCAAATGTTTTATTTTTGAACGTCAGTTCACATTTGTAGGTGGATCATCAGTGTTAGAGCTAAAATTAGCATGTTTAAAGTGATTTTCATGCTTCCAGGGGCGCTGGAAGTTAATTAAATACCATTTGGAGGCATTTAATGTTCGAGCAAAAACGGCTGATTTTCGACAAAAGAGATAACACCCCCCCATTACGTCCTGCTTCAGAAATGTGGAAAATGGTCCGTTTTCAAATGTTTTATTTTTGAACGTCAGTTCACATTTGTAGGTGGATCATCAGTGTTAGAGCTAAAATTAGCATGTTTAAAGTGATTTTCATGCTTCCAGGGGCCCTAAACACAAGATTTATGGAATGGTTAAAAGTGCATGAAAATGGCCAATTTACCCACTCTGAGTTCTCAAAAAGGGTTTCTTCACCCCGGGAAGTTAATTAAATACCATTTGGAGGCATTTAATGTTCGAGCAAAAACGGCTGATTTTCGACAAAAGAGATAACACCCCCCCATTACGTCCTGCTTCAGAAATGTGGAAAATGGTCCGTTTTCAAATGTTTTATTTTTGAACGTCAGTTCACATTTGTAGGTGGATCATCAGTGTTAGAGCTAAAATTAGCATGTTTAAAGTGATTTTCATGCTTCCAGGGGCCCTAAACACAAGATTTATGGAATGGTTAAAAGTGCATGAAAATGGCCAATTTACCCACTCTGAGTTCTCAAAAAGGGTTTCTTCACCCCGGGAAGTTAATTAAATACCATTTGGAGGCATTTAATGTTCGAGCAAAAACGGCTGATTTTCGACAAAAGAGATAACACCCCCCCATTACGTCATGCTTCAGAAATGTGGAAAATGGTCCGTTTTCAAATGTTTTATTTTTGAACGTCAGTTCACATTTGTAGGTGGATCATCAGTGTTAGAGCTAAAATTAGCATGTTTAAAGTGATTTTTATGCTTCCAGGGGCTCGGGAAGTGAAATAAATACCATTTGGAGGCATTTAATGTTCGAGCAAAAACGGCTGATTTTCTCCAAAAGAGATAAAACCCCCCCATTACGTCATGCTTCAGAAATGTGGAAAATGGTCCGTTTTCAAATGTTTTATTTTTGAACGTCAGTTCACATTTGTAGGTGGATCATCAGTGTTAGAGCTAAAATTAGCATGTTTAAAGTGATTTTCATGCTTCCAGGGGCTCGGGAAGTTAATTAAATACCATTTGGAGGCATTTAATGTTCGAGCAAAAACGGCTGATTTTCGACAAAAGAGATAACACCCCCCATTACGTCATGCTTCAGAAATGTGGAAAATGGTCCGTTTTCAAATGTTTTATTTTTGAACGTCAGTTCACATTTGTAGGTGGATCATCAGTGTTAGAGCTAAAATTAGCATGTTTAAAGTGATTTTTATGCTCCCAGGGGCCCTAAACACAAGATTTATGGAATGGTTAAAAGTGCATGAAAATGGCCAATTTACCCACTCTGAGTTCTCAAAAAGGGTTTCTTCACCCCGGGGAGTTAATTAAATACCATTTGGAGGCATTTAATGTTCGAGCAAAAACGGCTGATTTTCGACAAAAGAGATAACACCCCCCCATTACGTCCTGCTTCAGAAATGTGGAAAATGGTCCGTTTTCAAATGTTTTATTTTTGAACGTCTGTTCACATTTGTAGGTGGATCATCAGTGTTAGAGCTAAAATTAGCATGTTTAAAGTGATTTTCATGCTCCCAGGGGCGCTGGAAGTTAATTAAATACCATTTGGAGGCATTTAATGTTCGAGCAAAAACGGCTGATTTTCGACAAAAGAGATAACACCACCCCATTACGTCATGCTTCAGAAATGTGGAAAATGGTCCGTTTTCAAATGTTTTATTTTTGAACGTCAGTTCACATTTGTAGGTGGATCATCAGTGTTAGAGCTAAAATTAGCATGTTTAAAGTGATTTTCATGCTCCCAGGGGCCCTAAACACAAGATTTATGGAATGGTTAAAAGTGCATGAAAATGGCCAATTTACCCACTCTGAGTTCTCAAAAAGGGTTTCTTCACCCCGGGAAGTTAATTAAATACCATTTGGAGGCATTTAATGTTCGAGCAAAAACGGCTGATTTTCGACAAAAGAGATAACACCCCCCCATTACGTCATGCTTCAGAAATGTGGAAAATGGTCCGTTTTCAAATGTTTTATTTTTGAACGTCAGTTCACATTTGTAGGTGGATCATCAGTGTTAGAGCTAAAATTAGCATGTTTAAAGTGATTTTCATGCTTCCAGGGGCCCTAAACACAAGATTTATGGAATGGTTAAAAGTGCATGAAAATGGCCAATTTACCCACTCTGAGTTCTCAAAAAGGGTTTCTTCACCCCGGGAAGTTAATTAAATACCATTTGGAGGCATTTAATGTTCGAGCAAAAACGGCTGATTTTCGACAAAAGAGATAACACCACCCCATTACGTCCTGCTTCAGAAATGTGGAAAATGGTCCGTTTTCAAATGTTTTATTTTTGAACGTCAGTTCACATTTGTAGGTGGATCATCAGTGTTAGAGCTAAAATTAGCATGTTTAAAGTGATTTTCATGCTCCCAGGGGCCCTAAACACAAGATTTATGGAATGGTTAAAAGTGCATGAAAATGGCCAATTTACCCACTCTGAGTTCTCAAAAAGGGTTTCTTCAACCCGGGAAGTTAATTAAATACCATTTGGAGGCATTTAATGTTCAAGCAAAAACGGCTGATTTTCGACAAAAGAGATAACACCCCCCCATTACGTCCTGCTTCCGAAATGTGGAAAATGGTCCGTTTTCAAATGTTTTATTTTTGAACGTCAGTTCACATTTGTAGGTGGATCATCAGTGTTAGAGCTAAAATTAGCATGTTTAAAGTGATTTTCATGCTCCCAGGGGCTCGGGAAGTGAAATAAATACCATTTGGAGGCATTTAATGTTCGAGCAAAAACGGCTGATTTTCGACAAAAGAGATAACACCCCTCCATTACGTCCTGCTTCAGAAATGTGGAAAATGGTCCGTTTTCAAATGTTTTATTTTTGAACGTCAGTTCACATTTGTAGGTGGATCATCAGTGTTAGAGCTAAAATTAGCATGTTTAAAGTGATTTTCATGCTTCCAGGGGCGCTGGAAGTTAATTAAATACCATTTGGAGGCATTTAATGTTCGAGCAAAAACGGCTGATTTTCGACAAAAGAGATAACACCCCCCCATTACGTCCTGCTTCAGAAATGTGGAAAATGGTCCGTTTTCAAATGTTTTATTTTTGAACGTCAGTTCACATTTGTAGGTGGATCATCAGTGTTAGAGCTAAAATTAGCATGTTTAAAGTGATTTTCATGCCTCCAGGGGCCCTAAACACAAGATTTATGGAATGGTTAAAAGTGCATGAAATGGCCAATTTACCCACTCTGAGTTCTCAAAAAGGGTTTCTTCACCCCGGGAAGTGAAATAAATACCATTTGGAGGCATTTAATGCACGAGCAAAAACGGCTGATTTTCGACAAAAGAGATAACACCCCCCCATTACGTCCTGCTTCAGAAATGTGGAAAATGGTCCGTTTTCAAATGTTTTATTTTTGAACGTCAGTTCACATTTGTAGGTGGATCATCAGTGTTAGAGCTAAAATTAGCATGTTTAAAGTGATTTTCATGCTTCCAGGGGCCCTAAACACAAGATTTATGGAATGGTTAAAAGTGCATGAAAATGGCCAGTTTACCCACTCTGAGTTCTCAAAAAGGGTTTCTTCACCCCGGGAAGTTAATTAAATACCATTTGGAGGCATTTAATGTTCGAGCAAAAACGGCTGATTTTCGACAAAAGAGATAACACCCCCCCATTACGTCATGCTTCAGAAATGTGGAAAATGGTCCGTTTTCAAATGTTTTATTTTTGAACGTCAGTTCACATTTGTAGGTGGATCATCAGTGTTAGAGCTAAAATTAGCATGTTTAAAGTGATTTTTATGCTTCCAGGGGCTCGGGAAGTGAAATAAATACCATTTGGAGGCATTTAATGTTCGAGCAAAAACAACTGATTTTCGACAAAAGAGATAACACCCCCCCATTACGTCATGCTTCAGAAATGTGGAAAATGGTCCGTTTTCAAATGTTTTATTTTTTAACGTCAGTTCACATTTGTAGGTGGATCATCAGTGTTAGAGCTAAAATTAGCATGTTTAAAGTGATTTTCATGCTTCCAGGGGCTCGGGAAGTTAATTAAATACCATTTGGAGGCATTTAATGTTCGAGCAAAAACGGCTGATTTTCGACAAAAGAGATAACACCCCCCATTACGTCATGCTTCAGAAATGTGGAAAATGGTCCGTTTTCAAATGTTTTATTTTTGAACGTCAGTTCACATTTGTAGGTGGATCATCAGTGTTAGAGTTAAAATTAGCATGTTTAAAGTGATTTTCATGCTCCCAGGGGCCCTAAACACAAGATTTATGGAATGGTTAAAAGTGCATGAAAATGGCCAATTTACCCACTCTGAGTTCTCAAAAAGGGTTTCTTCACCCCGGGAAGTTAATTAAATACCATTTGGAGGCATTTAATGTTCGAGCAAAAACGGCTGATTTTCGACAAAAGAGATAACACCCCCCCATTACGTCCTGCTTCCGAAATGTGGAAAATGGTCCGTTTTCAAATGTTTTATTTTTGAACGTCAGTTCACATTTGTAGGTGGATCATCAGTGTTAGAGCTAAAATTAGCATGTTTAAAGTGATTTTCATGCTCCCAGGGGCTCGGGAAGTGAAATAAATACCATTTGGAGGCATTTAATGTTCGAGCAAAAACGGCTGATTTTCGACAAAAGAGATAACACCCCTCCATTACGTCCTGCTTCAGAAATGTGGAAAATGGTCCGTTTTCAAATGTTTTATTTTTGAACGTCAGTTCACATTTGTAGGTGGATCATCAGTGTTAGAGCTAAAATTAGCATGTTTAAAGTGATTTTCATGCTTCCAGGGGCGCTGGAAGTTAATTAAATACCATTTGGAGGCATTTAATGTTCGAGCAAAAACGGCTGATTTTCGACAAAAGAGATAACACCCCCCATTACGTCCTGCTTCAGAAATGTAGAAAATGGTCCGTTTTCAAATGTTTTATTTTTGAACGTCAGTTCACATTTGTAGGTGGATCATCAGTGTTAGAGCTAAAATTAGCATGTTTAAAGTGATTTTCATGCCTCCAGGGGCCCTAAACACAAGATTTATGGAATGGTTAAAAGTGCATGAAAATGGCCAATTTACCCACTCTGAGTTCTCAAAAAGGGTTTCTTCACCCCGGGAAGTGAAATAAATACCATTTGGAGGCATTTAATGTTCGAGCAAAAACGGCTGATTTTCGACAAAAGAGATAACACCCCCCCATTACGTCCTGCTTCAGAAATGTGGAAAATGGTCCGTTTTCAAATGTTTTATTTTTGAACGTCAGTTCACATTTGTAGGTGGATCATCAGTGTTAGAGCTAAAATTAGCATGTTTAAAGTGATTTTCATGCTTCCAGGGGCCCTAAACACAAGATTTATGGAATGGTTAAAAGTGCATGAAAATGGCCAATTTACCCACTCTGAGTTCTCAAAAAGGGTTTCTTCACCCCGGGAAGTTAATTAAATACCATTTGGAGGCATTTAATGTTCGAGCAAAAACGGCTGATTTTCGACAAAAGAGATAACACCCCCCCATTACGTCATGCTTCAGAAATGTGGAAAATGGTCCGTTTTCAAATGTTTTATTTTTGAACGTCAGTTCACATTTGTAGGTGGATCATCAGTGTTAGAGCTAAAATTAGCATGTTTAAAGTGATTTTCATGCTTCCAGGGGCTCGGGAAGTGAAATGAATACCATTTGGAGGCATTTAATGTTCGAGCAAAAACGGCTGATTTTCGACAAAAGAGATAACACCCCCCCATTACGTCCTGCTTCAGAAATGTGGAAAATGGTCCGTTTTCAAATGTTTTATTTTTGAACGTCAGTTCACATTTGTAGGTGGATCATCAGTGTTAGAGCTAAAATTAGCATGTTTAAAGTGATTTTCATGCTTCCAGGGGCTCGGGAAGTAAATTAAATACCATTTGGAGGCATTTAATGTTCGAGCAAAAACGGCTGATTTTCGACAAAAGAGATAACACCCCCCCCATTACGTCATGCTTCAGAAATGTGGAAAATGGTCCGTTTTCAAATGTTTTATTTTTGAACGTCAGTTCACATTTGTAGGTGGATCATCAGTGTTAGAGCTAAAATTAGCATGTTTAAAGTGATTTTCATGCTCCCAGGGGCCCTAAACACAAGATTTATGGAATGTTTAAAAGTGCATGAAAATGGCCAATTTACCCACTCTGAGTTCTCAAAAAGGGTTTCTTCACCCCGGGAAGTTAATTAAATACCATTTGGAGGCATTTAATGTTCGAGCAAAAACGGCTGATTTTCGACAAAAGAGATAACACCCCCCCATTACGTCCTGCTTCAGAAATGTGGAAAATGGTCCGTTTTCAAATGTTTTATTTTTGAACGTCTGTTCACATTTGTAGGTGGATCATCAGTGTTAGAGCTAAAATTAGCATGTTTAAAGTGATTTTCATGCTCCCAGGGGCGCTGGAAGTTAATTAAATACCATTTGGAGGCATTTAATGTTCGAGCAAAAACGGCTGATTTTCGACAAAAGAGATAACACCCCCCCATTACGTCCTGCTTCAGAAATGTGGAAAATGGTCCGTTTTCAAATGTTTTATTTTTGAACGTCAGTTCACATTTGTAGGTGGATCATCAGTGTTAGAGCTAAAATTAGCATGTTTAAAGTGATTTTCATGCTCCCAGGGGCCCTAAACACAAGATTTATGGAATGGTTAAAAGTGCATGAAAATGGCCAATTTACCCACTCTGAGTTCTCAAAAAGGGTTTCTTCACCCCGGGAAGTTAATTAAATACCATTTGGAGGCATTTAATGTTCGAGCAAAAACGGCTGATTTTCGACAAAAGAGATAACACCCCCCCATTACGTCATGCTTCAGAAATGTGGAAAATGGTCCGTTTTCAAATGTTTTATTTTTGAACGTCAGTTCACATTTGTAGGTGGATCATCAGTGTTAGAGCTAAAATTAGCATGTTTAAAGTGATTTTCATGCTTCCAGGGGCCCTAAACACAAGATTTATGGAATGGTTAAAAGTGCATGAAAATGGCCAATTTACCCACTCTGAGTTCTCAAAAAGGGTTTCTTCACCCCGGGAAGTTAATTAAATACCATTTGGAGGCATTTAATGTTCGAGCAAAAACGGCTGATTTTCGACAAAAAAGATAACACCCCCCCCATTACGTCCTGCTTCAGAAATGTGGAAAATGGTCCGTTTTCAAATGTTTTATTTTTGAACGTCAGTTCACATTTGTAGGTGGATCATCAGTGTTAGAGCTAAAATTAGCATGTTTAAAGTGATTTTCATGCTCCCAGGGGCCCTAAACACAAGATTTATGGAATGGTTAAAAGTGCATGAAAATGGCCAATTTACCCACTCTGAGTTCTCAAAAAGGGTTTCTTCAACCCGGGAAGTTAATTAAATACCATTTGGAGGCATTTAATGTTCAAGCAAAAACGGCTGATTTTCGACAAAAGAGATAACACCCCCCCATTACGTCCTGCTTCCGAAATGTGGAAAATGGTCCGTTTTCAAATGTTTTATTTTTGAACGTCAGTTCACATTTGTAGGTGGATCATCAGTGTTAGAGCTAAAATTAGCATGTTTAAAGTGATTTTCATGCTCCCAGGGGCTCGGGAAGTGAAATAAATACCATTTGGAGGCATTTAATGTTCGAGCAAAAACGGCTGATTTTCGACAAAAGAGATAACACCCCTCCATTACGTCCTGCTTCAGAAATGTGGAAAATGGTCCGTTTTCAAATGTTTTATTTTTGAACGTCAGTTCACATTTGTAGGTGGATCATCAGTGTTAGAGCTAAAATTAGCATGTTTAAAGTGATTTTCATGCTTCCAGGGGCGCTGGAAGTTAATTAAATACCATTTGGAGGCATTTAATGTTCGAGCAAAAACGGCTGATTTTCGACAAAAGAGATAACACCCCCCCATTACGTCCTGCTTCAGAAATGTGGAAAATGGTCCGTTTTCAAATGTTTTATTTTTGAACGTCAGTTCACATTTGTAGGTGGATCATCAGTGTTAGAGCTAAAATTAGCATGTTTAAAGTGATTTTCATGCCTCCAGGGGCCCTAAACACAAGATTTATGGAATGGTTAAAAGTGCATGAAAATGGCCAATTTACCCACTCTGAGTTCTCAAAAAGGGTTTCTTCACCCCGGGAAGTGAAATAAATACCATTTGGAGGCATTTAATGTTCGAGCAAAAACGGCTGATTTTCGACAAAAGAGATAACACCCCCCCATTACGTCCTGCTTCAGAAATGTGGAAAATGGTCCGTTTTCAAATGTTTTATTTTTGAACGTCAGTTCACATTTGTAGGTGGATCATCAGTGTTAGAGCTAAAATTAGCATGTTTAAAGTGATTTTCATGCTTCCAGGGGCCCTAAACACAAGATTTATGGAATGGTTAAAAGTGCATGAAAATGGCCAATTTACCCACTCTGAGTTCTCAAAAAGGGTTTCTTCACCCCGGGAAGTTAATTAAATACCATTTGGAGGCATTTAATGTTCGAGCAAAAACGGCTGATTTTCGACAAAAGAGATAACACCCCCTCATTACGTCATGCTTCAGAAATGTGGAAAATGGTCCGTTTTCAAATGTTTTATTTTTGAACGTCAGTTCACATTTGTAGGTGGATCATCAGTGTTAGAGCTAAAATTAGCATGTTTAAAGTGATTTTTATGCTTCCAGGGGCTCGGGAAGTGAAATAAATACCATTTGGAGGCATTTAATGTTCGAGCAAAAACGGCTGATTTTCGACAAAAGAGATAACACCCCCCCATTACGTCATGCTTCAGAAATGTGGAAAATGGTCCGTTTTCAAATGTTTTATTTTTGAACGTCAGTTCACATTTGTAGGTGGATCATCAGTGTTAGAGCTAAAATTAGCATGTTTAAAGTGATTTTCATGCTTCCAGGGGCTCGGGAAGTGAAATGAATACCATTTGGAGGCATTTAATGTTCGAGCAAAAACGGCTGATTTTCGACAAAAGAGATAACACCCCCCCATTACGTCCTGCTTCAGAAATGTGGAAAATGGTCCGTTTTCAAATGTTTTATTTTTGAACGTCAGTTCACATTTGTAGGTGGATCATCAGTGTTAGAGCTAAAATTAGCATGTTTAAAGTGATTTTCATGCTTCCAGGGGCTCGGGAAGTTAATTAAATACCATTTGGAGGCATTTAATGTTCGAGCAAAAACGGCTGATTTTCGACAAAAGAGATAACACCCCCCCATTACGTCATGCTTCAGAAATGCGGAAAATGGTCCGTTTTCAAATGTTTTATTTTTGAACGTCAGTTCACATTTGTAGGTGGATCATCAGTGTTAGAGCTAAAATTAGCATGTTTAAAGTGATTTTCATGCTCCCAGGGGCCCTAAACACAAGATTTATGGAATGGTTAAAAGTGCATGAAATGGCCAATTTACCCACTCTGAGTTCTCAAAAAGGGTTTCTTCACCCCGGGAAGTTAATTAAATACCATTTGGAGGCATTTAATGTTCGAGCAAAAACGGCTGATTTTCGACAAAAGAGATAACACCGCCCCATTACGTCCTGCTTCAGAAATGTGGAAAATGGTCCGTTTTCAAATGTTTTATTTTTGAACGTCTGTTCACATTTGTAGGTGGATCATCAGTGTTAGAGCTAAAATTAGCATGTTTAAAGTGATTTTCATGCTCCCAGGGGCGCTGGAAGTTAATTAAATACCATTTGGAGGCATTTAATGTTCGAGCAAAAATGGCTGATTTTCGACAAAAGAGATAACACCCCCCCATTACGTCATGCTTCAGAAATGTGGAAAATGGTCCGTTTTTCAAATGTTTTATTTTTGAACGTCAGTTCACATTTGTAGGTGGATCATCAGTGTTAGAGCTAAAATTAGCATGTTTAAAGTGATTTTCATGCTCCCAGGGGCCCTAAACACAAGATTTATGGAATGGTTAAAAGTGCATGAAAATGGCCAATTTACCCACTCTGAGTTCTCAAAAAGGGTTTCTTCACCCCGGGAAGTTAATTAAATACCATTTGGAGGCATTTAATGTTCGAGCAAAAACGGCTGATTTTCGACAAAAGAGATAACACCCCCCCCATTACGTCCTGCTTCAGAAATGTGGAAAATGGTCCGTTTTCAAATGTTTTATTTTTGAATGTCAGTTCACATTTGTAGGTGGATCATCAGTGTTAGAGCTAAAATTAGCATGTTTAAAGTGATTTTCATGCTCCCAGGGGCTCGGGAAGTGAAATAAATACCATTTGGAGGCATTTAATGTTCGAGCAAAAACGGCTGATTTTCGACAAAAGAGATAACACCCCTCCATTACGTCCTGCTTCAGAAATGTGGAAAATGGTCCGTTTTCAAATGTTTTATTTTTGAACGTCAGTTCACATTTGTAGGTGGATCATCAGTGTTAGAGCTAAAATTAGCATGTTTAAAGTGATTTTCATGCTTCCAGGGGCGCTGGAAGTTAATTAAATACCATTTGGAGGCATTTAATGTTCGAGCAAAAACGGCTGATTTTCGACAAAAGAGATAACACCCCCCCCATTACGTCCTGCTTCAGAAATGTGGAAAATGGTCCGTTTTCAAATGTTTTATTTTTGAACGTCAGTTCACATTTGTAGGTGGATCATCAGTGTTAGAGCTAAAATTAGCATGTTTAAAGTGATTTTCATGCCTCCAGGGGCCCTAAACACAAGATTTATGGAATGGTTAAAAGTGCATGAAAATGGCCAATTTACCCACTCTGAGTTCTCAAAAAGGGTTTCTTCACCCCGGGAAGTGAAATAAATACCATTTGGAGGCATTTAATGTTCGAGCAAAAACGGCTGATTTTCGACAAAAGAGATAACACCCCCCCATTACGTCCTGCTTCAGAAATGTGGAAAATGGTCCGTTTTCAAATGTTTTATTTTTGAACGTCAGTTCACATTTGTAGGTGGATCATCAGTGTTAGAGCTAAAATTAGCATGTTTAAAGTGATTTTTATGCTTCCAGGGGCTCGGGAAGTGAAATAAATACCATTTGGAGGCATTTAATGTTCGAGCAAAAACGGCTGATTTTCGACAAAAGAGATAACACCCCCCCATTACGTCATGCTTCAGAAATGTGGAAAATGGTCCGTTTTCAAATGTTTTATTTTTGAACGTCAGTTCACATTTGTAGGTGGATCATCAGTGTTAGAGCTAAAATTAGCATGTTTAAAGTGATTTTCATGCTCCCAGGGGCTCGGGAAGTTAATTAAATACTATTTGGAGGCATTTAATATTCGAGTAAAAACGGCAGATTTTCGACAAAAGAGATAACACCCCCCCATTACGTCCTGCTTCAGAAATGTGGAAAATGGTCCGTTTTCAAATGTTTTATTTTTGAACGTCAGTTCACATTTGTAGGTGGATCATCAGTGTTAGAGCTAAAATTAGCATGTTTAAAGTGATTTTCATGCTCCCAGGGGCGCTGGAAGTTAATTAAATACCATTTGGAGGCATTTAATGTTCGAGCAAAAACGGCTGATTTTCGACAAAAGAGATAACACCCCCCCATTACGTCATGCTTCAGAAATGTGGAAAATGGTCCGTTTTCAAATGTTTTATTTTTGAACGTCAGTTCACATTTGTAGGTGGATCATCAGTGTTAGAGCTAAAATTAGCATGTTTAAAGTGATTTTCATGCTTCCAGGGGCCCTAAACACAAGATTTATGGAATGGTTAAAAGTGCATGAAAATGGCCAATTTACCCACTCTGAGTTCTCAAAAAGGGTTTCTTCACCCTGGGAAGTTAATTAAATACCATTTGGAGGCATTTAATGTTCGAGCAAAAACGGCTGATTTTCGACAAAAGAGATAACACCCCCCCATTACGTCCTGCTTCAGAAATGTGGAAAATGGTCCGTTTTCAAATGTTTTATTTTTGAACGTCAGTTCACATTTGTAGGTGGATCATCAGTGTTAGAGCTAAAATTAGCATGTTTAAAGTGATTTTCATGCTCCCAGGGGCCCTAAACACAAGATTTATGGAATGGTTAAAAGTGCATGAAAATGGCCAATTTACCCACTCTGAGTTCTCAAAAAGGGTTTCTTCAACCCGGGAAGTTAATTAAATACCATTTGGAGGCATTTAATGTTCAAGCAAAAACGGCTGATTTTCGACAAAAGAGATAACACCCCCCCATTACGTCCTGCTTCCGAAATGTGGAAAATGGTCCGTTTTCAAATGTTTTATTTTTGAACGTCAGTTCACATTTGTAGGTGGATCATCAGTGTTAGAGCTAAATTTAGCATGTTTAAAGTGATTTTCATGCTCCCAGGGGCTCGGGAAGTGAAATAAATACCAGTTTGGAGCCATTTAATGTTCGAGCAAAAACGGCTGATTTTCGACAAAAGAGATAACACCCCCCCATTACGTCCTGCTTCAGAAATGTGGAAAATGGTCCGTTTTCAAATGTTTTATTTTTGAACGTCAGTTCACATTTGTAGGTGGATCATCAGTGTTAGAGCTAAAATTAGCATGTTTAAAGTGATTTTCATGCTTCCAGGGGCGCTGGAAGTTAATTAAATACCATTTGGAGGCATTTAATGTTCGAGCAAAAACGGCTGATTTTCGACAAAAGAGATAACACCCCCCCATTACGTCCTGCTTCAGAAATGTGGAAAATGGTCCGTTTTCAAATGTTTTATTTTTGAACGTCAGTTCACATTTGTAGGTGGATCATCAGTGTTAGAGCTAAAATTAGCATGTTTAAAGTGATTTTCATGCTTCCAGGGGCTCGGGAAGTGAAATAAATACCATTTGGAGGCATTTAATGTTCGAGCAAAAACGGCTGATTTTCGACAAAAGAGATAACACCCCCCCATTACGTCATGCTTCAGAAATGTGGAAAATGGTCCGTTTTCAAATGTTTTATTTTTGAACGTCAGTTCACATTTGTAGGTGGATCATCAGTGTTAGAGCTAAAATTAGCATGTTTAAAGTGATTTTCATGCTCCCAGGGGCCCTAAACACAAGATTTATGGAATGTTTAAAAGTGCATGAAAATGGCCAATTTACCCACTCTGAGTTCTCAAAAAGGGTTTCTTCACCCCGGGAAGTTAATTAAATACCCTTTGGAGTCATTTAATGTTCGAGCAAAAACGGCTGATTTTCGACAAAAGAGATAACACCCCCCCATTACGTCATGCTTCAGAAATGTGGAAAATGGTCCGTTTTCAAATGTTTTATTTTTGAACGTCAGTTCACATTTGTAGGTGGATCATCAGTGTTAGAGCTCAAATTAGCATGTTTAAAGTGATTTTCATGCTCCCAGGGGCGCTGGAAGTTAATTAAATACCATTTGGAGGCATTTAATGTTCGAGCAAAAACGGCTGATTTTCGACAAAAGAGATAACACCCCCCCATTACGTCATGCTTCAGAAATGTGGAAAATGGTCCGTTTTCAAATGTTTTATTTTTGAACGTCAGTTCACAATTGTAGGTGGATCATCAGTGTTAGAGCTAAAATTAGCATGTTTAAAGTGATTTTCATGCTTCCAGGGGCTCGGGAAGTTAATTAAATACCATTTGGAGGCATTTAATGTTCGAGCAAAAACGGCTGATTTTCGACAAAAGAGATAACACCCCCCCATTACGTCATGCTTCAGAAATGTGGAAAATGGTCCGTTTTCAAATGTTTTATTTTTGAACGTCAGTTCACATTTGTAGGTGGATCATCAGTGTTAGAGCTAAAATTAGCATGTTTAAAGTGATTTTCATGCTCCCAGGGGCCCTAAACACAAGATTTATGGAATGGTTAAAAGTGCATGAAAATGGCCAACTTACCCACTCTGAGTTCTCAAAAAGGGTTTCTTCACCCCGGGAAGTTAATTAAATACCATTTGGAGGCATTTAATGTTCGAGCAAAAACGGCTGATTTTCGACAAAAGAGATAACACCCCCCCATTACGTCATGCTTCAGAAATGTGGAAAATGGTCCGTTTTCAAATGTTTTATTTTTTGAACGTCAGTTCACATTTGTAGGTGGATCATCAGTTTTAGAGCTAAAATTAGCATGTTTAAAGTGATTTTCATGCTTCCAGGGGCCCTAAACACAAGATTTATGGAATGGTTAAAAGTGCATGAAAATGGCCAATTTACCCACTCTGAGTTCTCAAAAAGGGTTTCTTCACCCCGGGAAGTTAATTAAATACCATTTGGAGGCATTTAATGTTCGAGCAAAAACGGCTGATTTTCGACAAAAGAGATAACACCCCCCCATTACGTCATGCTTCAGAAATGTGGAAAATGGTCCGTTTTCAAATGTTTTATTTTTGAACGTCAGTTCACATTTGTAGGTGGATCATCAGTGTTAGAGCTAAAATTAGCATGTTTAAAGTGATTTTCATGCTCCCAGGGGCTCGGGAAGTTAATTAAATACCATTTGGAGGCATTTAATGTTCGAGCAAAAACGGCAGATTTTCGACAAAAGAGATAACACCCCCCCATTACGTCCTGCTTCAGAAATGTGGAAAATGGTCCGTTTTCAAATGTTTTATTTTTGAACGTCAGTTCACATTTGTAGGTGGATCATCAGTGTTAGAGCTAAAATTAGCATGTTTAAAGTGATTTTCATGCTTCCAGGGGCTCGGGAAGTGAAATAAATACCATTTGGAGGCATTTAATGTTCGAGCAAAAACGGCTGATTTTCGACAAAAGAGATAACACCCCCCCATTACGTCATGCTTCAGAAATGTGGAAAATGGTCCGTTTTCAAATGTTTTATTTTTGAACGTCAGTTCACATTTGTAGGTGGATCATCAGTGTTAGAGCTAAAATTAGCATGTTTAAAGTGATTTTCATGCTCCCAGGGGCCCTAAACACAAGATTTATGGAATGGTTAAAAGTGCATGAAAATGGCCAATTTACCCACTCTGAGTTCTCAAAAAGGGTTTCTTCACCCCGGGAAGTTAATTAAATACCATTTGGAGTCATTTAATGTTCGAGCAAAAACGGCTGATTTTCGACAAAAGAGATAACACCCCCCCATTACGTCATGCTTCAGAAATGTGGAAAATGGTCCGTTTTCAAATGTTTTATTTTTGAACGTCAGTTCACATTTGTAGGTGGATCATCAGTGTTAGAGCTCAAATTAGCATGTTTAAAGTGATTTTCATGCTCCCAGGGGCGCTGGAAGTTAATTAAATACCATTTGGAGGCATTTAATGTTCGAGCAAAAACGGCTGATTTTCGACAAAAGAGATAACACCCCCCCCATTACGTCATGCTTCAGAAATGTGGAAAATGGTCCGTTTTCAAATGTTTTATTTTTGAACGTCAGTTCACAATTGTAGGTGGATCATCAGTGTTAGAGCTAAAATTAGCATGTTTAAAGTGATTTTCATGCTTCCAGGGGCTCGGGAAGTTAATTAAATACCATTTGGAGGCATTTAATGTTCGAGCAAAAACGGCTGATTTTCGACAAAAGAGATAACACCCCCCCATTACGTCATGCTTCAGAAATGTGGAAAATGGTCCGTTTTCAAATGTTTTATTTTTGAACGTCAGTTCACATTTGTAGGTGGATCATCAGTGTTAGAGCTAAAATTAGCATGTTTAAAGTGATTTTCATGCTCCCAGGGGCCCTAAACACAAGATTTATGGAATGGTTAAAAGTGCATGAAAATGGCCAACTTACCCACTCTGAGTTCTCAAAAAGGGTTTCTTCACCCCGGGAAGTTAATTAAATACCATTTGGAGGCATTTAATGTTCGAGCAAAAACGGCTGATTTTCGACAAAAGAGATAACACCCCCCCATTACGTCATGCTTCAGAAATGTGGAAAATGGTCCGTTTTCAAATGTTTTATTTTTTGAACGTCAGTTCACATTTGTAGGTGGATCATCAGTTTTAGAGCTAAAATTAGCATGTTTAAAGTGATTTTCATGCTTCCAGGGGCCCTAAACACAAGATTTATGGAATGGTTAAAAGTGCATGAAAATGGCCAATTTACCCACTCTGAGTTCTCAAAAAGGGTTTCTTCACCCCGGGAAGTTAATTAAATACCATTTGGAGGCATTTAATGTTCGAGCAAAAACGGCTGATTTTCGACAAAAGAGATAACACCCCCCCATTACGTCATGCTTCAGAAATGTGGAAAATGGTCCGTTTTCAAATGTTTTATTTTTGAACGTCAGTTCACATTTGTAGGTGGATCATCAGTGTTAGAGCTAAAATTAGCATGTTTAAAGTGATTTTCATGCTCCCAGGGGCTCGGGAAGTTAATTAAATACCATTTGGAGGCATTTAATGTTCGAGCAAAAACGGCAGATTTTCGACAAAAGAGATAACACCCCCCCATTACGTCCTGCTTCAGAAATGTGGAAAATGGTCCGTTTTCAAATGTTTTATTTTTGAACGTCAGTTCACATTTGTAGGTGGATCATCAGTGTTAGAGCTAAAATTAGCATGTTTAAAGGGATTTTCATGCTTCCAGGGGCCCTAAACACAAGATTTATGGAATGGTTAAAAGTGCATGAAAATGGCCAATTTACCCACTCTGAGTTCTCAAAAAGGGTTTCTTCACCCCGGGAAGTTAATTAAATACCATTTGGAGGCATTTAATGTTCGAGCAAAAACGGCTGATTTTCGACAAAAGAGATAACACCCCCCCATTACGTCATGCTTCAGAAATGTGGAAAATGGTCCGTTTTCAAATGTTTTATTTTTGAACGTCAGTTCACATTTGTAGGTGGCTCATCAGTGTTAGAGCTAAAAGTAGCATGTTTAAAGTGATTTTCATGCCTCCAGGGGCCCTAAACACAAGATTTATGGAATGGTTAAAAGTGCATGAAAATGGCCAATTTACCCACTCTGAGTTCTCAAAAAGGGTTTCTTCACCCCGGGAAGTGAAATAAATACCATTTGGAGGCATTTAATGTTCGAGCAAAAACGGCTGATTTTCGACAAAAGAGATAACACCCCCCCATTACGTCCTGCTTCAGAAATGTGGAAAATGGTCCGTTTTCAAATGTTTTATTTTTGAACGTCAGTTCACATTTGTAGGTGGATCATCAGTGTTAGAGCTAAAATTAGCATGTTTAAAGTGATTTTTATGCTTCCAGGGGCTCGGGAAGTGAAATAAATACCATTTGGAGGCATTTAATGTTCGAGCAAAAACGGCTGATTTTCGACAAAAGAGATAACACCCCCCCATTACGTCATGCTTCAGAAATGTGGAAAATGGTCCGTTTTCAAATGTTTTATTTTTGAACGTCAGTTCACATTTGTAGGTGGATCATCAGTGTTAGAGCTAAAATTAGCATGTTTAAAGTGATTTTCATGCTCCCAGGGGCCCTAAACACAAGATTTATGGAATGGTTAAAAGTGCATGAAAATGGCCAATTTACCCACTCTGAGTTCTCAAAAAGGGTTTCTTCACCCCGGGAAGTTAATTAAATACCATTTGGAGGCATTTAATGTTCGAGCAAAAACGGCTGATTTTCGACAAAAGAGATAACACCCCCCCATTACGTCCTGCTTCAGAAATGTGGAAAATGGTCCGTTTTCAAATGTTTTATTTTTGAACATCAGTTCACATTTGTAGGTGGATCATCAGTGTTAGAGCTAAAATTAGCATGTTTAAAGTGATTTTCATGCTTCCAGGGGCTCGGGAAGTGAAATAAATACCATTTGGAGGCATTTAATGTTCGAGCAAAAACGGCTGATTTTCGACAAAAGAGATAACACCCCCCCATTACGTCATGCTTCAGAAATGTGGAAAATGGTCCGTTTTCAAATGTTTTATTTTTGAACGTCAGTTCACATTTGTAGGTGGATCATCAGTGTTAGAGCTAAAATTAGCATGTTTAAAGTGATTTTCATGCTCCCAGGGGCCCTAAACACAAGATTTATGGAATGGTTAAAAGTGCATGAAAATGGCCAATTTACCCACTCTGAGTTCTCAAAAAGGGTTTCTTCACCCCGGGAAGTTAATTAAATACCCTTTGGAGTCATTTAATGTTCGAGCAAAAACGGCTGATTTTCGACAAAAGAGATAACACCCCCCCATTACGTCATGCTTCAGAAATGTGGAAAATGGTCCGTTTTCAAATGTTTTATTTTTGAACGTCAGTTCACATTTGTAGGTGGATCATCAGTGTTAGAGCTCAAATTAGCATGTTTAAAGTGATTTTCATGCTCCCAGGGGCGCTGGAAGTTAATTAAATACCATTTGGAGGCATTTAATGTTCGAGCAAAAACGGCTGATTTTCGACAAAAGAGATAACACCCCCCCATTACGTCATGCTTCAGAAATGTGGAAAATGGTCCGTTTTCAAATGTTTTATTTTTGAACGTCAGTTCACAATTGTAGGTGGATCATCAGTGTTAGAGCTAAAATTAGCATGTTTAAAGTGATTTTCATGCTTCCAGGGGCTCGGGAAGTTAATTAAATACCATTTGGAGGCATTTAATGTTCGAGCAAAAACGGCTGATTTTCGACAAAAGAGATAACACCCCCCCATTACGTCATGCTTCAGAAATGTGGAAAATGGTCCGTTTTCAAATGTTTTATTTTTGAACGTCAGTTCACATTTGTAGGTGGATCATCAGTGTTAGAGCTAAAATTAGCATGTTTAAAGTGATTTTCATGCTCCCAGGGGCCCTAAACACAAGATTTATGGAATGGTTAAAAGTGCATGAAAATGGCCAACTTACCCACTCTGAGTTCTCAAAAAGGGTTTCTTCACCCCGGGAAGTTAATTAAATACCATTTGGAGGCATTTAATGTTCGAGCAAAAACGGCTGATTTTCGACAAAAGAGATAACACCCCCCCATTACGTCATGCTTCAGAAATGTGGAAAATGGTCCGTTTTCAAATGTTTTATTTTTTGAACGTCAGTTCACATTTGTAGGTGGATCATCAGTTTTAGAGCTAAAATTAGCATGTTTAAAGTGATTTTCATGCTTCCAGGGGCCCTAAACACAAGATTTATGGAATGGTTAAAAGTGCATGAAAATGGCCAATTTACCCACTCTGAGTTCTCAAAAAGGGTTTCTTCACCCCGGGAAGTTAATTAAATACCATTTGGAGGCATTTAATGTTCGAGCAAAAACGGCTGATTTTCGACAAAAGAGATAACACCCCCCCATTACGTCATGCTTCAGAAATGTGGAAAATGGTCCGTTTTCAAATGTTTTATTTTTGAACGTCAGTTCACATTTGTAGGTGGATCATCAGTGTTAGAGCTAAAATTAGCATGTTTAAAGTGATTTTCATGCTCCCAGGGGCTCGGGAAGTTAATTAAATACCATTTGGAGGCATTTAATGTTCGAGCAAAAACGGCAGATTTTCGACAAAAGAGATAACACCCCCCCATTACGTCCTGCTTCAGAAATGTGGAAAATGGTCCGTTTTCAAATGTTTTATTTTTGAACGTCAGTTCACATTTGTAGGTGGATCATCAGTGTTAGAGCTAAAATTAGCATGTTTAAAGTGATTTTCATGCTTCCAGGGGCTCGGGAAGTGAAATAAATACCATTTGGAGGCATTTAATGTTCGAGCAAAAACGGCAGATTTTCGACAAAAGAGATAACACCCCCCCATTACGTCATGCTTCAGAAATGTGGAAAATGGTCCGTTTTCAAATGTTTTATTTTTGAACGTCAGTTCACATTTGTAGGTGGATCATCAGTGTTAGAGCTAAAATTAGCATGTTTAAAGTGATTTTCATGCTCCCAGGGGCCCTAAACACAAGATTTATGGAATGGTTAAAAGTGCATGAAAATGGCCAATTTACCCACTCTGAGTTCTCAAAAAGGGTTTCTTCACCCCGGGAAGTTAATTAAATACCATTTGGAGTCATTTAATGTTCGAGCAAAAACGGCTGATTTTCGACAAAAGAGATAACACCCCCCCATTACGTCATGCTTCAGAAATGTGGAAAATGGTCCGTTTTCAAATGTTTTATTTTTGAACGTCAGTTCACATTTGTAGGTGGATCATCAGTGTTAGTGCTCAAATTAGCATGTTTAAAGTGATTTTCATGCTCCCAGGGGCGCTGGAAGTTAATTAAATACCATTTGGAGGCATTTAATGTTCGAGCAAAAACGGCTGATTTTCGACAAAAGAGATAACACCCCCCCCCCATTACGTCATGCTTCAGAAATGTGGAAAATGGTCCGTTTTCAAATGTTTTATTTTTGAACGTCAGTTCACAATTGTAGGTGGATCATCAGTGTTAGAGCTAAAATTAGCATGTTTAAAGTGATTTTCATGCTTCCAGGGGCTCGGGAAGTTAATTAAATACCATTTGGAGGCATTTAATGTTCGAGCAAAAACGGCTGATTTTCGACAAAAGAGATAACACCCCCCCATTACGTCATGCTTCAGAAATGTGGAAAATGGTCCGTTTTCAAATGTTTTATTTTTGAACGTCAGTTCACATTTGTAGGTGGATCATCAGTGTTAGAGCTAAAATTAGCATGTTTAAAGTGATTTTCATGCTCCCAGGGGCCCTAAACACAAGATTTATGGAATGGTTAAAAGTGCATGAAAATGGCCAACTTACCCACTCTGAGTTCTCAAAAAGGGTTTCTTCACCCCGGGAAGTTAATTAAATACCATTTGGAGGCATTTAATGTTCGAGCAAAAACGGCTGATTTTCGACAAAAGAGATAACACCCCCCCATTACGTCATGCTTCAGAAATGTGGAAAATGGTCCGTTTTCAAATGTTTTATTTTTTGAACGTCAGTTCACATTTGTAGGTGGATCATCAGTTTTAGAGCTAAAATTAGCATGTTTAAAGTGATTTTCATGCTTCCAGGGGCCCTAAACACAAGATTTATGGAATGGTTAAAAGTGCATGAAAATGGCCAATTTACCCACTCTGAGTTCTCAAAAAGGGTTTCTTCACCCCGGGAAGTTAATTAAATACCATTTGGAGGCATTTAATGTTCGAGCAAAAACGGCTGATTTTCGACAAAAGAGATAACACCCCCCCATTACGTCATGCTTCAGAAATGTGGAAAATGGTCCGTTTTCAAATGTTTTATTTTTGAACGTCAGTTCACATTTGTAGGTGGATCATCAGTGTTAGAGCTAAAATTAGCATGTTTAAAGTGATTTTCATGCTCCCAGGGGCTCGGGAAGTTAATTAAATACCATTTGGAGGCATTTAATGTTCGAGCAAAAACGGCAGATTTTCGACAAAAGAGATAACACCCCCCCATTACGTCCTGCTTCAGAAATGTGGAAAATGGTCCGTTTTCAAATGTTTTATTTTTGAACGTCAGTTCACATTTGTAGGTGGATCATCAGTGTTAGAGCTAAAATTAGCATGTTTAAAGGGATTTTCATGCTTCCAGGGGCCCTAAACACAAGATTTATGGAATGGTTAAAAGTGCATGAAAATGGCCAATTTACCCACTCTGAGTTCTCAAAAAGGGTTTCTTCACCCCGGGAAGTTAATTAAATACCATTTGGAGGCATTTAATGTTCGAGCAAAAACGGCTGATTTTCGACAAAAGAGATAACACCCCCCCATTACGTCATGCTTCAGAAATGTGGAAAATGGTCCGTTTTCAAATGTTTTATTTTTGAACGTCAGTTCACATTTGTAGGTGGATCATCAGTGTTAGAGCTAAAAGTAGCATGTTTAAAGTGATTTTCATGCCTCCAGGGGCCCTAAACACAAGATTTATGGAATGGTTAAAAGTGCATGAAAATGGCCAATTTACCCACTCTGAGTTCTCAAAAAGGGTTTCTTCACCCCGGGAAGTGAAATAAATACCATTTGGAGGCATTTAATGTTCGAGCAAAAACGGCTGATTTTCGACAAAAGAGATAACACCCCCCCATTACGTCCTGCTTCAGAAATGTGGAAAATGGTCCGTTTTCAAATGTTTTATTTTTGAACGTCAGTTCACATTTGTAGGTGGATCATCAGTGTTAGAGCTAAAATTAGCATGTTTAAAGTGATTTTTATGCTTCCAGGGGCTCGGGAAGTGAAATAAATACCATTTGGAGGCATTTAATGTTCGAGCAAAAACGGCTGATTTTCGACAAAAGAGATAACACCCCCCCATTACGTCATGCTTCAGAAATGTGGAAAATGGTCCGTTTTCAAATGTTTTATTTTTGAACGTCAGCTCACATTTGTAGGTGGATCATCAGTGTTAGAGCTAAAATTAGCATGTTTAAAGTGATTTTCATGCTCCCAGGGGCCCTAAACACAAGATTTATGGAATGGTTAAAAGTGCATGAAAATGGCCAATTTACCCACTCTGAGTTCTCAAAAAGGGTTTCTTCACCCCGGGAAGTTAATTAAATACCATTTGGAGGCATTTAATGTTCGAGCAAAAACGGCTGATTTTCGACAAAAGAGATAACACCCCCCCATTACGTCCTGCTTCAGAAATGTGGAAAATGGTCCGTTTTCAAATGTTTTATTTTTGAACATCAGTTCACATTTGTAGGTGGATCATCAGTGTTAGAGCTAAAATTAGCATGTTTAAAGTGATTTTCATGCTCCCAGGGGCGCTGGAAGTTAATTAAATACCATTTGGAGGCATTTAATGTTCGAGCAAAAACGGCTGATTTTCGACAAAAGAGATAACACCCCCCCATTACGTCATGCTTCAGAAATGTGGAAAATGGTCCGTTTTCAAATGTTTTATTTTTGAACGTCAGTTCACATTTGTAGGTGGATCATCAGTGTTAGAGCTAAAATTAGCATGTTTAAAGTGATTTTCATGCTCCCAGGGGCCCTAAACACAAGATTTATGGAATGGTTAAAAGTGCATGAAAATGGCCAATTTACCCACTCTGAGTACTCAAAAAGGGTTTCTTCACCCCGGGAAGTTAATTAAATACCATTTGGAGGCATTTAATGTTCGAGCAAAAACGGCTGATTTTCGACAAAAGAGATAACACCCCCCCATTACGTCATGCTTCAGAAATGTGGAAAATGGTCCGTTTTCAAATGTTTTATTTTTGAACGTCAGTTCACATTTGTAGGTGGATCATCAGTGTTAGAGCTAAAATTAGCATGTTTAAAGTGATTTTCATGCTTCCAGGGGCCCTAAACACAAGATTTATGGAATGGTTAAAAGTGCATGAAAATGGCCAATTTACCCACTCTGAGTTCTCAAAAAGGGTTTCTTCACCCCGGGAAGTTAATTAAATACCATTTGGAGGCATTTAATGTTCGAGCAAAAACGGCTGATTTTCGACAAAAGAGATAACACCCCCCCATTACGTCCTGCTTCAGAAATGTGGAAAATGGTCCGTTTTCAAATGTTTTATTTTTGAACGTCAGTTCACATTTGTAGGTGGATCATCAGTGTTAGAGCTAAAATTAGCATGTTTAAAGTGATTTTCATGCTTCCAGGGGCCCTAAACACAAGATTTATGGAATGGTTAAAAGTGCATGAAAATGGCCAATTTACCCACTCTGAGTTCTCAAAAAGGGTTTCTTCACCCCGGGAAGTTAATTAAATACCATTTGGAGGCATTTAATGTTCGAGCAAAAACGGCTGATTTTCGACAAAAGAGATAACACCCCCCCATTACGTCATGCTTCAGAAATGTGGAAAATGGTCCGTTTTCAAATGTTTTATTTTTGAACGTCAGTTCACATTTGTAGGTGGATCATCAGTGTTAGAGCTAAAATTAGCATGTTTAAAGTGATTTTCATGCCTCCAGGGGCCCTAAACACAAGATTTATGGAATGGTTAAAAGTGCATGAAAATGGCCAATTTACCCACTCTGAGTTCTCAAAAAGGGTTTCTTCACCCCGGGAAGTGAAATAAATACCATTTGGAGGCATTTAATGTTCGAGCAAAAATGGCTGATTTTCGACAAAAGAGATAACACCCCCCCATTACGTCCTGCTTCAGAAATGTGGAAAATGGTCCGTTTTCAAATGTTTTATTTTTGAACGTCAGTTCACATTTGTAGGTGGATCATCAGTGTTAGAGCTAAAATTAGCATGTTTAAAGTGATTTTTATGCTTCCAGGGGCTCGGGAAGTGAAATAAATACCATTTGGAGGCATTTAATGTTCGAGCAAAAACGGCTGATTTTCGACAAAAGAGATAACACCCCCCCATTACGTCATGCTTCAGAAATGTGGAAAATGGTCCGTTTTCAAATGTTTTATTTTTGAACGTCAGTTCACATTTGTAGGTGGATCATCAGTGTTAGAGCTAAAATTAGCATGTTTAAAGTGATTTTCATGCTTCCAGGGGCTCGGGAAGTGAAATGAATACCATTTGGAGGCATTTAATGTTCGAGCAAAAACGGCTGATATTCGACAAAAGAGATAACACCCCCCCATTACGTCCTGCTTCAGAAATGTGGAAAATGGTCCGTTTTCAAATGTTTTATTTTTGAACGTCAGTTCACATTTGTAGGTGGATCATCAGTGTTAGAGCTAAAATTAGCATGTTTAAAGTGATTTTCATGCTTCCAGGGGCTCGGGAAGTTAATTAAATACCATTTGGAGGCATTTAATGTTCGAGCAAAAACGGCTGATTTTCGACAAAAGAGATAACACCCCCCCATTACGTCATGCTTCAGAAATGTGGAAAATGGTCCGTTTTCAAATGTTTTATTTTTGAACGTCAGTTCACATTTGTAGGTGGATCATCAGTGTTAGAGCTAAAATGAGCATGTTTAAAGTGATTTTTATGCTCCCAGGGGCCCTAAACACAAGATTTATGGAATGGTTAAAAGTGCATGAAAATGGCCAATTTACCCACTCTGAGTTCTCAAAAAGGGTTTCTTCACCCCGGGAAGTTAATTAAATACCATTTGGAGGCATTTAATGTTCGAGCAAAAACGTCTGATTTTCGACAAAAGAGATAACACCCCCCCATTACGTCCTGCTTCAGAAATGTGGAAAATGGTCCGTTTTCAAATGTTTTATTTTTGAACGTCTGTTCACATTTGTAGGTGGATCATCAGTGTTAGAGCTAAAATTAGCATGTTTAAAGTGATTTTCATGCTCCCAGGGGCGCTGGAAGTTAATTAAATACCATTTGGAGGCATTTAATGTTCGAGCAAAAACGGCTGATTTTCGACAAAAGAGATAACACCCCCCCATTACGTCATGCTTCAGAAATGTGGAAAATGGTCCCTTTTCAAATGTTTTATTTTTGAACGTCAGTTCACATTTGTAGGTGGATCATCAGTGTTAGAGCTAAAATTAGCATGTTTAAAGTGATTTTCATGCTCCCAGGGGCCCTAAACACAAGATTTATGGAATGGTTAAAAGTGCATGAAAATGGCCAATTTACCCACTCTGAGTTCTCAAAAAGGGTTTCTTCACCCCGGGAAGTTAATTAAATACCATTTGGAGGCATTTAATGTTCGAGCAAAAACGGCTGATTTTCGACAAAAGAGATAACACCCCCCCATTACGTCATGCTTCAGAAATGTGGAAAATGGTCCGTTTTCAAATGTTTTATTTTTGAACGTCAGTTCACATTTGTAGGTGGATCATCAGTGTTAGAGCTAAAATTAGGATGTTTAAAGTGATTTTCATGCTTCCAGGGGCCCTAAACACAAGATTTATGGAATGGTTAAAAGTGCATGAAAATGGCCAATTTACCCACTCTGAGTTCTCAAAAAGGGTTTCTTCACCCCGGGAAGTTAATTAAATACCATTTGGAGGCATTTAATGTTCGAGCAAAAACGGCTGATTTTCGACAAAAGAGATAACACCCCCCCATTACGTCCTGCTTCAGAAATGTGGAAAATGGTCCGTTTTCAAATGTTTTATTTTTGAACGTCAGTTCACATTTGTAGGTGGATCATCAGTGTTAGAGCTAAAATTAGCATGTTTAAAGTGATTTTCATGCTCCCAGGGGCCCTAAACACAAGATTTATGGAATGGTTAAAAGTGCATGAAAATGGCCAATTTACCCACTCTGAGTTCTCAAAAAGGGTTTCTTCAACCCGGGAAGTTAATTAAATACCATTTGGAGGCATTTAATGTTCAAGCAAAAACGGCTGATTTTCGACAAAAGAGATAACACCCCTCCATTACGTCCTGCTTCAGAAATGTGGAAAATGGTCCGTTTTCAAATGTTTTATTTTTGAACGTCAGTTCACATTTGTAGGTGGATCATCAGTGTTAGAGCTAAAATTAGCATGTTTAAAGTGATTTTCATGCTTCCAGGGGCGCTGGAAGTTAATTAAATACCATTTGGAGGCATTTAATGTTCGAGCAAAAACGGCTGATTTTCGACAAAAGAGATAACACCCCCCCATTACGTCCTGCTTCAGAAATGTGGAAAATGGTCCGTTTTCAAATGTTTTATTTTTGAACGTCAGTTCACATTTGTAGGTGGATCATCAGTGTTAGAGCTAAAATTAGCATGTTTAAAGTGATTTTCATGCTTCCAGGGGCTCGGGAAGTGAAATAAATACCATTTGGAGGCATTTAATGTTCGAGCAAAAACGGCTGATTTTCGACAAAAGAGATAACACCCCCCCATTACGTCATGCTTCAGAAATGTGGAAAATGGTCCGTTTTCAAATGTTTTATTTTTGAACGTCAGTTCACATTTGTAGGTGGATCATCAGTGTTAGAGCTAAAATTAGCATGTTTAAAGTGATTTTCATGCTCCCAGGGGCCCTAAACACAAGATTTATGGAATGGTTAAAAGTGCCTGAAAATGGCCAATTTACCCACTCTGAGTTCTCAAAAAGGGTTTCTTCACCCCGGGAAGTTAATTAAATACCATTTGGAGGCATTTAATGTTCGAGCAAAAACGGCTGATTTTCGACAAAAGAGATAACACCCCCCCATTACGTCATGCTTCAGAAATGTGGAAAATGGTCCGTTTTCAAATGTTTTATTTTTGAACGTCAGTTCACATTTGTAGGTGGATCATCAGTGTTAGAGCTAAAATTAGCATGTTTAAAGTGATTTTCATGCTCCCAGGGGCGCTGGAAGTTAATTAAATACCATTTGGAGGCATTTAATGTTCGAGCAAAAACGGCTGATTTTCGACAAAAGAGATAACACCCCCCCATTATGGCCGAGATACCCGCCACCCCCTCTCAACACACTCCCCAAGGATGGGAAACCGGAAACAGTTCTGAACTTTTGGAAGACGGGAGGGAGTGACCCTCCCGGCCGTATTTATTAAAATATGAAACAAAATTAAAACATTAAAATAACAGTTTCATATTATGTACAATTTCATTACCACATTGCGATGTTTGGCTAACCTTAACATATTCTCTAATACAAAGGTTCTCCTAGCCGAACTAACATTCTACAAAACATTAACTTGAAATTTTGAAATTGTACATCCTAACGTTTAACCCCTTCGAGGCGGATGACGAGCCCAGCTCGTCATCACCCTTACCTGCCGTGGGCGGATGACGAGCTGGGCTCGTCATGTAACGCGGCATTTTTGAAAATGCCGCGCACAGCGGGAAAAGCCGCCGCGGCGAAGCGGTTAAGGGCCAACGGCAAGGTCGTAACCGGTGTCAAGATCCCTAAACCAGAAATATCCCCCTCACTTATGAGGGGCGACCGCACAGAGGTGTACCTCAAGTGCAACTACCAATTTCCCTTGACTTGACGGGGGCCCCAATAAACTCGGCGCCACTTAAAGGTCGTCCGAGGACTCGTGTGAGGTATCTAGAAGGTAGCGTAGACCCCCTCCCAAACCCCACACAACTTACCACATCTGCCGTCGCAGATATCCTGGCCCCGGGAAATTCCCCAGGAGGGGGCTGTAGCCCCTCCTACCCAGGAAGGGGCCTTGACCGCCTTTCCTTTCCTTTCGGCGTCCCATCCTTAGAAGGGACCGCCTACCCGTTGAGGGGCCAATGGCCACCTCCCTCGAGCGCTCCCATCCGTAATGGGTGACGCCCACTCATAGGGATCTACCAATTAGTGCTCACCGATCATGACCTTACCGCCCGACCAAAAAATAAATACGACAATTTTAACTAAAATCACTCAATTACCAACAACCATACATTTCACGTATGATCACTGATCATTACTAGTGCAGAATTACTTTATTCATAAAACATACTGTAGCTGACCATTCTTTATTGCATACTCAAAATAATACGACAATCACCATCACCTGCAAGAAATAGAATCACCACATCAAAACTTTATTCAAAACAACTGGCTGTCCTCAGGGGCTGGTGGGTGGGTCAAAATTGGCTCTTCGTTCCGTCTCGAGCTCACGTGCAGCGAGGGGGTGCAGCTTCAGAGCACAGGAACAAGAGGATGCGTTCTTGGCTTGTTGCTCCTTTTATCCGTCTTCAGGGCGGGCGTAAAAACCCGCCCCTGCCTGCCCCTAGGGCGTGGCCGTCCGCGTCAGTGTCTAGGCCAGCCCACTCTAGGGCGGGAAAAAGCGCGCCCCGGCTACGCCGCTTCGGGCATACCAGCCGAGGCTCGCCTCCCGCCCAAAAATGGCTTCCCGGGGGGCTCGTGGTACTCAGCCATACATTCGGGGGGACCGAATGGTCGCCCCTTTCCATATGGCCGAGATACCCGCCACCCCCTCTCAACACACTCCCCAAGGATGGGAAACCGGAAACAGTTCTGAACTTTTGGAAGACGGGAGGGAGTGACCCTCCCGGCCGTATTTATTAAAATATGAAACAAAATTAAAACATTAAAATAACAGTTTCATATTATGTACAATTTCATTACCACATTGCGATGTTTGGCTAACCTTAACATATTCTCTAATACAAAGGTTCTCCTAGCCGAACTAACATTCTACAAAACATTAACTTGAAATTTTGAAATTGTACATCCTAACGTTTAAGGGCCAACGGCAAGGTCGTAACCGGTGTCAAGATCCCTAAACCAGAAATATCCCCCTCACTTATGAGGGGCGACCGCACAGAGGTGTACCTCAAGTGCAACTACCAATTTCCCTTGACTTGACGGGGGCCCCAATAAACTCGGCGCCACTTAAAGGTCGTCCGAGGACTCGTGTGAGGTATCTAGAAGGTAGCGTAGACCCCCTCCCAAACCCCACACAACTTACCACATCTGCCGTCGCAGATATCCTGGCCCCGGGAAATTCCCCAGGAGGGGGCTGTAGCCCCTCCTACCCAGGAAGGGGCCTTGACCGCCTTTCCTTTCCTTTCGGCGTCCCATCCTTAGAAGGGACCGCCTACCCGTTGAGGGGCCAATGGCCACCTCCCTCGAGCGCTCCCATCCGTAATGGGTGACGCCCACTCATAGGGATCTACCAATTAGTGCTCACCGATCATGACCTTACCGCCACAGGCCGGATAGTTGACCGGCTATCCGGACCCCCCACACACTCCTACCTAAAGGTCATGTCTTAAAGTCCCCAACCAAGCTATCAGGTCTCCTATGAGTAACTCGTTCCCCACCCGGGACAAATGAACACCATCACCCGAATACATACTGTCCCCTTTAATACAACCATGCGAAATAGAATGCAGTGTACTTGAACGGAACAATCGACTCACTTTATTATTAATCTTCCTTACTGAATGATTCAGAGCGGCAACTGAAAGAGCCCCCCGCCATACTTTTCGCGGGATCATATGGGACCATGCGATCGTGCACCCTGGAACTCTTCTCGCTAACCAACTTACAGTGGAAAGCATTGCCTCAAGAAGTAGTCGTCTACCAGTGGACACCAAATCGTTGCCCCCAAGATGTACTATGACTATAGTCGGCGGTGACCTCGTCCGCCCTAACAAACCCTCAAAAAATGATTGAAACTGGTCAATACAGAGCCCGCCCTTTCCGTAGAAGGACACACTGTACCCGTATTCCCCAGCCACGTGAATCATGTCACCTGCTTTGAATACGTCCGCGGCCTGCCTCACGTATGAGTGGCCCACGACCCACACCTCCTTTTTCACAGCCGGTGATGTCTGACCGCTGACCCGGTGTTGGGTCGACTGCACAGTCCGCCCCGCCTCGTAGGCTTGCGCAACTGAAAACCAAACAAAAACAAGAAGCGTGAGTACATCATTACAGCTTCACAACATGTGCAACCGCACATACCTTTTATAACAGTTCGAGGACCAACGCCCCACACGTTTAACTTGTTCGACATTCAGACCCCTGGCTGTAGCCTCTGTAGCAGCCCCTATCCGAAAGGAATGGGTCCCAAACTCGCTGGGGTTCAAGCCCGCAGCGGAAATAGACATCGCAAGCACCCGCTGAAACTGAAACCTCGTCAGTGGGGTGGTGTCAGCGTGTCTCAACAAGGTCCCCCCCCATGATGCCACCCTTCGCGCTAAATATTCCTCTACGCAACTTACCGGGCACATGGAGGACCCGGGAACCCTTTGTATGATTATGCAGTCCCCCCTCGCACCCTGGTCGGTCTTGGACCTGACAAACGAGATGGACATTGTCTCCCCTCTGACCTGAACGTGCTCTCGGCACAGTCCCCCTGTCACATCCCGCTTGTTCCTCGCCACTAGTTTGCTTACCCGCATAGCCCCATGGAATGCCAGCGCAAAAGCAGCTCGGAATAACACAGTTTCATACTGGGATGAACACGTTGAAGGGAGTACAGATACTAACAGGGCCAGCCTATCCAGACCTATCGGGCGCCTTTCATCTACTCTGCGACCCTCAAGGCGTTGCCACCCACGTAGCGCTTTTTGTACAACGAAAGACGCTGTCGGGTCCTGGATCCCATAAGCCCTTGCCACAAAGGAAATGGCTGCCCGATGCCTCTGGGCAGTAGCCACAGATTTGTCTGCCTGATGTAAAGACAGCAGGAAATTTACTACCCCCTCCTCCTGGCCCCAAAGCTCCCCTCCCGCAGTCCCCAAAAAGGCCAAATAGGAACGGAACGCCCCTTCATATGCCTTCCTTGTCCTGGGTGCTAAACTCTCTCCCACGAGGTTTCGTAGTTCGGGGCACCGAGAGACCAGAGAGCTTCGGGGAAGGGTGCCGCCACCGGGTCCGCTGTGGGCAGAAAACCCCAGAAGGCCTGCATACGGAAACGAGAAAGCGCATCAGCCGCTTGGTTCATCACCCCCAGCACATGTCTTGCCTTAAATAGGACATTCAATTGCATACACAACAAGACAATTTCTTTGAGCAGCCTCAGGATCCATTTGCATCGTGCCGCCTGGCTATTGATACACTCAACCACGGTCATATTATCAGACCAGAATACCACAGAGTGATCTCTAAACCCCTCGGGCCAAGTTTTTAGGGCCACCAGAATGGGGAAAAGTTCAAGAAAAGCAATGTTACTCGTCAACCCACCCTCATGCCACCATAACGGCCATTTTTGAGCTGACCATTGTGTGCCAAAGATGGCACCAAAACCAATGCTCCCTGCCAAATCTGTCCACAGCCCCAGCTCCTCGGAGGACACCGCCGGTGTGTTCCAGACAACTCGGCCATTGAAATCCGCCAGAAATGCCAACCAAATGCGCATGTCCTGGCGAACCTCGGCCGAGAGCCTTGTGCGATGATGACCCTCCCTCAGGCCGACCATGGCCTGAGCAATCGAGCGGGAAAAGGGGCGGGCCATCGGTATTACTCTCAGGGCAAAATTCAGCTGTCCCACCAATTGTTGTAATTGCTGCAACTTAACCTTAGACTGACTGATACACGTCTCCAGGGATGCCCTGAACCTTAGCACTTTTTCTTTTGGTAAACGAAAACAACCCTCATCCGAGTCGAGCTCGATCCCCAGAAACTCGAGGCAAGTCGAAGGACCCACCGTCTTACCGGGTGCCAATGGCACACCAAAATCATTCATTAAGACACAAAATTCATTCAAAGCCTGACCGCATTCCGGATCCCCGGCTGCCCCTAGAAACAGAAAGTCATCGAGATAATGCATAACCTGATGAAACCCCGTCTTCCTTGTGAAGACCCATTGCAGGAAGCAACTGAACTGCTCGAAATAGGAACAAGATATAGAGCACCCCATTGGCATACATCTATCCATGTAATAGTGTCCCTGAAACATGAAACCAAGAAGACGCTGATCGTCTGGATGTACCTGGAGCAACCGGAACGCTGACTCAATATCAGATTTCGCCATCAGCGCACCGGGCCCTAGGCGATTCAATATGGCGACGGCCTCATCGAAAGATGCATACCGTACTGAACACACAGCCGGGTCTATCGCATCGTTTACGGAAAGACCACGTGGGGCCGACAAATTATGTATCAGCCGAAACTCACCCGGGTCCTTCTTGGGGACCACCCCTAGAGGAGAACAAACAAAGTTAGCAACCGGTGGCACGTTAAACGGACCGGCGACTCGACCTCGAGCCACCTCTTTCCCAATCTTCTCCTGTACCACGGTCGTGTGCTGCAAGACTGATATTTGGTTTTTACATTTCGCTAAACCCTGACTCCCCCACTGGGATGCGGAAACCATATGAAAACCCGTTCCGCAACACCCCAGCGGAAGCGTGATCCGGGTATTCGCTGAGCCAAGGAATCATTGCCATGGTATCAATCGGAGTAGGTAAAGGCGCCCCTCGGACTATTTCAGACCTGTTTGGCGCCTCCTCTAGCCCGTTATCACCCGTTTTGGCTCTGCACATGGACTCAGGATGGGACGCTTGCCCGCACCCACTACATTCGTGCCTAAATTTGCATGTCCCCTGGGGCCTTGTACATTTTCCCCTGTTAAAATTCCAACAACTCCCCTTTTTACCTGTGGTGCCGTTCGGCCTGGAGTGGTATTCGTTACTTGCGCCTGATCGAAAGGGGGTCCCAGAATATTGGCGGGAGGACTCCCCCACACTACTCCCTACCAATGGCAAATTCAACATACCAGTATCCGCCATTTTTGACCATGACACAGAATCGTAACAATCCCAAGTTAAGTTTTTATCGTGTTCTTTCGCTTTCCTGAAAATATTATCGTAACAGAACCACTGATTGCCCCCATGTGACACAGAATACCCCATGATCCGTGACTGATAAATCGGCAATTCAGACAGCAATTCGGGCCTACGTTCGCCCAGGATGGATGTAAAAATCCCCCACGCCTTGCCCCAATTGCCAATGTTTTCATTTACCTTGAAGGCGGCCATCTTTGCGCGCCAAACACCCGGATGCATGAGCTCCTTTTGGCTCTTAACATATTCCATCTCATAATGATCGGTAAGCAACGAGAAGATGTTTACATACTCATCTGCCCATATCTTCTCCTTAATAGCTAGAGGGACATGTTGACCCAACTTTTCCCTGCGTGACGGGGCAGACTCATCCCTCGCAATCGGCAATGGCCGCTTACCTGAACCAGAAGCTGCATCTGCGGCTGAGCCTGTCCCAGGTGGCTTTCCTCCTGCAGCGGCCGGCGTGAAAACTGGCGATGCTGCCTTCGCCGCCTCCCTTGTTTTCCCGCAGTTGCCTCATCAAAAAACCGTGCGTCGTCAGCCGTGGCGCCCTCGTTATTTTTACCCAACCACGCTGCTAATTGTGCTGCCAGCTCGGGCGGCATATCCTCCCCGGACACGGGGGTGACCACCACGGGAATCGGATTCCCCTCCGCCGGTACCGGAGTTGGCTCTTGTAGAGGGGCACAGGGAACCGGGATGTCTCCTCCAGCTGCTCCCCTTCTGGGCCTCTTGCCTTTTCCTCCCGGAGCTGCTCCAGCCAACGGACGTTTCGGCCCCTCTTCCCCATCTTTCTCCGCCATTCGTTTCTTTAGGTCGGTCACCTCCTTCATAAGAACACGCAGCATCTGGTCGGTAGTCATTCGCTTTCCAACTTTCTTAGGCATTCTCCAACAGAGTATCTGTAAGACAAACAAGAAAGATTACCACTTTCAAAATTGGCTCTTCGTTCCGTCTCGAGCTCACGTGCAGCGAGGGGGTGCAGCTTCAGAGCACAGGAACAAGAGGATGCGTTCTTGGCTTGTTGCTCCTTTTATCCGTCTTCAGGGCGGGCGTAAAAACCCGCCCCTGGCTGCCCCTAGGGCGTGGCCGTCCGCGTCAGTGTCTAGGCCAGCCCACTCTAGGGCGGGAAAAAGCGCGCCCCGGCTACGCCGCTTCGGGCATACCAGCCGAGGCTCGCCTCCCGCCCAAAAATGGCATCCCGGGGGGCTCGTGGTACTCAGCCATACGTTCGGGGGGACCGAATGGTCGCCCCCTTTCCATACGTCATGCTTCAGAAATGTGGAAAATGGTCCGTTTTCAAATGTTTTATTTTTGAACGTCAGTTCACATTTGTAGGTGGATCATCAGTGTTAGAGCTAAAATTAGCATGTTTAAAGTGATTTTCATGCTTCCAGGGGCTCGGGAAGTTAATTAAATACCATTTGGAGGCATTTAATGTTCGAGCAAAAACGGCTGATTTTCGACAAAAGAGATAACACCCCCCCATTACGTCATGCTTCAGAAATGTGGAAAATGGTCCGTTTTCAAATGTTTTATTTTTGAACGTCAGTTCACATTTGTAGGTGGATCATCAGTGTTAGAGCTAAAATTAGCATGTTTAAAGTGATTTTCATGCTCCCAGGGGCCCTAAACACAAGATTTATGGAATGGTGAAAAGTGCATGAAAATGGCCAACTTACCCACTCTGAGTTCTCAAAAAGGGTTTCTTCACCCCGGGAAGTTAATTAAATACCATTTGGAGGCATTTAATGTTCGAGCAAAAACGGCTGATTTTCGACAAAAGAGATAACACCCCCCCATTACGTCATGCTTCAGAAATGTGGAAAATGGTCCGTTTTCAAATGTTTTATTTTTTGAACGTCAGTTCACATTTGTAGGTGGATCATCAGTGTTAGAGCTAAAATTAGCATGTTTAAAGTGATTTTCATGCTTCCAGGGGCCCTAAACACAAGATTTATGGAATGGTTAAAAGTGCATGAAAATGGCCAATTTACCCACTCTGAGTTCTCAAAAAGGGTTTCTTCACCCCGGGAAGTTAATTAAATACCATTTGGAGGCATTTAATGTTCGAGCAAAAACGGCTGATTTTCGACAAAAGAGATAGCACCCCCCCATTACGTCATGCTTCAGAAATGTGGAAAATGGTCCGTTTTCAAATGTTTTATTTTTGAACGTCAGTTCACATTTGTAGGTGGATCATCAGTTTTAGAGCTAAAATTAGCATGTTTAAAGTGATTTTCATGCTCCCAGGGGCTCGGGAAGTTAATTAAATACCATTTGGAGGCATTTTATGTTCGAGCAAAAACGGCAGATTTTCGACAAAAGAGATAACACCCCCCCATTACGTCCTGCTTCAGAAATGTGGAAAATGGTCCGTTTTCAAATGTTTTATTTTTGAACGTCAGTTCACATTTGTAGGTGGATCATCAGTGTTAGAGCTAAAATTAGCATGTTTAAAGTGATTTTCATGCTTCCAGGGGCCCTAAACACAAGATTTATGGAATGGTTAAAAGTGCATGAAAATGGCCAATTTACCCACTCTGAGTTCTCAAAAAGGGTTTCTTCACCCCGGGAAGTTAATTAAATACCATTTGGAGGCATTTAATGTTCGAGCAAAAACGGCTGATTTTCGACAAAAGAGATAACACCCCCCCATTACGTCATGCTTCAGAAATGTGGAAAATGGTCCGTTTTCAAATGTTTTATTTTTGAACGTCAGTTCACATTTGTAGGTGGATCATCAGTGTTAGAGCTAAAAGTAGCATGTTTAAAGTGATTTTCATGCCTCCAGGGGCCCTAAACACAAGATTTATGGAATGGTTAAAAGTGCATGAAAATGGCCAATTTACCCACTCTGAGTTCTCAAAAAGGGTTTCTTCACCCCGGGAAGTTAAATAAATACCATTTGGAGGCATTTAATGTTCGAGCAAAAACGGCTGATTTTCGACAAAAGAGATAACACCCCCCCATTACGTCCTGCTTCAGAAATGTGGAAAATGGTCCGTTTTCAAATGTTTTATTTTTGAACGTCAGTTCACATTTGTAGGTGGATCATCAGTGTTAGAGCTAAAATTAGCATGTTTAAAGTGATTTTTATGCTTCCAGGGGCTCGGGAAGTGAAATAAATACCATTTGGAGGCATTTAATGTTCGAGCAAAAACGGCTGATTTTCGACAAAAGAGATAATTCCCCCCCATTACGTCATGCTTCAGAAATGTGGAAAATGGTCCGTTTTCAAATGTTTTATTTTTGAACGTCAGTTCACATTTGTAGGTGGATCATCAGTGTTAGAGCTAAAATTAGCATGTTTAAAGTGATTTTCATGCTTCCAGGGGCTCGGGAAGTGAAATGAATACCATTTGGAGGCATTTAATGTTCGAGCAAAAACGGCTGATTTTCGACAAAAGAGATAACACCCCCCCATTACGTCCTGCTTCAGAAATGTGGAAAATGGTCCGTTTTCAAATGTTTTATTTTTGAACGTCAGTTCACATTTGTAGGTGGATCATCAGTGTTAGAGCTAAAATTAGCATGTTTAAAGTGATTTTCATGCTTCCAGGGGCTCGGGAAGTTAATTAAATACCATTTGGAGGCATTTAATGTTCGAGCAAAAACGGCTGATTTTCGACAAAAGGTATAACACCCCCCCATTACGTCATGCTTCAGAAATGTGGAAAATGGTCCGTTTTCAAATGTTTTATTTTTGAACGTCAGTTCACATTTGTAGGTGGATCATCAGTGTTAGAGCTAAAATTAGCATGTTTAAAGTGATTTTCATGCTCCCAGGGGCCCTAAACACAAGATTTATGGAATGGTTAAAAGTGCATGAAAATGGCCAATTTACCCACTCTGAGTTCTCAAAAAGGGTTTCTTCACCCCGGGAAGTTAATTAAATACCATTTGGAGGCATTTAATGTTCGAGCAAAAACGGCTGATTTTCGACAAAAGAGATAACACCCCCCCATTACGTCCTGCTTCAGAAATGTGGAAAATGGTCCGTTTTCAAATGTTTTATTTTTGAACATCAGTTCACATTTGTAGGTGGATCATCAGTGTTAGAGCTAAAATTAGCATGTTTAAAGTGATTTTCATGCTCCCAGGGGCGCTGGAAGTTAATTAAATACCATTTGGAGGCATTTAATGTTCGAGCAAAAACGGCTGATTTTCGACAAAAGAGATAACACCCCCCCATTACGTCATGCTTCAGAAATGTGGAAAATGGTCCGTTTTCAAATGTTTTATTTTTGAACGTCAGTTCACATTTGTAGGTGGATCATCAGTGTTAGAGCTAAAATTAGCATGTTTAAAGAGATTTTCATGCTCCCAGGGGCCCTAAACACAAGATTTATGGAATGGTTAAAAGTGCATGAAAATGGCCAACTTACCCACTCTGAGTTCTCAAAAAGGGTTTCTTCACCCCGGGAAGTTAATTAAATACCATTTGGAGGCATTTAATGTTCGAGCAAAAACGGCTGATTTTCGACAAAAGAGATAACACCCCCCCATTACGTCATGCTTCAGAAATGTGGAAAATGGTCCGTTTTCAAATGTTTTATTTTTTGAACGTCAGTTCACATTTGTAGGTGGATCATCAGTGTTAGAGCTAAAATTAGCATGTTTAAAGTGATTTTCATGCTTCCAGGGGCCCTAAACACAAGATTTATGGAATGGTTAAAAGTGCATGAAAATGGCCAATTTACCCACTCTGAGTTCTCAAAAAGGGTTTCTTCACCCCGGGAAGTTAATTAAATACCATTTGGAGGCATTTAATGTTCGAGCAAAAACGGCTGATTTTCGACAAAAGAGATAACACCCCCCCATTACGTCATGCTTCAGAAATGTGGAAAATGGTCCGTTTTCAAATGTTTTATTTTTGAACGTCAGTTCACATTTGTAGGTGGATCATCAGTTTTAGAGCTAAAATTAGCATGTTTAAAGTGATTTTCATGCTCCCAGGGGCTCGGGAAGTTAATTAAATACCATTTGGAGGCATTTAATGTTCGAGCAAAAACGGCAGATTTTCGACAAAAGAGATAACACCCCCCCATTACGTCCTGCTTCAGAAATGTGGAAAATGGTCCGTTTTCAAATGTTTTATTTTTGAACGTCAGTTCACATTTGTAGGTGGATCATCAGTGTTAGAGCTAAAATTAGCATGTTTAAAGTGATTTTCATGCTTCCAGGGGCCCTAAACACAAGATTTATGGAATGGTTAAAAGTGCATGAAAATGGCCAATTTACCCACTCTGAGTTCTCAAAAAGGGTTTCTTCACCCCGGGAAGTTAATTAAATACCATTTGGAGGCATTTAATGTTCGAGCAAAAACGGCTGATTTTCGACAAAAGAGATAACACCCCCCCATTACGTCATGCTTCAGAAATGTGGAAAATGGTCCGTTTTCAAATGTTTTATTTTTGAACGTCAGTTCACATTTGTAGGTGGATCATCAGTGTTAGAGCTAAAAGTAGCATGTTTAAAGTGATTTTCATGCCTCCAGGGGCCCTAAACACAAGATTTATGGAATGGTTAAAAGTGCATGAAAATGGCCAATTTACCCACTCTGAGTTCTCAAAAAGGGTTTCTTCACCCCGGGAAGTGAAATAAATACCATTTGGAGGCATTTAATGTTCGAGCAAAAACGGCTGATTTTCGACAAAAGAGATAACACCCCCCCATTACGTCCTGCTTCAGAAATGTGGAAAATGGTCCGTTTTCAAATGTTTTATTTTTGAACGTCAGTTCACATTTGTAGGTGGATCATCAGTGTTAGAGCTAAAATTAGCATGTTTAAAGTGATTTTTATGCTTCCAGGGGCTCAGGAAGTGAAATAAATACCATTTGGAGGCATTTAATGTTCGAGCAAAAACGGCTGATTTTCGACAAAAGAGATAACACCCCCCCATTACGTCATGCTTCAGAAATGTGGAAAATGGTCCGTTTTCAAATGTTTTATTTTTGAACGTCAGTTCACATTTGTAGGTGGATCATCAGTGTTAGAGCTAAAATTAGCATGTTTAAAGTGATTTTCATGCTTCCAGGGGCTCGGGAAGTGAAATGAATACCATTTGGAGGCATTTAATGTTCGAGCTAAAACGGCTGATTTTCGACAAAAGAGATAACACCCCCCCATTACGTCCTGCTTCAGAAATGTGGAAAATGGTCCGTTTTCAAATGTTTTATTTTTGAACGTCAGTTCACATTTGTAGGTGGATCATCAGTGTTAGAGCTAAAATTAGCATGTTTAAAGTGATTTTCATGCTTCCAGGGGCTCGGGAAGTTAATTAAATACCATTTGGAGGCATTTAATGTTCGAGCAAAAACGGCTGATTTTCGACAAAAGAGATAACACCCCCCCATTACGTCCTGCTTCAGAAATGTGGAAAATGGTCAGTTTTCAAATGTTTTATTTTTGAACGTCAGTTCACATTTGTAGGTGGATCATCAGTGTTAGAGCTAAAATTAGCATGTTTAAAGTGATTTTCATGCTCCCAGGGGCCCTAAACACAAGATTTATGGAATGGTTAAAAGTGCATGAAAATGGCCAATTTACCCACTCTGAGTTCTCAAAAAGGGTTTCTTCAACCCGGGAAGTTAATTAAATACCATTTGGAGGCATTTAATGTTCGAGCAAAAACGGCTGATTTTCGACAAAAGAGATAACACCCCCCCATTACGTCATGCTTCAGAAATGTGGAAAATGGTCCGTTTTCAAATGTTTTATTTTTGAACGTCAGTTCACATTTGTAGGTGGATCATCAGTGTTAGAGCTAAAATTAGCATGTTTAAAGTGATTTTCATGCTCCCAGGGGCGCTGGAAGTTAATTAAATACCATTTGGAGGCATTTAATGTTCGAGCAAAAACGGCTGATTTTCGACAAAAGAGATAACACCCCCCATTACGTCATGCTTCAGAAATGTGGAAAATGGTCCGTTTTCAAATGTTTTATTTTTGAACGTCAGTTCACATTTGTAGGTGGATCATCAGTGTTAGAGCTAAAATTAGCATGTTTAAAGTGATTTTCATGCTCCCAGGGGCCCTAAACACAAGATTTATGGAATGGTTAAAAGTGCATGAAAATGGCCAATTTACCCACTCTGAGTTCTCAAAAAGGGTTTCTTCAACCCGGGAAGTTAATTAAATACCATTTGGAGGCATTTAATGTTCAAGCAAAAACGGCTGATTTTCGACAAAAGAGATAACACCCCTCCATTACGTCCTGCTTCAGAAATGTGGAAAATGGTCCGTTTTCAAATGTTTTATTTTTGAACGTCAGTTCACATTTGTAGGTGGATCATCAGTGTTAGAGCTAAAATTAGCATGTTTAAAGTGATTTTCATGCTTCCAGGGGCGCTGGAAGTTAATTAAATACCATTTGGAGGCATTTAATGTTCGAGCAAAAACGGCTGATTTTCGACAAAAGAGATAACACCCCCCCATTACGTCCTGCTTCAGAAATGTGGAAAATGGTCCGTTTTCAAATGTTTTATTTTTGAACGTCAGTTCACATTTGTAGGTGGATCATCAGTGTTAGAGCTAAAATTAGCATGTTTAAAGTGATTTTCATGCTTCCAGGGGCTCGGGAAGTGAAATAAATACCATTTGGAGGCATTTAATGTTCGAGCAAAAACGGCTGATTTTCGACAAAAGAGATAACACCCCCCCATTACGTCATGCTTCAGAAATGTGGAAAATGGTCCGTTTTCAAATGTTTTATTTTTGAACGTCAGTTCACATTTGTAGGTGGATCATCAGTGTTAGAGCTAAAATTAGCATGTTTAAAGTGATTTTCATGCTCCCAGGGGCCCTAAACACAAGATTTATGGAATGGTTAAAAGTGCCTGAAAATGGCCAATTTACCCACTCTGAGTTCTCAAAAAGGGTTTCTTCACCCCGGGAAGTTAATTAAATACCATTTGGAGGCATTTAATGTTCGAGCAAAAACGGCTGATTTTCGACAAAAGAGATAACACCCCCCCATTACGTCATGCTTCAGAAATGTGGAAAATGGTCCGTTTTCAAATGTTTTATTTTTGAACGTCAGTTCACATTTGTAGGTGGATCATCAGTGTTAGAGCTAAAATTAGCATGTTTAAAGTGATTTTCATGCTCCCAGGGGCGCTGGAAGTTAATTAAATACCATTTGGAGGCATTTAATGTTCGAGCAAAAACGGCTGATTTTCGACAAAAGAGATAACACCCCCCCATTATGGCCGAGATACCCGCCACCCCCTCTCAACACACTCCCCAAGGATGGGAAACCGGAAACAGTTCTGAACTTTTGGAAGACGGGAGGGAGTGACCCTCCCGGCCGTATTTATTAAAATATGAAACAAAATTAAAACATTAAAATAACAGTTTCATATTATGTACAATTTCATTACCACATTGCGATGTTTGGCTAACCTTAACATATTCTCTAATACAAAGGTTCTCCTAGCCGAACTAACATTCTACAAAACATTAACTTGAAATTTTGAAATTGTACATCCTAACGTTTAACCCCTTCGAGGCGGATGACGAGCCCAGCTCGTCATCACCCTTACCTGCCGTGGGCGGATGACGAGCTGGGCTCGTCATGTAACGCGGCATTTTTGAAAATGCCGCGCACAGCGGGAAAAGCCGCCGCGGCGAAGCGGTTAAGGGCCAACGGCAAGGTCGTAACCGGTGTCAAGATCCCTAAACCAGAAATATCCCCCTCACTTATGAGGGGCGACCGCACAGAGGTGTACCTCAAGTGCAACTACCAATTTCCCTTGACTTGACGGGGGCCCCAATAAACTCGGCGCCACTTAAAGGTCGTCCGAGGACTCGTGTGAGGTATCTAGAAGGTAGCGTAGACCCCCTCCCAAACCCCACACAACTTACCACATCTGCCGTCGCAGATATCCTGGCCCCGGGAAATTCCCCAGGAGGGGGCTGTAGCCCCTCCTACCCAGGAAGGGGCCTTGACCGCCTTTCCTTTCCTTTCGGCGTCCCATCCTTAGAAGGGACCGCCTACCCGTTGAGGGGCCAATGGCCACCTCCCTCGAGCGCTCCCATCCGTAATGGGTGACGCCCACTCATAGGGATCTACCAATTAGTGCTCACCGATCATGACCTTACCGCCCGACCAAAAAATAAATACGACAATTTTAACTAAAATCACTCAATTACCAACAACCATACATTTCACGTATGATCACTGATCATTACTAGTGCAGAATTACTTTATTCATAAAACATACTGTAGCTGACCATTCTTTATTGCATACTCAAAATAATACGACAATCACCATCACCTGCAAGAAATAGAATCACCACATCAAAACTTTATTCAAAACAACTGGCTGTCCTCAGGGGCTGGTGGGTGGGTCAAAATTGGCTCTTCGTTCCGTCTCGAGCTCACGTGCAGCGAGGGGGTGCAGCTTCAGAGCACAGGAACAAGAGGATGCGTTCTTGGCTTGTTGCTCCTTTTATCCGTCTTCAGGGCGGGCGTAAAAACCCGCCCCTGCCTGCCCCTAGGGCGTGGCCGTCCGCGTCAGTGTCTAGGCCAGCCCACTCTAGGGCGGGAAAAAGCGCGCCCCGGCTACGCCGCTTCGGGCATACCAGCCGAGGCTCGCCTCCCGCCCAAAAATGGCTTCCCGGGGGGCTCGTGGTACTCAGCCATACATTCGGGGGGACCGAATGGTCGCCCCTTTCCATATGGCCGAGATACCCGCCACCCCCTCTCAACACACTCCCCAAGGATGGGAAACCGGAAACAGTTCTGAACTTTTGGAAGACGGGAGGGAGTGACCCTCCCGGCCGTATTTATTAAAATATGAAACAAAATTAAAACATTAAAATAACAGTTTCATATTATGTACAATTTCATTACCACATTGCGATGTTTGGCTAACCTTAACATATTCTCTAATACAAAGGTTCTCCTAGCCGAACTAACATTCTACAAAACATTAACTTGAAATTTTGAAATTGTACATCCTAACGTTTAAGGGCCAACGGCAAGGTCGTAACCGGTGTCAAGATCCCTAAACCAGAAATATCCCCCTCACTTATGAGGGGCGACCGCACAGAGGTGTACCTCAAGTGCAACTACCAATTTCCCTTGACTTGACGGGGGCCCCAATAAACTCGGCGCCACTTAAAGGTCGTCCGAGGACTCGTGTGAGGTATCTAGAAGGTAGCGTAGACCCCCTCCCAAACCCCACACAACTTACCACATCTGCCGTCGCAGATATCCTGGCCCCGGGAAATTCCCCAGGAGGGGGCTGTAGCCCCTCCTACCCAGGAAGGGGCCTTGACCGCCTTTCCTTTCCTTTCGGCGTCCCATCCTTAGAAGGGACCGCCTACCCGTTGAGGGGCCAATGGCCACCTCCCTCGAGCGCTCCCATCCGTAATGGGTGACGCCCACTCATAGGGATCTACCAATTAGTGCTCACCGATCATGACCTTACCGCCACAGGCCGGATAGTTGACCGGCTATCCGGACCCCCCACACACTCCTACCTAAAGGTCATGTCTTAAAGTCCCCAACCAAGCTATCAGGTCTCCTATGAGTAACTCGTTCCCCACCCGGGACAAATGAACACCATCACCCGAATACATACTGTCCCCTTTAATACAACCATGCGAAATAGAATGCAGTGTACTTGAACGGAACAATCGACTCACTTTATTATTAATCTTCCTTACTGAATGATTCAGAGCGGCAACTGAAAGAGCCCCCCGCCATACTTTTCGCGGGATCATATGGGACCATGCGATCGTGCACCCTGGAACTCTTCTCGCTAACCAACTTACAGTGGAAAGCATTGCCTCAAGAAGTAGTCGTCTACCAGTGGACACCAAATCGTTGCCCCCAAGATGTACTATGACTATAGTCGGCGGTGACCTCGTCCGCCCTAACAAACCCTCAAAAAATGATTGAAACTGGTCAATACAGAGCCCGCCCTTTCCGTAGAAGGACACACTGTACCCGTATTCCCCAGCCACGTGAATCATGTCACCTGCTTTGAATACGTCCGCGGCCTGCCTCACGTATGAGTGGCCCACGACCCACACCTCCTTTTTCACAGCCGGTGATGTCTGACCGCTGACCCGGTGTTGGGTCGACTGCACAGTCCGCCCCGCCTCGTAGGCTTGCGCAACTGAAAACCAAACAAAAACAAGAAGCGTGAGTACATCATTACAGCTTCACAACATGTGCAACCGCACATACCTTTTATAACAGTTCGAGGACCAACGCCCCACACGTTTAACTTGTTCGACATTCAGACCCCTGGCTGTAGCCTCTGTAGCAGCCCCTATCCGAAAGGAATGGGTCCCAAACTCGCTGGGGTTCAAGCCCGCAGCGGAAATAGACATCGCAAGCACCCGCTGAAACTGAAACCTCGTCAGTGGGGTGGTGTCAGCGTGTCTCAACAAGGTCCCCCCCCATGATGCCACCCTTCGCGCTAAATATTCCTCTACGCAACTTACCGGGCACATGGAGGACCCGGGAACCCTTTGTATGATTATGCAGTCCCCCCTCGCACCCTGGTCGGTCTTGGACCTGACAAACGAGATGGACATTGTCTCCCCTCTGACCTGAACGTGCTCTCGGCACAGTCCCCCTGTCACATCCCGCTTGTTCCTCGCCACTAGTTTGCTTACCCGCATAGCCCCATGGAATGCCAGCGCAAAAGCAGCTCGGAATAACACAGTTTCATACTGGGATGAACACGTTGAAGGGAGTACAGATACTAACAGGGCCAGCCTATCCAGACCTATCGGGCGCCTTTCATCTACTCTGCGACCCTCAAGGCGTTGCCACCCACGTAGCGCTTTTTGTACAACGAAAGACGCTGTCGGGTCCTGGATCCCATAAGCCCTTGCCACAAAGGAAATGGCTGCCCGATGCCTCTGGGCAGTAGCCACAGATTTGTCTGCCTGATGTAAAGACAGCAGGAAATTTACTACCCCCTCCTCCTGGCCCCAAAGCTCCCCTCCCGCAGTCCCCAAAAAGGCCAAATAGGAACGGAACGCCCCTTCATATGCCTTCCTTGTCCTGGGTGCTAAACTCTCTCCCACGAGGTTTCGTAGTTCGGGGCACCGAGAGACCAGAGAGCTTCGGGGAAGGGTGCCGCCACCGGGTCCGCTGTGGGCAGAAAACCCCAGAAGGCCTGCATACGGAAACGAGAAAGCGCATCAGCCGCTTGGTTCATCACCCCCAGCACATGTCTTGCCTTAAATAGGACATTCAATTGCATACACAACAAGACAATTTCTTTGAGCAGCCTCAGGATCCATTTGCATCGTGCCGCCTGGCTATTGATACACTCAACCACGGTCATATTATCAGACCAGAATACCACAGAGTGATCTCTAAACCCCTCGGGCCAAGTTTTTAGGGCCACCAGAATGGGGAAAAGTTCAAGAAAAGCAATGTTACTCGTCAACCCACCCTCATGCCACCATAACGGCCATTTTTGAGCTGACCATTGTGTGCCAAAGATGGCACCAAAACCAATGCTCCCTGCCAAATCTGTCCACAGCCCCAGCTCCTCGGAGGACACCGCCGGTGTGTTCCAGACAACTCGGCCATTGAAATCCGCCAGAAATGCCAACCAAATGCGCATGTCCTGGCGAACCTCGGCCGAGAGCCTTGTGCGATGATGACCCTCCCTCAGGCCGACCATGGCCTGAGCAATCGAGCGGGAAAAGGGGCGGGCCATCGGTATTACTCTCAGGGCAAAATTCAGCTGTCCCACCAATTGTTGTAATTGCTGCAACTTAACCTTAGACTGACTGATACACGTCTCCAGGGATGCCCTGAACCTTAGCACTTTTTCTTTTGGTAAACGAAAACAACCCTCATCCGAGTCGAGCTCGATCCCCAGAAACTCGAGGCAAGTCGAAGGACCCACCGTCTTACCGGGTGCCAATGGCACACCAAAATCATTCATTAAGACACAAAATTCATTCAAAGCCTGACCGCATTCCGGATCCCCGGCTGCCCCTAGAAACAGAAAGTCATCGAGATAATGCATAACCTGATGAAACCCCGTCTTCCTTGTGAAGACCCATTGCAGGAAGCAACTGAACTGCTCGAAATAGGAACAAGATATAGAGCACCCCATTGGCATACATCTATCCATGTAATAGTGTCCCTGAAACATGAAACCAAGAAGACGCTGATCGTCTGGATGTACCTGGAGCAACCGGAACGCTGACTCAATATCAGATTTCGCCATCAGCGCACCGGGCCCTAGGCGATTCAATATGGCGACGGCCTCATCGAAAGATGCATACCGTACTGAACACACAGCCGGGTCTATCGCATCGTTTACGGAAAGACCACGTGGGGCCGACAAATTATGTATCAGCCGAAACTCACCCGGGTCCTTCTTGGGGACCACCCCTAGAGGAGAACAAACAAAGTTAGCAACCGGTGGCACGTTAAACGGACCGGCGACTCGACCTCGAGCCACCTCTTTCCCAATCTTCTCCTGTACCACGGTCGTGTGCTGCAAGACTGATATTTGGTTTTTACATTTCGCTAAACCCTGAAACTCCCCCACTGGGATGCGGAAACCATATGAAAACCCGTTCCGCAACACCCCAGCGGAAGCGTGATCCGGGTATTCGCTGAGCCAAGGAATCATTGCCATGGTATCAATCGGAGTAGGTAAAGGCGCCCCTCGGACTATTTCAGACCTGTTTGGCGCCTCCTCTAGCCCGTTATCACCCGTTTTGGCTCTGCACATGGACTCAGGATGGGACGCTTGCCCGCACCCACTACATTCGTGCCTAAATTTGCATGTCCCCTGGGGCCTTGTACATTTTCCCCTGTTAAAATTCCAACAACTCCCCTTTTTACCTGTGGTGCCGTTCGGCCTGGAGTGGTATTCGTTACTTGCGCCTGATCGAAAGGGGGTCCCAGAATATTGGCGGGAGGACTCCCCCACACTACTCCCTACCAATGGCAAATTCAACATACCAGTATCCGCCATTTTTGACCATGACACAGAATCGTAACAATCCCAAGTTAAGTTTTTATCGTGTTCTTTCGCTTTCCTGAAAATATTATCGTAACAGAACCACTGATTGCCCCCATGTGACACAGAATACCCCATGATCCGTGACTGATAAATCGGCAATTCAGACAGCAATTCGGGCCTACGTTCGCCCAGGATGGATGTAAAAATCCCCCACGCCTTGCCCCAATTGCCAATGTTTTCATTTACCTTGAAGGCGGCCATCTTTGCGCGCCAAACACCCGGATGCATGAGCTCCTTTTGGCTCTTAACATATTCCATCTCATAATGATCGGTAAGCAACGAGAAGATGTTTACATACTCATCTGCCCATATCTTCTCCTTAATAGCTAGAGGGACATGTTGACCCAACTTTTCCCTGCGTGACGGGGCAGACTCATCCCTCGCAATCGGCAATGGCCGCTTACCTGAACCAGAAGCTGCATCTGCGGCTGAGCCTGTCCCAGGTGGCTTTCCTCCTGCAGCGGCCGGCGTGAAAACTGGCGATGCTGCCTTCGCCGCCTCCCTTGTTTCCCGCAGTTGCCTCATCAAAAACCGTGCGTCGTCAGCCGTGGCGCCCTCGTTATTTTTACCCAACCACGCTGCTAATTGTGCTGCCAGCTCGGGCGGCATATCCTCCCCGGACACGGGGGTGACCACCACGGGAATCGGATTCCCCTCCGCCGGTACCGGAGTTGGCTCTTGTAGAGGGGCACAGGGAACCGGGATGTCTCCTCCAGCTGCTCCCCTTCTGGGCCTCTTGCCTTTTCCTCCCGGAGCTGCTCCAGCCAACGGACGTTTCGGCCCCTCTTCCCCATCTTTCTCCGCCATTCGTTTCTTTAGGTCGGTCACCTCCTTCATAAGAACACGCAGCATCTGGTCGGTAGTCATTCGCTTTCCAACTTTCTTAGGCATTCTCCAACAGAGTATCTGTAAGACAAACAAGAAAGATTACCACTTTCAAAATTGGCTCTTCGTTCCGTCTCGAGCTCACGTGCAGCGAGGGGGTGCAGCTTCAGAGCACAGGAACAAGAGGATGCGTTCTTGGCTTGTTGCTCCTTTTATCCGTCTTCAGGGCGGGCGTAAAAACCCGCCCCTGGCTGCCCCTAGGGCGTGGCCGTCCGCGTCAGTGTCTAGGCCAGCCCACTCTAGGGCGGGAAAAAGCGCGCCCCGGCTACGCCGCTTCGGGCATACCAGCCGAGGCTCGCCTCCCGCCCAAAAATGGCATCCCGGGGGGCTCGTGGTACTCAGCCATACGTTCGGGGGGACCGAATGGTCGCCCCCTTTCCATACGTCATGCTTCAGAAATGTGGAAAATGGTCCGTTTTCAAATGTTTTATTTTTGAACGTCAGTTCACATTTGTAGGTGGATCATCAGTGTTAGAGCTAAAATTAGCATGTTTAAAGTGATTTTCATGCTTCCAGGGGCTCGGGAAGTTAATTAAATACCATTTGGAGGCATTTAATGTTCGAGCAAAAACGGCTGATTTTCGACAAAAGAGATAACACCCCCCCATTACGTCATGCTTCAGAAATGTGGAAAATGGTCCGTTTTCAAATGTTTTATTTTTGAACGTCAGTTCACATTTGTAGGTGGATCATCAGTGTTAGAGCTAAAATTAGCATGTTTAAAGTGATTTTCATGCTCCCAGGGGCCCTAAACACAAGATTTATGGAATGGTGAAAAGTGCATGAAAATGGCCAACTTACCCACTCTGAGTTCTCAAAAAGGGTTTCTTCACCCCGGGAAGTTAATTAAATACCATTTGGAGGCATTTAATGTTCGAGCAAAAACGGCTGATTTTCGACAAAAGAGATAACACCCCCCCATTACGTCATGCTTCAGAAATGTGGAAAATGGTCCGTTTTCAAATGTTTTATTTTTTGAACGTCAGTTCACATTTGTAGGTGGATCATCAGTGTTAGAGCTAAAATTAGCATGTTTAAAGTGATTTTCATGCTTCCAGGGGCCCTAAACACAAGATTTATGGAATGGTTAAAAGTGCATGAAAATGGCCAATTTACCCACTCTGAGTTCTCAAAAAGGGTTTCTTCACCCCGGGAAGTTAATTAAATACCATTTGGAGGCATTTAATGTTCGAGCAAAAACGGCTGATTTTCGACAAAAGAGATAGCACCCCCCCATTACGTCATGCTTCAGAAATGTGGAAAATGGTCCGTTTTCAAATGTTTTATTTTTGAACGTCAGTTCACATTTGTAGGTGGATCATCAGTTTTAGAGCTAAAATTAGCATGTTTAAAGTGATTTTCATGCTCCCAGGGGCTCGGGAAGTTAATTAAATACCATTTGGAGGCATTTTATGTTCGAGCAAAAACGGCAGATTTTCGACAAAAGAGATAACACCCCCCCATTACGTCCTGCTTCAGAAATGTGGAAAATGGTCCGTTTTCAAATGTTTTATTTTTGAACGTCAGTTCACATTTGTAGGTGGATCATCAGTGTTAGAGCTAAAATTAGCATGTTTAAAGTGATTTTCATGCTTCCAGGGGCCCTAAACACAAGATTTATGGAATGGTTAAAAGTGCATGAAAATGGCCAATTTACCCACTCTGAGTTCTCAAAAAGGGTTTCTTCACCCCGGGAAGTTAATTAAATACCATTTGGAGGCATTTAATGTTCGAGCAAAAACGGCTGATTTTCGACAAAAGAGATAACACCCCCCCATTACGTCATGCTTCAGAAATGTGGAAAATGGTCCGTTTTCAAATGTTTTATTTTTGAACGTCAGTTCACATTTGTAGGTGGATCATCAGTGTTAGAGCTAAAAGTAGCATGTTTAAAGTGATTTTCATGCCTCCAGGGGCCCTAAACACAAGATTTATGGAATGGTTAAAAGTGCATGAAAATGGCCAATTTACCCACTCTGAGTTCTCAAAAAGGGTTTCTTCACCCCGGGAAGTTAAATAAATACCATTTGGAGGCATTTAATGTTCGAGCAAAAACGGCTGATTTTCGACAAAAGAGATAACACCCCCCCATTACGTCCTGCTTCAGAAATGTGGAAAATGGTCCGTTTTCAAATGTTTTATTTTTGAACGTCAGTTCACATTTGTAGGTGGATCATCAGTGTTAGAGCTAAAATTAGCATGTTTAAAGTGATTTTTATGCTTCCAGGGGCTCGGGAAGTGAAATAAATACCATTTGGAGGCATTTAATGTTCGAGCAAAAACGGCTGATTTTCGACAAAAGAGATAATTCCCCCCCATTACGTCATGCTTCAGAAATGTGGAAAATGGTCCGTTTTCAAATGTTTTATTTTTGAACGTCAGTTCACATTTGTAGGTGGATCATCAGTGTTAGAGCTAAAATTAGCATGTTTAAAGTGATTTTCATGCTTCCAGGGGCTCGGGAAGTGAAATGAATACCATTTGGAGGCATTTAATGTTCGAGCAAAAACGGCTGATTTTCGACAAAAGAGATAACACCCCCCCATTACGTCCTGCTTCAGAAATGTGGAAAATGGTCCGTTTTCAAATGTTTTATTTTTGAACGTCAGTTCACATTTGTAGGTGGATCATCAGTGTTAGAGCTAAAATTAGCATGTTTAAAGTGATTTTCATGCTTCCAGGGGCTCGGGAAGTTAATTAAATACCATTTGGAGGCATTTAATGTTCGAGCAAAAACGGCTGATTTTCGACAAAAGGTATAACACCCCCCCATTACGTCATGCTTCAGAAATGTGGAAAATGGTCCGTTTTCAAATGTTTTATTTTTGAACGTCAGTTCACATTTGTAGGTGGATCATCAGTGTTAGAGCTAAAATTAGCATGTTTAAAGTGATTTTCATGCTCCCAGGGGCCCTAAACACAAGATTTATGGAATGGTTAAAAGTGCATGAAAATGGCCAATTTACCCACTCTGAGTTCTCAAAAAGGGTTTCTTCACCCCGGGAAGTTAATTAAATACCATTTGGAGGCATTTAATGTTCGAGCAAAAACGGCTGATTTTCGACAAAAGAGATAACACCCCCCCATTACGTCCTGCTTCAGAAATGTGGAAAATGGTCCGTTTTCAAATGTTTTATTTTTGAACATCAGTTCACATTTGTAGGTGGATCATCAGTGTTAGAGCTAAAATTAGCATGTTTAAAGTGATTTTCATGCTCCCAGGGGCGCTGGAAGTTAATTAAATACCATTTGGAGGCATTTAATGTTCGAGCAAAAACGGCTGATTTTCGACAAAAGAGATAACACCCCCCCATTACGTCATGCTTCAGAAATGTGGAAAATGGTCCGTTTTCAAATGTTTTATTTTTGAACGTCAGTTCACATTTGTAGGTGGATCATCAGTGTTAGAGCTAAAATTAGCATGTTTAAAGAGATTTTCATGCTCCCAGGGGCCCTAAACACAAGATTTATGGAATGGTTAAAAGTGCATGAAAATGGCCAACTTACCCACTCTGAGTTCTCAAAAAGGGTTTCTTCACCCCGGGAAGTTAATTAAATACCATTTGGAGGCATTTAATGTTCGAGCAAAAACGGCTGATTTTCGACAAAAGAGATAACACCCCCCCATTACGTCATGCTTCAGAAATGTGGAAAATGGTCCGTTTTCAAATGTTTTATTTTTTGAACGTCAGTTCACATTTGTAGGTGGATCATCAGTGTTAGAGCTAAAATTAGCATGTTTAAAGTGATTTTCATGCTTCCAGGGGCCCTAAACACAAGATTTATGGAATGGTTAAAAGTGCATGAAAATGGCCAATTTACCCACTCTGAGTTCTCAAAAAGGGTTTCTTCACCCCGGGAAGTTAATTAAATACCATTTGGAGGCATTTAATGTTCGAGCAAAAACGGCTGATTTTCGACAAAAGAGATAACACCCCCCCATTACGTCATGCTTCAGAAATGTGGAAAATGGTCCGTTTTCAAATGTTTTATTTTTGAACGTCAGTTCACATTTGTAGGTGGATCATCAGTTTTAGAGCTAAAATTAGCATGTTTAAAGTGATTTTCATGCTCCCAGGGGCTCGGGAAGTTAATTAAATACCATTTGGAGGCATTTAATGTTCGAGCAAAAACGGCAGATTTTCGACAAAAGAGATAACACCCCCCCATTACGTCCTGCTTCAGAAATGTGGAAAATGGTCCGTTTTCAAATGTTTTATTTTTGAACGTCAGTTCACATTTGTAGGTGGATCATCAGTGTTAGAGCTAAAATTAGCATGTTTAAAGTGATTTTCATGCTTCCAGGGGCCCTAAACACAAGATTTATGGAATGGTTAAAAGTGCATGAAAATGGCCAATTTACCCACTCTGAGTTCTCAAAAAGGGTTTCTTCACCCCGGGAAGTTAATTAAATACCATTTGGAGGCATTTAATGTTCGAGCAAAAACGGCTGATTTTCGACAAAAGAGATAACACCCCCCCATTACGTCATGCTTCAGAAATGTGGAAAATGGTCCGTTTTCAAATGTTTTATTTTTGAACGTCAGTTCACATTTGTAGGTGGATCATCAGTGTTAGAGCTAAAAGTAGCATGTTTAAAGTGATTTTCATGCCTCCAGGGGCCCTAAACACAAGATTTATGGAATGGTTAAAAGTGCATGAAAATGGCCAATTTACCCACTCTGAGTTCTCAAAAAGGGTTTCTTCACCCCGGGAAGTGAAATAAATACCATTTGGAGGCATTTAATGTTCGAGCAAAAACGGCTGATTTTCGACAAAAGAGATAACACCCCCCCATTACGTCCTGCTTCAGAAATGTGGAAAATGGTCCGTTTTCAAATGTTTTATTTTTGAACGTCAGTTCACATTTGTAGGTGGATCATCAGTGTTAGAGCTAAAATTAGCATGTTTAAAGTGATTTTTATGCTTCCAGGGGCTCAGGAAGTGAAATAAATACCATTTGGAGGCATTTAATGTTCGAGCAAAAACGGCTGATTTTCGACAAAAGAGATAACACCCCCCCATTACGTCATGCTTCAGAAATGTGGAAAATGGTCCGTTTTCAAATGTTTTATTTTTGAACGTCAGTTCACATTTGTAGGTGGATCATCAGTGTTAGAGCTAAAATTAGCATGTTTAAAGTGATTTTCATGCTTCCAGGGGCTCGGGAAGTGAAATGAATACCATTTGGAGGCATTTAATGTTCGAGCTAAAACGGCTGATTTTCGACAAAAGAGATAACACCCCCCCATTACGTCCTGCTTCAGAAATGTGGAAAATGGTCCGTTTTCAAATGTTTTATTTTTGAACGTCAGTTCACATTTGTAGGTGGATCATCAGTGTTAGAGCTAAAATTAGCATGTTTAAAGTGATTTTCATGCTTCCAGGGGCTCGGGAAGTTAATTAAATACCATTTGGAGGCATTTAATGTTCGAGCAAAAACGGCTGATTTTCGACAAAAGAGATAACACCCCCCCATTACGTCATGCTTCAGAAATGTGGAAAATGGTCAGTTTTCAAATGTTTTATTTTTGAACGTCAGTTCACATTTGTAGGTGGATCATCAGTGTTAGAGCTAAAATTAGCATGTTTAAAGTGATTTTCATGCTTCCAGGGGCCCTAAACACAAGATTTATGGAATGGTTAAAAGTGCATGAAAATGGCCAATTTACCCACTCTGAGTTCTCAAAAAGGGTTTCTTCACCCCGGGAAGTTAATTAAATACCATTTGGAGGCATTTAATGTTCGAGCAAAAACGGCTGATTTTCGACAAAAGAGATAACACCCCCCCATTACGTCCTGCTTCAGAAATGTGGAAAATGGTCAGTTTTCAAATGTTTTATTTTTGAACGTCAGTTCACATTTGTAGGTGGATCATCAGTGTTAGAGCTAAAATTAGCATGTTTAAAGTGATTTTCATGCTCCCAGGGGCCCTAAACACAAGATTTATGGAATGGTTAAAAGTGCATGAAAATGGCCAATTTACCCACTCTGAGTTCTCAAAAAGGGTTTCTTCAACCCGGGAAGTTAATTAAATACCATTTGGAGGCATTTAATGTTCAAGCAAAAACGGCTGATTTTCGACAAAAGAGATAACACCCCCCCATTACGTCCTGCTTCAGAAATGTGGAAAATGGTCCGTTTTCAAATGTTTTATTTTTGAACGTCAGTTCACATTTGTAGGTGGATCATCAGTGTTAGAGCTAAAATTAGCATGTTTAAAGTGATTTTCATGCTTCCAGGGGCGCTGGAAGTTAATTAAATACCATTTGGAGGCATTTAATGTTCGAGCAAAAACGGCTGATTTTCGACAAAAGAGATAACACCCCCCCATTACGTCCTGCTTCAGAAATGTGGAAAATGGTCCGTTTTCAAATGTTTTATTTTTGAACGTCAGTTCACATTTGTAGGTGGATCATCAGTGTTAGAGCTAAAATTAGCATGTTTAAAGTGATTTTCATGCTTCCAGGGGCTCGGGAAGTGAAATAAATACCATTTGGAGGCATTTAATGTTCGAGCAAAAACGGCTGATTTTCGACAAAAGAGATAACACCCCCCCATTACGTCATGCTTCAGAAATGTGGAAAATGGTCCGTTTTCAAATGTTTTATTTTTGAACGTCAGTTCACATTTGTAGGTGGATCATCAGTGTTAGAGCTAAAATTAGCATGTTTAAAGTGATTTTCATGCTTCCAGGGGCTCGGGAAGTGAAATAAATACCATTTGGAGGCATTTAATGTTCGAGCAAAAACGGCTGATTTTCGACAAAAGAGATAACACCCCCCCATTACGTCCTGCTTCAGAAATGTGGAAAATGGTCCGTTTTCAAATGTTTTATTTTTGATTGTCAGTTCACATTTGTAGGTGGATCATCAGTGTTAGAGCTAAAATTAGCATGTTTAAAGTGATTTTCATGCTTCCAGGGGCTCGGGAAGTTAATTAAATACCATTTGGAGGCATTTAATGTTCGAGCAAAAACGGCTGATTTTCGACAAAAGAGATAACACCCCCCATTACGTCATGCTTCAGAAATGTGGAAAATGGTCCGTTTTCAAATGTTTTATTTTTGAACGTCAGTTCACATTTGTAGGTGGATCATCAGTGTTAGAGCTAAAATTAGCATGTTTAAAGTGATTTTCATGCTCCCAGGGGCCCTAAACACAAGATTTATGGAATGGTTAAAAGTGCATGAAAATAGCCAATTTACCCACTCTGAGTTCTCAAAAAGGGTTTCTTCACCCCGGGAAGTTAATTAAATACCATTTGGAGGCATTTAATGTTCGAGCAAAAACGGCTGATTTTCGACAAAAGAGATAACACCCCCCCATTACGTCCTGCTTCAGAAATGTGGAAAATGGTCCGTTTTCAAATGTTTTATTTTTGAACGTCAGTTCACATTTGTAGGTGGATCATCAGTGTTAGAGCTAAAATTAGCATGTTTAAAGTGATTTTCATACTCCCAGGGGCGCTGGAAGTTAATTAAATACCATTTGGAGGCATTTAATGTTCGAGCAAAAACGGCTGATTTTCGACAAAAGAGATAACACCCCCCCATTACGTCATGCTTCAGAAATGTGGAAAATGGTCCGTTTTCAAATGTTTTATTTTTGAACGTCAGTTCACATTTGTAGGTGGATCATCAGTGTTAGAGCTAAAATTAGCATGTTTAAAGTGATTTTCATGCTTCCAGGGGCCCTAAACACAAGATTTATGGAATGGTTAAAAGTGCATGAAAATGGCCAATTTACCCACTCTGAGTTCTCAAAAAGGGTTTCTTCACCCCGGGAAGTTAATTAAATACCATTTGGAGGCATTTAATGTTCGAGCGAAAACGGCTGATTTTCGACAAAAGAGATAACACCCCCCCATTACGTCCTGCTTCAGAAATGTGGAAAATGGTCCGTTTTCAAATGTTTTATTTTTGAACGTCAGTTCACATTTGTAGGTGGATCATCAGTGTTAGAGCTAAAATTAGCATGTTTAAAGTGATTTTCATGCTTCCAGGGGCCCTAAACACAAGATTTATGGAATGGTTAAAAGTGCATGAAAATGGCCAATTTACCCACTCTGAGTTCTCAAAAAGGGTTTCTTCACCCCGGGAAGTTAATTAAATACCATTTGGAGGCATTTAATGTTCGAGCAAAAACGGCTGATTTTCGACAAAAGAGATAACACCCCCCCATTACGTCATGCTTCAGAAATGTGGAAAATGGTCCGTTTTCAAATGTTTTATTTTTGAACGTCAGTTCACATTTGTAGGTGGATCATCAGTGTTAGAGCTAAAATTAGCATGTTTAAAGTGATTTTCATGCTTCCAGGGGCCCTAAACACAAGATTTATGGAATGGTTAAAAGTGCATGAAAATGGCCAATTTACCCACTCTGAGTTCTCAAAAAGGGTTTCTTCACCCCGGGAAGTTAATTAAATACCATTTGGAGGCATTTAATGTTCGAGCAAAAACGGCTGATTTTCGACAAAAGAGATAACACCCCCCCATTACGTCCTGCTTCAGAAATGTGGAAAATGGTCAGTTTTCAAATGTTTTATTTTTGAACGTCAGTTCACATTTGTAGGTGGATCATCAGTGTTAGAGCTAAAATTAGCATGTTTAAAGTGATTTTCATGCTCCCAGGGGCCCTAAACACAAGATTTATGGAATGGTTAAAAGTGCATGAAAATGGCCAATTTACCCACTCTGAGTTCTCAAAAAGGGTTTCTTCAACCCGGGAAGTTAATTAAATACCATTTGGAGGCATTTAATGTTCAAGCAAAAACGGCTGATTTTCGACAAAAGAGATAACACCCCCCCATTACGTCCTGCTTCAGAAATGTGGAAAATGGTCCGTTTTCAAATGTTTTATTTTTGAACGTCAGTTCACATTTGTAGGTGGATCATCAGTGTTAGAGCTAAAATTAGCATGTTTAAAGTGATTTTCATGCTCCCAGGGGCTCGGGAAGTGAAATAAATACCATTTGGAGGCATTTAATGTTCGAGCAAAAACGGCTGATTTTCGACAAAAGAGATAACACCCCCCCATTACGTCCTGCTTCAGAAATGTGGAAAATGGTCCGTTTTCAAATGTTTTATTTTTGAACGTCAGTTCACATTTGTAGGTGGATCATCAGTGTTAGAGCTAAAATTAGCATGTTTAAAGTGATTTTCATGCTTCCAGGGGCGCTGGAAGTTAATTAAATACCATTTGGAGGCATTTAATGTTCGAGCAAAAACGGCTGATTTTCGACAAAAGAGATAACACCCCCCCATTACGTCCTGCTTCAGAAATGTGGAAAATGGTCCGTTTTCAAATGTTTTATTTTTGAACGTCAGTTCACATTTGTAGGTGGATCATCAGTGTTAGAGCTAAAATTAGCATGTTTAAAGTGATTTTCATGCTTCCAGGGGCTCGGGAAGTGAAATAAATACCATTTGGAGGCATTTAATGTTCGAGCAAAAACGGCTGATTTTCGACAAAAGAGATAACACCCCCCCATTACGTCATGCTTCAGAAATGTGGAAAATGGTCCGTTTTCAAATGTTTTATTTTTGAACGTCAGTTCACATTTGTAGGTGGATCATCAGTGTTAGAGCTAAAATTAGCATGTTTAAAGTGATTTTCATGCTTCCAGGGGCTCGGGAAGTGAAATAAATACCATTTGGAGGCATTTAATGTTCGAGCAAAAACGGCTGATTTTCGACAAAAGAGATAACACCCCCCCATTACGTCCTGCTTCAGAAATGTGGAAAATGGTCCGTTTTCAAATGTTTTATTTTTGAACGTCAGTTCACATTTGTAGGTGGATCATCAGTGTTAGAGCTAAAATTAGCATGTTTAAAGTGATTTTCATGCTTCCAGGGGCTCGGGAAGTTAATTAAATACCATTTGGAGGCATTTAATGTTCGAGCAAAAAAGGCTGATTTTCGACAAAAGAGATAACACCCCCCATTACGTCATGCTTCAGAAATGTGGAAAATGGTCTGTTTTCAAATGTTTTATTCTTGAACGTCAGTTCACATTTGTAGGTGGATCATCAGTGTTAGAGCTAAAATTAGCATGTTTAAAGTGATTTTCATGCTCCCAGGGGCCCTAAACACAAGGGGGCAGATTTATGTTAACTGGCGCATCCCGAGGGATGCGCCAGTTAACATGCGCCACAGTGCGCCACAGCTACGCCACCCATGGTGCGCCGCATTTATGATGCGGCGCACCATGGGGCAAAAACGGCACAGATGCGTGACGCATCTGTGCCGGAAATGTGGCGCATTGCTGGAGTTGCGTCGCAAGCGCGACGCAGCTCCAGCAATGCTCTGGGGGGGCCTATTCTTTCAATGCTGCCTCAAGCCTTACGCCTGCTTCAAGCAGGCGTAGGGTTTTGACGCAGCATTGCCCTGAAAGTGACTGAGTGAAATCTCATAGATTTCACTCAGCCACTTTCAAGAGGCGTTCCTGCGCAGGAACGCCCCCCCTGCGCAGGAACGCCTCCTCATGGCGCAGTGCTGTACAACGTGACGCATCTCCTAGATGCGTCACGTTGTAAATAGGGCGCAGGGATGCGCCACGTTTCCGCGCCGTTGCGTCACGCAACGGCAGCGTAAACGTGGCGCAAGCCCTTCATAAATCTGCCCCAAGATTTATGGAATGGTTAAAAGTGCATGAAAATGGCCAATTTACCCACTCTGAGTTCTCAAAAAGGGTTTCTTCACCCCGGGAAGTTAATTAAATACCATTTGGAGGCATTTAATGTTCGAGCAAAAACGGCTGATTTTCGACAAAAGAGATAACACCCCCCCATTACGTCCTGCTTCAGAAATGTGGAAAATGGTCCGTTTTCAAATGTTTTATTTTTGAACGTCAGTTCACATTTGTAGGTGGATCATCAGTGTTAGAGCTAAAATTAGCATGTTTAAAGTGATTTTCATGCTCCCAGGGGCGCTGGAAGTTAATTAAATACCATTTGGAGGCATTTAATGTTCGAGCAAAAACGGCTGATTTTCGACAAAAGAGATAACACCCCCCCATTACGTCATGCTTCAGAAATGTGGAAAATGGTCCGTTTTCAAATATTTTATTTTTGAACGTCAGTTCACATTTGTAGGTGGATCATCAGTGTTAGAGCTAAAATTAGCATGTTTAAAGTGATTTTCATGCTCCCAGGGGCCCTAAACACAAGATTTATGGAATGGTTAAAAGTGCATGAAAATGGCCAATTTACCCACTCTGAGTTCTCAAAAAGGGTTTCTTCACCCCGGGAAGTTAATTAAATACCATTTGGAGGCATTTAATGTTCGAGCAAAAACGGCTGATTTTCGACAAAAGAGATAACACCCCCCCATTACGTCATGCTTCAGAAATGTGGAAAATGGTCCGTTTTCAAATGTTTTATTTTTGAACGTCAGTTCACATTTGTAGGTGGATCATCAGTGTTAGAGCTAAAATTAGCATGCTTAAAGTGATTTTCATGCTTCCAGGGGCCCTAAACACAAGATTTATGGAATGGTTAAAAGTGCATGAAAATGGCCAATTTACCCACTCTGAGTTCTCAAAAAGGGTTTCTTCACCCCGGGAAGTTAATTAAATACCATTTGGAGGCATTTAATGTTCGAGCAAAAACGGCTGATTTTCGACAAAAGAGATAACACCCCCCCATTACGTCCTGCTTCAGAAATGTGGAAAATGGTCCGTTTTCAAATGTTTTATTTTTGAACGTCAGTTCACATTTGTAGGTGGATCATCAGTGTTAGAGCTAAAATTAGCATGTTAAAAGTGATTTTCATGCTTCCAGGGGCCCTAAACACAAGATTTATGGAATGGTTAAAAGTGCATGAAAATGGCCAATTTACCCACTCTGAGTTCTCAAAAAGGGTTTCTTCACCCCGGGAAGTTAATTAAATACCATTTGGAGGCATTTAATGTTCGAGCAAAAACGGCTGATTTTCGACAAAAGAGATAACACCCCCCCATTACGTCATGCTTCAGAAATGTGGAAAATGGTCCGTTTTCAAATGTTTTATTTTTGAACGTCAGTTCACATTTGTAGGTGGATCATCAGTGTTAGAGCTAAAATTAGCATGTTTAAAGTGATTTTCATGCTCCCAGGGGCCCTAAACACAAGATTTATGGAATGGTTAAAAGTGCATGAAAATGGCCAATTTACCCACTCTGAGTTCTCAAAAAGGGTTTCTTCACCCCGGGAAGTTAATTAAATACCATTTGGAGGCATTTAATGTTCGAGCAAAAACGGCTGATTTTCGACAAAAGAGATAACACCCCCCCATTACGTCCTGCTTCAGAAATGTGGAAAATGGTCCGTTTTCAAATGTTTTATTTTTGAACGTCAGTTCACATCTGTAGGTGGATCATCAGTGTTAGAGCTAAAATTAGCATGTTTAAAGTGATTTTCATGCTTCCAGGGGCGCTGGAAGTTAATTAAATACCATTTGGAGGCATTTAATGTTCGAGCAAAAACGGCTGATTTTCGACAAAAGAGATAACACCCCCCCATTACGTCCTGCTTCAGAAATGTGGAAAATGGTCCGTTTTCAAATGTTTTATTTTTGAACGTCAGTTCACATTTGTAGGTGGATCATCAGTGTTAGAGCTAAAATTAGCATGTTTAAAGTGATTTTCATGCTCCCAGGGGCCCTAAACACAAGATTTATGGAATGGTTAAAAGTGCATGAAAATGGCCAATTTACCCACTCTGAGTTCTCAAAAAGGGTTTCTTCAACCCGGGAAGTTAATTAAATACCATTTGGAGGCATTTAATGTTCAAGCAAAAACGGCTGATTTTCGACAAAAGAGATAACACCCCCCCATTACGTCCTGCTTCAGAAATGTGGAAAATGGTCCGTTTTCAAATGTTTTATTTTTGAACGTCAGTTCACATTTGTAGGTGGATCATCAGTGTTAGAGCTAAAATTAGCATGTTTAAAGTGATTTTCATGCTCCCAGGGGCTCGGGAAGTGAAATAAATACCATTTGGAGGCATTTAATGTTCGAGCAAAAACGACTGATTTTCGACAAAAGAGATAACACCCCCCCATTACGTCCTGCTTCAGAAATGTGGAAAATGGTCCGTTTTCAAATGTTTTATTTTTGAACGTCAGTTCACATTTGTAGGTGGATCATCAGTGTTAGAGCTAAAATTAGCATGTTTAAAGTGATTTTCATGCTTCCAGGGGCGCTGGAAGTTAATTAAATACCATTTGGAGGCATTTAATGTTCGAGCAAAAACGGCTGATTTTCGACAAAAGAGATAACACCCCCCCATTACGTCCTGCTTCAGAAATGTGGAAAATGGTCCGTTTTCAAATGTTTTATTTTTGAACGTCAGTTCACATTTGTAGGTGGATCATCAGTGTTAGAGCTAAAATTAGCATGTTTAAAGTGATTTTCATGCTTACAGGGGCTCGGGAAGTGAAATAAATACCATTTGGAGGCATTTAATGTTCGAGCAAAAACGGCTGATTTTCGACAAAAGAGATAACACCCCCCCATTACGTCATGCTTCAGAAATGTGGAAAATGGTCCGTTTTCAAATGTTTTATTTTTGAACGTCAGTTCACATTTGTAGGTGGATCATCAGTGTTAGAGCTAAAATTAGCATGTTTAAAGTGATTTTCATGCTTCCAGGGGCTCGGGAAGTGAAATAAATACCATTTGGAGGCATTTAATGTTCGAGCAAAAACGGCTGATTTTCGACAAAAGAGATAACACCCCCCCATTACGTCCTGCTTCAGAAATGTGGAAAATGGTCCGTTTTCAAATGTTTTATTTTTGAACGTCAGTTCACATTTGTAGGTGGATCATCAGTGTTAGAGCTAAAATTAGCATGTTTAAAGTGATTTTCATGCTTCCAGGGGCTCGGGAAGTTAATTAAATACCATTTGGAGGCATTTAATGTTCGAGCAAAAACGGCTGATTTTCGAAAAAAGAGATAACACCCCCCATTACGTCATGCTTCAGAAATGTGGAAAATGGTCCGTTTTCAAATGTTTTATTTTTGAACGTCAGTTCACATTTGTAGGTGGATCATCAGTGTTAGAGCTAAAATTAGCATGTTTAAAGTGATTTTCATGCTTCCAGGGGCTCGGGAAGTGAAATAAATACCATTTGGAGGCATTTAATGTTCGAGCAAAAACGGCTGATTTTCGACAAAAGAGATAACACCCCCCCATTACGTCCTGCTTCAGAAATGTGGAAAATGGTCCGTTTTCAAATGTTTTATTTTTGAACGTCAGTTCACATTTGTAGGTGGATCATCAGTGTTAGAGCTAAAATTAGCATGTTTAAAGTGATTTTCATGCTTCCAGGGGCTCGGGAAGTTAATTAAATACCATTTGGAGGCATTTAATGTTCGAGCAAAAACGGCTGATTTTCGACAAAAGAGATAACACCCCCCATTACGTCATGCTTCAGAAATGTGGAAAATGGTCCGTTTTCAAATGTTTTATTTTTGAACGTCAGTTCACATTTGTAGGTGGATCATCAGTGTTAGAGCTAAAATTAGCATGTTTAAAGTGATTTTCATGCTCCCAGGGGCCCTAAACACAAGATTTATGGAATGGTTAAAAGTGCATGAAAATGGCCAATTTACCCACTCTGAGTTCTCAAAAAGGGTTTCTTCACCCCGGGAAGTTAATTAAATACCATTTGGAGGCATTTAATGTTCGAGCAAAAACGGCTGATTTTCGACAAAAGAGATAACACCCCCCCATTACGTCCTGCTTCAGAAATGTGGAAAATGGTCCGTTTTCAAATGTTTTATTTTTGAACGTCAGTTCACATTTGTAGGTGGATCATCAGTGTTAGAGCTAAAATTAGCATGTTTAAAGTGATTTTCATGCTCCCAGGGGCGCTGGAAGTTAATTAAATACCATTTGGAGGCATTTAATGTTCGAGCAAAAACGGCTGATTTTCGACAAAAGAGATAACACCCCCCCATTACGTCATGCTTCAGAAATGTGGAAAATGGTCCGTTTTCAAATATTTTATTTTTGAACGTCAGTTCACATTTGTAGGTGGATCATCAGTGTTAGAGCTAAAATTAGCATGTTTAAAGTGATTTTCATGCTCCGAGGGGCCCTAAACACAAGATTTATGGAATGGTTAAAAAGTGCATGAAAATGGCCAATTTACCCACTCTGAGTTCTCAAAAAGGGTTTCTTCACCCCGGGAAGTTAATTAAATACCATTTGGAGGCATTTAATGTTCGAGCAAAAACGGCTGATTTTCGACAAAAGAGATAACACCCCCCATTACGTCATGCTTCAGAAATGTGGAAAATGGTCCGTTTTCAAATGTTTTATTTTTGAACGTCAGTTCACATTTGTAGGTGGATCATCAGTGTTAGAGCTAAAATTAGCATGTTTAAAGTGATTTTCATGCTTCCAGGGGCCCTAAACACAAGATTTATGGAATGGTTAAAAGTGCATGAAAATGGCCAATTTACCCACTCTGAGTTCTCAAAAAGGGTTTCTTCACCCCGGGAAGTTAATTAAATACCATTTGGAGGCATTTAATGTTCGAGCAAAAACGGCTGATTTTCGACAAAAGAGATAACACCCCCCCATTACGTCCTGCTTCAGAAATGTGGAAAATGGTCAGTTTTCAAATGTTTTATTTTTGAACGTCAGTTCACATTTGTAGGTGGATCATCAGTGTTAGAGCTAAAATTAGCATGTTTAAAGTGATTTTCATGCTCCCAGGGGCCCTAAACACAAGATTTATGGAATGGTTAAAAGTGCATGAAAATGGCCAATTTACCCACTCTGAGTTCTCAAAAAGGGTTTCTTCAACCCGGGAAGTTAATTAAATACCATTTGGAGGCATTTAATGTTCAAGCAAAAACGGCTGATTTTCGACAAAAGAGATAACACCCCCCCATTACGTCCTGCTTCAGAAATGTGGAAAATGGTCCGTTTTCAAATTTTTTATTTTTGAACGTCAGTTCACATTTGTAGGTGGATCATCAGTGTTAGAGCTAAAATTAGCATGTTTAAAGTGATTTTCATGCTCCCAGGGGCTCGGCAAGTGAAATAAATACCATTTGGAGGCATTTAATGTTCGAGCAAAAACGGCTGATTTTCGACAAAAGAGATAACACCCCCCCATTACGTCCTGCTTCAGAAATGTGGAAAATGGTCCGTTTTCAAATGTTTTATTTTTGAACGTCAGTTCACATTTGTAGGTGGATCATCAGTGTTAGAGCTAAAATTAGCATGTTTAAAGTGATTTTCATGCTTCCAGGGGCGCTGGAAGTTAATTAAATACCATTTGGAGGCATTTAATGTTCGAGCAAAAACGGCTGATTTTCGACAAAAGAGATAACACCCCCCCATTACGTCCTGCTTCAGAAATGTGGAAAATGGTCCGTTTTCAAATGTTTTATTTTTGAACGTCAGTTCACATTTGTAGGTGGATCATCAGTGTTAGAGCTAAAATTAGCATGTTTAAAGTGATTTTCATGCTTCCAGGGGCTCGGGAAGTGAAATAAATACCATTTGGAGGCATTTAATGTTCGAGCAAAAACGGCTGATTTTCGACAAAAGAGATAACACCCCCCCATTACGTCCTGCTTCAGAAATGTGGAAAATGGTCCGTTTTCAAATGTTTTATTTTTGAACGTCAGTTCACATTTGTAGGTAGATCATCAGTGTTAGAGCTAAAATTAGCATGTTTAAAGTGATTTTCATGCTTCCAGGGGCTCGGGAAGTTAATTAAATACCATTTGGAGGCATTTAATGTTCGAGCAAAAAAGGCTGATTTTCGACAAAAGAGATAACACCCCCCATTACGTCATGCTTCAGAAATGTGGAAAATGGTCCGTTTTCAAATGTTTTATTTTTGAACGTCAGTTCACATTTGTAGGTGGATCATCAGTGTTAGAGCTAAAATTAGCATGTTTAAAGTGATTTTCATGCTCCCAGGGGCCCTAAACACAAGATTTATGGAATGGTTAAAAGTGCATGAAAATGGCCAATTTACCCACTCTGAGTTCTCAAAAAGGGTTTCTTCACCCCGGGAAGTTAATTAAATACCATTTGGAGGCATTTAATGTTCAAGCAAAAACGGCTGATTTTCGACAAAAGAGATAACACCCCCCCATTACGTCCTGCTTCAGAAATGTGGAAAATGGTCCGTTTTCAAATGTTTTATTTTTGAACGTCAGTTCACATTTGTAGGTGGATCATCAGTGTTAGAGCTAAAATTAGCATGTTTAAAGTGATTTTCATGCTCCCAGGGGCTCGGGAAGTGAAATAAATACCATTTGGAGGCATTTAATGTTCGAGCAAAAACGGCTGATTTTCGACAAAAGAGATAACACCCCCCCATTACGTCCTGCTTCAGAAATGTGGAAAATGGTCCGTTTTCAAATGTTTTATTTTTGAACGTCAGTTCACATTTGTAGGTGGATCATCAGTGTTAGAGCTAAAATTAGCATGTTTAAAGTGATTTTCATGCTTCCAGGGGCGCTGGAAGTTAATTAAATACCATTTGGAGGCATTTAATGTTCGAGCAAAAATGGCTGATTTTCGACAAAAGAGATAACACCCCCCCATTACGTCCTGCTTCAGAAATGTGGAAAATGGTCCGTTTTCAAATGTTTTATTTTTGAACGTCAGTTCACATTTGTAGGTGGATCATCAGTGTTAGAGCTAAAATTAGCATGTTTAAAGTGATTTTCATGCTTCCAGGGGCTCGGGAAGTGAAATAAATACCATTTGGAGGCATTTAATGTTCGAGCAAAAACGGCTGATTTTCGACAAAAGAGATAACACCCCCCCATTACGTCATGCTTCAGAAATGTGGAAAATGGTCCGTTTTCAAATGTTTTATTTTTGAACGTCAGTTCACATTTGTAGGTGGATCATCAGTGTTAGAGCTAAAATTAGCATGTTTAAAGTGATTTTCATGCTTCCAGGGGCTCGGGAAGTGAAATAAATACCATTTGGAGGCATTTAATGTTCGAGCAAAAACGGCTGATTTTCGACAAAAGAGATAACACCCCCCCATTACGTCCTGCTTCAGAAATGTGGAAAATGGTCCGTTTTCAAATGTTTTATTTTTGAACGTCAGTTCACATTTGTAGGTGGATCATCAGTGTTAGAGCTAAAATTAGCATGTTTAAAGGGATTTTCATGCTTCCAGGGGCTCGGGAAGTTAATTAAATACTATTTGGAGGCATTTAATGTTCGAGCAAAAAAGGCTGATTTTCGACAAAAGAGATAACACCCCCCATTACGTCATGCTTCAGAAATGTGGAAAATGGTCCGTTTTCAAATGTTTTATTTTTGAACGTCAGTTCACATTTGTAGGTGGATCATCAGTGTTAGAGCTAAAATTAGCATGTTTAAAGTGATTTTCATGCTCCCAGGGGCCCTAAACACAAGATTTATGGAATGGTTAAAAGTGCATGAAAATGGCCAATTTACCCACTCTGAGTTCTCAAAAAGGGTTTCTTCACCCCGGGAAGTTAATTAAATACCATTTGGAGGCATTTAATGTTTGAGCAAAAACGGCTGATTTTCGACAAAAGAGATAACACCCCCCCTTTACGTCCTGCTTCAGAAATGTGGAAAATGGTCCGTTTTCAAATGTTTTATTTTTGAACGTCAGTTCACATTTGTAGGTGGATCATCAGTGTTAGAGCTAAAATTAGCATGTTTAAAGTGATTTTCATGCTCCCAGGGGCGCTGGAAGTTAATTAAATACCATTTGGAGGCATTTAATGTTCGAGCAAAAACGGCTGATTTTCGACAAGAGATAAAACCCCCCCATTACGTCATGCTTCAGAAATGTGGAAAATGGTCCGTTTTCAAATGTTTTATTTTTGAACGTCAGTTCACATTTGTAGGTGGATCATCAGTGTTAGAGCTAAAATTAGCATGTTTAAAGTGATTTTCATGCTCCCAGGGGCCCTAAACACAAGATTTATGGAATGGTTAAAAGTGCATGAAAATGGCCAATTTACCCACTCTGAGTTCTCAAAAAGGGTTTCTTCACCCCGGGAAGTTAATTAAATACCATTTGGAGGCATTTAATGTTCGAGCAAAAACGGCTGATTTTCGACAAAAGAGATAACACCCCCCCATTACGTCATGCTTCAGAAATGTGGAAAATGGTCCGTTTTCAAATGTTTTATTTTTGAACGTCAGTTCACATTTGTAGGTGGATCATCAGTGTTAGAGCTAAAATTAGCATGTTTAAAGTGATTTTCATGCTTCCAGGGGCCCTAAACACAAGATTTATGGAATGGTTAAAAGTGCATGAAAATGGCCAATTTACCCACTCTGAGTTCTCAAAAAGGGTTTCTTCACCCCGGGAAGTTAATTAAATACCATTTGGAGGCATTTAATGTTCGAGCAAAAACGGCTGATTTTCGACAAAAGAGATAACACCCCCCCATTACGTCATGCTTCAGAAATGTGGAAAATGGTCCGTTTTCAAATGTTTTATTTTTGAACGTCAGTTCACATTTGTAGGTGGATCATCAGTGTTAGAGCTAAAATTAGCATGTTTAAAGTGATTTTCATGCTCCCAGGGGCCCTAAACACAAGATTTATGGAATGGTTAAAAGTGCATGAAAATGGCCAATTTACCCACTCTGAGTTCTCAAAAAGGGTTTCTTCACCCCGGGAAGTTAATTAAATACCATTTGGAGGCATTTAATGTTCGAGCAAAAACGGCTGATTTTCGACAAAAGAGATAACACCCCCCCATTACGTCCTGCTTCAGAAATGTGGAAAATGGTCCGTTTTCAAATGTTTTATTTTTGAACGTCAGTTCACATTTGTAGGTGGATCATCAGTGTTAGAGCTAAAATTAGCATGTTTAAAGTGATTTTCATGCTTCCAGGGGCGCTGGAAGTTAATTAAATACCATTTGGAGGCATTTAATGTTCGAGCAAAAACGGCTGATTTTCGACAAAAGAGATAACACCCCCCCATTACGTCATGCTTCAGAAATGTGGAAAATGGTCAGTTTTCAAATGTTTTATTTTTGAACGTCAGTTCACATTTGTAGGTGGATCATCAGTGTTAGAGCTAAAATTAGCATGTTTAAAGTGATTTTCATGCTCCCAGGGGCCCTAAACACAAGATTTATGGAATGGTTAAAAGTGCATGAAAATGGCCAATTTACCCACTCTGAGTTCTCAAAAAGGGTTTCTTCAACCCGGGAAGTTAATTAAATACCATGTGGAGGCATTTAATGTTCAAGCAAAAACGGCTGATTTTCGACAAAAGAGATAACACCCCCCCATTACGTCCTGCTTCAGAAATGTGGAAAATGGTCCGTTTTCAAATGTTTTATTTTTGAACGTCAGTTCCCATTTGTAGGTGGATCATCAGTGTTAGAGCTAAAATTAGCATGTTTAAAGTGATTTTCATGCTCCCAGGGGCTCGGGAAGTGAAATAAATACCATTTGGAGGCATTTAATGTTCGAGCAAAAACGGCTGATTTTCGACAAAAGAGATAACACCCCCCCATTACGTCCTGCTTCAGAAATGTGGAAAATGGTCCGTTTTCAAATGTTTTATTTTTGAACGTCAGTTCACATTTGTAGGTGGATCATCAGTGTTAGAGCTAAAATTAGCATGTTTAAAGTGATTTTCATGCTTCCAGGGGCGCTGGAAGTTAATTAAATACCATTTGGAGGCATTTAATGTTCGAGCAAAAACGGCTGATTTTCGACAAAAGAGATAACACCCCCCCATTACGTCCTGCTTCAGAAATGTGGAAAATGGTCCGTTTTCAAATGTTTTATTTTTGAACGTCAGTTCACATTTGTAGGTGGATCATCAGTGTTAGAGCTAAAATTAGCATGTTTAAAGTGATTTTCATGCTTCCAGGGGCTCGGGAAGTGAAATAAATACCATTTGGAGGCATTTAATGTTCGAGCAAAAACGGCTGATTTTCGACAAAAGAGATAACACCCCCCCATTACGTCATGCTTCAGAAATCTGGAAAATGGTCCGTTTTCAAATGTTTTATTTTTGAACGTCATTTCACATTTGTAGGTGGATCATCAGTGTTAGAGCTAAAATTAGCATGTTTAAAGTGATTTTCATGCTTCCAGGGGCTCGGGAAGTGAAATAAATACCATTTGGAGGCATTTAATGTTCGAGCAAAAACGGCTGATTTTCGACAAAAGAGATAACACCCCCCCATTACGTCCTGCTTCAGAAATGTGGAAAATGGTCCGTTTTCAAATGTTTTATTTTTGAACGTCAGTTCACATTTGTAGGTGGATCATCAGTGTTAGAGCTAAAATTAGCATGTTTAAAGTGATTTTCATGCTTCCAGGGGCTCGGGAAGTTAATTAAATACCATTTGGAGGCATTTAATGTTCGAGCAAAAACGGCTGATTTTCGAAAAAAGAGATAACACCCCCCATTACGTCATGCTTCAGAAATGTGGAAAATGGTCCGTTTTCAAATGTTTTATTTTTGAACGTCAGTTCACATTTGTAGGTGGATCATCAGTGTTAGAGCTAAAATTAGCATGTTTAAAGTGATTTTCATGCTTCCAGGGGCTCGGGAAGTGAAATAAATACCATTTGGAGGCATTTAATGTTCGAGCAAAAACAGCTGATTTTCGACAAAAGAGATAACACCCCCCCATTACGTCCTGCTTCAGAAATGTGGAAAATGCTCCGTTTTCAAATGTTTTATTTTTGAACGTCAGTTCACATTTGTAGGTGGATCATCAGTGTTAGAGCTAAAATTAGCATGTTTAAAGTGATTTTCATGCTTCCAGGGGCTCGGGAAGTTAATTAAATACCATTTGGAGGCATTTAATGTTCGAGCAAAAACGGCTGATTTTCGACAAAAGAGATAACACCCCCCATTACGTCATGCTTCAGAAATGTGGAAAATGGTCCGTTTTCAAATGTTTTATTTTTGAACGTCAGTTCACATTTGTAGGTGGATCATCAGTGTTAGAGCTAAAATTAGCATGTTTAAAGTGATTTTCATGCTCCCAGGGGCCCTAAACACAAGATTTATGGAATGGTTAAAAGTGCATGAAAATGGCCAATTTACCCACTCTGAGTTCTCAAAAAGGGTTTCTTCACCCCGGGAAGTTAATTAAATACCATTTGGAGGCATTTAATGTTCGAGCAAAAACGGCTGATTTTCGACAAAAGAGATAACACCCCCCCATTACGTCCTGCTTCAGAAATGTGGAAAATGGTCCGTTTTCAAATGTTTTATTTTTGAACGTCAGTTCACATTTGTAGGTGGATCATCAGTGTTTGAGCTAAAATTAGCATGTTTAAAGTGATTTTCATGCTCCCAGGGGCGCTGGAAGTTAATTAAATACCATTTGGAGGCATTTAATGTTCGAGCAAAAACGGCTGATTTTCGACAAAAGAGATAACACCCCCCCATTACGTCATGCTTCAGAAATGTGGAAAATGGTCCGTTTTCAAATATTTTATTTTTGAACGTCAGTTCACATTTGTAGGTGGATCATCAGTGTTAGAGCTAAAATTAGCATGTTTAAAGTGATTTTCATGCTCCCAGGGGCCCTAAACACAAGATTTATGGAATGGTTAAAAAGTGCATGAAAATGGCCAATTTACCCACTCTGAGTTCTCAAAAAGGGTTTCTTCACCCCGGGAAGTTAATTAAATACCATTTGGAGGCATTTAATGTTCGAGCAAAAACGGCTGATTTTCGACAAAAGAGATAACACCCCCCCATTACGTCATGCTTCAGAAATGTGGAAAATGGTCCGTTTTCAAATGTTTTATTTTTGAACGTCAGTTCACATTTGTAGGTGGATCATCAGTGTTAGAGCTAAAATTAGCATGTTTAAAGTGATTTTCATGCTTCCAGGGGCCCTAAACACAAGATTTATGGAATGGTTAAAAGTGCATGAAAATGGCCAATTTACCCACTCTGAGTTCTCAAAAAGGGTTTCTTCACCCCGGGAAGTTAATTAAATACCATTTGGAGGCATTTAATGTTCGAGCAAAAACGGCTGATTTTCGACAAAAGAGATAACACCCCCCCATTACGTCCTGCTTCAGAAATGTGGAAAATGGTCAGTTTTCAAATGTTTTATTTTTGAACGTCAGTTCACATTTGTAGGTGGATCATCAGTGTTAGAGCTAAAATTAGCATGTTTAAAGTGATTTTCATGCTCCCAGGGGCCCTAAACACAAGATTTATGGAATGGTTAAAAGTGCATGAAAATGGCCAATTTACCCACTCTGAGTTCTCAAAAAGGGTTTCTTCAACCCGGGAAGTTAATTAAATACCATTTGGAGGCATTTAATGTTCAAGCAAAAACGGCTGATTTTCGACAAAAGAGATAACACCCCCCATTACGTCATGCTTCAGAAATGTGGAAAATGGTCCGTTTTCAAATGTTTTATTTTTGAACGTCAGTTCACATTCGTAGGTGGATCATCAGTGTTAGAGCTAAAATTAGCATGTTTAAAGTGATTTTCATGCTCCCAGGGGCTCGGGAAGTGAAATAAATACCATTTGGAGGCATTTAATGTTCGAGCAAAAACGGCTGATTTTCGACAAAAGAGATAACACCCCCCCATTACGTCCTGCTTCAGAAATGTGGAAAATGGTCCGTTTTCAAATGTTTTATTTTTGAACGTCAGTTCACATTTGTAGGTGGATCATCAGTGTTAGAGCTAAAATTAGCATGTTTAAAGTGATTTTCATGCTTCCAGGGGCGCTGGAAGTTAATTAAATACCATTTGGAGGCATTTAATGTTCGAGCAAAAATGGCTGATTTACGACAAAAGAGATAACACCCCCCCATTACGTCCTGCTTCAGAAATGTGGAAAATGGTCCGTTTTCAAATGTTTTATTTTTGAACGTCAGTTCACATTTGTAGGTGGATCATCAGTGTTAGAGCTAAAATTAGCATGTTTAAAGTGATTTTCATGCTTCCAGGGGCTCGGGAAGTGAAATAAATACCATTTGGAGGCATTTAATGTTCGAGCAAAAACGGCTGATTTTCGACAAAAGAGATAACACCCCCCCATTACGTCATGCTTCAGAAATGTGGAAAATGGTCCGTTTTCAAATGTTTTATTTTTGAACGTCAGTTCACATTTGTAGGTGGATCATCAGTGTTAGAGCTAAAATTAGCATGTTTAAAGTGATTTTCATGCTTCCAGGGGCTCGGGAAGTGAAATAAATACCATTTGGAGGCATTTAATGTTCGAGCAAAAACGGCTGATTTTCGACAAAAGAGATAACACCCCCCCATTACGTCCTGCTTCAGAAATGTGGAAAATGGTCCGTTTTCAAATGTTTTATTTTTGAACGTCAGTTCACATTTGTAGGTGGATCATCAGTGTTAGAGCTAAAATTAGCATGTTTAAAGTGATTTTCATGCTTCCAGGGGCTCGGGAAGTTAATTAAATACCATTTGGAGGCATTTAATGTTCGAGCAAAAAAGGCTGATTTTCGACAAAAGAGATAACACCCCCCATTACGTCATGCTTCAGAAATGTGGAAAATGGTCCGTTTTCAAATGTTTTATTTTTGAACGTCAGTTCACATTTGTAGGTGGATCATCAGTGTTAGAGCTAAAATTAGCATGTTTAAAGTGATTTTCATGCTCCCAGGGGCCCTAAACACAAGATTTATGGAATGGTTAAAAGTGCATGAAAATGGCCAATTTACCCACTCTGAGTTCTCAAAAAGGGTTTCTTCACCCCGGGAAGTTAATTAAATACCATTTGGAGGCATTTAATGTTCGAGCAAAAACGGCTGATTTTCGACAAAAGAGATAACACCCCCCCATTACGTCCTGCTTCAGAAATGTGGAAAATGGTCCGTTTTCAAATGTTTTATTTTTGAACGTCAGTTCACATTTGTAGGTGGATCATCAGTGTTAGAGCTAAAATTAGCATGTTTAAAGTGATTTTCATGCTCCCAGGGGCGCTGGAAGTTAATTAAATACCATTTGGAGGCATTTAATGTTCGAGCAAAAATGGCTGATTTTCGACAAAAGAGATAACACCCCCCCATTACGTCATGCTTCAGAAATGTGGAAAATGGTCCGTTTTCAAATGTTTTATTTTTGAACGTCAGTTCACATTTGTAGGTGGATCATCAGTGTTAGAGCTAAAATTAGCATGTTTAAAGTGATTTTCATGCTCCCAGGGGCCCTAAACACAAGATTTATGGAATGGTTAAAAGTGCATGAAAATGGCCAATTTACCCACTCTGAGTTCTCAAAAAGGGTTTCTTCACCCCGGGAAGTTAATTAAATACCATTTGGAGGCATTTAATGTTCGAGCAAAAACGGCTGATTTTCGACAAAAGAGATAACACCCCCCCATTACGTCATGCTTCAGAAATGTGGAAAATGGTCCGTTTTCAAATGTTTTATTTTTGAACGTCAGTTCACATTTGTAGGTGGATCATCAGTGTTAGAGCTAAAATTAGCATGTTTAAAGTGATTTTCATGCTTCCAGGGGCCCTAAACACAAGATTTATGGAATGGTTAAAAGTGCATGAAAATGGCCAATTTACCCACTCTGAGTTCTCAAAAAGGGTTTCTTCACCCCGGGAAGTTAATTAAATACCATTTGGAGGCATTTAATGTTCGAGCAAAAACGGCTGATTTTCGACAAAAGAGATAACACCCCCCCATTACGTCCTGCTTCAGAAATGTGGAAAATGGTCCGTTTTCAAATGTTTTATTTTTGAACGTCAGTTCACATTTGTAGGTGGATCATCAGTGTTAGAGCTAAAATTAGCATGTTAAAAGTGATTTTCATGCTTCCAGGGGCCCTAAACACAAGATTTATGGAATGGTTAAAAGTGCATGAAAATGGCCAATTTACCCACTCTGAGTTCTCAAAAAGGGTTTCTTCACCCCGGGAAGTTAATTAAATACCATTTGGAGGCATTTAATGTTCGAGCAAAAACGGCTGATTTTCGACAAAAGAGATAACACCCCCCCATTACGTCATGCTTCAGAAATGTGGAAAATGGTCCGTTTTCAAATGTTTTATTTTTGAACGTCAGTTCACATTTGTAGGTGGATCATCAGTGTTAGAGCTAAAATTAGCATGTTTAAAGTGATTTTCATGCTCCCAGGGGCCCTAAACACAAGATTTATGGAATGGTTAAAAGTGCATGAAAATGGCCAATTTACCCACTCTGAGTTCTCAAAAAGGGTTTCTTCACCCCGGGAAGTTAATTAAATACCATTTGGAGGCATTTAATGTTCGAGCAAAAACGGCTGATTTTCGACAAAAGAGATAACACCCCCCCATTACGTCCTGCTTCAGAAATGTGGAAAATGGTCCGTTTTCAAATGTTTTATTTTTGAACGTCAGTTCACATTTGTAGGTGGATCATCAGTGTTAGAGCTAAAATTAGCATGTTTAAAGTGATTTTCATGCTTCCAGGGGCGCTGGAAGTTAATTAAATACCATTTGGAGGCATTTAATGTTCGAGCAAAAACGGCTGATTTTCGACAAAAGAGATAACACCCCCCCATTACGTCATGCTTCAGAAATGTGGAAAATGGTCAGTTTTCAAATGTTTTATTTTTGAACGTCAGTTCACATTTGTAGGTGGATCATCAGTGTTAGAGCTAAAATTAGCATGTTTAAAGTGATTTTCATGCTCCCAGGGGCCCTAAACACAAGATTTATGGAATGGTTAAAAGTGCATGAAAATGGCCAATTTACCCACTCTGAGTTCTCAAAAAGGGTTTCTTCAACCCGGGAAGTTAATTAAATACCATGTGGAGGCATTTAATGTTCAAGCAAAAACGGCTGATTTTCGACAAAAGAGATAACACCCCCCCATTACGTCCTGCTTCAGAAATGTGGAAAATGGTCCGTTTTCAAATGTTTTATTTTTGAACGTCAGTTCACATTTGTAGGTGGATCATCAGTGTTAGAGCTAAAATTAGCATGTTTAAAGTGATTTTCATGCTCCCAGGGGCTCGGGAAGTGAAATAAATACCATTTGGAGGCATTTAATGTTCGAGCAAAAACGGCTGATTTTCGACAAAAGAGATAACACCCCCCATTACGTCCTGCTTCAGAAATGTGGAAAATGGTCCGTTTTCAAATGTTTTATTTTTGAACGTCAGTTCACATTTGTAGGTGGATCATCAGTGTTAGAGCTAAAATTAGCATGTTTAAAGTGATTTTCATGCTTCCAGGGGCGCTGGAAGTTAATTAAATACCATTTGGAGGCATTTAATGTTCGAGCAAAAACGGCTGATTTTCGACAAAAGAGATAACACCCCCCCATTACGTCCTGCTTCAGAAATGTGGAAAATGGTCCGTTTTCAAATGTTTTATTTTTGAACGTCAGTTCACATTTGTAGGTGGATCATCAGTGTTAGAGCTAAAATTAGCATGTTTAAAGTGATTTTCATGCTTCCAGGGGCTCGGGAAGTGAAATAAATACCATTTGGAGGCATTTAATGTTCGAGCAAAAACGGCTGATTTTCGACAAAAGAGATAACACCCCCCCATTACGTCATGCTTCAGAAATGTGGAAAATGGTCCGTTTTCAAATGTTTTATTTTTGAACGTCAGTTCACATTTGTAGGTGGATCATCAGTGTTAGAGCTAAAATTAGCATGTTTAAAGTGATTTTCATGCTTCCAGGGGCTCGGGAAGTGAAATAAATACCATTTGGAGGCATTTAATGTTCGAGCAAAAACGGCTGGTTTTCGACAAAAGAGATAACACCCCCCCATTACGTCCTGCTTCAGAAATGTGGAAAATGGTCCGTTTTCAAATGTTTTATTTTTGAACGTCAGTTCACATTTGTAGGTGGATCATCAGTGTTAGAGCTAAAATTAGCATGTTTAAAGTGATTTTCATGCTTCCAGGGGCTCGGGAAGTTAATTAAATACCATTTGGAGGCATTTAATGTTCGAGCAAAAACGGCTGATTTTCGAAAAAAGAGATAACACCCCCCATTACGTCATGCTTCAGAAATGTGGAAAATGGTCCGTTTTCAAATGTTTTATTTTTGAACGTCAGTTCACATTTGTAGGTGGATCATCAGTGTTAGAGCTAAAATTAGCATGTTTAAAGTGATTTTCATGCTTCCAGGGGCTCGGGAAGTGAAATAAATACCATTTGGAGGCATTTAATGTTCGAGCAAAAACGGCTGATTTTCGACAAAAGAGATAACACCCCCCCATTACGTCCTGCTTCAGAAATGTGGAAAATAGTCCGTTTTCAAATGTTTTATTTTTGAACGTCAGTTCACATTTGTAGGTGGATCATCAGTGTTAGAGATAAAATTAGCATGTTTAAAGTGATTTTCATGCTTCCAGGGGCTCGGGAAGTTAATTAAATACCATTTGGAGGCATTTAATGTTCGAGCAAAAACGGCTGATTTTCGACAAAAGAGATAACACCCCCCATTACGTCATGCTTCAGAAATGTGGAAAATGGTCCGTTTTCAAATGTTTTATTTTTGAACGTCAGTTCACATTTGTAGGTGGATCATCAGTGTTAGAGCTAAAATTAGCATGTTTAAAGTGATTTTCATGCTCCCAGGGGCCCTAAACACAAGATTTATGGAATGGTTAAAAGTGCATGAAAATGGCCAATTTACCCACTCTGAGTTCTCAAAAAGGGTTTCTTCACCCCGGGAAGTTAATTAAATACCATTTGGAGGCATTTAATGTTCGAGCAAAAACGGCTGATTTTCGACAAAAGAGATAACACCCCCCCATTACGTCCTGCTTCAGAAATGTGGAAAATGGTCCGTTTTCAAATGTTTTATTTTTGAACGTCAGTTCACATTTGTAGGTGGATCATCAGTGTTAGAGCTAAAATTAGCATGTTTAAAGTGATTTTCATGCTCCCAGGGGCGCTGGAAGTTAATTAAATACCATTTGGAGGCATTTAATGTTCGAGCAAAAATGGCTGATTTTCGACAAAAGAGATAACACCCCCCCATTACGTCATGCTTCAGAAATGTGGAAAATGGTCCGTTTTCAAATGTTTTATTTTTGAACGTCAGTTCACATTTGTAGGTGGATCATCAGTGTTAGAGCTAAAATTAGCATGTTTAAAGTGATTTTCATGCTCCCAGGGGCCCTAAACACAAGATTTATGGAATGGTTAAAAGTGCATGAAAATGGCCAATTTACCCACTCTGAGTTCTCAAAAAGGGTTTCTTCACCCCGGGAAGTTAATTAAATACCATTTGGAGGCATTTAATGTTCGAGCAAAAACGGCTGATTTTCGACAAAAGAGATAACACCCCCCCATTACGTCATGCTTCAGAAATGTGGAAAATGGTCCGTTTTCAAATGTTTTATTTTTGAACGTCAGTTCACATTTGTAGGTGGATCATCAGTGTTAGAGCTAAAATTAGCATGTTTAAAGTGATTTTCATGCTTCCAGGGGCCCTAAACACAAGATTTATGGAATGGTTAAAAGTGCATGAAAATGGCCAATTTACCCACTCTGAGTTCTCAAAAAGGGTTTCTTCACCCCGGGAAGTTAATTAAATACCATTTGGAGGCATTTAATGTTCGAGCAAAAACGGCTGATTTTCGACAAAAGAGATAACACCCCCCCATTACGTCCTGCTTCAGAAATGTGGAAAATGGTCCGTTTTCAAATGTTTTATTTTTGAACGTCAGTTCACATTTGTAGGTGGATCATCAGTGTTAGAGCTAAAATTAGCATGTTAAAAGTGATTTTCATGCTTCCAGGGGCCCTAAACACAAGATTTATGGAATGGTTAAAAGTGCATGAAAATGGCCAATTTACCCACTCTGAGTTCTCAAAAAGGGTTTCTTCACCCCGGGAAGTTAATTAAATACCATTTGGAGGCATTTAATGTTCGAGCAAAAACGGCTGATTTTCGACAAAAGAGATAACACCCCCCCATTACGTCATGCTTCAGAAATGTGGAAAATGGTCCGTTTTCAAATGTTTTATTTTTGAACGTCAGTTCACATTTGTAGGTGGATCATCAGTGTTAGAGCTAAAATTAGCATGTTTAAAGTGATTTTCATGCTCCCAGGGGCCCTAAACACAAGATTTATGGAATGGTTAAAAGTGCATGAAAATGGCCAATTTACCCACTCTGAGTTCTCAAAAAGGGTTTCTTCACCCCGGGAAGTTAATTAAATACCATTTGGAGGCATTTAATGTTCGAGCAAAAACGGCTGATTTTCGACAAAAGAGATAACACCCCCCCATTACGTCCTGCTTCAGAAATGTGGAAAATGGTCCGTTTTCAAATGTTTTATTTTTGAACGTCAGTTCACATTTGTAGGTGGATCATCAGTGTTAGAGCTAAAATTAGCATGTTTAAAGTGATTTTCATGCTTCCAGGGGCGCTGGAAGTTAATTAAATACCATTTGGAGGCATTTAATGTTCGAGCAAAAACGGCTGATTTTCGACAAAAGAGATAACACCCCCCCATTACGTCATGCTTCAGAAATGTGGAAAATGGTCAGTTTTCAAATGTTTTATTTTTGAACGTCAGTTCACATTTGTAGGTGGATCATCAGTGTTAGAGCTAAAATTAGCATGTTTAAAGTGATTTTCATGCTCCCAGGGGCCCTAAACACAAGATTTATGGAATGGTTAAAAGTGCATGAAAATGGCCAATTTACCCACTCTGAGTTCTCAAAAAGGGTTTCTTCAACCCGGGAAGTTAATTAAATACCATGTGGAGGCATTTAATGTTCAAGCAAAAACGGCTGATTTTCGACAAAAGAGATAACACCCCCCCATTACGTCCTGCTTCAGAAATGTGGAAAATGGTCCGTTTTCAAATGTTTTATTTTTGAACGTCAGTTCACATTTGTAGGTGGATCATCAGTGTTAGAGCTAAAATTAGCATGTTTAAAGTGATTTTCATGCTCCCAGGGGCTCGGGAAGTGAAATAAATACCATTTGGAGGCATTTAATGTTCGAGCAAAAACGGCTGATTTTCGACAAAAGAGATAACACCCCCCATTACGTCCTGCTTCAGAAATGTGGAAAATGGTCCGTTTTCAAATGTTTTATTTTTGAACGTCAGTTCACATTTGTAGGTGGATCATCAGTGTTAGAGCTAAAATTAGCATGTTTAAAGTGATTTTCATGCTTCCAGGGGCGCTGGAAGTTAATTAAATACCATTTGGAGGCATTTAATGTTCGAGCAAAAACGGCTGATTTTCGACAAAAGAGATAACACCCCCCCATTACGTCCTTCTTCAGAAATGTGGAAAATGGTCCGTTTTCAAATGTTTTATTTTTGAACGTCAGTTCACATTTGTAGGTGGATCATCAGTGTTAGAGCTAAAATTAGCATGTTTAAAGTGATTTTCATGCTTCCAGGGGCTCGGGAAGTGAAATAAATACCATTTGGAGGCATTTAATGTTCGAGCAAAAACGGCTGATTTTCGACAAAAGAGATAACACCCCCCCATTACGTCATGCTTCAGAAATGTGGAAAATGGTCCGTTTTCAAATGTTTTATTTTTGAACGTCAGTTCACATTTGTAGGTGGATCATCAGTGTTAGAGCTAAAATTAGCATGTTTAAAGTGATTTTCATGCTTCCAGGGGCTCGGGAAGTGAAATAAATACCATTTGGAGGCATTTAATGTTCGAGCAAAAACGGCTGGTTTTCGACAAAAGAGATAACACCCCCCCATTACGTCCTGCTTCAGAAATGTGGAAAATGGTCCGTTTTCAAATGTTTTATTTTTGAACGTCAGTTCACATTTGTAGGTGGATCATCAGTGTTAGAGCTAAAATTAGCATGTTTAAAGTGATTTTCATGCTTCCAGGGGCTCGGGAAGTTAATTAAATACCATTTGGAGGCATTTAATGTTCGAGCAAAAACGGCTGATTTTCGAAAAAAGAGATAACACCCCCCATTACGTCATGCTTCAGAAATGTGGAAAATGGTCCGTTTTCAAATGTTTTATTTTTGAACGTCAGTTCACATTTGTAGGTGGATCATCAGTGTTAGAGCTAAAATTAGCATGTTTAAAGTGATTTTCATGCTTCCAGGGGCTCGGGAAGTGAAATAAATACCATTTGGAGGCATTTAATGTTCGAGCAAAAACGGCTGATTTTCGACAAAAGAGATAACACCCCCCCATTACGTCCTGCTTCAGAAATGTGGAAAATAGTCCGTTTTCAAATGTTTTATTTTTGAACGTCAGTTCACATTTGTAGGTGGATCATCAGTGTTAGAGATAAAATTAGCATGTTTAAAGTGATTTTCATGCTTCCAGGGGCTCGGGAAGTTAATTAAATACCATTTGGAGGCATTTAATGTTCGAGCAAAAACGGCTGATTTTCGACAAAAGAGATAACACCCCCCATTACGTCATGCTTCAGAAATGTGGAAAATGGTCCGTTTTCAAATGTTTTATTTTTGAACGTCAGTTCACATTTGTAGGTGGATCATCAGTGTTAGAGCTAAAACTAGCATGTTTAAAGTGATTTTCATGCTCCCAGGGGCCCTAAACACAAGATTTATGGAATGGTTAAAAGTGCATGAAAATGGCCAATTTACCCACTCTGAGTTCTCAAAAAGGGTTTCTTCACCCCGGGAAGTTAATTAAATACCATTTGGAGGCATTTAATGTTCGAGCAAAAACGGCTGATTTTCGACAAAAGAGATAACACCCCCCCATTACGTCCTGCTTCAGAAATGTGGAAAATGGTCCGTTTTCAAATGTTTTATTTTTGAACGTCAGTTCACATTTGTAGGTGGATCATCAGTGTTTGAGCTAAAATTAGCATGTTTAAAGTGATTTTCATGCTCCCAGGGGCGCTGGAAGTTAATTAAATACCATTTGGAGGCATTTAATGTTCGAGCAAAAACGGCTGATTTTCGACAAAAGAGATAACACCCCCCCATTACGTCATGCTTCAGAAATGTGGAAAATGGTCCGTTTTCAAATATTTTATTTTTGAACGTCAGTTCACATTTGTAGGTGGATCATCAGTGTTAGAGCTAAAATTAGCATGTTTAAAGTGATTTTCATGCTCCCAGGGGCCCTAAACACAAGATTTATGGAATGGTTAAAAAGTGCATGAAAATGGCCAATTTACCCACTCTGAGTTCTCAAAAAGGGTTTCTTCACCCCGGGAAGTTAATTAAATACCATTTGGAGGCATTTAATGTTCGAGCAAAAACGGCTGATTTTCGACAAAAGAGATAACACCCCCCCATTACGTCATGCTTCAGAAATGTGGAAAATGGTCCGTTTTCAAATGTTTTATTTTTGAACGTCAGTTCACATTTGTAGGTGGATCATCAGTGTTAGAGCTAAAATTAGCATGTTTAAAGTGATTTTCATGCTTCCAGGGGCCCTAAACACAAGATTTATGGAATGGTTAAAAGTGCATGAAAATGGCCAATTTACCCACTCTGAGTTCTCAAAAAGGGTTTCTTCACCCCGGGAAGTTAATTAAATACCATTTGGAGGCATTTAATGTTCGAGCAAAAACGGCTGATTTTCGACAAAAGAGATAACACCCCCCCATTACGTCCTGCTTCAGAAATGTGGAAAATGGTCAGTTTTCAAATGTTTTATTTTTGAACGTCAGTTCACATTTGTAGGTGGATCATCAGTGTTAGAGCTAAAATTAGCATGTTTAAAGTGATTTTCATGCTCCCAGGGGCCCTAAACACAAGATTTATGGAATGGTTAAAAGTGCATGAAAATGGCCAATTTACCCACTCTGAGTTCTCAAAAAGGGTTTCTTCAACCCGGGAAGTTAATTAAATACCATTTGGAGGCATTTAATGTTCAAGCAAAAACGGCTGATTTTCGACAAAAGAGATAACACCCCCCCATTACGTCCTGCTTCAGAAATGTGGAAAATGGTCCGTTTTCAAATGTTTTATTTTTGAACGTCAGTTCACATTTGTAGGTGGATCATCAGTGTTAGAGCTAAAATTAGCATGTTTAAAGTGATTTTCATGCTCCCAGGGGCTCGGCAAGTGAAATAAATACCATTTGGAGGCATTTAATGTTCGAGCAAAAACGGCTGATTTTCGACAAAAGAGATAACACCCCCCCATTACGTCCTGCTTCAGAAATGTGGAAAATGGTCCGTTTCAAATGTTTTATTTTTGAACGTCAGTTCACATTTGTAGGTGGATCATCAGTGTTAGAGCTAAAATTAGCATGTTTAAAGTGATTTTCATGCTTCCAGGGGCGCTGGAAGTTAATTAAATACCATTTGGAGGCATTTAATGTTCGAGCAAAAACGGCTGATTTTCGACAAAAGAGATAACACCCCCCCATTACGTCCTGCTTCAGAAATGTGGAAAATGGTCCGTTTTCAAATGTTTTATTTTTGAACGTCAGTTCACATTTGTAGGTGGATCATCAGTGTTAGAGCTAAAATTAGCATGTTTAAAGTGATTTTCATGCTTCCAGGGGCTCGGGAAGTGAAATAAATACCATTTGGAGGCATTTAATGTTCGAGCAAAAACGGCTGATTTTCGACAAAAGAGATAACACCCCCCCATTACGTCATGCTTCAGAAATGTGGAAAATGGTCCGTTTTCAAATGTTTTATTTTTGAACGTCAGTTCACATTTGTAGGTGGATCATCAGTGTTAGAGCTAAAATTAGCATGTTTAAAGTGATTTTCATGCTTCCAGGGGCTCGGGAAGTGAAATAAATACCATTTGGAGGCATTTAATGTTCGAGCAAAAACGGCTGATTTTCGACAAAAGAGATAACACCCCCCCATTACGTCCTGCTTCAGAAATGTGGAAAATGGTCCGTTTTCAAATGTTTTATTTTTGAACGTCAGTTCACATTTGTAGGTAGATCATCAGTGTTAGAGCTAAAATTAGCATGTTTAAAGTGATTTTCATGCTTCCAGGGGCTCGGGAAGTTAATTAAATACCATTTGGAGGCATTTAATGTTCGAGCAAAAAAGGCTGATTTTCGACAAAAGAGATAACACCCCCCATTACGTCATGCTTCAGAAATGTGGAAAATGGTCCGTTTTCAAATGTTTTATTTTTGAACGTCAGTTCACATTTGTAGGTGGATCATCAGTGTTAGAGCTAAAATTAGCATGTTTAAAGTGATTTTCATGCTCCCAGGGGCCCTAAACACAAGATTTATGGAATGGTTAAAAGTGCATGAAAATGGCCAATTTACCCACTCTGAGTTCTCAAAAAGGGTTTCTTCACCCCGGGAAGTTAATTAAATACCATTTGGAGGCATTTAATGTTCGAGCAAAAACGGCTGATTTTCGACAAAAGAGATAACACCCCCCCATTACGTCATGCTTCAGAAATGTGGAAAATGGTCCGTTTTCAAATGTTTTATTTTTGAACGTCAGTTCACATTTGTAGGTGGATCATCAGTGTTAGAGCTAAAATTAGCATGTTTAAAGTGATTTTCATGCTCCCAGGGGCGCTGGAAGTTAATTAAATACCATTTGGAGGCATTTAATGTTCGAGCAAAAACGGCTGATTTTCGACAAAAGAGATAACACCCCCCCATTACGTCATGCTTCAGAAATGTGGAAAATGGTCCGTTTTCAAATGTTTTATTTTTGAACGTCAGTTCACATTTGTAGGTGGATCATCAGTGTTAGAGCTAAAATTAGCATGTTTAAAGTGATTTTCATGCTCCCAGGGGCCCTAAACACAAGATTTATGGAATGGTTAAAAGTGCATGAAAATGGCCAATTTACCCACTCTGAGTTCTCAAAAAGGGTTTCTTCACCCCGGGAAGTTAATTAAATACCATTTGGAGGCATTTAATGTTCGAGCAAAAACGGCTGATTTTCGACAAAAGAGATAACACCCCCCCATTACGTCATGCTTCAGAAATGTGGAAAATGGTCCGTTTTCAAATGTTTTATTTTTGAACGTCAGTTCACATTTGTAGGTGGATCATCAGTGTTAGAGCTAAAATTAGCATGTTTAAAGTGATTTTCATGCTTCCAGGGGCCCTAAACACAAGATTTATGGAATGGTTAAAAGTGCATGAAAATGGCCAATTTACCCACTCTGAGTTCTCAAAAAGGGTTTCTTCACCCCGGGAAGTTAATTAAATACCATTTGGAGGCATTTAATGTTCGAGCAAAAACGGCTGATTTTCGACAAAAGAGATAACACCCCCCCATTACGTCCTGCTTCAGAAATGTGGAAAATGGTCCGTTTTCAAATGTTTAATTTTTGAACGTCAGTTCACATTTGTAGGTGGATCATCAGTGTTAGAGCTAAAATTAGCATGTTAAAAGTGATTTTCATGCTTCCAGGGGCCCTAAACACAAGATTTATGGAATGGTTAAAAGTGCATGAAAATGGCCAATTTACCCACTCTGAGTTCTCAAAAAGGGTTTCTTCACCCCGGGAAGTTAATTAAATACCATTTGGAGGCATTTAATGTTCGAGCAAAAACGGCTGATTTTCGACAAAAGAGATAACACCCCCCCATTACGTCATGCTTCAGAAATGTGGAAAATGGTCCGTTTTCAAATGTTTTATTTTTGAACGTCAGTTCACATTTGTAGGTGGATCATCAGTGTTAGAGCTAAAATTAGCATGTTTAAAGTGATTTTCATGCTCCCAGGGGCCCTAAACACAAGATTTATGGAATGGTTAAAAGTGCATGAAAATGGCCAATTTACCCACTCTGAGTTCTCAAAAAGGGTTCCTTCACCCCGGGAAGTTAATTAAATACCATTTGGAGGCATTTAATGTTCGAGCAAAAACGGCTGATTTTCGACAAAAGAGATAACACCCCCCCATTACGTCCTGCTTCAGAAATGTGGAAAATGGTCCGTTTTCAAATGTTTTATTTTTGAACGTCAGTTCACATTTGTAGGTGGATCATCAGTGTTAGAGCTAAAATTAGCATGTTTAAAGTGATTTTCATGCTTCCAGGGGCGCTGGAAGTTAATTAAATACCATTTGGAGGCATTTAATGTTCGAGCAAAAACGGCTGATTTTCGACAAAAGAGATAACACCCCCCCATTACGTCATGCTTCAGAAATGTGGAAAATGGTCCGTTTTCAAATGTTTTATTTTTGAACGTCAGTTCACATTTGTAGGTGGATCATCAGTGTTAGAGCTAAAATTAGCATGTTTAAAGTGATTTTTATGCTTCCAGGGGCCCTGGAAGTTAATTAAATACCATTTGGAGGCATTTAATGTTCGAGCAAAAACGGCTGATTTTCGACAAAAGAGATAACACCTCCCCATTACGTCATGCTTCAGAAATGTGGAAAATGGTCCGTTTTCAAATGTTTTATTTTTGAACGTCAGTTCACATTTGTAGGTGGATCATCAGTGTTAGAGCTAAAATTAGCATGTTTAAAGTGATTTTCATGCTCCCAGGGGCCCTAAACACAAGATTTATGGAATGGTTAAAAGTGCATGAAAATGGCCAATTTACCCACTCTGAGTTCTCAAAAAGGGTTTCTTCACCCCGGGAAGTTAATTAAATACCATTTGGAGGCATTTAATGTTCGAGCAAAAACGGCTTATTTTGCGACAAAAGAGATAACACCCCCCCATTACGTCCTGCTTCAGAAATGTGGAAAATGGTCCGTTTTCAAATGTTTTATTTTTGAACGTCAGTTCACATTTGTAGGTGGATCATCAGTGTTAGAGCTAAAATTAGCATGTTTAAAGTGATTTTCATGCTTCCAGGGGATCGGGAAATGAAATAAATACCATTTGGAGGCATTTAATGTTCGAGCAAAAACGGCTGATTTTCGACAAAAGAGATAACACCCCCCCATTACGTCCTGCTTCAGAAATGTGGAAAATGGTCCGTTTTCAAATGTTTTATTTTTGAACGTCAGTTCACATTTGTAGGTGGGTCATCAGTGTTAGAGCTAAAATTAGCATGTTTAAAGTGATTTTCATGCTTCCAGGGGCTCGGGAAGTGAAATAAATACCATTTGGAGGCATTTAATGTTCGAGCAAAAACAGCTGATTTTCGACAAAAGAGATAACACCCCCCCATTACGTCATGCTTCAGAAATGTGGAAAATGGTCCGTTTTCAAATGTTTTATTTTTGAACGTCAGTTCACATTTGTAGGTGGATCATCAGTGTTAGAGCTAAAATTAGCATGTTTAAAGTGATTTTCATGCTCCCAGGGGCCCTAAACACAAGATTTATGGAATGGTTAAAAGTGCATGAAAATGGCCAATTTACCCACTCTGAGTTCTCAAAAAGGGTTTCTTCACCCCGGGAAGTTAATTAAATACCATTTGGAGGCGTTTAATGTTCGAGCAAAAACGGCTGATTTTCGACAAAAGAGATAACACCCCCCCATTACGTCCTGCTTCAGAAATGTGGAAAATGGTCCGTTTTCAAATGTTTTATTTTTGAACGTCAGTTCACATTTGTAGGTGGATCATCAGTGTTAGAGCTAAAATTAGCATGTTTAAAGTGATTTTCATGCTCCCAGGGGCTCGGGAAGTGAAATAAATACCATTTGGAGGCATTTAATGTTCGAGCAAAAACGGCTGATTTGCGACAAAAGAGATAACACCCCCCCATTACGTCCTGCTTCAGAAATGTGGAAAATGGTCCGTTTTCAAATGTTTTATTTTTGAACGTCAGTTCACATTTGTAGGTGGATCATCAGTGTTAGAGCTAAAATTAGCATGTTTAAAGTGATTTTCATGCTTCCAGGGGCTCGGGGAGTGAAATAAATACCATTTGGAGGCATTTAATGTTCGAGCAAAAACGGCTGATTTTCGACAAAAGAGATACCACCCCCCCATTACGTCCTGCTTCAGAAATGTGGAAAATGGTCCGTTTTCAAATGTTTTATTTTTGAACGTCAATTCACATTTGTAGGTGGATCATCAGTGTTAGAGCAAAAATTAGCATGTTTAAAGTGATTTTCATGCTTCCAGGGGCTCGGGAAGTTAATTAAATACCATTTGGAGGCATTTAATGTTCGAGCAAAAACGGCTGATTTTCGACAAAAGAGATAACACCCCCCCATTACGTCATGCTTCAGAAATGTGGAAAATGGTCCGTTTTCAAATGTTTTATTTTTGAACGTCAGTTCACATTTGTAGGTGGATCATCAGTGTTAGAGCTAAAATGAGCATGTTTAAAGTGATTTTCATGCTCCCAGGGGCCCTAAACACAAGATTTATGGAATGGTTAAAAGTGCATGAAAATGGCCAATTTACCCACTCTGAGTTCTCAAAAAGGGTTTCTTCACCCCGGGAAGTTAATTAAATACCATTTGGAGGCATTTAATGTTCGAGCAAAAACGGCTGATTTTCGACAAAAGAGATAACACCCCCCCATTACGTCCTGCTTCAGAAATGTGGAAAATGGTCCGTTTTCAAATGTTTTATTTTTGAACGTCAGTTCACATTTGTAGGTGGATCATCAGTGTTAGAGCTAAAATTAGCATGTTTAAAGTGATTTTCATGCTCCCAGGGGCGCTGGAAGTTAATTAAATACCATTTGGAGGCATTTAATGTTCGAGCAAAAACGGCTGATTTTCGACAAAAGAGATAACACCCCCCCCATTACGTCATGCTTCAGAAATGTGGAAAATGGTCCGTTTTCATATGTTTTATTTTTGAACGTCAGTTCACATTTGTAGGTGGATCATCAGTGTTAGAGCTAAAATTAGCATGTTTAAAGTGATTTTCATGCTCCCAGGGGCCCTAAACACAAGATTTATGGAATGGTTAAAAGTGCATGAAAATGGCCAATTTACCCACTCTGAGTTCTCAAAAAGGGTTTCTTCACCCCGGGAAGTTAATTAAATACCATTTGGAGGCATTTAATGTTCGAGCAAAAACGGCTGATTTTCGACAAAAGAGATAACACCCCCCCATTACGTCCTGCTTCAGAAATGTGGAAAATGGTCCGTTTTCAAATGTTTTATTTTTGAACGTCAGTTCACATTTGTAGGTGGATCATCAGTGTTAGAGCTAAAATTAGCATGTTTAAAGTGATTTTCATGCTTCCAGGGGCTCGGGAAGTTAATTAAATACCATTTGGAGGCATTTAATGTTCGAGCAAAAACGGCTGATTTTCGACAAAAGAGATAACACCCCCCATTACGTCATGCTTCAGAAATGTGGAAAATGGTCCGTTTTCAAATGTTTTATTTTTGAACGTCAGTTCACATTTGTAGGTGGATCATCAGTGTTAGAGCTAAAATTAGCATGTTTAAAGTGATTTTCATGCTTCCAGGGGCTCGGGAAGTTAATTAAATACCATTTGGAGGCATTTAATGTTCGAGCAAAAACGGCTGATTTTCGACAAAAGAGATAACACCCCCCATTACGTCATGCTTCAGAAATGTGGAAAATGGTCCGTTTTCAAATGTTTTATTTTTGAACGTCAGTTCACATTTGTAGGTGGATCATCAGTGTTAGAGCTAAAATTAGCATGTTTAAAGTGATTTTCATGCTCCCAGGGGCCCTAAACACAAGATTTATGGAATGGTTAAAAGTGCATGAAAATGGCCAATTTACCCACTCTGAGTTCTCAAAAAGGGTTTCTTCACCCCGGGAAGTTAATTAAATACCATTTGGAGGCATTTAATGTTCGAGCAAAAAGGGCTGATTTTCGACAAAAGAGATAACACCCCCCCATTACGTCATGCTTCAGAAATGTGGAAAATGGTCCGTTTTCAAATGTTTTATTTTTGAACGTCAGTTCACATTTGTAGGTGGATCATCAGTGTTAGAGCTAAAATTAGCATGTTTAAAGTGATTTTCATGCTCCCAGGGGCGCTGGAAGTTAATTAAATACCATTTGGAGGCATTTAATGTTCGAGCAAAAACGGCTGATTTTCGACAAAAGAGATAACACCCCCCCATTACGTCATGCTTCAGAAATGTGGAAAATGGTCCGTTTTCAAATGTTTTATTTTTGAACGTCAGTTCACATTTGTAGGTGGATCATCAGTGTTAGAGCTAAAATTAGCATGTTTAAAGTGATTTTCATGCTCCCAGGGGCCCTAAACACAAGATTTATGGAATGGTTAAAAGTGCATGAAAATGGCCAATTTACCCACTCTGAGTTCTCAAAAAGGGTTTCTTCACCCCGGGAAGTTAATTAAATACCATTTGGAGGCATTTAATGTTCGAGCAAAAACGGCTGATTTTCGACAAAAGAGATAACACCCCCCCATTACGTCATGCTTCAGAAATGTGGAAAATGGTCCGTTTTCAAATGTTTTATTTTTGAACGTCAGTTCACATTTGTAGGTGGATCATCAGTGTTAGAGCTAAAATTAGCATGTTTAAAGTGATTTTCATGCTTCCAGGGGCCGTAAACACAAGATTTATGGAATGGTTAAAAGTGCATGAAAATGGCCAATTTACCCACTCTGAGTTCTCAAAAAGGGTTTCTTCACCCCGGGAAGTTAATTAAATACCATTTGGAGGCATTTAATGTTCGAGCAAAAACGGCTGATTTTCGACAAAAGAGATAACACCCCCCCATTACGTCCTGCTTCAGAAATGTGGAAAATGGTCCGTTTTCAAATGTTTAATTTTTGAACGTCAGTTCACATTTGTAGGTGGATCATCAGTGTTAGAGCTAAAATTAGCATGTTAAAAGTGATTTTCATGCTTCCAGGGGCCCTAAACACAAGATTTATGGAATGGTTAAAAGTGCATGAAAATGGCCAATTTACCCACTCTGAGTTCTCAAAAAGGGTTTCTTCACCCCGGGAAGTTAATTAAATACCATTTGGAGGCATTTAATGTTCGAGCAAAAACGGCTGATTTTCGACAAAAGAGATAACACCCCCCCATTACGTCATGCTTCAGAAATGTGGAAAATGGTCCGTTTTCAAATGTTTTATTTTTGAACGTCAGTTCACATTTGTAGGTGGATCATCAGTGTTAGAGCTAAAATTAGCATGTTTAAAGTGATTTTCATGCTCCCAGGGGCCCTAAACACAAGATTTATGGAATGGTTAAAAGTGCATGAAAATGGCCAATTTACCCACTCTGAGTTCTCAAAAAGGGTTCCTTCACCCCGGGAAGTTAATTAAATACCATTTGGAGGCATTTAATGTTCGAGCAAAAACGGCTGATTTTCGACAAAAGAGATAACACCCCCCCATTACGTCCTGCTTCAGAAATGTGGAAAATGGTCCGTTTTCAAATGTTTTATTTTTGAACGTCAGTTCACATTTGTAGGTGGATCATCAGTGTTAGAGCTAAAATTAGCATGTTTAAAGTGATTTTCATGCTTCCAGGGGCGCTGGAAGTTAATTAAATACCATTTGGAGGCATTTAATGTTCGAGCAAAAACGGCTGATTTTCGACAAAAGAGATAACACCCCCCCATTACGTCATGCTTCAGAAATGTGGAAAATGGTCCGTTTTCAAATGTTTTATTTTTGAACGTCAGTTCACATTTGTAGGTGGATCATCAGTGTTAGAGCTAAAATTAGCATGTTTAAAGTGATTTTTATGCTTCCAGGGGCCCTGGAAGTTAATTAAATACCATTTGGAGGCATTTAATGTTCGAGCAAAAACGGCTGATTTTCGACAAAAGAGATAACACCTCCCCATTACGTCATGCTTCAGAAATGTGGAAAATGGTCCGTTTTCAAATGTTTTATTTTTGAACGTCAGTTCACATTTGTAGGTGGATCATCAGTGTTAGAGCTAAAATTAGCATGTTTAAAGTGATTTTCATGCTCCCAGGGGCCCTAAACACAAGATTTATGGAATGGTTAAAAGTGCATGAAAATGGCCAATTTACCCACTCTGAGTTCTCAAAAAGGGTTTCTTCACCCCGGGAAGTTAATTAAATACCATTTGGAGGCATTTAATGTTCGAGCAAAAACGGCTTATTTTGCGACAAAAGAGATAACACCCCCCCATTACGTCCTGCTTCAGAAATGTGGAAAATGGTCCGTTTTCAAATGTTTTATTTTTGAACGTCAGTTCACATTTGTAGGTGGATCATCAGTGTTAGAGCTAAAATTAGCATGTTTAAAGTGATTTTCATGCTTCCAGGGGATCGGGAAATGAAATAAATACCATTTGGAGGCATTTAATGTTCGAGCAAAAACGGCTGATTTTCGACAAAAGAGATAACACCCCCCCATTACGTCCTGCTTCAGAAATGTGGAAAATGGTCCGTTTTCAAATGTTTTATTTTTGAACGTCAGTTCACATTTGTAGGTGGGTCATCAGTGTTAGAGCTAAAATTAGCATGTTTAAAGTGATTTTCATGCTTCCAGGGGCTCGGGAAGTGAAATAAATACCATTTGGAGGCATTTAATGTTCGAGCAAAAACAGCTGATTTTCGACAAAAGAGATAACACCCCCCCATTACGTCATGCTTCAGAAATGTGGAAAATGGTCCGTTTTCAAATGTTTTATTTTTGAACGTCAGTTCACATTTGTAGGTGGATCATCAGTGTTAGAGCTAAAATTAGCATGTTTAAAGTGATTTTCATGCTCCCAGGGGCCCTAAACACAAGATTTATGGAATGGTTAAAAGTGCATGAAAATGGCCAATTTACCCACTCTGAGTTCTCAAAAAGGGTTTCTTCACCCCGGGAAGTTAATTAAATACCATTTGGAGGCATTTAATGTTCGAGCAAAAACGGCTGATTTTCGACAAAAGAGATAACACCCCCCCATTACGTCCTGCTTCAGAAATGTGGAAAATGGTCCGTTTTCAAATGTTTTATTTTTGAACGTCAGTTCACATTTGTAGGTGGATCATCAGTGTTAGAGCTAAAATTAGCATGTTTAAAGTGATTTTCATGCTCCCAGGGGCTCGGGAAGTGAAATAAATACCATTTGGAGGCATTTAATGTTCGAGCAAAAACGGCTGATTTGCGACAAAAGAGATAACACCCCCCCATTACGTCCTGCTTCAGAAATGTGGAAAATGGTCCGTTTTCAAATGTTTTATTTTTGAACGTCAGTTCACATTTGTAGGTGGATCATCAGTGTTAGAGCTAAAATTAGCATGTTTAAAGTGATTTTCATGCTTCCAGGGGCTCGGGGAGTGAAATAAATACCATTTGGAGGCATTTAATGTTCGAGCAAAAACGGCTGATTTTCGACAAAAGAGATACCACCCCCCCATTACGTCCTGCTTCAGAAATGTGGAAAATGGTCCGTTTTCAAATGTTTTATTTTTGAACGTCAATTCACATTTGTAGGTGGATCATCAGTGTTAGAGCAAAAATTAGCATGTTTAAAGTGATTTTCATGCTTCCAGGGGCTCGGGAAGTTAATTAAATACCATTTGGAGGCATTTAATGTTCGAGCAAAAACGGCTGATTTTCGACAAAAGAGATAACACCCCCCCATTACGTCATGCTTCAGAAATGTGGAAAATGGTCCGTTTTCAAATGTTTTATTTTTGAACGTCAGTTCACATTTGTAGGTGGATCATCAGTGTTAGAGCTAAAATGAGCATGTTTAAAGTGATTTTCATGCTCCCAGGGGCCCTAAACACAAGATTTATGGAATGGTTAAAAGTGCATGAAAATGGCCAATTTACCCACTCTGAGTTCTCAAAAAGGGTTTCTTCACCCCGGGAAGTTAATTAAATACCATTTGGAGGCATTTAATGTTCGAGCAAAAACGGCTGATTTTCGACAAAAGAGATAACACCCCCCCATTACGTCCTGCTTCAGAAATGTGGAAAATGGTCCGTTTTCAAATGTTTTATTTTTGAACGTCAGTTCACATTTGTAGGTGGATCATCAGTGTTAGAGCTAAAATTAGCATGTTTAAAGTGATTTTCATGCTCCCAGGGGCGCTGGAAGTTAATTAAATACCATTTGGAGGCATTTAATGTTCGAGCAAAAACGGCTGATTTTCGACAAAAGAGATAACACCCCCCCCATTACGTCATGCTTCAGAAATGTGGAAAATGGTCCGTTTTCATATGTTTTATTTTTGAACGTCAGTTCACATTTGTAGGTGGATCATCAGTGTTAGAGCTAAAATTAGCATGTTTAAAGTGATTTTCATGCTCCCAGGGGCCCTAAACACAAGATTTATGGAATGGTTAAAAGTGCATGAAAATGGCCAATTTACCCACTCTGAGTTCTCAAAAAGGGTTTCTTCACCCCGGGAAGTTAATTAAATACCATTTGGAGGCATTTAATGTTCGAGCAAAAACGGCTGATTTTCGACAAAAGAGATAACACCCCCCCATTACGTCCTGCTTCAGAAATGTGGAAAATGGTCCGTTTTCAAATGTTTTATTTTTGAACGTCAGTTCACATTTGTAGGTGGATCATCAGTGTTAGAGCTAAAATTAGCATGTTTAAAGTGATTTTCATGCTTCCAGGGGCTCGGGAAGTTAATTAAATACCATTTGGAGGCATTTAATGTTCGAGCAAAAACGGCTGATTTTCGACAAAAGAGATAACACCCCCCATTACGTCATGCTTCAGAAATGTGGAAAATGGTCCGTTTTCAAATGTTCTATTTTTGAACGTCAGTTCACATTTGTAGGTGGATCATCAGTGTTAGAGCTAAAATTAGCATGTTTAAAGTGATTTTCATGCTTCCAGGGGCTCGGGAAGTTAATTAAATACCATTTGGAGGCATTTAATGTTCGAGCAAAAACGGCTGATTTTCGACAAAAGAGATAACACCCCCCATTACGTCATGCTTCAGAAATGTGGAAAATGGTCCGTTTTCAAATGTTTTATTTTTGAACGTCAGTTCACATTTGTAGGTGGATCATCAGTGTTAGAGCTAAAATTAGCATGTTTAAAGTGATTTTCATGCTTCCAGGGGCCCTAAACACAAGATTTATGGAATGGTTAAAAGTGCATGAAAATGGCCAATTTACCCACTCTGAGTTCTCAAAAAGGGTTTCTTCACCCCGGGAAGTTAATTAAATACCATTTGGAGGCATTTAATGTTCGAGCAAAAACGGCTGATTTTCGACAAAAGAGATAACACCCCCCCATTACGTCCTGCTTCAGAAATGTGGAAAATGGTCCGTTTTCAAATGTTTTATTTTTGAACGTCAGTTCACATTTGTAGGTGGATCATCAGTGTTAGAGCTAAAATTAGCATGTTTAAAGTGATTTTCATGCTCCCAGGGGCGCTGGAAGTTAATTAAATACCATTTGGAGGCATTTAATGTTCGAGCAAAAACGGTTGATTTTCGACAAAAGAGATAACACCCCCCCATTACGTCCTGCTTCAGAAATGTGGAAAATGGTCCGTTTTCAAATGTTTTATTTTTGAACGTCAGTTCACATTTGTAGGTGGATCATCAGTGTTAGAGCTAAAATTAGCATGTTTAACGTGATTTTCATGCTCCCAGGGGCCCTAAACACAAGATTTATGGAATGGTTAAAAGTGCATGAAAATGGCCAATTTACCCACTCTGAGTTCTCAAAAAGGGTTTCTTCACCCCGGGAAGTTAATTAAATACCATTTGGAGGCATTTAATGTTCGAGCAAAAACGGCTGATTTTCGACAAAAGAGATAACACCCCCCCATTACGTCCTGCTTCAGAAATGTGGAAAATGGTCCGTTTTCAAATGTTTTATTTTTGAACGTCAGTTCACATTTGTAGGTGGATCATCAGTGTTAGAGCTAAAATTAGCATGTTTAAAGTGATTTTCATGCTCCCAGGGGCTCGGGAAGTGAAATAAATACCATTTGGAGGCATTTAATGTTCGAGCAAAAACGGCTGATTTTCGACAAAAGAGATAACACCCCCCCATTACGTCCTGCTTCAGAAATGTGGAAAATGGTCCGTTTTCAAATGTTTTATTTTTGAACGTCAGTTCACATTTGTAGGTGGATCATCAGTGTTAGAGCTAAAATTAGCATGTTTAAAGTGATTTTCATGCTTCCAGGGGCTCGGGGAGTGAAATAAATACCATTTGGAGGCATTTAATGTTCGAGCAAAAACGGCTGATTTTCGACAAAAGAGATAACACCCCCCCATTACGTCCTGCTTCAGAAATGTGGAAAATGGTCCGTTTTCAAATGTTTTATTTTTGAACGTCAATTCACATTTGTAGGTGGATCATCAGTGTTAGAGCAAAAATTAGCATGTTTAAAGTGATTTTCATGCTTCCAGGGGCTCGGGAAGTTAATTAAATACCATTTGGAGGCATTTAATGTTCGAGCAAAAACGGCTGATTTTCGACAAAAGAGATAACACCCCCCCATTACGTCATGCTTCAGAAATGTGGAAAATGGTCCGTTTTCAAATGTTTTATTTTTGAACGTCAGTTCACATTTGTAGGTGGATCATCAGTGTTAGAGCTAAAATTAGCATGTTTAAAGTGATTTTCATGCTCCCAGGGGCCCTAAACACAAGATTTATGGAATGGTTAAAAGTGCATGAAAATGGCCAATTTACCCACTCTGAGTTCTCAAAAAGGGTTTCTTCACCCCGGGAAGTTAATTAAATACCATTTGGAGGCATTTAATGTTCGAGCAAAAACGGCTGATTTTCGACAAAAGAGATAACACCCCCCCATTACGTCCTGCTTCAGAAATGTGGAAAATGGTCCGTTTTCAAATGTTTTATTTTTGAACGTCAGTTCACATTTGTAGGTGGATCATCAGTGTTAGAGCTAAAATTAGCATGTTTAAAGTGATTTTCATGCTCCCAGGGGCGCTGGAAGTTAATTAAATACCATTTGGAGGCATTTAATGTTCGAGCAAAAACGGCTGATTTTCGACAAAAGAGATAACACCCCCCCCATTACGTCATGCTTCAGAAATGTGGAAAATGGTCCGTTTTCATATGTTTTATTTTTGAACGTCAGTTCACATTTGTAGGTGGATCATCAGTGTTAGAGCTAAAATTAGCATGTTTAAAGTGATTTTCATGCTCCCAGGGGCCCTAAACACAAGATTTATGGAATGGTTAAAAGTGCATGAAAATGGCCAATTTACCCACTCTGAGTACTCAAAAAGGGTTTCTTCACCCCGGGAAGTTAATTAAATACCATTTGGAGGCATTTAATGTTCGAGCAAAAACGGCTGATTTTCGACAAAAGAGATAACACCCCCCCATTACGTCATGCTTCAGAAATGTGGAAAATGGTCCGTTTTCAAATGTTTTATTTTTGAACGTCAGTTCACATTTGTAGGTGGATCATCAGTGTTAGAGCTAAAATTAGCATGTTTAAAGTGATTTTCATGCTCCCAGGGGCGCTGGAAGTTAATTAAATACCATTTGGAGGCATTTAATGTTCGAGCAAAAACGGCTGATTTTCGACAAAAGAGATAACACCCCCCATTACGTCATGCTTCAGAAATGTGGAAAATGGTCCGTTTTCAAATGTTTTATTTTTGAACGTCAGTTCACATTTGTAGGTGGATCATCAGTGTTAGAGCTAAAATTAGCATGTTTAAAGTGATTTTCATGCTCCCAGGGGCCCTAAACACAAGATTTATGGAATGGTTAAAAGTGCATGAAAATGGCCAATTTACCCACTCTGAGTTCTCAAAAAGGGTTTCTTCACCCCGGGAAGTTAATTAAATACCATTTGGAGGCATTTAATGTTCGAGCAAAAACGGCTGATTTTCGACAAAAGAGATAACACCCCCCCATTACGTCATGCTTCAGAAATGTGGAAAATGGTCCGTTTTCAAATGTTTTATTTTTGAACGTCAGTTCACATTTGTAGGTGGATCATCAGTGTTAGAGCTAAAATTAGCATGTTTAAAGTGATTTTCATGCTTCCAGGGGCTCGGGAAGTGAAATAAATACCATTTGGAGGCATTTAATGTTCGAGCAAAAACGGCTGATTTTCGACAAAAGAGATAACACCCCCCCATTACGTCCTGCTTCAGAAATGTGGAAAATGGTCCGTTTTCAAATGTTTTATTTTTGAACGTCACTTCACATTTGTAGGTGGATCATCAGTGTTAGAGCTAAAATTAGCATGTTTAAAGTGATTTTCATGCTTCCAGGGGCTCGGGAAGTTAATTAAATACCATTTGGAGGCATTTAATGTTCGAGCAAAAACGGCTGATTTTCGACAAAAGAGATAACACCCCCCATTACGTCATGCTTCAGAAATGTGGAAAATGGTCCGTTTTCAAATGTTTTATTTTTGAACGTCAGTTCACATTTGTAGGTGGATCATCAGTGTTAGAGCTAAAATTAGCATGTTTAAAGTGATTTTCATGCTCCCAGGGGCCCTAAACACAAGATTTATGGAATGGTTAAAAGTGCATGAAAATGGCCAATTTACCCACTCTGAGTTCTCAAAAAGGGTTTCTTCACCCCGGGAAGTTAATTAAATACCATTTGGAGGCATTTAATGTTCGAGCAAAAACGGCTGATTTTCGACAAAAGAGATAACACCCCCCCATTACGTCCTGCTTCAGAAATGTGGAAAATGGTCCGTTTTCAAATGTTTTATTTTTGAACGTCAGTTCACATTTGTAGGTGGATCATCAGTGTTAGAGCTAAAATTAGCATGTTTAAAGTGATTTTCATGCTCCCAGGGGCGCTGGAAGTTAATTAAATACCATTTGGAGGCATTTAATGTTCGAGCAAAAACGGCTGATTTTCGACAAAAGAGATAACACCCCCCCATTACGTCATGCTTTAGAAATGTGGAAAATGGTCAGTTTTCAAATGTTTTATTTTTGAACGTCAGTTCACATTTGTAGGTGGATCATCAGTGTTAGAGCTAAAATTAGCATGTTTAAAGTGATTTTCATGCTCCCAGGGGTCCTAAACACAAGATTTATGGAATGGTTAAAAGTGCATGAAAATGGCCAATTTACCCACTCTGAGTTCTCAAACAGGGTTTCTTCACCCCGGGAAATTAATTAAATACCATTTGGAGGCATTTAATGTTCGAGCAAAAACGGCTGATTTTCGACAAAAGAGATAACACCCCCCCATTACGTCCTGCTTCAGAAATGTGGAAAATGGTCCGTTTTCAAATGTTTTATTTTTGAACGTCAGTTCACATTTGTAGGTGGATCATCAGTGTTAGAGATAAAATTAGCATGTTTAAAGTGATTTTCATGCTTCCAGGGGCCCTAAACACAAGATTTATGGAATGGTTAAAAGTGCATGAAAATGGACAATTTACCCACTCTGAGTTCTCAAAAAGGGTTTCTTCACCCCGGGAAGTTAATTAAATACCATTTGGAGGCATTTAATGTTCGAGCAAAAACGGCTGATTTTCGACAAAAGAGATAACACCCCCCCATTACGTCATGCTTCAGAAATGTGGAAAATGGTCCGTTTTCAAATGTTTTATTTTTGAACGTCAGTTCACTTTTGTAGGTGGATCATCAGTGTTAGAGATAAAATTAGCATGTTTAAAGTGATTTTCATGCTTCCAGGGGCCCTAAACACAAGATTTATGGAATGGTTAAAAGTGCATGAAAATGGACAATTTACCCACTCTGAGTTCTCAAAAAGGGTTTCTTCACCCCGGGAAGTTAATTAAATACCATTTGGAGGCATTTAATGTTCGAGCAAAAACGGCTGATTTTCGACAAAAGAGATAACACCCCCCCATTACGTCATGCTTCAGAAATGTGGAAAATGGTCCGTTTTCAAATGTTTTATTTTTGAACGTCAGTTCACATTTGTAGGTGGATCATCAGTGTTAGAGCTAAAATTAGCATGTTTAAAGTGATTTTCATGCTTCCAGGGGCCCTAAACACAAGATTTATGGAATGGTTAAAAGTGCATGAAAATGGCCAATTTACCCACTCTGAGTTCTCAAAAAGGGTTTCTTCACCCCGGGAAGTTAATTAAATACCATTTGGAGGCATTTAATGTTCGAGCAAAAACGGCTGATTTTCGACAAAAGAGATAACACCCCCCCATTACGTCCTGCTTCAGAAATGTGGAAAATGGTCAGTTTTCAAATGTTTTATTTTTGAACGTCAGTTCACATTTGTAGGTGGATCATCAGTGTTAGAGCTAAAATTAGCATGTTTAAAGTGATTTTCATGCTCCCAGGGGCCCTAAACACAAGATTTATGGAATGGTTAAAAGTGCATGAAAATGGCCAATTTACCCACTCTGAGTTCTCAAAAAGGGTTTCTTCAACCCGGGAAGTTAATTAAATACCATTTGGAGGCATTTAATGTTCGAGCAAAAACGGCTGATTTTCGACAAAAGAGATAACACCCCCCCATTACGTCATGCTTCAGAAATGTGGAAAATGGTCCGTTTTCAAATGTTTTATTTTTGAACGTCAGTTCACATTTGTAGGTGGATCATCAGTGTTAGAGCTAAAATTAGCATGTTTAAAGTGATTTTCATGCTCCCAGGGGCGCTGGAAGTTAATTAAATACCATTTGGAGGCATTTAATGTTCGAGCAAAAACGGCTGATTTTCGACAAAAGAGATAACACCCCCCATTACGTCATGCTTCAGAAATGTGGAAAATGGTCCGTTTTCAAATGTTTTATTTTTGAACGTCAGTTCACATTTGTAGGTGGATCATCAGTGTTAGAGCTAAAATTAGCATGTTTAAAGTGATTTTCATGCTCCCAGGGGCCCTAAACACAAGATTTATGGAATGGTTAAAAGTGCATGAAAATGGCCAATTTACCCACTCTGAGTTCTCAAAAAAGGTTTCTTCACCCCGGGAAGTTAATTAAATACCATTTGGAGGCATTTAATGTTCGAGCAAAAACGGCTGATTTTCGACAAAAGAGATAACACCCCCCCATTACGTCATGCTTCAGAAATGTGGAAAATGGTCCGTTTTCAAATGTTTTATTTTTGAACGTCAGTTCACATTTGTAGGTGGATCATCAGTGTTAGAGCTAAAATTAGCATGTTTAAAGTGATTTTCATGCTTCCAGGGGCTCGGGAAGTGAAATAAATACCATTTGGAGGCATTTAATGTTCGAGCAAAAACGGCTGATTTTCGACAAAAGAGATAACACCCCCCCATTACGTCCTGCTTCAGAAATGTGGAAAATGGTCCGTTTTCAAATGTTTTATTTTTGAACGTCAGTTCACATTTGTAGGTGGATCATCAGTGTTAGAGCTAAAATTAGCATGTTTAAAGTGATTTTCATGCTTCCAGGGGCTCGGGAAGTTAATTAAATACCATTTGGAGGCATTTAATGTTCGAGCAAAAACGGCTGATTTTCGACAAAAGAGATAACACCCCCCATTACGTCATGCTTCAGAAATGTGGAAAATGGTCCGTTTTCAAATGTTCTATTTTTGAACGTCAGTTCACATTTGTAGGTGGATCATCAGTGTTAGAGCTAAAATTAGCATGTTTAAAGTGATTTTCATGCTTCCAGGGGCTCGGGAAGTTAATTAAATACCATTTGGAGGCATTTAATGTTCGAGCAAAAACGGCTGATTTTCGACAAAAGAGATAACACCCCCCATTACGTCATGCTTCAGAAATGTGGAAAATGGTCCGTTTTCAAATGTTTTATTTTTGAACGTCAGTTCACATTTGTAGGTGGATCATCAGTGTTAGAGCTAAAATTAGCATGTTTAAAGTGATTTTCATGCTTCCAGGGGCCCTAAACACAAGATTTATGGAATGGTTAAAAGTGCATGAAAATGGCCAATTTACCCACTCTGAGTTCTCAAAAAGGGTTTCTTCACCCCGGGAAGTTAATTAAATACCATTTGGAGGCATTTAATGTTCGAGCAAAAACGGCTGATTTTCGACAAAAGAGATAACACCCCCCCATTACGTCCTGCTTCAGAAATGTGGAAAATGGTCCGTTTTCAAATGTTTTATTTTTGAACGTCAGTTCACATTTGTAGGTGGATCATCAGTGTTAGAGCTAAAATTAGCATGTTTAACGTGATTTTCATGCTCCCAGGGGCCCTAAACACAAGATTTATGGAATGGTTAAAAGTGCATGAAAATGGCCAATTTACCCACTCTGAGTTCTCAAAAAGGGTTTCTTCACCCCGGGAAGTTAATTAAATACCATTTGGAGGCATTTAATGTTCGAGCAAAAACGGCTGATTTTCGACAAAAGAGATAACACCCCCCCATTACGTCCTGCTTCAGAAATGTGGAAAATGGTCCGTTTTCAAATGTTTTATTTTTGAACGTCAGTTCACATTTGTAGGTGGATCATCAGTGTTAGAGCTAAAATTAGCATGTTTAAAGTGATTTTCATGCTCCCAGGGGCTCGGGAAGTGAAATAAATACCATTTGGAGGCATTTAATGTTCGAGCAAAAACGGCTGATTTTCGACAAAAGAGATAACACCCCCCCATTACGTCCTGCTTCAGAAATGTGGAAAATGGTCCGTTTTCAAATGTTTTATTTTTGAACGTCAGTTCACATTTGTAGGTGGATCATCAGTGTTAGAGCTAAAATTAGCATGTTTAAAGTGATTTTCATGCTTCCAGGGGCTCGGGGAGTGAAATAAATACCATTTGGAGGCATTTAATGTTCGAGCAAAAACGGCTGATTTTCGACAAAAGAGATAACACCCCCCCATTACGTCCTGCTTCAGAAATGTGGAAAATGGTCCGTTTTCAAATGTTTTATTTTTGAACGTCAATTCACATTTGTAGGTGGATCATCAGTGTTAGAGCAAAAATTAGCATGTTTAAAGTGATTTTCATGCTTCCAGGGGCTCGGGAAGTTAATTAAATACCATTTGGAGGCATTTAATGTTCGAGCAAAAACGGCTGATTTTCGACAAAAGAGATAACACCCCCCCATTACGTCATGCTTCAGAAATGTGGAAAATGGTCCGTTTTCAAATGTTTTATTTTTGAACGTCAGTTCACATTTGTAGGTGGATCATCAGTGTTAGAGCTAAAATTAGCATGTTTAAAGTGATTTTCATGCTCCCAGGGGCGCTGGAAGTTAATTAAATACCATTTGGAGGCATTTAATGTTCGAGCAAAAACGGTTGATTTTCGACAAAAGAGATAACACCCCCCCATTACGTCCTGCTTCAGAAATGTGGAAAATGGTCCGTTTTCAAATGTTTTATTTTTGAACGTCAGTTCACATTTGTAGGTGGATCATCAGTGTTAGAGCTAAAATTAGCATGTTTAACGTGATTTTCATGCTCCCAGGGGCCCTAAACACAAGATTTATGGAATGGTTAAAAGTGCATGAAAATGGCCAATTTACCCACTCTGAGTTCTCAAAAAGGGTTTCTTCACCCCGGGAAGTTAATTAAATACCATTTGGAGGCATTTAATGTTCGAGCAAAAACGGCTGATTTTCGACAAAAGAGATAACACCCCCCCATTACGTCCTGCTTCAGAAATGTGGAAAATGGTCCGTTTTCAAATGTTTTATTTTTGAACGTCAGTTCACATTTGTAGGTGGATCATCAGTGTTAGAGCTAAAATTAGCATGTTTAAAGTGATTTTCATGCTTCCAGGGGCGCTGGAAGTTAATTAAATACCATTTGGAGGCATTTAATGTTCGAGCAAAAACGGCTGATTTTCGACAAAAGAGATAACACCCCCCCATTACGTCATGCTTCAGAAATGTGGAAAATGGTCCGTTTTCAAATGTTTTATTTTTGAACGTCAGTTCACATTTGTAGGTGGATCATCAGTGTTAGAGCTAAAATTAGCATGTTTAAAGTGATTTTTATGCTTCCAGGGGCCCTGGAAGTTAATTAAATACCATTTGGAGGCATTTAATGTTCGAGCAAAAACGGCTGATTTTCGACAAAAGAGATAACACCTCCCCATTACGTCATGCTTCAGAAATGTGGAAAATGGTCCGTTTTCAAATGTTTTATTTTTGAACGTCAGTTCACATTTGTAGGTGGATCATCAGTGTTAGAGCTAAAATTAGCATGTTTAAAGTGATTTTCATGCTCCCAGGGGCCCTAAACACAAGATTTATGGAATGGTTAAAAGTGCATGAAAATGGCCAATTTACCCACTCTGAGTTCTCAAAAAGGGTTTCTTCACCCCGGGAAGTTAATTAAATACCATTTGGAGGCATTTAATGTTCGAGCAAAAACGGCTTATTTTGCGACAAAAGAGATAACACCCCCCCATTACGTCCTGCTTCAGAAATGTGGAAAATGGTCCGTTTTCAAATGTTTTATTTTTGAACGTCAGTTCACATTTGTAGGTGGATCATCAGTGTTAGAGCTAAAATTAGCATGTTTAAAGTGATTTTCATGCTTCCAGGGGATCGGGAAATGAAATAAATACCATTTGGAGGCATTTAATGTTCGAGCAAAAACGGCTGATTTTCGACAAAAGAGATAACACCCCCCCATTACGTCCTGCTTCAGAAATGTGGAAAATGGTCCGTTTTCAAATGTTTTATTTTTGAACGTCAGTTCACATTTGTAGGTGGGTCATCAGTGTTAGAGCTAAAATTAGCATGTTTAAAGTGATTTTCATGCTTCCAGGGGCTCGGGAAGTGAAATAAATACCATTTGGAGGCATTTAATGTTCGAGCAAAAACAGCTGATTTTCGACAAAAGAGATAACACCCCCCCATTACGTCATGCTTCAGAAATGTGGAAAATGGTCCGTTTTCAAATGTTTTATTTTTGAACGTCAGTTCACATTTGTAGGTGGATCATCAGTGTTAGAGCTAAAATTAGCATGTTTAAAGTGATTTTCATGCTCCCAGGGGCCCTAAACACAAGATTTATGGAATGGTTAAAAGTGCATGAAAATGGCCAATTTACCCACTCTGAGTTCTCAAAAAGGGTTTCTTCACCCCGGGAAGTTAATTAAATACCATTTGGAGGCATTTAATGTTCGAGCAAAAACGGCTGATTTTCGACAAAAGAGATAACACCCCCCCATTACGTCCTGCTTCAGAAATGTGGAAAATGGTCCGTTTTCAAATGTTTTATTTTTGAACGTCAGTTCACATTTGTAGGTGGATCATCAGTGTTAGAGCTAAAATTAGCATGTTTAAAGTGATTTTCATGCTCCCAGGGGCTCGGGAAGTGAAATAAATACCATTTGGAGGCATTTAATGTTCGAGCAAAAACGGCTGATTTGCGACAAAAGAGATAACACCCCCCCATTACGTCCTGCTTCAGAAATGTGGAAAATGGTCCGTTTTCAAATGTTTTATTTTTGAACGTCAGTTCACATTTGTAGGTGGATCATCAGTGTTAGAGCTAAAATTAGCATGTTTAAAGTGATTTTCATGCTTCCAGGGGCTCGGGGAGTGAAATAAATACCATTTGGAGGCATTTAATGTTCGAGCAAAAACGGCTGATTTTCGACAAAAGAGATACCACCCCCCCATTACGTCCTGCTTCAGAAATGTGGAAAATGGTCCGTTTTCAAATGTTTTATTTTTGAACGTCAATTCACATTTGTAGGTGGATCATCAGTGTTAGAGCAAAAATTAGCATGTTTAAAGTGATTTTCATGCTTCCAGGGGCTCGGGAAGTTAATTAAATACCATTTGGAGGCATTTAATGTTCGAGCAAAAACGGCTGATTTTCGACAAAAGAGATAACACCCCCCCATTACGTCATGCTTCAGAAATGTGGAAAATGGTCCGTTTTCAAATGTTTTATTTTTGAACGTCAGTTCACATTTGTAGGTGGATCATCAGTGTTAGAGCTAAAATGAGCATGTTTAAAGTGATTTTCATGCTCCCAGGGGCCCTAAACACAAGATTTATGGAATGGTTAAAAGTGCATGAAAATGGCCAATTTACCCACTCTGAGTTCTCAAAAAGGGTTTCTTCACCCCGGGAAGTTAATTAAATACCATTTGGAGGCATTTAATGTTCGAGCAAAAACGGCTGATTTTCGACAAAAGAGATAACACCCCCCCATTACGTCCTGCTTCAGAAATGTGGAAAATGGTCCGTTTTCAAATGTTTTATTTTTGAACGTCAGTTCACATTTGTAGGTGGATCATCAGTGTTAGAGCTAAAATTAGCATGTTTAAAGTGATTTTCATGCTCCCAGGGGCGCTGGAAGTTAATTAAATACCATTTGGAGGCATTTAATGTTCGAGCAAAAACGGCTGATTTTCGACAAAAGAGATAACACCCCCCCCATTACGTCATGCTTCAGAAATGTGGAAAATGGTCCGTTTTCATATGTTTTATTTTTGAACGTCAGTTCACATTTGTAGGTGGATCATCAGTGTTAGAGCTAAAATTAGCATGTTTAAAGTGATTTTCATGCTCCCAGGGGCCCTAAACACAAGATTTATGGAATGGTTAAAAGTGCATGAAAATGGCCAATTTACCCACTCTGAGTTCTCAAAAAGGGTTTCTTCACCCCGGGAAGTTAATTAAATACCATTTGGAGGCATTTAATGTTCGAGCAAAAACGGCTGATTTTCGACAAAAGAGATAACACCCCCCCATTACGTCCTGCTTCAGAAATGTGGAAAATGGTCCGTTTTCAAATGTTTTATTTTTGAACGTCAGTTCACATTTGTAGGTGGATCATCAGTGTTAGAGCTAAAATTAGCATGTTTAAAGTGATTTTCATGCTTCCAGGGGCTCGGGAAGTTAATTAAATACCATTTGGAGGCATTTAATGTTCGAGCAAAAACGGCTGATTTTCGACAAAAGAGATAACACCCCCCATTACGTCATGCTTCAGAAATGTGGAAAATGGTCCGTTTTCAAATGTTCTATTTTTGAACGTCAGTTCACATTTGTAGGTGGATCATCAGTGTTAGAGCTAAAATTAGCATGTTTAAAGTGATTTTCATGCTTCCAGGGGCTCGGGAAGTTAATTAAATACCATTTGGAGGCATTTAATGTTCGAGCAAAAACGGCTGATTTTCGACAAAAGAGATAACACCCCCCATTACGTCATGCTTCAGAAATGTGGAAAATGGTCCGTTTTCAAATGTTTTATTTTTGAACGTCAGTTCACATTTGTAGGTGGATCATCAGTGTTAGAGCTAAAATTAGCATGTTTAAAGTGATTTTCATGCTTCCAGGGGCCCTAAACACAAGATTTATGGAATGGTTAAAAGTGCATGAAAATGGCCAATTTACCCACTCTGAGTTCTCAAAAAGGGTTTCTTCACCCCGGGAAGTTAATTAAATACCATTTGGAGGCATTTAATGTTCGAGCAAAAACGGCTGATTTTCGACAAAAGAGATAACACCCCCCCATTACGTCCTGCTTCAGAAATGTGGAAAATGGTCCGTTTTCAAATGTTTTATTTTTGAACGTCAGTTCACATTTGTAGGTGGATCATCAGTGTTAGAGCTAAAATTAGCATGTTTAAAGTGATTTTCATGCTCCCAGGGGCGCTGGAAGTTAATTAAATACCATTTGGAGGCATTTAATGTTCGAGCAAAAACGGTTGATTTTCGACAAAAGAGATAACACCCCCCCATTACGTCCTGCTTCAGAAATGTGGAAAATGGTCCGTTTTCAAATGTTTTATTTTTGAACGTCAGTTCACATTTGTAGGTGGATCATCAGTGTTAGAGCTAAAATTAGCATGTTTAACGTGATTTTCATGCTCCCAGGGGCCCTAAACACAAGATTTATGGAATGGTTAAAAGTGCATGAAAATGGCCAATTTACCCACTCTGAGTTCTCAAAAAGGGTTTCTTCACCCCGGGAAGTTAATTAAATACCATTTGGAGGCATTTAATGTTCGAGCAAAAACGGCTGATTTTCGACAAAAGAGATAACACCCCCCCATTACGTCCTGCTTCAGAAATGTGGAAAATGGTCCGTTTTCAAATGTTTTATTTTTGAACGTCAGTTCACATTTGTAGGTGGATCATCAGTGTTAGAGCTAAAATTAGCATGTTTAAAGTGATTTTCATGCTCCCAGGGGCTCGGGAAGTGAAATAAATACCATTTGGAGGCATTTAATGTTCGAGCAAAAACGGCTGATTTTCGACAAAAGAGATAACACCCCCCCATTACGTCCTGCTTCAGAAATGTGGAAAATGGTCCGTTTTCAAATGTTTTATTTTTGAACGTCAGTTCACATTTGTAGGTGGATCATCAGTGTTAGAGCTAAAATTAGCATGTTTAAAGTGATTTTCATGCTTCCAGGGGCTCGGGGAGTGAAATAAATACCATTTGGAGGCATTTAATGTTCGAGCAAAAACGGCTGATTTTCGACAAAAGAGATAACACCCCCCCATTACGTCCTGCTTCAGAAATGTGGAAAATGGTCCGTTTTCAAATGTTTTATTTTTGAACGTCAATTCACATTTGTAGGTGGATCATCAGTGTTAGAGCAAAAATTAGCATGTTTAAAGTGATTTTCATGCTTCCAGGGGCTCGGGAAGTTAATTAAATACCATTTGGAGGCATTTAATGTTCGAGCAAAAACGGCTGATTTTCGACAAAAGAGATAACACCCCCCCATTACGTCATGCTTCAGAAATGTGGAAAATGGTCCGTTTTCAAATGTTTTATTTTTGAACGTCAGTTCACATTTGTAGGTGGATCATCAGTGTTAGAGCTAAAATTAGCATGTTTAAAGTGATTTTCATGCTCCCAGGGGCCCTAAACACAAGATTTATGGAATGGTTAAAAGTGCATGAAAATGGCCAATTTACCCACTCTGAGTTCTCAAAAAGGGTTTCTTCACCCCGGGAAGTTAATTAAATACCATTTGGAGGCATTTAATGTTCGAGCAAAAACGGCTGATTTTCGACAAAAGAGATAACACCCCCCCATTACGTCCTGCTTCAGAAATGTGGAAAATGGTCCGTTTTCAAATGTTTTATTTTTGAACGTCAGTTCACATTTGTAGGTGGATCATCAGTGTTAGAGCTAAAATTAGCATGTTTAAAGTGATTTTCATGCTCCCAGGGGCGCTGGAAGTTAATTAAATACCATTTGGAGGCATTTAATGTTCGAGCAAAAACGGCTGATTTTCGACAAAAGAGATAACACCCCCCCCATTACGTCATGCTTCAGAAATGTGGAAAATGGTCCGTTTTCATATGTTTTATTTTTGAACGTCAGTTCACATTTGTAGGTGGATCATCAGTGTTAGAGCTAAAATTAGCATGTTTAAAGTGATTTTCATGCTCCCAGGGGCCCTAAACACAAGATTTATGGAATGGTTAAAAGTGCATGAAAATGGCCAATTTACCCACTCTGAGTACTCAAAAAGGGTTTCTTCACCCCGGGAAGTTAATTAAATACCATTTGGAGGCATTTAATGTTCGAGCAAAAACGGCTGATTTTCGACAAAAGAGATAACACCCCCCCATTACGTCATGCTTCAGAAATGTGGAAAATGGTCCGTTTTCAAATGTTTTATTTTTGAACGTCAGTTCACATTTGTAGGTGGATCATCAGTGTTAGAGCTAAAATTAGCATGTTTAAAGTGATTTTCATGCTCCCAGGGGCGCTGGAAGTTAATTAAATACCATTTGGAGGCATTTAATGTTCGAGCAAAAACGGCTGATTTTCGACAAAAGAGATAACACCCCCCATTACGTCATGCTTCAGAAATGTGGAAAATGGTCCGTTTTCAAATGTTTTATTTTTGAACGTCAGTTCACATTTGTAGGTGGATCATCAGTGTTAGAGCTAAAATTAGCATGTTTAAAGTGATTTTCATGCTCCCAGGGGCCCTAAACACAAGATTTATGGAATGGTTAAAAGTGCATGAAAATGGCCAATTTACCCACTCTGAGTTCTCAAAAAGGGTTTCTTCACCCCGGGAAGTTAATTAAATACCATTTGGAGGCATTTAATGTTCGAGCAAAAACGGCTGATTTTCGACAAAAGAGATAACACCCCCCCATTACGTCATGCTTCAGAAATGTGGAAAATGGTCCGTTTTCAAATGTTTTATTTTTGAACGTCAGTTCACATTTGTAGGTGGATCATCAGTGTTAGAGCTAAAATTAGCATGTTTAAAGTGATTTTCATGCTTCCAGGGGCTCGGGAAGTGAAATAAATACCATTTGGAGGCATTTAATGTTCGAGCAAAAACGGCTGATTTTCGACAAAAGAGATAACACCCCCCCATTACGTCCTGCTTCAGAAATGTGGAAAATGGTCCGTTTTCAAATGTTTTATTTTTGAACGTCACTTCACATTTGTAGGTGGATCATCAGTGTTAGAGCTAAAATTAGCATGTTTAAAGTGATTTTCATGCTTCCAGGGGCTCGGGAAGTTAATTAAATACCATTTGGAGGCATTTAATGTTCGAGCAAAAACGGCTGATTTTCGACAAAAGAGATAACACCCCCCATTACGTCATGCTTCAGAAATGTGGAAAATGGTCCGTTTTCAAATGTTTTATTTTTGAACGTCAGTTCACATTTGTAGGTGGATCATCAGTGTTAGAGCTAAAATTAGCATGTTTAAAGTGATTTTCATGCTCCCAGGGGCCCTAAACACAAGATTTATGGAATGGTTAAAAGTGCATGAAAATGGCCAATTTACCCACTCTGAGTTCTCAAAAAGGGTTTCTTCACCCCGGGAAGTTAATTAAATACCATTTGGAGGCATTTAATGTTCGAGCAAAAACGGCTGATTTTCGACAAAAGAGATAACACCCCCCCATTACGTCCTGCTTCAGAAATGTGGAAAATGGTCCGTTTTCAAATGTTTTATTTTTGAACGTCAGTTCACATTTGTAGGTGGATCATCAGTGTTAGAGCTAAAATTAGCATGTTTAAAGTGATTTTCATGCTCCCAGGGGCGCTGGAAGTTAATTAAATACCATTTGGAGGCATTTAATGTTCGAGCAAAAACGGCTGATTTTCGACAAAAGAGATAACACCCCCCCATTACGTCATGCTTCAGAAATGTGGAAAATGGTCAGTTTTCAAATGTTTTATTTTTGAACGTCAGTTCACATTTGTAGGTGGATCATCAGTGTTAGAGCTAAAATTAGCATGTTTAAAGTGATTTTCATGCTCCCAGGGGTCCTAAACACAAGATTTATGGAATGGTTAAAAGTGCATGAAAATGGCCAATTTACCCACTCTGAGTTCTCAAACAGGGTTTCTTCACCCCGGGAAATTAATTAAATACCATTTGGAGGCATTTAATGTTCGAGCAAAAACGGCTGATTTTCGACAAAAGAGATAACACCCCCCCATTACGTCCTGCTTCAGAAATGTGGAAAATGGTCCGTTTTCAAATGTTTTATTTTTGAACGTCAGTTCACATTTGTAGGTGGATCATCAGTGTTAGAGATAAAATTTGCATGTTTAAAGTGATTTTCATGCTTCCAGGGGCCCTAAACACAAGATTTATGGAATGGTTAAAAGTGCATGAAAATGGACAATTTACCCACTCTGAGTTCTCAAAAAGGGTTTCTTCACCCCGGGAAGTTAATTAAATACCATTTGGAGGCATTTAATGTTCGAGCAAAAACGGCTGATTTTCGACAAAAGAGATAACACCCCCCCATTACGTCATGCTTCAGAAATGTGGAAAATGGTCCGTTTTCAAATGTTTTATTTTTGAACGTCAGTTCACTTTTGTAGGTGGATCATCAGTGTTAGAGATAAAATTAGCATGTTTAAAGTGATTTTCATGCTTCCAGGGGCCCTAAACACAAGATTTATGGAATGGTTAAAAGTGCATGAAAATGGACAATTTACCCACTCTGAGTTCTCAAAAAGGGTTTCTTCACCCCGGGAAGTTAATTAAATACCATTTGGAGGCATTTAATGTTCGAGCAAAAACGGCTGATTTTCGACAAAAGAGATAACACCCCCCCATTACGTCATGCTTCAGAAATGTGGAAAATGGTCCGTTTTCAAATGTTTTATTTTTGAACGTCAGTTCACATTTGTAGGTGGATCATCAGTGTTAGAGCTAAAATTAGCATGTTTAAAGTGATTTTCATGCTTCCAGGGGCCCTAAACACAAGATTTATGGAATGGTTAAAAGTGCATGAAAATGGCCAATTTACCCACTCTGAGTTCTCAAAAAGGGTTTCTTCACCCCGGGAAGTTAATTAAATACCATTTGGAGGCATTTAATGTTCGAGCAAAAACGGCTGATTTTCGACAAAAGAGATAACACCCCCCCATTACGTCCTGCTTCAGAAATGTGGAAAATGGTCAGTTTTCAAATGTTTTATTTTTGAACGTCAGTTCACATTTGTAGGTGGATCATCAGTGTTAGAGCTAAAATTAGCATGTTTAAAGTGATTTTCATGCTCCCAGGGGCCCTAAACACAAGATTTATGGAATGGTTAAAAGTGCATGAAAATGGCCAATTTACCCACTCTGAGTTCTCAAAAAGGGTTTCTTCAACCCGGGAAGTTAATTAAATACCATTTGGAGGCATTTAATGTTCGAGCAAAAACGGCTGATTTTCGACAAAAGAGATAACACCCCCCCATTACGTCATGCTTCAGAAATGTGGAAAATGGTCCGTTTTCAAATGTTTTATTTTTGAACGTCAGTTCACATTTGTAGGTGGATCATCAGTGTTAGAGCTAAAATTAGCATGTTTAAAGTGATTTTCATGCTCCCAGGGGCGCTGGAAGTTAATTAAATACCATTTGGAGGCATTTAATGTTCGAGCAAAAACGGCTGATTTTCGACAAAAGAGATAACACCCCCCATTACGTCATGCTTCAGAAATGTGGAAAATGGTCCGTTTTCAAATGTTTTATTTTTGAACGTCAGTTCACATTTGTAGGTGGATCATCAGTGTTAGAGCTAAAATTAGCATGTTTAAAGTGATTTTCATGCTCCCAGGGGCCCTAAACACAAGATTTATGGAATGGTTAAAAGTGCATGAAAATGGCCAATTTACCCACTCTGAGTTCTCAAAAAAGGTTTCTTCACCCCGGGAAGTTAATTAAATACCATTTGGAGGCATTTAATGTTCGAGCAAAAACGGCTGATTTTCGACAAAAGAGATAACACCCCCCCATTACGTCATGCTTCAGAAATGTGGAAAATGGTCCGTTTTCAAATGTTTTATTTTTGAACGTCAGTTCACATTTGTAGGTGGATCATCAGTGTTAGAGCTAAAATTAGCATGTTTAAAGTGATTTTCATGCTTCCAGGGGCTCGGGAAGTGAAATAAATACCATTTGGAGGCATTTAATGTTCGAGCAAAAACGGCTGATTTTCGACAAAAGAGATAACACCCCCCCATTACGTCCTGCTTCAGAAATGTGGAAAATGGTCCGTTTTCAAATGTTTTATTTTTGAACGTCAGTTCACATTTGTAGGTGGATCATCAGTGTTAGAGCTAAAATTAGCATGTTTAAAGTGATTTTCATGCTTCCAGGGGCTCGGGAAGTTAATTAAATACCATTTGGAGGCATTTAATGTTCGAGCAAAAACGGCTGATTTTCGACAAAAGAGATAACACCCCCCATTACGTCATGCTTCAGAAATGTGGAAAATGGTCCGTTTTCAAATGTTCTATTTTTGAACGTCAGTTCACATTTGTAGGTGGATCATCAGTGTTAGAGCTAAAATTAGCATGTTTAAAGTGATTTTCATGCTTCCAGGGGCTCGGGAAGTTAATTAAATACCATTTGGAGGCATTTAATGTTCGAGCAAAAACGGCTGATTTTCGACAAAAGAGATAACACCCCCCATTACGTCATGCTTCAGAAATGTGGAAAATGGTCCGTTTTCAAATGTTTTATTTTTGAACGTCAGTTCACATTTGTAGGTGGATCATCAGTGTTAGAGCTAAAATTAGCATGTTTAAAGTGATTTTCATGCTTCCAGGGGCCCTAAACACAAGATTTATGGAATGGTTAAAAGTGCATGAAAATGGCCAATTTACCCACTCTGAGTTCTCAAAAAGGGTTTCTTCACCCCGGGAAGTTAATTAAATACCATTTGGAGGCATTTAATGTTCGAGCAAAAACGGCTGATTTTCGACAAAAGAGATAACACCCCCCCATTACGTCCTGCTTCAGAAATGTGGAAAATGGTCCGTTTTCAAATGTTTTATTTTTGAACGTCAGTTCACATTTGTAGGTGGATCATCAGTGTTAGAGCTAAAATTAGCATGTTTAAAGTGATTTTCATGCTCCCAGGGGCGCTGGAAGTTAATTAAATACCATTTGGAGGCATTTAATGTTCGAGCAAAAACGGTTGATTTTCGACAAAAGAGATAACACCCCCCCATTACGTCCTGCTTCAGAAATGTGGAAAATGGTCCGTTTTCAAATGTTTTATTTTTGAACGTCAGTTCACATTTGTAGGTGGATCATCAGTGTTAGAGCTAAAATTAGCATGTTTAACGTGATTTTCATGCTCCCAGGGGCCCTAAACACAAGATTTATGGAATGGTTAAAAGTGCATGAAAATGGCCAATTTACCCACTCTGAGTTCTCAAAAAGGGTTTCTTCACCCCGGGAAGTTAATTAAATACCATTTGGAGGCATTTAATGTTCGAGCAAAAACGGCTGATTTTCGACAAAAGAGATAACACCCCCCCATTACGTCCTGCTTCAGAAATGTGGAAAATGGTCCGTTTTCAAATGTTTTATTTTTGAACGTCAGTTCACATTTGTAGGTGGATCATCAGTGTTAGAGCTAAAATTAGCATGTTTAAAGTGATTTTCATGCTCCCAGGGGCTCGGGAAGTGAAATAAATACCATTTGGAGGCATTTAATGTTCGAGCAAAAACGGCTGATTTTCGACAAAAGAGATAACACCCCCCCATTACGTCCTGCTTCAGAAATGTGGAAAATGGTCCGTTTTCAAATGTTTTATTTTTGAACGTCAGTTCACATTTGTAGGTGGATCATCAGTGTTAGAGCTAAAATTAGCATGTTTAAAGTGATTTTCATGCTTCCAGGGGCTCGGGGAGTGAAATAAATACCATTTGGAGGCATTTAATGTTCGAGCAAAAACGGCTGATTTTCGACAAAAGAGATAACACCCCCCCATTACGTCCTGCTTCAGAAATGTGGAAAATGGTCCGTTTTCAAATGTTTTATTTTTGAACGTCAATTCACATTTGTAGGTGGATCATCAGTGTTAGAGCAAAAATTAGCATGTTTAAAGTGATTTTCATGCTTCCAGGGGCTCGGGAAGTTAATTAAATACCATTTGGAGGCATTTAATGTTCGAGCAAAAACGGCTGATTTTCGACAAAAGAGATAACACCCCCCCATTACGTCATGCTTCAGAAATGTGGAAAATGGTCCGTTTTCAAATGTTTTATTTTTGAACGTCAGTTCACATTTGTAGGTGGATCATCAGTGTTAGAGCTAAAATTAGCATGTTTAAAGTGATTTTCATGCTTCCAGGGGCCCTAAACACAAGATTTATGGAATGGTTAAAAGTGCATGAAAATGGCCAATTTACCCACTCTGAGTTCTCAAAAAGGGTTTCTTCACCCCGGGAAGTTAATTAAATACCATTTGGAGGCATTTAATGTTCGAGCAAAAACGGCTGATTTTCGACAAAAGAGATAACACCCCCCCATTACGTCCTGCTTCAGAAATGTGGAAAATGGTCCGTTTTCAAATGTTTTATTTTTGAACGTCAGTTCACATTTGTAGGTGGATCATCAGTGTTAGAGCTAAAATTAGCATGTTTAAAGTGATTTTCATGCTCCCAGGGGCGCTGGAAGTTAATTAAATACCATTTGGAGGCATTTAATGTTCGAGCAAAAACGGCTGATTTTCGACAAAAGAGATAACACCCCCCCCATTACGTCATGCTTCAGAAATGTGGAAAATGGTCCGTTTTCATATGTTTTATTTTTGAACGTCAGTTCACATTTGTAGGTGGATCATCAGTGTTAGAGCTAAAATTAGCATGTTTAAAGTGATTTTCATGCTCCCAGGGGCCCTAAACACAAGATTTATGGAATGGTTAAAAGTGCATGAAAATGGCCAATTTACCCACTCTGAGTACTCAAAAAGGGTTTCTTCACCCCGGGAAGTTAATTAAATACCATTTGGAGGCATTTAATGTTCGAGCAAAAACGGCTGATTTTCGACAAAAGAGATAACACCCCCCCATTACGTCCTGCTTCAGAAATGTGGAAAATGGTCCGTTTTCAAATGTTTTATTTTTGAACGTCAGTTCACATTTGTAGGTGGATCATCAGTGTTAGAGCTAAAATTAGCATGTTTAAAGTGATTTTCATGCTCCCAGGGGCGCTGGAAGTTAATTAAATACCATTTGGAGGCATTTAATGTTCGAGCAAAAACGGCTGATTTTCGACAAAAGAGATAACACCCCCCCATTACGTCCTGCTTCAGAAATGTGGAAAATGGTCCGTTTTCAAATGTTTTATTTTTGAACGTCAGTTCACATTTGTAGGTGGATCATCAGTGTTAGAGCTAAAATTAGCATGTTTAAAGTGATTTTCATGCTCCCAGGGGCTCGGGAAGTGAAATAAATACCATTTGGAGGCATTTAATGTTCGAGCAAAAACGGCTGATTTTCGACAAAAGAGATAACACCCCCCCATTACGTCCTGCTTCAGAAATGTGGAAAATGGTCCGTTTTCAAATGTTTTATTTTTGAACGTCAGTTCACATTTGTAGGTGGATCATCAGTGTTAGAGCTAAAATTAGCATGTTTAAAGTGATTTTCATGCTTCCAGGGGCCCTAAACACAAGATTTATGGAATGGTTAAAAGTGCATGAAAATGGCCAATTTACCCACTCTGAGTTCTCAAAAAGGGTTTCTTCACCCCGGGAAGTTAATTAAATACCATTTGGAGGCATTTAATGTTCGAGCAAAAACGGCTGATTTTCGACAAAAGAGATAACACCCCCCCATTACGTCCTGCTTCAGAAATGTGGAAAATGGTCAGTTTTCAAATGTTTTATTTTTGAACGTCAGTTCACATTTGTAGGTGGATCATCAGTGTTAGAGCTAAAATTAGCATGTTTAAAGTGATTTTCATGCTCCCAGGGGCCCTAAACACAAGATTTATGGAATGGTTAAAAGTGCATGAAAATGGCCAATTTACCCACTCTGAGTTCTCAAAAAGGGTTTCTTCAACCCGGGAAGTTAATTAAATACCATTTGGAGGCATTTAATGTTCGAGCAAAAACGGCTGATTTTCGACAAAAGAGATAACACCCCCCCATTACGTCATGCTTCAGAAATGTGGAAAATGGTCCGTTTTCAAATGTTTTATTTTTGAACGTCAGTTCACATTTGTAGGTGGATCATCAGTGTTAGAGCTAAAATTAGCATGTTTAAAGTGATTTTCATGCTCCCAGGGGCGCTGGAAGTTAATTAAATACCATTTGGAGGCATTTAATGTTCGAGCAAAAACGGCTGATTTTCGACAAAAGAGATAACACCCCCCATTACGTCATGCTTCAGAAATGTGGAAAATGGTCCGTTTTCAAATGTTTTATTTTTGAACGTCAGTTCACATTTGTAGGTGGATCATCAGTGTTAGAGCTAAAATTAGCATGTTTAAAGTGATTTTCATGCTCCCAGGGGCCCTAAACACAAGATTTATGGAATGGTTAAAAGTGCATGAAAATGGCCAATTTACCCACTCTGAGTTCTCAAAAAAGGTTTCTTCACCCCGGGAAGTTAATTAAATACCATTTGGAGGCATTTAATGTTCGAGCAAAAACGGCTGATTTTCGACAAAAGAGATAACACCCCCCCATTACGTCATGCTTCAGAAATGTGGAAAATGGTCCGTTTTCAAATGTTTTATTTTTGAACGTCAGTTCACATTTGTAGGTGGATCATCAGTGTTAGAGCTAAAATTAGCATGTTTAAAGTGATTTTCATGCTTCCAGGGGCTCGGGAAGTGAAATAAATACCATTTGGAGGCATTTAATGTTCGAGCAAAAACGGCTGATTTTCGACAAAAGAGATAACACCCCCCCATTACGTCCTGCTTCAGAAATGTGGAAAATGGTCCGTTTTCAAATGTTTTATTTTTGAACGTCAGTTCACATTTGTAGGTGGATCATCAGTGTTAGAGCTAAAATTAGCATGTTTAAAGTGATTTTCATGCTTCCAGGGGCTCGGGAAGTTAATTAAATACCATTTGGAGGCATTTAATGTTCGAGCAAAAACGGCTGATTTTCGACAAAAGAGATAACACCCCCCATTACGTCATGCTTCAGAAATGTGGAAAATGGTCCGTTTTCAAATGTTTTATTTTTGAACGTCAGTTCACATTTGTAGGTGGATCATCAGTGTTAGAGCTAAAATTAGCATGTTTAAAGTGATTTTCATGCTCCCAGGGGCCCTAAACACAAGATTTATGGAATGGTTAAAAGTGCATGAAAATGGCCAATTTACCCACTCTGAGTTCTCAAAAAGGGTTTCTTCACCCCGGGAAGTTAATTAAATACCATTTGGAGGCATTTAATGTTCGAGCAAAAACGGCTGATTTTCGACAAAAGAGATAACACCCCCCCATTACGTCATGCTTCAGAAATGTGGAAAATGGTCCGTTTTCAAATGTTTTATTTTTGAACGTCAGTTCACATTTGTAGGTGGATCATCAGTGTTAGAGCTAAAATTAGCATGTTTAAAGTGATTTTCATGCTCCCAGGGGCGCTGGAAGTTAATTAAATACCATTTGGAGGCATTTAATGTTCGAGCAAAAACGGCTGATTTTCGACAAAAGAGATAACACCCCCCCATTACGTCATGCTTCAGAAATGTGGAAAATGGTCAGTTTTCAAATGTTTTATTTTTGAACGTCAGTTCACATTTGTAGGTGGATCATCAGTGTTAGAGCTAAAATTAGCATGTTTAAAGTGATTTTCATGCTCCCAGGGGTCCTAAACACAAGATTTATGGAATGGTTAAAAGTGCATGAAAATGGCCAATTTACCCACTCTGAGTTCTCAAAAAGGGTTTCTTCACCCCGGGAAGTTAATTAAATACCATTTGGAGGCATTTAATGTTCGAGCAAAAACGGCTGATTTTCGACAAAAGAGATAACACCCCCCCATTACGTCATGCTTCAGAAATGTGGAAAATGGTCCGTTTTCAAATGTTTTATTTTTGAACGTCAGTTCACATTTGTAGGTGGATCATCAGTGTTAGAGCTAAAATTAGCATGTTTAAAGTGATTTTCATGCTTCCAGGGGCCCTAAACACAAGATTTATGGAATGGTTAAAAGTGCATGAAAATGGCCAATTTACCCACTCTGAGTTCTCAAAAAGGGTTTCTTCACCCCGGGAAGTTAATTAAATACCATTTGGAGGCATTTAATGTTCGAGCAAAAACGGCTGATTTTCGACAAAAGAGATAACACCCCCCCATTACGTCCTGCTTCAGAAATGTGGAAAATGGTCAGTTTTCAAATGTTTTATTTTTGAATGTCAGTTCACATTTGTAGGTGGATCATCAGTGTTAGAGCTAAAATTAGCATGTTTAAAGTGATTTTCATGCTCCCAGGGGCCCTAAACACAAGATTTATGGAATGGTTAAAAGTGCATGAAAATGGCCAATTTACCCACTCTGAGTTCTCAAAAAGGGTTTCTTCAACCCGGGAAGTTAATTAAATACCATTTGGAGGCATTTAATGTTCAAGCAAAAACGGCTGATTTTCGACAAAAGAGATAACACCCCCCCATTACGTCCTGCTTCAGAAATGTGGAAAATGGTCCGTTTTCAAATGTTTTATTTTTGAACGTCAGTTCACATTTGTAGGTGGATCATCAGTGTTAGAGCTAAAATTAGCATGTTTAAAGTGATTTTCATGCTCCCAGGGGCTCGGGAAGTGAAATAAATACCATTTGGAGGCATTTAATGTTCGAGCAAAAACGGCTGATTTTCGACAAAAGAGATAACACCCCCCCATTACGTCCTGCTTCAGAAATGTGGAAAATGGTCCGTTTTCAAATGTTTTATTTTTGAACGTCAGTTCACATTTGTAGGTGGATCATCAGTGTTAGAGCTAAAATTAGCATGTTTAAAGTGATTTTCATGCTTCCAGGGGCGCTGGAAGTTAATTAAATACCATTTGGAGGCATTTAATGTTCGAGCAAAAACGGCTGATTTTCGACAAAAGAGATAACACCCCCCCATTACGTCCTGCTTCAGAAATGTGGAAAATGGTCCGTTTTCAAATGTTTTATTTTTGAACGTCAGTTCACATTTGTAGGTGGATCATCAGTGTTAGAGCTAAAATTAGCATGTTTAAAGTGATTTTCATGCTTCCAGGGGCTCGGGAAGTGAAATAAATACCATTTGGAGGCATTTAATGTTCGAGCAAAAACGGCTGATTTTCGACAAAAGAGATAACACCCCCCCATTACGTCCTGCTTCAGAAATGTGGAAAATGGTCCGTTTTCAAATGTTTTATTTTTGAACGTCAGTTCACATTTGTAGGTGGATCATCAGTGTTAGAGCTAAAATTAGCATGTTTAAAGTGATTTTCATGCTTCCAGGGGCTCGGGAAGTTAATTAAATACCATTTGGAGGCATTTAATGTTCGAGCAAAAACGGCTGATTTTCGACAAAAGAGATAACACCCCCCATTACGTCATGCTTCAGAAATGTGGAAAATGGTCCGTTTTCAAATGTTTTATTTTTGAACGTCAGTTCACATTTGTAGGTGGATCATCAGTGTTAGAGCTAAAATTAGCATGTTTAAAGTGATTTTCATGCTCCCAGGGGCCCTAAACACAAGATTTATGGAATGGTTAAAAGTGCATGAAAATGGCCAATTTACCCACTCTGAGTTCTCAAAAAGGGTTTCTACACCCCGGGAAGTTAATTAAATACCATTTGGAGGCATTTAATGTTCGAGCAAAAACGGCTGATTTTCGACAAAAGAGATAACACCCCCCCATTACGTCCTGCTTCAGAAATGTGGAAAATGGTCCGTTTTCAAATGTTTTATTTTTGAACGTCAGTTCACATTTGTAGGTGGATCATCAGTGTTAGAGCTAAAATTAGCATGTTTAAAGTGATTTTCATGCTCCCAGGGGCGCTGGAAGTTAATTAAATACCATTTGGAGGCATTTAATGTTCGAGCAAAAACGGCTGATTTTCGACAAAAGAGATAACACCCCCCCATTACGTCATGCTTCAGAAATGTGGAAAATGGTCCGTTTTCAAATGTTTTATTTTTGAACGTCAGTTCACATTTGTAGGTGGATCATCAGTGTTAGAGCTAAAATTAGCATGTTTAAAGTGATTTTCATGCTCCCAGGGGCCCTAAACACAAGATTTATGGAATGGTTAAAAGTGCATGAAAATGGCCAATTTACCCACTCTGAGTTCTCAAAAAGGGTTTCTTCACCCCGGGAAGTTAATTAAATACCATTGGAGGCATTTAATGTTCGAGCAAAAACGGCTGATTTTCGACAAAAGAGATAACACCCCCCCATTACGTCATGCTTCAGAAATGTGGAAAATGGTCCGTTTTCAAATGTTTTATTTTTGAACGTCAGTTCACATTTGTAGGTGGATCATCAGTGTTAGAGTTAAATTAGCATGTTTAAAGTGATTTTCATGCTTCCAGGGGCCCTAAACACAAGATTTATGGAATGGTTAAAAGTGCATGAAAATGGCCAATTTACCCACTCTGAGTTCTCAAAAAGGGTTTCTTCACCCCGGGAAGTTAATTAAATACCATTTGGAGGCATTTAATGTTCGAGCAAAAACGGCTGATTTTCGACAAAAGAGATAACACCCCCCCATTACGTCCTGCTTCAGAAATGTGGAAAATGGTCCGTTTTCAAATGTTTTATTTTTGAACGTCAGTTCACATTTGTAGGTGGATCATCAGTGTTAGAGCTAAAATTAGCATGTTTAAAGTGATTTTCATGCTTCCAGGGGCCCTAAACACAAGATTTATGGAATGGTTAAAAGTGCATGAAAATGGCCAATTTACCCACTCTGAGTTCTCAAAAAGGGTTTCTTCACCCCGGGAAGTTAATTAAATACCATTTGGAGGCATTTAATGTTCGAGCAAAAACGGCTGATTTTCGACAAAAGAGATAACACCCCCCCATTACGTCATGCTTCAGAAATGTGGAAAATGGTCCGTTTTCAAATGTTTTATTTTTGAACGTCAGTTCACATTTGTAGGTGGATCATCAGTGTTAGAGCTAAAATTAGCATGTTTAAAGTGATTTTCATGCTCCCAGGGGCCCTAAACACAAGATTTATGGAATGGTTAAAAGTGCATGAAAATGGCCAATTTACCCACTCTGAGTTCTCAAAAAGGGTTTCTTCACCCCGGGAAGTTAATTAAATACCATTGGAGGCATTTAATGTTCGAGCAAAAACGGCTGATTTTCGACAAAAGAGATAACACCCCCCCATTACGTCATGCTTCAGAAATGTGGAAAATGGTCCGTTTTCAAATGTTTTATTTTTGAACGTCAGTTCACATTTGTAGGTGGATCATCAGTGTTAGAGTTAAATTAGCATGTTTAAAGTGATTTTCATGCTTCCAGGGGCCCTAAACACAAGATTTATGGAATGGTTAAAAGTGCATGAAAATGGCCAATTTACCCACTCTGAGTTCTCAAAAAGGGTTTCTTCACCCCGGGAAGTTAATTAAATACCATTTGGAGGCATTTAATGTTCGAGCAAAAACGGCTGATTTTCGACAAAAGAGATAACACCCCCCCATTACGTCCTGCTTCAGAAATGTGGAAAATGGTCCGTTTTCAAATGTTTTATTTTTGAACGTCAGTTCACATTTGTAGGTGGATCATCAGTGTTAGAGCTAAAATTAGCATGTTTAAAGTGATTTTCATGCTTCCAGGGGCCCTAAACACAAGATTTATGGAATGGTTAAAAGTGCATGAAAATGGCCAATTTACCCACTCTGAGTTCTCAAAAAGGGTTTCTTCACCCCGGGAAGTTAATTAAATACCATTTGGAGGCATTTAATGTTCGAGCAAAAACGGCTGATTTTCGACAAAAGAGATAACACCCCCCCATTACGTCATGCTTCAGAAATGTGGAAAATGGTCCGTTTTCAAATGTTTTATTTTTGAACGTCAGTTCACATTTGTAGGTGGATCATCAGTGTTAGAGCTAAAATTAGCATGTTTAAAGTGATTTTCATGCTCCCAGGGGCCCTAAACACAAGATTTATGGAATGGTTAAAAGTGCATGAAAATGGCCAATTTACCCACTCTGAGTTCTCAAAAAGGGTTTCTTCACCCCGGGAAGTTAATTAAATACCATTTGGAGGCATTTAATGTTCGAGCAAAAACGGCTGATTTTCGACAAAAGAGATAACACCCCCCCATTACGTCCTGCTTCAGAAATGTGGAAAATGGTCCGTTTTCAAATGTTTTATTTTTGAACGTCAGTTCACATTTGTAGGTGGATCATCAGTGTTAGAGCTAAAATTACCATGTTTAAAGTGATTTTCATGCTTCCAGGGGCGCTGGAAGTTAATTAAATACCATTTGGAGGCATTTAATGTTCGAGCAAAAACGGCTGATTTTCGACAAAAGAGATAACACCCCCCCATTACGTCATGCTTCAGAAATGTGGAAAATGGTCCGTTTTCAAATGTTTTATTTTTGAACGTCAGTTCACATTTGTAGGTGGATCATCAGTGTTAGAGCTAAAATTAGCATGTTTAAAGTGATTTTTATGCTTCCAGGGGCGCTGGAAGTTAATTAAATACCATTTGGAGGCATTTAATGTTCGAGCAAAAACGGCTGATTTTCGACAAAAGAGATAACACCCCCCCATTACGTCATGCTTCAGAAATGTGGAAAATGGTCCGTTTTCAAATGTTTTATTTTTGAACGTCAGTTCACATTTGTAGGTGGATCATCAGTGTTAGAGCTAAAATTAGCATGTTTAAAGTGATTTTCATGCTCCCAGGGGCCCTAAACACAAGATTTATGGAATGGTTAAAAGTGCATGAAAATGGCCAATTTACCCACTCTGAGTTCTCAAAAAGGGTTTCTTCACCCCGGGAAGTTAATTAAATACCATTTGGAGGCATTTAATGTTCGAGCAAAAACGGCTGATTTTCGACAAAAGAGATAACACCCCCCCATTACGTCCTGCTTCAGAAATGTGGAAAATGGTCCGTTTTCAAATGTTTTATTTTTGAACGTCAGTTCACATTTGTAGGTGGATCATCAGTGTTAGAGCTAAAATTAGCATGTTTAAAGTGATTTTCATGCTTCCAGGGGCTCGGGAAGTGAAATAAATACCATTTGGAGGCATTTAATGTTCGAGCAAAAACGGCTGATTTTCGACAAAAGAGATAACACCCCCCCATTACGTCCTGCTTCAGAAATGTGGAAAATGGTCCGTTTTCAAATGTTTTATTTTTGAACGTCAGTTCACATTTGTAGGTGGGTCATCAGTGTTAGAGCTAAAATTAGCATGTTTAAAGTGATTTTCATGCTTCCAGGGGCTCGGGAAGTGAAATAAATACCATTTGGAGGCATTTAATGTTCGAGCAAAAACGGCTGATTTTCGACAAAAGAGATAACACCCCCCATTACGTCATGCTTCAGAAATGTGGAAAATGGTCCGTTTTCAAATGTTTTATTTTTGAACGTCAGTTCACATTTGTAGGTGGATCATCAGTGTTAGAGCTAAAATTAGCATGTTTAAAGTGATTTTCATGCTCCCAGGGGCCCTAAACACAAGATTTATGGAATGGTTAAAAGTGCATGAAAATGGCCAATTTACCCACTCTGAGTTCTCAAAAAGGGTTTCTTCACCCCGGGAAGTTAATTAAATACCATTTGGAGGCATTTAATGTTCGAGCAAAAACGGCTGATTTTCGACAAAAGAGATAACACCCCCCCCATTACGTCCTGCTTCAGAAATGTGGAAAATGGTCCGTTTTCAAATGTTTTATTTTTGAACGTCAGTTCACATTTGTAGGTGGATCATCAGTGTTAGAGCTAAAATTAGCATGTTTAAAGTGATTTTCATGCTCCCAGGGGCTCGGGAAGTGAAATAAATACCATTTGGAGGCATTTAATGTTCGAGCAAAATTGGCTGATTTTCGACAAAAGAGATAACACCCCCCCATTATGTCCTGCTTCAGAAATGTGGAAAATGGTCCGTTTTCAAATGTTTTATTTTTGAACGTCAGTTCACATTTGTAGGTGGATCATCAGTGTTAGAGCTAAAATTAGCATGTTTAAAGTGATTTTCATGCTTCCAGGGGCTCGGGGAGTGAAATAAATACCATTTGGAGGCATTTAATGTTCGAGCAAAAACGGCTGATTTTCGACAAAAGAGATAACACCCCCCCATTACGTCCTGCTTCAGAAATGTGGAAAATGGTCCGTTTTCAAATGTTTTATTTTTGAACGTCAGTTCACATTTGTAGGTGGATCATCAGTGTTAGAGCAAAAATTAGCATGTTTAAAGTGATTTTCATGCTTCCAGGGGCTCGGGAAGTTAATTAAATACCATTTGGAGGCATTTAATGTTCGAGCAAAAACGGCTGATTTTCGACAAAAGAGATAAAACCCCCCCATTACGTCATGCTTCAGAAATGTGGAAAATGGTCCGTTTTCAAATGTTTTATTTTTGAACGTCAGTTCACATTTGTAGGTGGATCATCAGTGTTAGAGCTAAAATGAGCATGTTTAAAGTGATTTTCATGCTCCCAGGGGCCCTAAACACAAGATTTATGGAATGGTTAAAAGTGCATGAAAATGGCCAATTTACCCACTCCGAGTTCTCAAAAAGGGTTTCTTCACCCCGGGAAGTTAATTAAATACCATTTGGAGGCATTTAATGTTCGAGCAAAAACGGCTGATTTTCGACAAAAGAGATAACACCCCCCCATTACGTCCTGCTTCAGAAATGTGGAAAATGGTCCGTTTTCAAATGTTTTATTTTTGAACGTCAGTTCACATTTGTAGGTGGATCATCAGTGTTAGAGCTAAAATTAGCATGTTTAAAGTGATTTTCATGCTCCCAGGGGCGCTGGAAGTTAATTAAATACCATTTGGAGGCATTTAATGTTCGAGCAAAAACGGCTGATTTTCGACAAAAGAGATAACACCCCCCCCATTACGTCATGCTTCAGAAATGTGGAAAATGGTCCGTTTTCATATGTTTTATTTTTGAACGTCAGTTCACATTTGTAGGTGGATCATCAGTGTTAGAGCTAAAATTAGCATGTTTAAAGTGATTTTCATGCTCCCAGGGGCCCTAAACACAAGATTTATGGAATGGTTAAAAGTGCATGAAAATGGCCAATTTACCCACTCTGAGTTCTCAAAAAGGGTTTCTTCACCCCGGGAAGTTAATTAAATACCATTTGGAGGCATTTAATGTTCGAGCAAAAACGGCTGATATTCGACAAAAGAGATAACACCCCCCCATTACGTCATGCTTCAGAAATGTGGAAAATGGTCCGTTTTCAAATGTTTTATTTTTGAACGTCAGTTCACATTTGTAGGTGGATCATCAGTGTTAGAGCTAAAATTAGCATGTTTAAAGTGATTTTCATGCTCCCAGGGGCGCTGGAAGTTAATTAAATACCATTTGGAGGCATTTAATGTTCGAGCAAAAACGGCTGATTTTCGACAAAAGAGATAACACCCCCCATTACGTCATGCTTCAGAAATGTGGAAAATGGTCCGTTTTCAAATGTTTTATTTTTGAACGTCAGTTCACATTTGTAGGTGGATCATCAGTGTTAGAGCTAAAATTAGCATGTTTAAAGTGATTTTCGTGCTCCCAGGGGCCCTAAACAAAAGATTTATGGAATGGTTAAAAGTGCATGAAAATGGCCAATTTACCCACTCTGAGTTCTCAAAAAGGGTTTCTTCACCCCGGGAAGTTAATTAAATACCATTTGGAGGCATTTAATGTTCGAGCAAAAACGGCTGATTTTCGACAAAAGAGATAACACCCCCCCATTACGTCATGGTTCAGAAATGTGGAAAATGGTCCGTTTTCAAATGTTTTATTTTTGAACGTCAGTTCACATTTGTAGGTGGATCATCAGTGTTAGAGCTAAAATTAGCATGTTTAAAGTGATTTTCATGCTCCCAGGGGCGCTGGAAGTTAATAAATACCATTTGGAGGCATTTAATGTTCGAGCAAAAACGGCTGATTTTCGACAAAAGAGATAACACCCCCCCATTACGTCATGCTTCAGAAATGTGGAAAATGGTCCGTTTTCAAATGTTTTATTTTTGAACGTCAGTTCACATTTGTAGGTGGATCATCAGTGTTAGAGCTAAAATTAGCATGTTTAAAGTGATTTTCATGCTCCCAGGGGCCCTAAGCACAAGATTTATGGAATAGTTAAAAGTGCATGAAAATGGCCAACTTACCCACTCTGAGTTCTCAAAAAGGGTTTCTTCACCCCGGGAAGTTAATTAAATACCATTTGGAGGCATTTAATGTTCGAGCAAAAACGGCTGATTTTCGACAAAAGAGATAACACCCCCCCATTATGTCATGCTTCAGAAATGTGGAAAATGGTCCGTTTTCAAATGTTTTATTTTTTGAACGTCAGTTCACATTTGTAGGTGGATCATCAGTGTTAGAGCTAAAATTAGCATGTTTAAAGTGATTTTCATGCTTCCAGGGGCCCTAAACACAAGATTTATGGAATGGTTAAAAGTGCATGAAAATGGCCAATTTACCCACTCTGAGTTCTCAAAAAGGGTTTCTTCACCCCGGGAAGTTAATTAAATACCATTTGGAGGCATTTAATGTTCGAGCAAAAACGGCTGATTTTCGACAAAAGAGATAACACCCCCCCATTACGTCATGCTTCAGAAATGTGGAAAATGGTCCGTTTTCAAATGTTTTATTTTTGAACGTCAGTTCACATTTGTAGGTGGATCATCAGTGTTAGAGCTAAAATTAGCATGTTTAAAGTGATTTTCATGCTCCCAGGGGCTCGGGAAGTTAATTAAATACCATTTGGAGGCATTTAATGTTCGAGCAAAAACGGCAGATTTTCGACAAAAGAGATAACACCCCCCCCATTACGTCCTGCTTCAGAAATGTGGAAAATGGTCCGTTTTCAAATGTTTTATTTTTGAACGTCAGTTCACATTTGTAGGTGGATCATCAGTTTTAGAGCTAAAATTAGCATGTTTAAGGTGATTTTCATGCTTCCAGGGGCCCTAAACACAAGATTTATGGAATGGTTAAAAGTGCATGAAAATGGCCAATTTACCCACTCTGAGTTCTCAAAAAGGGTTTCTTCACCCCGGGAAGTTAATTAAATACCATTTGGAGGCATTTAATGTTCGAGCAAAAACGGCTGATTTTCGACAAAAGAGATAACACCCCCCCATTACGTCATGCTTCAGAAATGTGGAAAATGGTCCGTTTTCAAATGTTTTATTTTTGAACGTCAGTTCACATTTGTAGGTGGATCATCAGTGTTAGAGCTAAAATTAGCATGTTTAAAGTGATTTTCATGCTCCCAGGGGCCCTAAACACAAGATTTATGGAATGGTTAAAAGTGCATGAAAATGGCCAATTTACCCACTCTGAGTTCTCAAAAAGGGTTTCTTCACCCGGGAAGTTAATTAAATACCATTTGGAGGCATTTAATGTTCGAGCAAAAACGGCTGATTTTCGACAAAAGAGATAACACCCCCCCATTACGTCATGCTTCAGAAATGTGGAAAATGGTCCGTTTTCAAATGTTTTATTTTTGAACGTCAGTTCACATTTGTAGGTGGATCATCAGTGTTAGAGCTAAAATTAGCATGTTTAAAGTGATTTTTATGCTTCCAGGGGCGCTGGAAGTTAATTAAATACCATTTGGAGGCATTTAATGTTCGAGCAAAAACGGCTGATTTTCGACAAAAGAGATAACACCCCCCCATTACGTCATGCTTCAGAAATGTGGAAAATGGTCCGTTTTCAAATGTTTTATTTTTGAACGTCAGTTCACATTTGTAGGTGGATCATCAGTGTTAGAGCTAAAATTAGCATGTTTAAAGTGATTTTCATGCTCCCAGGGGCGCTGGAAGTTAATTAAATACCATTTGGAGGCATTTAATGTTCGAGCAAAAACGGCTGATTTTCGACAAAAGAGATAACACCCCCCCATTACGTCATGCTTCAGAAATGTGGAAAATGGTCAGTTTTCAAATGTTTTATTTTTGAACGTCAGTTCACATTTGTAGGTGGATCATCAGTGTTAGAGCTAAAATTAGCATGTTTAAAGTGATTTTCATGCTCCCAGGGGTCCTAAACACAAGATTTATGGAATGGTTAAAAGTGCATGAAAATGGCCAATTTACCCACTCTGAGTTCTCAAAAAGGGTTTCTTCACCCCGGGAAGTTAATTAAATACCATTTGGAGGCATTTAATGTTCGAGCAAAAACGGCTGATTTTCGACAAAAGAGATAACACCCCCCCATTACGTCATGCTTCAGAAATGTGGAAAATGGTCCGTTTTCAAATGTTTTATTTTTGAACGTCAGTTCACATTTGTAGGTGGATCATCAGTGTTAGAGCTAAAATTAGCATGTTTAAAGTGATTTTCATGCTTCCAGGGGCCCTAAACACAAGATTTATGGAATGGTTAAAAGTGCATGAAAATGGCCAATTTACCCACTCTGAGTTCTCAAAAAGGGTTTCTTCACCCCGGGAAGTTAATTAAATACCATTTGGAGGCATTTAATGTTCGAGCAAAAACAGCTGATTTTCGACAAAAGAGATAACACCCCCCCATTACGTCCTGCTTCAGAAATGTGGAAAATGGTCAGTTTTCAAATGTTTTATTTTTGAACGTCAGTTCACATTTGTAGGTGGATCATCAGTGTTAGAGCTAAAATTAGCATGTTTAAAGTGATTTTCATGCTCCCAGGGGCCCTAAACACAAGATTTATGGAATGGTTAAAAGTGCATGAAAATGGCCAATTTACCCACTCTGAGTTCTCAAAAAGGGTTTCTTCAACCCGGGAAGTTAATTAAATACCATTTGGAGGCATTTAATGTTCAAGCAAAAACGGCTGATTTTCGACAAAAGAGATAACACCCCCCCATTACGTCCTGCTTCAGAAATGTGGAAAATGGTCCGTTTTCAAATGTTTTATTTTTGAACGTCAGTTCACATTTGTAGGTGGATCATCAGTGTTAGAGCTAAAATTAGCATGTTTAAAGTGATTTTCATGCTCCCAGGGGCTCGGGAAGTGAAATAAATACCATTTGGAGGCATTTAATGTTCGAGCAAAAACGGCTGATTTTCGACAAAAGAGATAACACCCCCCCATTACGTCCTGCTTCAGAAATGTGGAAAATGGTCCGTTTTCAAATGTTTTATTTTTGAACGTCAGTTCACATTTGTAGGTGGATCATCAGTGTTAGAGCTAAAATTAGCATGTTTAAAGTGATTTTCATGCTTCCAGGGGCGCTGGAAGTTAATTAAATACCATTTGGAGGCATTTAATGTTCGAGCAAAAACGGCTGATTTTCGACAAAAGAGATAACACCCCCCCATTACGTCCTGCTTCAGAAATGTGGAAAATGGTCCGTTTTCAAATGTTTTATTTTTGAACGTCAGTTCACATTTGTAGGTGGATCATCAGTGTTAGAGCTAAAATTAGCATGTTTAAAGTGATTTTCATGCTTCCAGGGGCTCGGGAAGTGAAATAAATACCATTTGGAGGCATTTAATGTTCGAGCAAAAACGGCTGATTTTCGACAAAAGAGATAACACCCCCCCATTACGTCCTGCTTCAGAAATGTGGAAAATGGTCCGTTTTCAAATGTTTTATTTTTGAACGTCAGTTCACATTTGTAGGTGGATCATCAGTGTTAGAGCTAAAATTAGCATGTTTAAAGTGATTTTCATGCTTCCAGGGGCTCGGGAAGTTAATTAAATACCATTTGGAGGCATTTAATGTTCGAGCAAAAACGGCTGATTTTCGACAAAAGAGATAACACCCCCCATTACGTCATGCTTCAGAAATGTGGAAAATGGTCCGTTTTCAAATGTTTTATTTTTGAACGTCAGTTCACATTTGTAGGTGGATCATCAGTGTTAGAGCTAAAATTAGCATGTTTAAAGTGATTTTCATGCTCCCAGGGGCCCTAAACACAAGATTTATGGAATGGTTAAAAGTGCATGAAAATGGCCAATTTACCCACTCTGAGTTCTCAAAAAGGGTTTCTACACCCCGGGAAGTTAATTAAATACCATTTGGAGGCATTTAATGTTCGAGCAAAAACGGCTGATTTTCGACAAAAGAGATAACACCCCCCCATTACGTCCTGCTTCAGAAATGTGAAAAATGGTCCGTTTTCAAATGTTTTATTTTTGAACGTCAGTTCACATTTGTAGGTGGATCATCAGTGTTAGAGCTAAAATTAGCATGTTTAAAGTGATTTTCATGCTCCCAGGGGCGCTGGAAGTTAATTAAATACCATTTGGAGGCATTTAATGTTCGAGCAAAAACGGCTGATTTTCGACAAAAGAGATAACACCCCCCCATTACGTCATGCTTCAGAAATGTGGAAAATGGTCCGTTTTCAAATGTTTTATTTTTGAACGTCAGTTCACATTTGTAGGTGGATCATCAGTGTTAGAGCTAAAATTAGCATGTTTAAAGTGATTTTCATGCTCCCAGGGGCCCTAAACACAAGATTTATGGAATGGTTAAAAGTGCATGAAAATGGCCAATTTACCCACTCTGAGTTCTCAAAAAGGGTTTCTTCACCCCGGGAAGTTAATTAAATACCATTGGAGGCATTTAATGTTCGAGCAAAAACGGCTGATTTTCGACAAAAGAGATAACACCCCCCCATTACGTCATGCTTCAGAAATGTGGAAAATGGTCCGTTTTCAAATGTTTTATTTTTGAACGTCAGTTCACATTTGTAGGTGGATCATCAGTGTTAGAGTTAAATTAGCATGTTTAAAGTGATTTTCATGCTTCCAGGGGCCCTAAACACAAGATTTATGGAATGGTTAAAAGTGCATGAAAATGGCCAATTTACCCACTCTGAGTTCTCAAAAAGGGTTTCTTCACCCCGGGAAGTTAATTAAATACCATTTGGAGGCATTTAATGTTCGAGCAAAAACGGCTGATTTTCGACAAAAGAGATAACACCCCCCCATTACGTCCTGCTTCAGAAATGTGGAAAATGGTCCGTTTTCAAATGTTTTATTTTTGAACGTCAGTTCACATTTGTAGGTGGATCATCAGTGTTAGAGCTAAAATTAGCATGTTTAAAGTGATTTTCATGCTTCCAGGGGCCCTAAACACAAGATTTATGGAATGGTTAAAAGTGCATGAAAATGGCCAATTTACCCACTCTGAGTTCTCAAAAAGGGTTTCTTCACCCCGGGAAGTTAATTAAATACCATTTGGAGGCATTTAATGTTCGAGCAAAAACGGCTGATTTTCGACAAAAGAGATAACACCCCCCCATTACGTCATGCTTCAGAAATGTGGAAAATGGTCCGTTTTCAAATGTTTTATTTTTGAACGTCAGTTCACATTTGTAGGTGGATCATCAGTGTTAGAGCTAAAATTAGCATGTTTAAAGTGATTTTCATGCTCCCAGGGGCCCTAAACACAAGATTTATGGAATGGTTAAAAGTGCATGAAAATGGCCAATTTACCCACTCTGAGTTCTCAAAAAGGGTTTCTTCACCCCGGGAAGTTAATTAAATACCATTTGGAGGCATTTAATGTTCGAGCAAAAACGGCTGATTTTCGACAAAAGAGATAACACCCCCCCATTACGTCCTGCTTCAGAAATGTGGAAAATGGTCCGTTTTCAAATGTTTTATTTTTGAACGTCAGTTCACATTTGTAGGTGGATCATCAGTGTTAGAGCTAAAATTACCATGTTTAAAGTGATTTTGATGCTTCCAGGGGCGCTGGAAGTTAATTAAATACCATTTGGAGGCATTTAATGTTCGAGCAAAAACGGCTGATTTTCGACAAAAGAGATAACACCCCCCCATTACGTCATGCTTCAGAAATGTGGAAAATGGTCCGTTTTCAAATGGTTTTTTTTTGAACGTCAGTTCACATTTGTAGGTGGATCATCAGTGTTAGAGCTAAAATTAGCATGTTTAAAGTGATTTTTATGCTTCCAGGGGCGCTGGAAGTTAATTAAATACCATTTGGAGGCATTTAATGTTCGAGCAAAAACGGCTGATTTTCGACAAAAGAGATAACACCCCCCCATTACGTCATGCTTCAGAAATGTGGAAAATGGTCCGTTTTCAAATGTTTTATTTTTGAACGTCAGTTCACATTTGTAGGTGGATCATCAGTGTTAGAGCTAAAATTAGCATGTTTAAAGTGATTTTCATGCTCCCAGGGGCCCTAAACACAAGATTTATGGAATGGTTAAAAGTGCATGAAAATGGCCAATTTACCCACTCTGAGTTCTCAAAAAGGGTTTCTTCACCCCGGGAAGTTAATTAAATACCATTTGGAGGCATTTAATGTTCGAGCAAAAACGGCTGATTTTCGACAAAAGAGATAACACCCCCCCATTACGTCCTGCTTCAGAAATGTGGAAAATGGTCCGTTTTCAAATGTTTTATTTTTGAACGTCAGTTCACATTTGTAGGTGGATCATCAGTGTTAGAGCTAAAATTAGCATGTTTAAAGTGATTTTCATGCTTCCAGGGGCTCGGGAAGTGAAATAAATACCATTTGGAGGCATTTAATGTTCGAGCAAAAACGGCTGATTTTCGACAAAAGAGATAACACCCCCCCATTACGTCCTGCTTCAGAAATGTGGAAAATGGTCCGTTTTCAAATGTTTTATTTTTGAACGTCAGTTCACATTTGTAGGTGGGTCATCAGTGTTAGAGCTAAAATTAGCATGTTTAAAGTGATTTTCATGCTTCCAGGGGCTCGGGAAGTGAAATAAATACCATTTGGAGGCATTTAATGTTCGAGCAAAAACGGCTGATTTTCGACAAAAGAGATAACACCCCCCATTACGTCATGCTTCAGAAATGTGGAAAATGGTCCGTTTTCAAATGTTTTATTTTTGAACGTCAGTTCACATTTGTAGGTGGATCATCAGTGTTAGAGCTAAAATTAGCATGTTTAAAGTGATTTTCATGCTCCCAGGGGCCCTAAACACAAGATTTATGGAATGGTTAAAAGTGCATGAAAATGGCCAATTTACCCACTCTGAGTTCTCAAAAAGGGTTTCTTCACCCCGGGAAGTTAATTAAATACCATTTGGAGGCATTTAATGTTCGAGCAAAAACGGCTGATTTTCGACAAAAGAGATAACACCCCCCCCATTACGTCCTGCTTCAGAAATGTGGAAAATGGTCCGTTTTCAAATGTTTTATTTTTGAACGTCAGTTCACATTTGTAGGTGGATCATCAGTGTTAGAGCTAAAATTAGCATGTTTAAAGTGATTTTCATGCTCCCAGGGGCTCGGGAAGTGAAATAAATACCATTTGGAGGCATTTAATGTTCGAGCAAAATTGGCTGATTTTCGACAAAAGAGATAACACCCCCCCATTATGTCCTGCTTCAGAAATGTGGAAAATGGTCCGTTTTCAAATGTTTTATTTTTGAACGTCAGTTCACATTTGTAGGTGGATCATCAGTGTTAGAGCTAAAATTAGCATGTTTAAAGTGATTTTCATGCTTCCAGGGGCTCGGGGAGTGAAATAAATACCATTTGGAGGCATTTAATGTTCGAGCAAAAACGGCTGATTTTCGACAAAAGAGATAACACCCCCCCATTACGTCCTGCTTCAGAAATGTGGAAAATGGTCCGTTTTCAAATGTTTTATTTTTGAACGTCAGTTCACATTTGTAGGTGGATCATCAGTGTTAGAGCAAAAATTAGCATGTTTAAAGTGATTTTCATGCTTCCAGGGGCTCGGGAAGTTAATTAAATACCATTTGGAGGCATTTAATGTTCGAGCAAAAACGGCTGATTTTCGACAAAAGAGATAAAACCCCCCCATTACGTCATGCTTCAGAAATGTGGAAAATGGTCCGTTTTCAAATGTTTTATTTTTGAACGTCAGTTCACATTTGTAGGTGGATCATCAGTGTTAGAGCTAAAATGAGCATGTTTAAAGTGATTTTCATGCTCCCAGGGGCCCTAAACACAAGATTTATGGAATGGTTAAAAGTGCATGAAAATGGCCAATTTACCCACTCCGAGTTCTCAAAAAGGGTTTCTTCACCCCGGGAAGTTAATTAAATACCATTTGGAGGCATTTAATGTTCGAGCAAAAACGGCTGATTTTCGACAAAAGAGATAACACCCCCCCATTACGTCCTGCTTCAGAAATGTGGAAAATGGTCCGTTTTCAAATGTTTTATTTTTGAACGTCAGTTCACATTTGTAGGTGGATCATCAGTGTTAGAGCTAAAATTAGCATGTTTAAAGTGATTTTCATGCTCCCAGGGGCGCTGGAAGTTAATTAAATACCATTTGGAGGCATTTAATGTTCGAGCAAAAACGGCTGATTTTCGACAAAAGAGATAACACCCCCCCCATTACGTCATGCTTCAGAAATGTGGAAAATGGTCCGTTTTCATATGTTTTATTTTTGAACGTCAGTTCACATTTGTAGGTGGATCATCAGTGTTAGAGCTAAAATTAGCATGTTTAAAGTGATTTTCATGCTCCCAGGGGCCCTAAACACAAGATTTATGGAATGGTTAAAAGTGCATGAAAATGGCCAATTTACCCACTCTGAGTTCTCAAAAAGGGTTTCTTCACCCCGGGAAGTTAATTAAATACCATTTGGAGGCATTTAATGTTCGAGCAAAAACGGCTGATTTTCGACAAAAGAGATAACACCCCCCCATTACGTCATGCTTCAGAAATGTGGAAAATGGTCCGTTTTCAAATGTTTTATTTTTGAACGTCAGTTCACATTTGTAGGTGGATCATCAGTGTTAGAGCTAAAATTAGCATGTTTAAAGTGATTTTCATGCTCCCAGGGGCCCTAAACAAAAGATTTATGGAATGGTTAAAAGTGCATGAAAATGGCCAATTTACCCACTCTGAGTTCTCAAAAAGGGTTTCTTCACCCCGGGAAGTTAATTAAATACCATTTGGAGGCATTTAATGTTCGAGCAAAAACGGCTGATTTTCGACAAAAGAGATAACACCCCCCCATTACGTCATGGTTCAGAAATGTGGAAAATGGTCCGTTTTCAAATGTTTTATTTTTGAACGTCAGTTCACATTTGTAGGTGGATCATCAGTGTTAGAGCTAAAATTAGCATGTTTAAAGTGATTTTCATGCTCCCAGGGGCGCTGGAAGTTAATAAATACCATTTGGAGGCATTTAATGTTCGAGCAAAAACGGCTGATTTTCGACAAAAGAGATAACACCCCCCCATTACGTCATGCTTCAGAAATGTGGAAAATGGTCCGTTTTCAAATGTTTTATTTTTGAACGTCAGTTCACATTTGTAGGTGGATCATCAGTGTTAGAGCTAAAATTAGCATGTTTAAAGTGATTTTCATGCTCCCAGGGGCCCTAAGCACAAGATTTATGGAATAGTTAAAAGTGCATGAAAATGGCCAACTTACCCACTCTGAGTTCTCAAAAAGGGTTTCTTCACCCCGGGAAGTTAATTAAATACCATTTGGAGGCATTTAATGTTCGAGCAAAAACGGCTGATTTTCGACAAAAGAGATAACACCCCCCCATTATGTCATGCTTCAGAAATGTGGAAAATGGTCCGTTTTCAAATGTTTTATTTTTTGAACGTCAGTTCACATTTGTAGGTGGATCATCAGTGTTAGAGCTAAAATTAGCATGTTTAAAGTGATTTTCATGCTTCCAGGGGCCCTAAACACAAGATTTATGGAATGGTTAAAAGTGCATGAAAATGGCCAATTTACCCACTCTGAGTTCTCAAAAAGGGTTTCTTCACCCCGGGAAGTTAATTAAATACCATTTGGAGGCATTTAATGTTCGAGCAAAAACGGCTGATTTTCGACAAAAGAGATAACACCCCCCCATTACGTCATGCTTCAGAAATGTGGAAAATGGTCCGTTTTCAAATGTTTTATTTTTGAACGTCAGTTCACATTTGTAGGTGGATCATCAGTGTTAGAGCTAAAATTAGCATGTTTAAAGTGATTTTCATGCTCCCAGGGGCTCGGGAAGTTAATTAAATACCATTTGGAGGCATTTAATGTTCGAGCAAAAACGGCAGATTTTCGACAAAAGAGATAACACCCCCCCCATTACGTCCTGCTTCAGAAATGTGGAAAATGGTCCGTTTTCAAATGTTTTATTTTTGAACGTCAGTTCACATTTGTAGGTGGATCATCAGTTTTAGAGCTAAAATTAGCATGTTTAAGGTGATTTTCATGCTTCCAGGGGCCCTAAACACAAGATTTATGGAATGGTTAAAAGTGCATGAAAATGGCCAATTTACCCACTCTGAGTTCTCAAAAAGGGTTTCTTCACCCCGGGAAGTTAATTAAATACCATTTGGAGGCATTTAATGTTCGAGCAAAAACGGCTGATTTTCGACAAAAGAGATAACACCCCCCCATTACGTCATGCTTCAGAAATGTGGAAAATGGTCCGTTTTCAAATGTTTTATTTTTGAACGTCAGTTCACATTTGTAGGTGGATCATCAGTGTTAGAGCTAAAATTAGCATGTTTAAAGTGATTTTCATGCTCCCAGGGGCCCTAAACACAAGATTTATGGAATGGTTAAAAGTGCATGAAAATGGCCAATTTACCCACTCTGAGTTCTCAAAAAGGGTTTCTTCACCCGGGAAGTTAATTAAATACCATTTGGAGGCATTTAATGTTCGAGCAAAAACAGCTGATTTTCGACAAAAGAGATAACACCCCCCCATTACGTCCTGCTTCAGAAATGTGGAAAATGGTCAGTTTTCAAATGTTTTATTTTTGAACGTCAGTTCACATTTGTAGGTGGATCATCAGTGTTAGAGCTAAAATTAGCATGTTTAAAGTGATTTTCATGCTCCCAGGGGCCCTAAACACAAGATTTATGGAATGGTTAAAAGTGCATGAAAATGGCCAATTTACCCACTCTGAGTTCTCAAAAAGGGTTTCTTCAACCCGCGAAGTTAATTAAATACCATTTGGAGGCATTTAATGTTCAAGCAAAAACGGCTGATTTTCGACAAAAGAGATAACACCCCCCCATTACGTCCTGCTTCAGAAATGTGGAAAATGGTCCGTTTTCAAATGTTTTATTTTTGAACGTCAGTTCACATTTGTAGGTGGATCATCAGTGTTAGAGCTAAAATTAGCATGTTTAAAGTGATTTTCATGCTCCCAGGGGCTCGGGAAGTGAAATAAATACCATTTGGAGGCATTTAATGTTCGAGCAAAAACGGCTGATTTTCGACAAAAGAGATAACACCCCCCCATTACGTCCTGCTTCAGAAATGTGGAAAATGGTCCGTTTTCAAATGTTTTATTTTTGAACGTCAGTTCACATTTGTAGGTGGATCATCAGTGTTAGAGCTAAAATTAGCATGTTTAAAGTGATTTTCATGCTTCCAGGGGCGCTGGAAGTTAATTAAATACCATTTGGAGGCATTTAATGTTCGAGCAAAAACGGCTGATTTTCGACAAAAGAGATAACACCCCCCCATTACGTCCTGCTTCAGAAATGTGGAAAATGGTCCGTTTTCAAATGTTTTATTTTTGAACGTCAGTTCACATTTGTAGGTGGATCATCAGTGTTAGAGCTAAAATTAGCATGTTTAAAGTGATTTTCATGCTTCCAGGGGCTCGGGAAGTGAAATAAATACCATTTGGAGGCATTTAATGTTCGAGCAAAAACGGCTGATTTTCGACAAAAGAGATAACACCCCCCCATTACGTCCTGCTTCAGAAATGTGGAAAATGGTCCGTTTTCAAATGTTTTATTTTTGAACGTCAGTTCACATTTGTAGGTGGATCATCAGTGTTAGAGCTAAAATTAGCATGTTTAAAGTGATTTTCATGCTTCCAGGGGCTCGGGAAGTTAATTAAATACCATTTGGAGGCATTTAATGTTCGAGCAAAAACGGCTGATTTTCGACAAAAGAGATAACACCCCCCATTACGTCATGCTTCAGAAATGTGGAAAATGGTCCGTTTTCAAATGTTTTATTTTTGAACGTCAGTTCACATTTGTAGGTGGATCATCAGTGTTAGAGCTAAAATTAGCATGTTTAAAGTGATTTTCATGCTCCCAGGGGCCCTAAACACAAGATTTATGGAATGGTTAAAAGTGCATGAAAATGGCCAATTTACCCACTCTGAGTTCTCAAAAAGGGTTTCTACACCCCGGGAAGTTAATTAAATACCATTTGGAGGCATTTAATGTTCGAGCAAAAACGGCTGATTTTCGACAAAAGAGATAACACCCCCCCATTACGTCCTGCTTCAGAAATGTGGAAAATGGTCCGTTTTCAAATGTTTTATTTTTGAACGTCAGTTCACATTTGTAGGTGGATCATCAGTGTTAGAGCTAAAATTAGCATGTTTAAAGTGATTTTCATGCTCCCAGGGGCGCTGGAAGTTAATTAAATACCATTTGGAGGCATTTAATGTTCGAGCAAAAACGGCTGATTTTCGACAAAAGAGATAACACCCCCCCATTACGTCATGCTTCAGAAATGTGGAAAATGGTCCGTTTTCAAATGTTTTATTTTTGAACGTCAGTTCACATTTGTAGGTGGATCATCAGTGTTAGAGCTAAAATTAGCATGTTTAAAGTGATTTTCATGCTCCCAGGGGCCCTAAACACAAGATTTATGGAATGGTTAAAAGTGCATGAAAATGGCCAATTTACCCACTCTGAGTTCTCAAAAAGGGTTTCTTCACCCCGGGAAGTTAATTAAATACCATTGGAGGCATTTAATGTTCGAGCAAAAACGGCTGATTTTCGACAAAAGAGATAACACCCCCCCATTACGTCATGCTTCAGAAATGTGGAAAATGGTCCGTTTTCAAATGTTTTATTTTTGAACGTCAGTTCACATTTGTAGGTGGATCATCAGTGTTAGAGTTAAATTAGCATGTTTAAAGTGATTTTCATGCTTCCAGGGGCCCTAAACACAAGATTTATGGAATGGTTAAAAGTGCATGAAAATGGCCAATTTACCCACTCTGAGTTCTCAAAAAGGGTTTCTTCACCCCGGGAAGTTAATTAAATACCATTTGGAGGCATTTAATGTTCGAGCAAAAACGGCTGATTTTCGACAAAAGAGATAACACCCCCCCATTACGTCCTGCTTCAGAAATGTGGAAAATGGTCCGTTTTCAAATGTTTTATTTTTGAACGTCAGTTCACATTTGTAGGTGGATCATCAGTGTTAGAGCTAAAATTAGCATGTTTAAAGTGATTTTCATGCTTCCAGGGGCCCTAAACACAAGATTTATGGAATGGTTAAAAGTGCATGAAAATGGCCAATTTACCCACTCTGAGTTCTCAAAAAGGGTTTCTTCACCCCGGGAAGTTAATTAAATACCATTTGGAGGCATTTAATGTTCGAGCAAAAACGGCTGATTTTCGACAAAAGAGATAACACCCCCCCATTACGTCATGCTTCAGAAATGTGGAAAATGGTCCGTTTTCAAATGTTTTATTTTTGAACGTCAGTTCACATTTGTAGGTGGATCATCAGTGTTAGAGCTAAAATTAGCATGTTTAAAGTGATTTTCATGCTCCCAGGGGCCCTAAACACAAGATTTATGGAATGGTTAAAAGTGCATGAAAATGGCCAATTTACCCACTCTGAGTTCTCAAAAAGGGTTTCTTCACCCCGGGAAGTTAATTAAATACCATTTGGAGGCATTTAATGTTCGAGCAAAAACGGCTGATTTTCGACAAAAGAGATAACACCCCCCCATTACGTCCTGCTTCAGAAATGTGGAAAATGGTCCGTTTTCAAATGTTTTATTTTTGAACGTCAGTTCACATTTGTAGGTGGATCATCAGTGTTAGAGCTAAAATTACCATGTTTAAAGTGATTTTGATGCTTCCAGGGGCGCTGGAAGTTAATTAAATACCATTTGGAGGCATTTAATGTTCGAGCAAAAACGGCTGATTTTCGACAAAAGAGATAACACCCCCCCATTACGTCATGCTTCAGAAATGTGGAAAATGGTCCGTTTTCAAATGGTTTTTTTTTGAACGTCAGTTCACATTTGTAGGTGGATCATCAGTGTTAGAGCTAAAATTAGCATGTTTAAAGTGATTTTTATGCTTCCAGGGGCGCTGGAAGTTAATTAAATACCATTTGGAGGCATTTAATGTTCGAGCAAAAACGGCTGATTTTCGACAAAAGAGATAACACCCCCCCATTACGTCATGCTTCAGAAATGTGGAAAATGGTCCGTTTTCAAATGTTTTATTTTTGAACGTCAGTTCACATTTGTAGGTGGATCATCAGTGTTAGAGCTAAAATTAGCATGTTTAAAGTGATTTTCATGCTCCCAGGGGCCCTAAACACAAGATTTATGGAATGGTTAAAAGTGCATGAAAATGGCCAATTTACCCACTCTGAGTTCTCAAAAAGGGTTTCTTCACCCCGGGAAGTTAATTAAATACCATTTGGAGGCATTTAATGTTCGAGCAAAAACGGCTGATTTTCGACAAAAGAGATAACACCCCCCCATTACGTCCTGCTTCAGAAATGTGGAAAATGGTCCGTTTTCAAATGTTTTATTTTTGAACGTCAGTTCACATTTGTAGGTGGATCATCAGTGTTAGAGCTAAAATTAGCATGTTTAAAGTGATTTTCATGCTTCCAGGGGCTCGGGAAGTGAAATAAATACCATTTGGAGGCATTTAATGTTCGAGCAAAAACGGCTGATTTTCGACAAAAGAGATAACACCCCCCCATTACGTCCTGCTTCAGAAATGTGGAAAATGGTCCGTTTTCAAATGTTTTATTTTTGAACGTCAGTTCACATTTGTAGGTGGGTCATCAGTGTTAGAGCTAAAATTAGCATGTTTAAAGTGATTTTCATGCTTCCAGGGGCTCGGGAAGTGAAATAAATACCATTTGGAGGCATTTAATGTTCGAGCAAAAACGGCTGATTTTCGACAAAAGAGATAACACCCCCCATTACGTCATGCTTCAGAAATGTGGAAAATGGTCCGTTTTCAAATGTTTTATTTTTGAACGTCAGTTCACATTTGTAGGTGGATCATCAGTGTTAGAGCTAAAATTAGCATGTTTAAAGTGATTTTCATGCTCCCAGGGGCCCTAAACACAAGATTTATGGAATGGTTAAAAGTGCATGAAAATGGCCAATTTACCCACTCTGAGTTCTCAAAAAGGGTTTCTTCACCCCGGGAAGTTAATTAAATACCATTTGGAGGCATTTAATGTTCGAGCAAAAACGGCTGATTTTCGACAAAAGAGATAACACCCCCCCCCATTACGTCCTGCTTCAGAAATGTGGAAAATGGTCCGTTTTCAAATGTTTTATTTTTGAACGTCAGTTCACATTTGTAGGTGGATCATCAGTGTTAGAGCTAAAATTAGCATGTTTAAAGTGATTTTCATGCTCCCAGGGGCTCGGGAAGTGAAATAAATACCATTTGGAGGCATTTAATGTTCGAGCAAAATTGGCTGATTTTCGACAAAAGAGATAACACCCCCCCATTATGTCCTGCTTCAGAAATGTGGAAAATGGTCCGTTTTCAAATGTTTTATTTTTGAACGTCAGTTCACATTTGTAGGTGGATCATCAGTGTTAGAGCTAAAATTAGCATGTTTAAAGTGATTTTCATGCTTCCAGGGGCTCGGGGAGTGAAATAAATACCATTTGGAGGCATTTAATGTTCGAGCAAAAACGGCTGATTTTCGACAAAAGAGATAACACCCCCCCATTACGTCCTGCTTCAGAAATGTGGAAAATGGTCCGTTTTCAAATGTTTTATTTTTGAACGTCAGTTCACATTTGTAGGTGGATCATCAGTGTTAGAGCAAAAATTAGCATGTTTAAAGTGATTTTCATGCTTCCAGGGGCTCGGGAAGTTAATTAAATACCATTTGGAGGCATTTAATGTTCGAGCAAAAACGGCTGATTTTCGACAAAAGAGATAAAACCCCCCCATTACGTCATGCTTCAGAAATGTGGAAAATGGTCCGTTTTCAAATGTTTTATTTTTGAACGTCAGTTCACATTTGTAGGTGGATCATCAGTGTTAGAGCTAAAATGAGCATGTTTAAAGTGATTTTCATGCTCCCAGGGGCCCTAAACACAAGATTTATGGAATGGTTAAAAGTGCATGAAAATGGCCAATTTACCCACTCCGAGTTCTCAAAAAGGGTTTCTTCACCCCGGGAAGTTAATTAAATACCATTTGGAGGCATTTAATGTTCGAGCAAAAACGGCTGATTTTCGACAAAAGAGATAACACCCCCCCATTACGTCCTGCTTCAGAAATGTGGAAAATGGTCCGTTTTCAAATGTTTTATTTTTGAACGTCAGTTCACATTTGTAGGTGGATCATCAGTGTTAGAGCTAAAATTAGCATGTTTAAAGTGATTTTCATGCTCCCAGGGGCGCTGGAAGTTAATTAAATACCATTTGGAGGCATTTAATGTTCGAGCAAAAACGGCTGATTTTCGACAAAAGAGATAACACCCCCCCCATTACGTCATGCTTCAGAAATGTGGAAAATGGTCCGTTTTCATATGTTTTATTTTTGAACGTCAGTTCACATTTGTAGGTGGATCATCAGTGTTAGAGCTAAAATTAGCATGTTTAAAGTGATTTTCATGCTCCCAGGGGCCCTAAACACAAGATTTATGGAATGGTTAAAAGTGCATGAAAATGGCCAATTTACCCACTCTGAGTTCTCAAAAAGGGTTTCTTCACCCCGGGAAGTTAATTAAATACCATTTGGAGGCATTTAATGTTCGAGCAAAAACGGCTGATTTTCGACAAAAGAGATAACACCCCCCCATTACGTCATGCTTCAGAAATGTGGAAAATGGTCCGTTTTCAAATGTTTTATTTTTGAACGTCAGTTCACATTTGTAGGTGGATCATCAGTGTTAGAGCTAAAATTAGCATGTTTAAAGTGATTTTCATGCTCCCAGGGGCCCTAAACACAAGATTTATGGAATGGTTAAAAGTGCATGAAAATGGCCAATTTACCCACTCTGAGTTCTCAAAAAGGGTTTCTTCACCCGGGAAGTTAATTAAATACCATTTGGAGGCATTTAATGTTCGAGCAAAAACGGCTGATTTTCGACAAAAGAGATAACACCCCCCCATTACGTCATGCTTCAGAAATGTGGAAAATGGTCCGTTTTCAAATGTTTTATTTTTGAACGTCAGTTCACATTTGTAGGTGGATCATCAGTGTTAGAGCTAAAATTAGCATGTTTAAAGTGATTTTTATGCTTCCAGGGGCGCTGGAAGTTAATTAAATACCATTTGGAGGCATTTAATGTTCGAGCAAAAACGGCTGATTTTCGACAAAAGAGATAACACCCCCCCATTACGTCATGCTTCAGAAATGTGGAAAATGGTCCGTTTTCAAATGTTTTATTTTTGAACGTCAGTTCACATTTGTAGGTGGATCATCAGTGTTAGAGCTAAAATTAGCATGTTTAAAGTGATTTTCATGCTCCCAGGGGCGCTGGAAGTTAATTAAATACCATTTGGAGGCATTTAATGTTCGAGCAAAAACGGCTGATTTTCGACAAAAGAGATAACACCCCCCCATTACGTCATGCTTCAGAAATGTGGAAAATGGTCAGTTTTCAAATGTTTTATTTTTGAACGTCAGTTCACATTTGTAGGTGGATCATCAGTGTTAGAGCTAAAATTAGCATGTTTAAAGTGATTTTCATGCTTCCAGGGGCCCTAAACACAAGATTTATGGAATGGTTAAAAGTGCATGAAAATGGCCAATTTACCCACTCTGAGTTCTCAAAAAGGGTTTCTTCACCCCGGGAAGTTAATTAAATACCATTTGGAGGCATTTAATGTTCGAGCAAAAACAGCTGATTTTCGACAAAAGAGATAACACCCCCCCATTACGTCCTGCTTCAGAAATGTGGAAAATGGTCAGTTTTCAAATGTTTTATTTTTGAACGTCAGTTCACATTTGTAGGTGGATCATCAGTGTTAGAGCTAAAATTAGCATGTTTAAAGTGATTTTCATGCTCCCAGGGGCCCTAAACACAAGATTTATGGAATGGTTAAAAGTGCATGAAAATGGCCAATTTACCCACTCTGAGTTCTCAAAAAGGGTTTCTTCAACCCGGGAAGTTAATTAAATACCATTTGGAGGCATTTAATGTTCAAGCAAAAACGGCTGATTTTCGACAAAAGAGATAACACCCCCCCATTACGTCCTGCTTCAGAAATGTGGAAAATGGTCCGTTTTCAAATGTTTTATTTTTGAACGTCAGTTCACATTTGTAGGTGGATCATCAGTGTTAGAGCTAAAATTAGCATGTTTAAAGTGATTTTCATGCTCCCAGGGGCTCGGGAAGTGAAATAAATACCATTTGGAGGCATTTAATGTTCGAGCAAAAACGGCTGATTTTCGACAAAAGAGATAACACCCCCCCATTACGTCCTGCTTCAGAAATGTGGAAAATGGTCCGTTTTCAAATGTTTTATTTTTGAACGTCAGTTCACATTTGTAGGTGGATCATCAGTGTTAGAGCTAAAATTAGCATGTTTAAAGTGATTTTCATGCTTCCAGGGGCGCTGGAAGTTAATTAAATACCATTTGGAGGCATTTAATGTTCGAGCAAAAACGGCTGATTTTCGACAAAAGAGATAACACCCCCCCATTACGTCCTGCTTCAGAAATGTGGAAAATGGTCCGTTTTCAAATGTTTTATTTTTGAACGTCAGTTCACATTTGTAGGTGGATCATCAGTGTTAGAGCTAAAATTAGCATGTTTAAAGTGATTTTCATGCTTCCAGGGGCTCGGGAAGTGAAATAAATACCATTTGGAGGCATTTAATGTTCGAGCAAAAACGGCTGATTTTCGACAAAAGAGATAACACCCCCCCATTACGTCCTGCTTCAGAAATGTGGAAAATGGTCCGTTTTCAAATGTTTTATTTTTGAACGTCAGTTCACATTTGTAGGTGGATCATCAGTGTTAGAGCTAAAATTAGCATGTTTAAAGTGATTTTCATGCTTCCAGGGGCTCGGGAAGTTAATTAAATACCATTTGGAGGCATTTAATGTTCGAGCAAAAACGGCTGATTTTCGACAAAAGAGATAACACCCCCCATTACGTCATGCTTCAGAAATGTGGAAAATGGTCCGTTTTCAAATGTTTTATTTTTGAACGTCAGTTCACATTTGTAGGTGGATCATCAGTGTTAGAGCTAAAATTAGCATGTTTAAAGTGATTTTCATGCTCCCAGGGGCCCTAAACACAAGATTTATGGAATGGTTAAAAGTGCATGAAAATGGCCAATTTACCCACTCTGAGTTCTCAAAAAGGGTTTCTACACCCCGGGAAGTTAATTAAATACCATTTGGAGGCATTTAATGTTCGAGCAAAAACGGCTGATTTTCGACAAAAGAGATAACACCCCCCCATTACGTCCTGCTTCAGAAATGTGGAAAATGGTCCGTTTTCAAATGTTTTATTTTTGAACGTCAGTTCACATTTGTAGGTGGATCATCAGTGTTAGAGCTAAAATTAGCATGTTTAAAGTGATTTTCATGCTCCCAGGGGCGCTGGAAGTTAATTAAATACCATTTGGAGGCATTTAATGTTCGAGCAAAAACGGCTGATTTTCGACAAAAGAGATAACACCCCCCCATTACGTCATGCTTCAGAAATGTGGAAAATGGTCCGTTTTCAAATGTTTTATTTTTGAACGTCAGTTCACATTTGTAGGTGGATCATCAGTGTTAGAGCTAAAATTAGCATGTTTAAAGTGATTTTCATGCTCCCAGGGGCCCTAAACACAAGATTTATGGAATGGTTAAAAGTGCATGAAAATGGCCAATTTACCCACTCTGAGTTCTCAAAAAGGGTTTCTTCACCCCGGGAAGTTAATTAAATACCATTGGAGGCATTTAATGTTCGAGCAAAAACGGCTGATTTTCGACAAAAGAGATAACACCCCCCCATTACGTCATGCTTCAGAAATGTGGAAAATGGTCCGTTTTCAAATGTTTTATTTTTGAACGTCAGTTCACATTTGTAGGTGGATCATCAGTGTTAGAGTTAAATTAGCATGTTTAAAGTGATTTTCATGCTTCCAGGGGCCCTAAACACAAGATTTATGGAATGGTTAAAAGTGCATGAAAATGGCCAATTTACCCACTCTGAGTTCTCAAAAAGGGTTTCTTCACCCCGGGAAGTTAATTAAATACCATTTGGAGGCATTTAATGTTCGAGCAAAAACGGCTGATTTTCGACAAAAGAGATAACACCCCCCCATTACGTCCTGCTTCAGAAATGTGGAAAATGGTCCGTTTTCAAATGTTTTATTTTTGAACGTCAGTTCACATTTGTAGGTGGATCATCAGTGTTAGAGCTAAAATTAGCATGTTTAAAGTGATTTTCATGCTTCCAGGGGCCCTAAACACAAGATTTATGGAATGGTTAAAAGTGCATGAAAATGGCCAATTTACCCACTCTGAGTTCTCAAAAAGGGTTTCTTCACCCCGGGAAGTTAATTAAATACCATTTGGAGGCATTTAATGTTCGAGCAAAAACGGCTGATTTTCGACAAAAGAGATAACACCCCCCCCATTACGTCATGCTTCAGAAATGTGGAAAATGGTCCGTTTTCAAATGTTTTATTTTTGAACGTCAGTTCACATTTGTAGGTGGATCATCAGTGTTAGAGCTAAAATTAGCATGTTTAAAGTGATTTTCATGCTCCCAGGGGCCCTAAACACAAGATTTATGGAATGGTTAAAAGTGCATGAAAATGGCCAATTTACCCACTCTGAGTTCTCAAAAAGGGTTTCTTCACCCCGGGAAGTTAATTAAATACCATTTGGAGGCATTTAATGTTCGAGCAAAAACGGCTGATTTTCGACAAAAGAGATAACACCCCCCCATTACGTCCTGCTTCAGAAATGTGGAAAATGGTCCGTTTTCAAATGTTTTATTTTTGAACGTCAGTTCACATTTGTAGGTGGATCATCAGTGTTAGAGCTAAAATTACCATGTTTAAAGTGATTTTCATGCTTCCAGGGGCGCTGGAAGTTAATTAAATACCATTTGGAGGCATTTAATGTTCGAGCAAAAACGGCTGATTTTCGACAAAAGAGATAACACCCCCCCATTACGTCATGCTTCAGAAATGTGGAAGATGGTCCGTTTTCAAATGTTTTATTTTTGAACGTCAGTTCACATTTGTAGGTGGATCATCAGTGTTAGAGCTAAAATTAGCATGTTTAAAGTGATTTTTATGCTTCCAGGGGCGCTGGAAGTTAATTAAATACCATTTGGAGGCATTTAATGTTCGAGCAAAAACGGCTGATTTTCGACAAAAGAGATAACACCCCCCCATTACGTCATGCTTCAGAAATGTGGAAAATGGTCCGTTTTCAAATGTTTTATTTTTGAACGTCAGTTCACATTTGTAGGTGGATCATCAGTGTTAGAGCTAAAATTAGCATGTTTAAAGTGATTTTCATGCTCCCAGGGGCCCTAAACACAAGATTTATGGAATGGTTAAAAGTGCATGAAAATGGCCAATTTACCCACTCTGAGTTCTCAAAAAGGGTTTCTTCACCCCGGGAAGTTAATTAAATACCATTTGGAGGCATTTAATGTTCGAGCAAAAACGGCTGATTTTCGACAAAAGAGATAACACCCCCCCATTACGTCCTGCTTCAGAAATGTGGAAAATGGTCCGTTTTCAAATGTTTTATTTTTGAACGTCAGTTCACATTTGTAGGTGGATCATCAGTGTTAGAGCTAAAATTAGCATGTTTAAAGTGATTTTCATGCTTCCAGGGGCTCGGGAAGTGAAATAAATACCATTTGGAGGCATTTAATGTTCGAGCAAAAACGGCTGATTTTCGACAAAAGAGATAACACCCCCCCATTACGTCCTGCTTCAGAAATGTGGAAAATGGTCCGTTTTCAAATGTTTTATTTTTGAACGTCAGTTCACATTTGTAGGTGGGTCATCAGTGTTAGAGCTAAAATTAGCATGTTTAAAGTGATTTTCATGCTTCCAGGGGCTCGGGAAGTGAAATAAATACCATTTGGAGGCATTTAATGTTCGAGCAAAAACGGCTGATTTTCGACAAAAGAGATAACACCCCCCATTACGTCATGCTTCAGAAATGTGGAAAATGGTCCGTTTTCAAATGTTTTATTTTTGAACGTCAGTTCACATTTGTAGGTGGATCATCAGTGTTAGAGCTAAAATTAGCATGTTTAAAGTGATTTTCATGCTCCCAGGGGCCCTAAACACAAGATTTATGGAATGGTTAAAAGTGCATGAAAATGGCCAATTTACCCACTCTGAGTTCTCAAAAAGGGTTTCTTCACCCCGGGAAGTTAATTAAATACCATTTGGAGGCATTTAATGTTCGAGCAAAAACGGCTGATTTTCGACAAAAGAGATAACACCCCCCCCATTACGTCCTGCTTCAGAAATGTGGAAAATGGTCCGTTTTCAAATGTTTTATTTTTGAACGTCAGTTCACATTTGTAGGTGGATCATCAGTGTTAGAGCTAAAATTAGCATGTTTAAAGTGATTTTCATGCTCCCAGGGGCTCGGGAAGTGAAATAAATACCATTTGGAGGCATTTAATGTTCGAGCAAAATTGGCTGATTTTCGACAAAAGAGATAACACCCCCCCATTATGTCCTGCTTCAGAAATGTGGAAAATGGTCCGTTTTCAAATGTTTTATTTTTGAACGTCAGTTCACATTTGTAGGTGGATCATCAGTGTTAGAGCTAAAATTAGCATGTTTAAAGTGATTTTCATGCTTCCAGGGGCTCGGGGAGTGAAATAAATACCATTTGGAGGCATTTAATGTTCGAGCAAAAACGGCTGATTTTCGACAAAAGAGATAACACCCCCCCATTACGTCCTGCTTCAGAAATGTGGAAAATGGTCCGTTTTCAAATGTTTTATTTTTGAACGTCAGTTCACATTTGTAGGTGGATCATCAGTGTTAGAGCAAAAATTAGCATGTTTAAAGTGATTTTCATGCTTCCAGGGGCTCGGGAAGTTAATTAAATACCATTTGGAGGCATTTAATGTTCGAGCAAAAACGGCTGATTTTCGACAAAAGAGATAAAACCCCCCCATTACGTCATGCTTCAGAAATGTGGAAAATGGTCCGTTTTCAAATGTTTTATTTTTGAACGTCAGTTCACATTTGTAGGTGGATCATCAGTGTTAGAGCTAAAATGAGCATGTTTAAAGTGATTTTCATGCTCCCAGGGGCCCTAAACACAAGATTTATGGAATGGTTAAAAGTGCATGAAAATGGCCAATTTACCCACTCCGAGTTCTCAAAAAGGGTTTCTTCACCCCGGGAAGTTAATTAAATACCATTTGGAGGCATTTAATGTTCGAGCAAAAACGGCTGATTTTCGACAAAAGAGATAACACCCCCCCATTACGTCCTGCTTCAGAAATGTGGAAAATGGTCCGTTTTCAAATGTTTTATTTTTGAACGTCAGTTCACATTTGTAGGTGGATCATCAGTGTTAGAGCTAAAATTAGCATGTTTAAAGTGATTTTCATGCTCCCAGGGGCGCTGGAAGTTAATTAAATACCATTTGGAGGCATTTAATGTTCGAGCAAAAACGGCTGATTTTCGACAAAAGAGATAACACCCCCCCCATTACGTCATGCTTCAGAAATGTGGAAAATGGTCCGTTTTCATATGTTTTATTTTTGAACGTCAGTTCACATTTGTAGGTGGATCATCAGTGTTAGAGCTAAAATTAGCATGTTTAAAGTGATTTTCATGCTCCCAGGGGCCCTAAACACAAGATTTATGGAATGGTTAAAAGTGCATGAAAATGGCCAATTTACCCACTCTGAGTTCTCAAAAAGGGTTTCTTCACCCCGGGAAGTTAATTAAATACCATTTGGAGGCATTTAATGTTCGAGCAAAAACGGCTGATTTTCGACAAAAGAGATAACACCCCCCCATTACGTCATGCTTCAGAAATGTGGAAAATGGTCCGTTTTCAAATGTTTTATTTTTGAACGTCAGTTCACATTTGTAGGTGGATCATCAGTGTTAGAGCTAAAATTAGCATGTTTAAAGTGATTTTCATGCTCCCAGGGGCCCTAAACACAAGATTTATGGAATGGTTAAAAGTGCATGAAAATGGCCAATTTACCCACTCTGAGTTCTCAAAAAGGGTTTCTTCACCCGGGAAGTTAATTAAATACCATTTGGAGGCATTTAATGTTCGAGCAAAAACGGCTGATTTTCGACAAAAGAGATAACACCCCCCCATTACGTCATGCTTCAGAAATGTGGAAAATGGTCCGTTTTCAAATGTTTTATTTTTGAACGTCAGTTCACATTTGTAGGTGGATCATCAGTGTTAGAGCTAAAATTAGCATGTTTAAAGTGATTTTCATGCTCCCAGGGGCCCTAAACACAAGATTTATGGAATGGTTAAAAGTGCATGAAAATGGCCAATTTACCCACTCTGAGTTCTCAAAAAGGGTTTCTTCACCCCGGGAAGTTAATTAAATACCATTTGGAGGCATTTAATGTTCGAGCAAAAACGGCTGATTTTCGACAAAAGAGATAACACCCCCCCATTACGTCCTGCTTCAGAAATGTGGAAAATGGTCCGTTTTCAAATGTTTTATTTTTGAACGTCAGTTCACATTTGTAGGTGGATCATCAGTGTTAGAGCTAAAATTACCATGTTTAAAGTGATTTTCATGCTTCCAGGGGCGCTGGAAGTTAATTAAATACCATTTGGAGGCATTTAATGTTCGAGCAAAAACGGCTGATTTTCGACAAAAGAGATAACACCCCCCCATTACGTCATGCTTCAGAAATGTGGAAGATGGTCCGTTTTCAAATGTTTTATTTTTGAACGTCAGTTCACATTTGTAGGTGGATCATCAGTGTTAGAGCTAAAATTAGCATGTTTAAAGTGATTTTTATGCTTCCAGGGGCGCTGGAAGTTAATTAAATACCATTTGGAGGCATTTAATGTTCGAGCAAAAACGGCTGATTTTCGACAAAAGAGATAACACCCCCCCATTACGTCATGCTTCAGAAATGTGGAAAATGGTCCGTTTTCAAATGTTTTATTTTTGAACGTCAGTTCACATTTGTAGGTGGATCATCAGTGTTAGAGCTAAAATTAGCATGTTTAAAGTGATTTTCATGCTCCCAGGGGCCCTAAACACAAGATTTATGGAATGGTTAAAAGTGCATGAAAATGGCCAATTTACCCACTCTGAGTTCTCAAAAAGGGTTTCTTCACCCCGGGAAGTTAATTAAATACCATTTGGAGGCATTTAATGTTCGAGCAAAAACGGCTGATTTTCGACAAAAGAGATAACACCCCCCCATTACGTCCTGCTTCAGAAATGTGGAAAATGGTCCGTTTTCAAATGTTTTATTTTTGAACGTCAGTTCACATTTGTAGGTGGATCATCAGTGTTAGAGCTAAAATTAGCATGTTTAAAGTGATTTTCATGCTTCCAGGGGCTCGGGAAGTGAAATAAATACCATTTGGAGGCATTTAATGTTCGAGCAAAAACGGCTGATTTTCGACAAAAGAGATAACACCCCCCCATTACGTCCTGCTTCAGAAATGTGGAAAATGGTCCGTTTTCAAATGTTTTATTTTTGAACGTCAGTTCACATTTGTAGGTGGGTCATCAGTGTTAGAGCTAAAATTAGCATGTTTAAAGTGATTTTCATGCTTCCAGGGGCTCGGGAAGTGAAATAAATACCATTTGGAGGCATTTAATGTTCGAGCAAAAACGGCTGATTTTCGACAAAAGAGATAACACCCCCCATTACGTCATGCTTCAGAAATGTGGAAAATGGTCCGTTTTCAAATGTTTTATTTTTGAACGTCAGTTCACATTTGTAGGTGGATCATCAGTGTTAGAGCTAAAATTAGCATGTTTAAAGTGATTTTCATGCTCCCAGGGGCCCTAAACACAAGATTTATGGAATGGTTAAAAGTGCATGAAAATGGCCAATTTACCCACTCTGAGTTCTCAAAAAGGGTTTCTTCACCCCGGGAAGTTAATTAAATACCATTTGGAGGCATTTAATGTTCGAGCAAAAACGGCTGATTTTCGACAAAAGAGATAACACCCCCCCCATTACGTCCTGCTTCAGAAATGTGGAAAATGGTCCGTTTTCAAATGTTTTATTTTTGAACGTCAGTTCACATTTGTAGGTGGATCATCAGTGTTAGAGCTAAAATTAGCATGTTTAAAGTGATTTTCATGCTCCCAGGGGCTCGGGAAGTGAAATAAATACCATTTGGAGGCATTTAATGTTCGAGCAAAATTGGCTGATTTTCGACAAAAGAGATAACACCCCCCCATTATGTCCTGCTTCAGAAATGTGGAAAATGGTCCGTTTTCAAATGTTTTATTTTTGAACGTCAGTTCACATTTGTAGGTGGATCATCAGTGTTAGAGCTAAAATTAGCATGTTTAAAGTGATTTTCATGCTTCCAGGGGCTCGGGGAGTGAAATAAATACCATTTGGAGGCATTTAATGTTCGAGCAAAAACGGCTGATTTTCGACAAAAGAGATAACACCCCCCCATTACGTCCTGCTTCAGAAATGTGGAAAATGGTCCGTTTTCAAATGTTTTATTTTTGAACGTCAGTTCACATTTGTAGGTGGATCATCAGTGTTAGAGCAAAAATTAGCATGTTTAAAGTGATTTTCATGCTTCCAGGGGCTCGGGAAGTTAATTAAATACCATTTGGAGGCATTTAATGTTCGAGCAAAAACGGCTGATTTTCGACAAAAGAGATAAAACCCCCCCATTACGTCATGCTTCAGAAATGTGGAAAATGGTCCGTTTTCAAATGTTTTATTTTTGAACGTCAGTTCACATTTGTAGGTGGATCATCAGTGTTAGAGCTAAAATGAGCATGTTTAAAGTGATTTTCATGCTCCCAGGGGCCCTAAACACAAGATTTATGGAATGGTTAAAAGTGCATGAAAATGGCCAATTTACCCACTCCGAGTTCTCAAAAAGGGTTTCTTCACCCCGGGAAGTTAATTAAATACCATTTGGAGGCATTTAATGTTCGAGCAAAAACGGCTGATTTTCGACAAAAGAGATAACACCCCCCCATTACGTCCTGCTTCAGAAATGTGGAAAATGGTCCGTTTTCAAATGTTTTATTTTTGAACGTCAGTTCACATTTGTAGGTGGATCATCAGTGTTAGAGCTAAAATTAGCATGTTTAAAGTGATTTTCATGCTCCCAGGGGCGCTGGAAGTTAATTAAATACCATTTGGAGGCATTTAATGTTCGAGCAAAAACGGCTGATTTTCGACAAAAGAGATAACACCCCCCCCATTACGTCATGCTTCAGAAATGTGGAAAATGGTCCGTTTTCATATGTTTTATTTTTGAACGTCAGTTCACATTTGTAGGTGGATCATCAGTGTTAGAGCTAAAATTAGCATGTTTAAAGTGATTTTCATGCTCCCAGGGGCCCTAAACACAAGATTTATGGAATGGTTAAAAGTGCATGAAAATGGCCAATT